>NW_023416318.1:14560234-15160234 GCF_014108235.1 Myotis myotis | reverse complement strand
CTGGCTTTCTCATTAGGGCCGTGGGGAGGAGCTGCTCTGGGCTCCGCTGGCCCTGGCGGCAGCTCCTATTACAGGCAAGGAAGGCCCCCCCTTAATGTCCCTGGGGCCTTTGACACTTGATCCCCCGTCACTGTCTTCCACTGACCTAATGGGCCAGACTATGTCTTTCAGATTGAAACAAAATTTTTGAACTTGAGAGCCCATCTCTATTTCCTTCCAGAGAAGGCCCATTTGAAGTGACCCTCAACTGTGTCATTCATTCATTCATTCTTCATTCATATCTGTTAATGGCCTATTCTACTAGATAGGGTATATGTCACTTAAAAAAAAAACAAAAAACAGAACTCTCTTCAGGTTTGCGTCTATTTTTGCCAAAATGATCTTCAAAGGAGATGAAAGATGATATAAGGAAACAACTGCCCAAACACAGCCTTAGAGAACTCTGGGCCAGGTCACCCCACTCCTTACCCACCTGGGTTTGGAGGTGAGGAGCGTGACTAAGTGGAAAAGCACCTCAGCCACCACAGACCACTTCCCCTGATGACCTGTAGTCATAAATCAGGAAACAGATCACAGCCTGAAGGATGATCTGGGAAGTCAGGGGAAAGTGTTAGGACCAGGTGGCCAGTTCTGGTCCTGCCTGTCCCTTTCTCTAATCCTTTCTGTACTGTGTGTGTATATATATGATTAGTGTCTCCCAGAAATTTCTATCCACCAGAATCTCAGAATGTGACCTTATTTGGAAATAGGGTCTTTGCAGTTGTAATTGAGTCTCAAGATAAAATCACCTTGGATTTAGGGTAGACCTTAAATTTAGGGTAGGCCTTAAGTCCAATGACTGATGTTCTTATAAGAAGAGGAAAGGACACAGACACACAGAGAAGACCACGTGAAGATGGAGGTAGAGATTGGAATATGTCTACAAGAAATGACAAGCATTGCTGGCAATCACCAGAAGCTAGGAAAAAGGCAAGGGGGTTTCCTTCTTTGAGATCTCAGTAGGCACCAACCCTGCCAACACCTTAATTTCAGACTTTTTGACTCCAGGACTGTGACAAAATATATTTATGTTGTTTTAAGCCACTCAGTTTGTAGTCATTTGTTGCCACAGACCTAGGAAATTAAGACTATTTGTGAGTTGTCAATATTCCTCAGCTCTAGATCTGCCTTTCTCTTGTCATTGTCTTCCTCTGAACACTTCCTGCCACCTAAGCTCCAAACTTCCTATTTTGGGACTAGAGGTAGGTTGCAGACAGAAGACAGGCAACCATCCCCATTTTTCTACTCAGTAATGTGAAGGTGATACTGTCCATCATCTACATCTCTTCCCAAATCCATGCTCAATGACATTATGTTAGTACCTTGAAATTCAGACATGGGGGTAGGGGACGGTGCGGGGGGAGGGAATTTACACCACAGAAATTGGCAAACACTACAAATCAGGGCTTCCCCCCACCCCCCCACCCCACCCCCAGAGAGCCAACTGTTAAACACTTACCAGCACAACACTGTCCCAACCTGTGTATGAGCTACTTTCCCAACTCTCTCCATAGCTCCAGTGTTCCTGCCAGAGCATGAGGGGTCAGAAAAATGACACTCGTGTTGTTATAAGCAAAGCTGCAACCTTCTCCTGACTAAGAAGGCACTCATTTAGCCCCATATTCCCTCTGAGTTCTGATCATTACTCTGTGTATTATTGTATATGAGGTCAACCCCCCATGGGCATTTGATTATTTATAACTTCAGAAAGTTTCTCTTGCACAGTCATTTGCCAGGCTTTCATCTACAGCAGGCCACATTTGATAGAAATATGGAAAATGGCCTGAACCTTAAATGACAAACAGATGAGGAGGTCTGATGAAAATCACACATGTTTGAACACCATGTGTTTTCACATGAAATATATATGGGATTTTTAATTGATGTTGACTCTAGCTCATGGTAACAGTTTTAGCTATCTTAATTAGTTGGTTACAAGAAACAGTAAAGGAAGGAATGTGATCAAGGTGACCCTAGAGAAAACCTGGCTTTGAGGGACCTCTCTCTACCCCCCTGGTTTCCCCTCCCCAACCCAGTCTCCATGATCTCATTGAAAAGGAAACATTTCCTTGTCCAACCTATCCCTCCAAGCACAATGCAATATTAGCAGTCCTGCCTGACTTTGCTATCTTCCCCATAGTGGGTTCTTAAAGGGACACCATGGCATTCATAGTTTAGGTGATCATTAATGTTGCTCTCCAATATTCCCAGTTGTCCGCCTTTGGGGCACATGGTAGGATTATACCTCCAAGCCCCTGTGGTTGGATGGGCCCATGGGACTAGTTCTGGTTAATGAGTTAGGAGAGGCGGCGGCACATGTCATTTTCTGGGCCAGAGCATTTAATGTTCAGTGTAAGTCCTCGCACAGCTTTCTTTCCCTCGGGCATAGTGGCCCACGACATTCGACATTGTAGCTGCCCCATCAGACTGGGTCCCAGAGGACTACTGAGTCCCTGGATTCCTGAAATGGACCTGTAAGCACACGAGATGTACGGCTGTGTTCTTTAGATGCAACACTGAGATCTGAAGGCTATTAGTTGCCACAGGAAAACTCAGCCTATCCTAACTTTTAGTTCATCTCTCCTTACAAGAACACCAGGATTCAGTTCCAATCAGAGCCCAGGAAATTAATTCTTAGGGTCACAGACCCAGACCACTTAAAAAATTATAGAAGGTGGACCCAGCCAGTGTGGCTCAGTGTTTGAGCATTAACCTATGAACCAGGAGGTCATGGTTTGATTCCCAGTCAGGGCACATGCCTGGGTTATAGGCTTGATCCCCAGTAGGGGGCATGCAGGAGTCAACCTATTGATTCTCTCTCATCATGGATGTTTTTTTCTCTCCCTCTCCTTTTCTCTCTGATACCAATTATATGTATTTTTAAGAGGCCTGAGAAGTACTCAAAAGTTATGAAACGAAAGCCAACCCCTTCATTTACTCCTGAGGAAACTGAGGCCCCAAGGGAGATATTTCTTGCTTTATAGTATCCAGCTACTTAGTGATGCTTCTGCATAGACCACCTCTCCCACTAAGGAACTAAGTTCCCTTGATCTGACCACAATTTCTCCAGATTTCAGTATCCTTATAGGATAATCCCACCTAGAGGTTTCATGTAGGAGTCAAACTGGTAGACTCTGCTCTGCAACTTACCAGCTGTGAGCCTCACCCCAGGCCCTTGAAGCTCTGCTGGCTTCATGTCCCACATCTGCTGAGTGGGGATGGTAATAGGGTCAGTGTGATGACATCTAAATGAGATCTATTTAAAATGCTTAGCACAGTGCTTAGAACATACACAGCCCAGTAAACATGCACCATTATGATTATTTTCCTAGGATTCCTTCTGGGTGCCACTCCCAGGGAGGAGAGCTGGAACTACTAAGAAAGTGTCCCCTGAAGAAAGGATGTTTACCTTTCCTAGAAACTACAAGGTACTAAGCAGATTCACTACATTGTTCTATTTGGATAACTCCAATCTCTGCAATGCATGCAGGATAGTTGGCTGTTTTGCCCAAATTATTCAGACAATTACCTCAGCTCTCCTTTTGCTTTAGCTGTAAAGCCCAGGGCAATAGCATCTGATTTATTAGACTTCATCTTCCCAAGAGACTGTACATTCTATTTTAGCATCAAAAAAGGAGGAAAACACCCCCCAGAAAGCTGGCAATGGCCCAGGAAAGAATTAAATTGTTCCCCTGAACCCTGTTTGATCCTAAAATGCCAACTCAAGGATTGTTACTCAGGTAACAGTGCGTGGCTGTGAGTGCTGTTTGAATATCTGCAGGAAGAGTGTAAATTATAAAACACAGTATGCATTTGCAAGGCGATTTTCTTGTTTACTTTCTCTCCAGTCCCCAGTGAATTAATGACCACCCCAAGCATCTTTTGGCTTAATTAAAGAGCCAACAGTGGGCTCCAACCATAGGAATCTAACTACAAGTTACCATTTCCAGATCCTTGAAAAACATAAACCCATTTCCCCTCAAAAGGATTTCCACAATCTAGAGATCTTTTTCAAACAGCAAAAGATTTCTCACCCCAATCCTATATAATAAAAGCCTAATATGCTAAGTGTCCAGTCCTCCAGTCGGCTGTTCAACCAATCAAAGCATAATATGCTAATGATATGCTAAGACTGCCCAACTGCTCGCTATGACGTGCACTGACCACCAGGGGGCAGACGCTCTGATCGGTAAGTTAGCTTGCTACTGGGGTCAGGCCAATGGGGACTAGGGGAAATGGGCTGGACACACTGGCTGGCCAACCTCCCACATCCCTCCCCGGCCCCGATCATGCACCGGTAGGGTCCCTAGACCTGTTCTGTGCCTTCTTGCAATCCAGGACCCTTGGGGGATGTTGGAGAGCCAGTTTTGGCCGAACAACGGAATAACCAGTCTCTATGATGCGCACTGACCACCAGGGGACAGACACTCAACACAGAAGCTTCCCCCTGGTGATCAGTGTGCTCCCATAGCGGGAGAGCCGCTCAGCCAGAAGCTAAGGATCTCCAACTGACGGCTTAGACCCACTCCCCAGGCCTAAGCCATCAGTCGGACATCCCCTGAGGGCTCCAGGACTGTGAGTGGGTGCAGGCCAGGCTGAGGGATCTCCCTCTGAGTGCACAAATTTCATGTACCGGGCCTTTAGTTATAAATAAGACTTGAAAAAAGTGACATATAAATGGTTCTTGGGGGTTAGCAGATTCTCTGCTGAATTGAGATTGGGGGAAAGAGAGAGTGTTATGTAACTTGCTATGTACCTCAGTGTAAGGAATGAAGGAAGGGCCCATAGAAAGGAATAGCCTGGGGGTGGTATGGTAGATCATTTTTACCCACTTTACAATTTCCTCTGTCTTTAGCTTTCTGGACAAGCCCCAGGGCTTCCCTGGACCAAAAGTTGAATTCAGGACCCAGCTAACCAATTTCACCTGGCATTCTGGGACTTGTCACTAACATGAGGACAGAAGTAACCATGGGATCATAGGCCAACGGAGATGATTGTAAAGCAGGACCAGCATCCAGAGGATGAAGCCTGTGTCCAGCAAGGCCTATCTGGCATTTGCTTTTTCCAGTTTTTGATCATGGCTTTTCTGTTCTCTTTGGGACAGTGCCCAGGGTATTGCTCTGCAGAGAGCTGGATTTCAGGGCCCAGGAATTGTTCTTAGACCCCCAAGCAGGAAAGAGATGGAACAGGGTAGTGCAGAGGAGAAGGCAAGGGATGTATCCTTCCACACTAATGTATTACAGATTTGATGTCATAACATTTTGCTTGCCTCAGGGAGAGCAGAGCTTCGTCTATGAGTCAGCTGGCTGATCTTGGCTGGGCTCATTCATGCACCTGTGTTTAGCTGGTGGGACTACTGGAATTTGGTTGGTCTAGAATGGTCCCAACTTGGAGGTCTTAGCTATTTTACATGTGCCTCTCATATTTCTCCAGCAGGCTAGTAGCAAGAGTCACAGAATAAAAAGCATGAAGGTAAGAATGACATTAATTGAGACCATTAATAAAATCTGTTTGCTACAGCATCTATCTTTCATGTTTGTAGACTCTCTCAACATGTCCTGATCCATGGCTATCCATTCATATTTAAGTGTGAGGCAATAGAAAGCCTATTGGAAGCTCTGTATAGGAGGACACAGCTTGTTGACAGTTGGAGGTCACTGAAGGATAATCAGACAAAGCTGGCCTTTTCACTAGGGGCCTCCAAATGTCAGCATATGGTTCTTTTCCTGGGGACATTTAGCTCTCCAAATAAAAATCTCCTTTTGGGGTGGGGTATAGCCTCTGATAACTTTTATTTTCATTTTTCCCAGTTTTATTGAGATATAATTGACATATAACATTGTCTAAGTTTAAGATGTGCAATGTGATGCTCTGCTAAATTTATATATTATGAAATGGCTAGAGGCCTGGTGCACAAGATTAGTGCACTGGGGAGGGGGGTGGTTCCTCAGCCGGCCTGCACCCTCTTGCATTCTGGGAGCCCTCAGGGGATGTCTGACTGCCACGGAGGCGGGAGAGGCTCCTGCCACTGCCACTGTGCTCACCAGCCATGAGCCCAGCTTTTGGCTAAGCGGCGCTCCCCCTGTGGGAGCACACTGACCACCAGAGGGCAGCTCCTGCATTGAGCATCTGCTCCCTGGTGGTCAGTGCACATCATAGTGACCAGTCATTCTGCCGTTCAGTCAATTTGCATATTAGCTTTTTATTATATAGGATAGGATTACCATAATAAGGTTAGTTAACATATACATCACCTCACATAATTACGGGGTGTGTGTGTGTGTGTGTGTGTGTGTGTGTGTGTGTGTGTGTGTTGAGAACATTTAAGATTTACTCTCTTAGCAACCTTCATGTATATAATATGGTATTGTTAACTATAGTCACCATGCAGTACTTTAGATCTCCTGAATTTATTTATCTTACAAATGAAAGTCTGTATGCTTTGATCAACATCTTCCTACTCCCCCCATTTTCATTCCATTCTCTGTTTCTATAAGTTCAGCATTTTATATGCCACATATAAGTGAGGTTATACACTATTTGTCCTTTTCTCTTTAATTTATTTTGCTTAGCATTATACCCTCAAGGTCTATCTATGTTGTTGCAAATGGTAGGATTTCCTTTTTCCTGGCTGAATAACATTCCATTGTTTATATACCACATCTTCATCCATTCATCTACTGATAGACACTTAGGTGGTTTCCACATGTAAATGCTGCAGTGAACATGGGGGTGCAGCTATTTCTTTAAGATAGTTATTTCATTTCCTTCAAATAAATACCTAGAAGTGGGATTGCTGTATCATATGGTAGTTCTAGTTTTAATTTTATTATGAACTTCCAACCACTTTCCATAGTGGCTACATTCCCATCTAAAGTGCCCCAGGGTTCTCTTTATTCCATAGCCTCACCAACACCTGTTATCTCTTGTCTCTTTTTATATTTGCCATTCTAACAGGTGTGAGGTGACAACTCATTGTGGCTTTGATTTGCATTTTTCTGGTACCTGTTGGCCTCTGTATGTCTTCTTTAGAAAATGTCTATTCAAGTCTTCTGTTCATTTTTTAATCAGAATAGTTGGTATAAGTTCTTTATCTATTTTGGATGTTAACCCTTTATCAGATGTATGGTTTGCAAATATGTTTCCCATCCCATAGGTTTTCTGTTCAATCTGTTGACTGCTGCCTTTGCTGTGCACTCAGCCCTGATAAATCTGAGAGCAAGTCAGAGGAAGAGCCTCGCCTTGACCTTCTGCTGCGCCTAGCATCCCAGAGTCCGGGGTTCTCAGATTCCTTTCGGCAGAGATTAAACTTCCGGACCTTAGGGGTGGGGGTGAAGAAGAGAGTGATGTGGGGAGAAAGGCAGCAAGGAGAGGTGGCCTGGTTGTGACGGATTGGTGAGGGGGCCTTGGTCCATGGTCCAACCACTGTATGTTTAGACTTCCACCCAACCTCTCTGATGGTCCCGATGGTTCCTGGTGTCTCCCAGCACTGAGTCTCCTGGGATTCTGTTGGGAAATTGGGGCATTTCCCTGCAGTATCCTTTTTCTAAAAACAATGAAGTGCCAAGGTGTGGGGAACCTGAATAGGACTTGGGGAGATGACTCAATTTTTTTATAGTTTAGTACTGCTTGATTTTTAAAGGACATGCATATATTTCTATAATAATTTAAAATTTAATTTTAAAAGAAAGGTAGGCATGAGGGGAAGAAGAGTTTTGACATTTTTTCCTTGAAGTTCATTTGCAAGTTGCAGTCTGAGCAACAATTAGCTCAGTCTTCTCTCTGTCTAGTTGCTTTTTTGGAGAAAAGGTGGCACTCTCCAACCATATTCACTTCATGGCACAGATAGAAAATGATATTTGTATAGCATACTAATCACTCATGGCCAAAGGCAACTTGGTCCAAAGGCTGGTCCAGGCTTCCCCAGGACTTTCCCAGGTACCTCAAGGGCCAAGGACACAATAGCTAGACACAGCTATCATTTGAGTATGGCACGCCAGTAAGGAAGCTCTGCCTCAAACCATCTGTGGTAATGAACCCATTTTTTTTCCTTTATTCCTAATCCATTACAGACCAAGACACACTGTACTTCAAGTGACTGGTACAGCTCACATCACATGCCACTCACCACCCACAAGTTCAATAGCATCCAGACTGGTCCACACCCTATTCTATGAAGCAGCCCACTGATCGGACGCTTGGAGTCACAGCAATGTCAAGTAGATTGAAATGTTTCTAAACACGTCTCCATTTTGGCATTTTTCTTTTCATGGATGAGTGAGAAAGATCTAACTGTTTCATGGCCAAGGAAAGCTGAGAACCAAAAAGTCATTTAGATCTAGAACAACTACTGTTTTTCTTTGTTGTTTTTTAAAGTATTTTATTCCCATCAGCTTCATGTGTCAATAACCACACCCACAGCCTTTGCAAAATATTCTTCTGCCTCAGAGAATTCATTCAAATGGCTGTTTTTAGATGAAAATGCTGAGAGCCAGAGATAAGCTACGTTCCCAAGTCTCACAGTCGGTTTTTAGCAAGTTGCTGCCTCCAGCTTGATGTTCTTATCCACGACTCCAATCTGATCTAAGACAGGAATGTGCATCCTAGTTGGTAAGTTGGTTTCATCAATATCTAACATGCCTTTTGGTCATGCTAATGCCCTAATTGCCAGTTAGCATCTAAAATAAGAGTAGGGCTGAGAATTTACATTTGGTGTGCAGAGGAGTGCTTTGGTCCATTTCAGCCACTATATGAAAATACCACACGGGCCACCAGGATGGCTCAGTGGATGAACGTTAACCTATGAGCCAGGAGGTCAGAGGTTGATTACCAGTCAGGGCACATGCCCGGGTTGTGGGCTTGATCCCCAGTGTGGGGCATGCAGAAAGCAACCAATCAATGATTCTCTCTCATCATTGACGTTTCTATCTCCCCCTCTCCCTTCTTCTCTGAAATCAATAAAAATATTAAATTTAAAAAAAAGAAAATACCACACAGATTGGGTGGTTTAGGAACAACAGAAATTTATTTCTCTCAATTCTGGAGAGTAGGAAATCCAAGATCAAGGTGCTGGCAGATTTGGTGTCTGGTGAGAGCCTGCTTCCTGGTTCATAGATGGCAATACTTTCCCGTGTCCTCGTGTGGAAGAAGGGGTGAGGGAACTCTTTTGTGTCTCTTCTAAGGGCAATAATTCTATTCATGAGGGCTCCACCTTCATGACACAATTGCCTCCCAAAGGCCTCATCTCCAAATCCCACACATTGGGGGTTAGGTTTTACCATATGGGTTTGGGGGGGACGCTAACATTCAATCTACAGCCAGGTGTGTACACTTCTGTGCTGAAGCCTGGCTCATGGGGCCAGCACTTCCCGGGCACAGTAGACATGCACGCTCCACAACAGGCTTGAGGTCATGTCAATCAGAGCCACTATCCAGGCTGCCCGGTCCCACCTGGTTACAAGGGCTCTAAACAAGACCGAGCACATTCCCAGGAGGGTCTGCGGCCCTGAAACCACATCACACGAGGAAAAATGGAAACAGCAGGAGATGTCCAGGCTGGAGAAGAGAAAATGCAAGGAGGCACCGAGCTATGAAGAAATATTTGGAGGGTTGGCACATAGCAGATGAATTAGACATAGTCCAGGGGCCCCAGCAGTTCACACGAGGAGCATATGTGTGGGAATGTCATCTTCACGTGCAGAAGAGCTTTCTAGCAACTCTAGCTGCCTAAGGATGGAACGATTACTTTGAAAGGTAGTGAGTCCCTTGTCGCCAGAGATACTCAGGCAGGAATATTTGGAAAGGTGTCAAGCATGCCCGGATAAAATTAAGGATGCCCGGTTAAATTCGAGTTCCAAGTAAACCATAAATACTTTCTTAGTCTAATCACATCTCAAGTGTTACATAAAACATACTTATACTGGAAAAGTATAAGTATGTTTTTATCTGTTAACTCCCTAAGTATTGGGGGAACCGTCTGGGCTATGATTTTACCACCCTTTTTAAGATTATAGGAAGGTATGAGACAGCCAGGCTGTTGTTGGTCTAAATGAAAAACATAATTTTTCTAAAGAAAAACTGCTCTCCCGAGTCTCTTAGAGCTAATACTAACTACCCAGCTGCTCCAGCCGGGCTGTCATTACCGAGCTCAATAAAATGGATCCTCTCCGGCTCTGGGGGATTGAGAGCTGCAGGGCTTCCTCACGCAACAATGAGAACTTGTCGGTTTTGTTTAGTAAACATAATATGTGACACCAGGCACTCCCCCTGGCTTGTTTCTATCAGGCTGCACTGCCAGCCAGAGGCAAGGCCTGTGGCTCCTTGGTCAGGGATCTTGTTAGAAAGAAAGCAAAGACCATGGGTGTTCCCTGGAGAAAAGTCCTAAGATCCAATCAGAAAAGAATTCAGGCAAAACTTCACTGCTTCCACACAGACCCACACCCCCTGCCCATCCGCCTTGCGGGAGAAGAGGCTTCATCCTCTGGTCTCTCCCAGGAGCCCTCACCCTGAGCTCTGTGCCCTCAACTCAAAAATAGAGCCTGTCTCTTGGCGGGGGCAGGCCCACCACATTGCCACGTTACAGAATCCTAAACTGAAGCAGAAGGTATCAGGAAGGAATTCTGGATTTCCTGCCTTTCATCAGTTTAAGCCAGATGCTCGGCTCTCACCAGCTCAGCCCACTGAGGAAGGCAGACCCTTGCACTCAGGGAAAGCATTAAGGCTGTAAAAATTCCCAAAGCCTTGTGGTCTCAAAAGAGAAACAGAAAGTGAAGCCTGAAAATGCCTGTCTGGCTCCATGGCCCTCCCCACACCGAGGCCTGCTGAAGGCTCGTCCACTGCACCTGATGGTCACTCTTCATCGCATCTGGTGCCGGGTGAGCTGACTCCACCCAGCTACGGACTGTGTTGGTCCAACTCTGAACTGCTCCACAGCATCCCGAAGAACAAAAAAGGTGGCAGCGGAGGATGCACCCAACTTGGAGGGGGTAAAAAAGGGAGAGGGAGAGGGAGAGGGGGAGACCCAGTTCAACCTGCAAAGGCCAAATCCATTCATTAACTGGAAGCATGGGAAGCAGGGGAGGCTGGCTTGTAAGGGACAGGTACCCATAATCCCATTCACCTGATCCGAAGCAGATTGGTGCTGAGCAGCCAGAGTCTTAGCCCATCAGTCTCATGGCTGAGACCAAGCTGAAGAGCAAAGCTGAAAACAAGCCCGATTCATCCATCTATTCAAGCAGCCAGCTTGGTAGGGCTGCAACAGCAGTGGTTTCTGGTAGCTATCCTGCAGAAATTAGCATTTTGTCAGCAGCCCGAGAGGCCAGGAAGCCAAAATTCCAACTTTGTTCCATCAAGTACCAGGAAATGGACAGTGAATCAGAAAGAAGTTTGAAGCATATGCTTCTTTGCTTTGGGGGACCTGCCCTGAGCAGGTGACACACACACTCAACAGCAATCCACATGGGCTGGCTTTCCCAAAGGACACCTCAAAGACGCATTTATTTTAAGGCTATGACAATACCTGTGGTGACAGTACCCATGTTTTATCCAGCTTCAGCCGGGCTCTTCCAGGTGGCTCGCCAGAGAGTCCTAATATCTGATAGAGAAAGGCCCAGAAGGCTCAGGTGGGCTAGGAAGTTCCTCATCCCACCCTGATTCAATATCCCCCTCATGTCCCCTCACCCCACCCCTATCAGAACGCTTTAAAATTTTTACTTTCTACTTCCCCCTGCTAAGTCATCTTAGCCATTGTGAAAATACCGTCTTGTCATCACAAAAAGAAGCCTGTGTCCCCTGCCTCTGCTTATCACGATTTGTGCCATAAGTCAAATAAGTGATTTTAAAAGATCAAGGGCAAAAGGAGTAAGTGACAGAATGATAGGATAGGAAGGACAAGGGGGAAGGAAATGGGAAGGTGGGAGGGAACTGGAGAGAAAGGGAAGTGGAAACAGGGGGGTGTAGGAGGAAGTGGGGAGAAGGAGGAAAGGATGAGGAGGGAGATTGGCAAATGGAAGGGGGAGAATTATAACACCGTTCTCCACCGCACCCTTCCTGAGAATCAAGTTCCGTGTATAAGGCAGAGACACTGCCAACTCTGAGCTGTCCAGGGGCTGCAGGTCTCCAGCCTCCAAGCCTCCAGCAGGAAGCAAGGGGACAGAATGTGAAGAAGCACCTTCTAGGGCAGCCCCGGGGGAGAGAGGGCATGGAGGGCTCAGGGCAGGGTGCCAGAGGTGCCCAAGGCCCCCACAGAGGTAGGTCACCGCCTTTACCCACCCACTCCTAAAAAGTGTGCTGATGTCTGCTTTCAATCCATCCAAGTTACATCTCTCCCCTCCCTGAACTTCCTTGAAAAAAAAAAATTGTATGCACTCCTACACCATCTACTAGGCTCACTTCCTGTCTAGCCCAAGAATTCTTAGTTGAATAAAATGGATTATATACAGCCAACATACATGTACAACCCCTCTCCCCTTTGCCCACGAAGCCCTTTGAAATTGCCCTTGTCTACACTAAACTCCTTTCTCTGAAATTCACCTGTTGTACTACTATCTAGTGTGACAATTTATTATATATATAATCTTTAGGGTTTAGTTGTGTTAGTGCTATAAATTCCTTGAAGTAGGTTCTGTGTGTTACTCAGTTTAATACATGTGGTTTGAGCTGCTAGTGTGTGCAAAGAATTGCACAGAATTTAAAGCTTAAGACAGAATCTCTGCTTCCATGTGTTTATAATCTGGTGAGGGGAAAATAAATTAATTTTATGATGCATGTTAGATAAATGATAGATGATAGATAGATAGATAGATAGATACATAGATAGATAGATAGATAGATAGATAGATAGATAGATAGATAGATGATAGATAGATAGATAAGATGATAGAAGATAGATAGATAGATAGATAGATAGATAATAGATAGATAGATAAGATGATAGAAGATAGAAGATAGATAGATGATAGATAGATAGATAGATAGATAGATAGATAGATAGATAGATAGATAGATAGATAATAGATAGATGATGATGATGATGATGATAGATGATAGATAGATAGATAGATAGATAGATAGATAGATAGATAGATAGATAGATAGATAGATAGATAGATAGATAATAGAGTGTTTAAAAGAGAGAAAGAACTCCTCTAATTGGGCACAGAGAGTGAGGGCCAAGTGAAGAAGCAGTGTGTGCCTTCAGGGGCCAACAGAGGGCAGTGAAGACAAGAGGAATGGTGAACCCCAAGGAGGCAAGTTACCCCTCAGTCATCTATCCCTTCCCATCTAGGGAGTTTCCCATAGGTTAGAAACTTGGAGGGTGCAAGCTTCCTTTCCACAGAAGAGATGTTTCCTTGCCTTACCCAATGTATTAATTAGCACCAAGGGCTACAGCCAGAGCCAGGGCTGACAAGTCCAGGGAGTGGGACTTTGGCTGCAATATAAAGAAATGCTAATGTTGAGAATTGTTCAAAGATGGAACAGACTACCTTGAGAGAATATGAGTAGCCTTCTACAAAGAGAGGTTTAGGCATACACTAGATGCTCATCTAAGAGAAGGCAGACAATGTTTGGACTAGACCCTGTACTGAAAAGTATAATTTACAAACCAGCAGCATCTACGTCACCCAGGAGTTAGGCGCTGTGCAGATTCTCAGCCCTCACACCAGAATTACTGGATTATAATCTCCCAGACTCTGGTTGTTAGAACTAACTACGCCTCTGGATGGTTCGTAGATACATTAAACTTTGAGAAGCATGAACTAGACAGCCTTCAAATTTCCTTCCAACCTCAGAACCTTGTCTTAAAAATTGGGATCTGAGAGACTAGACATTGGTAATGTTATTATGAATAACATTTTGGCTATTTCTTTAAAAGAGATTCTCAAAGCTACCCAGGAGCTTTGTCAGATATTCAGTGTCAGGGGGCATCAAGTTTAAGGATTAAAGAGATTCAGGAAATATACAAGTAAGACTTTCTATATGGGGTGCCATTATAGACATCTGAATTTTCATATGTGCTCAGTTCCAACATGCCATCATGCTCATACCACCCCGTGCTTTCTGGGTTCATCTCAGACCCATCCCACATGCTCAGTCACAGCCAGGAGAAGCCCTGCAGCCTATTTTGATCCAAATCCAAGAGAAAGCCGAGTTCCTAGGAGCCTCTGCAACCCCAACAACCAACATCTCAGGCCCTACTGCATGTCAAATACTATTCAAGTGTGATTCCCACCCTCAATACCAAACAAAAAAAGGAAGGCAAAGGACTTGTGCAGCCCCTTCCCAGTGTCCCCGCCCCCACCCACATTGTATTCTGCACGCACGCTGAGGCATTAGCATCGGCTGATTTGGAAGGAATATTGGAAATGAAGTGATAGCAGAGTAAATGTCAATGCATTCAGTGTGACACCGTGAGCACCAGATCTTAAACAGCTTCATCATTGTGGCATTTACTGTATCCTGAAATAATATTAATCCCACTGTTGTCCTTCTTGATGGAATCATCCATGAATATGGTTTATGGGCCTGGCCAAAGTGATAATAGGTTAAAAGAACAGCCTATCCAGTGTTCCACTAAATTAAGGTCGCTTCATGGAATTTAATGAAACAAGTGCTGCATGGGGTTTTCAAAGGACGTTCTTGTAATTCATGTCTATTTAGGGCTTCTGATAACCAGAAACCTAATTTCTTAGAGTAAAATAGCTTTAAAAAAAAAAAAACTGGTCATATAGAATTTTAAAAAAAGGAAAAACTTTAAAGGGCAATAATCACACCTCAACTGTAATATTTTTGTTATTTCAAATTCAAAGTTTAAACCAAAAAAAAAAATGGGAGGGAGACGAGACATTTTGAATAAACCCGAATATAAAAAGTAATCATATTCATATGTCATTCTGCAGTTGAATGCTGAAATAAGAATCCTGTCCTGCTCACTGCTGTTAGCCACATAGATGAAGAAATAAAAAAGATTGGGTAGAGAAGACCACAGCCTGCTAGAAATGACAAGGAGTGCAAGAACTGTTCAGACTCTGAGGATGATAGAGGGGACACAAGGACAAATGTCCCTGCACACCTACTCCCACTTCACTTGCCAAGGCTAAACAGGGCTCAAGGGTCTGATCCTTCTCTAAGACATAGCCCCAGACTCATGACCCTGGAAATATAGGAACATTCCATTGGAATTAATGTCCCTGGAAGTATAGGAATATTCCATTTCCCCTGCTGAAGACTGAGCCAAAAGTATTAAACAATAACAGATATTTATTTCACATCCAATATGGGTGGTAGGACATTCCAACTATGTTTTAGGGTAGAGGTAAGTCCCAAAGGGATCATCGAGTTCTCTCTGGATTGTGCCTTTTTCATATTGCCTATCACCAATGACTTCATAGTCTTTGTTAAGGGGCAGTTACAAACTCAGACACCAACAGAGGTCAGACAGGTAACTTATAAATAGGTGAGGTGGGCCAGGTGAGATGTAGACAATGGGAACAGATTATGAGCATGCTGGTCCCATCGATACGGAGAAGCCAACCTTGAGATCATTGCTTCCATGCAGGAACTAGACTGAGCATTGCTATAGTTTCTGGTTTTTCAAAAGATTTCAGAATGTTTACATTTTTGTGTGAAATAGTCTAGCTCTCAAGCAGCACAACTTAATTATTTTTGTAAGTATTACAGGACATCCTGTCTGTGACCCTAAATCAGCTTCCATGTTAGGAGTCTGCCACTGCGTGGGGGCAACAGCCAGCAATGCCATTTAGGTGTCGAAGCACAGGATTGGAAAAGGGACAGCTGTGTTAAATATAAACCCCAAAGGATGTATAATGACAATGCAACAAGCAATCAATTAATTTTACCACATGAACTAAAGAGAAGTCACTCCTTTTCTATCCCATCCACTTTCTACTCTGCACTGGACCAATTCACAGTTTTCAGTCAATTTTGCTTTTTAGACAAATCTTTGAAAATACCTGAGGTCTGACTTCAGGCAGATGGGGAGGGTCTGTAGTCGCCTGCCACCTTCTGAGTGGTGCTTGAGTGGGTCTCCATTTAAAAATAAATCCTTCTTCCCTCCTCTGAATGGCCAAGTCTAGTCAGAGCTGCTCTTTTTCACTAAAAATTTGTGGGGATGTTTCTCTCAGTCAATTTCAGTTATATCTCTTGAGACTAAAAGGGATTAATTACCCAGGAAGTTGGCTGTCTTTTAAGGGCCCAATTCACTCTGACCCAGAAGTCGCATATGCAATATATTTGCTACAAGCTCCCAGGGCAGCCTACCCGATCCCCAGCTCAGGCATGGCAGGACGACCTTGTTTTTCTGCTCTGAAACATGCAAAAGGGGTCGTTTTCCCACAGATAAGTGCCCAGGAGCCTTCTGGGAAGCTGTCTTGGCTAACTGTATGCCAAGTAGAGGGCTATAAGAACAGAAAGCTCTCACCCCCAGTGGTGGGCAAACATGGCAGCAGCCATACAAACCCCCATGGGTTAGATGAAGCCGGACAGTATCTCCAACAGTCTGGATTTTCCAGGAGAAAGAAAGTACAGTATGACAACATAAACCAAGAGCTTGCCCTGCAGCCTCAACCATGTCTTTTCCCTGACACAGTGGGTCTCTGCAGCACCCCTCCCTCTCCTTCTCCTATAACCTCAGGCTAGTATGGTCTGTGCCACAGGGCACCTGGTCTTGCTCCATCACTTAACTCTTTCTGCGTCTATGTCTGAGCTCAATTGTGACCTTTTTAAAAATCGGGCATATTTGTGATATGGCTTTATATTCAACATAGAGCTAACACTGAGCCTTCAGTATAAGAGGGGCTCGTTTGATATTTATGGGAGGGAAGAACAGAATTTTCCAACATATAAAAGTCAAACTCAGCCACAGACGAGAACAGGACATAGCCAAAAGCAGGAAAATTGGCACACCCCCCATCAGTTAGCAAATAGATTACACAACGTGATTTCCAGGCTGACATCCCAGCTGCTGGTCACAGTAACCTGGAGTGAAATGCTGATAGGGTTTCTACACATTCTGTGCTTCTGCCTTAGTACATTCTTGGAATATTCACTAGAGTCCAATCATCCTAACAATGGAAAACTATCAAGAAAGGAATATATTCCCTGAAATGTATCCAAACAACTGCTGCTTGATAATATATATATATATATATATATCAACAATTATCCATTGGTCTCTAGTGAATCCAGAAGAAAGTCATTAATGGTGTGTCATTTTTGGCTTCCCAAAATCAAAACAATGGAGTCTGACTTGGCAAATGTGAGAATATGTTTTCAGGGCAATACAGTTGACTCTCTGAAGACCCAGCTCTGTAGGAACCAACATGACCTCCACAGATTGGTGCAGGTTGGCTCTGGTCTGCCCTCTGCTCTGCTGCCACACTGGCTCAACCTCTCCTTCCCTTGCTCCTGTCACTATACTAACCTCCGCTCGGGCTCAACGTCTCTCTCTTCTCAATCCCTGCTCTCTTACCTCTACTCCAACCAGGCTGGACTATGCACAGTTCCTTACAAAGGCCCTGCCTAGCCCTGGCGGGTGTGCTTCAGTTGGTTGAGTGCTGTCCCAAAGGACCGCTGACTTGATTCCCAATCTGGGCACATATCCAGGCTGTGGATTCCGATCCCTCGTAGGGGCACGATGTTTCTCTCTCTCTTTCTCTCCTTCTCCCATCCTCTCTCTCTAAAAATTCATAGTAGCAATTTTAAAAGGTCCTGCCTATCTCTGGGTTAATGACTGTGCTCAGTCTAGGATTTCATAATGCTTTTTCCTCTTCTTTCTTGACAATACTCCACTCCTGTCCACATTCCCATTTCTCAAAGTCTAACTAATAGTCATATCCTCTGGCAAGTCTGATCATTCCAAAATCTCCCCCAACCTATGTCCGGCTCCTCACCAAAAATTATTTAATTATAACACTTACCTCATTAAACCTGATTCCAGGCATTTGTATATTTTATCCCCTTTACTCAGCTTTATAGATGACCTTAAGGGTGTTGCTAATCTTCAGAGATCAGAGCCATCTCATCAATTTAAAGTCAGTTCCTTAGTGCCTATTCTATGCCGGACACTGTTATCCACTTCCTGGAGAAAACAGACACTTAAAGTTCATTCCAGTCACTTAGAGTTAACTGGGAAGGCAGCATTCATACAGGAGAGTGCAAGGCCAGTGTAAAAAGCAGCTACCTCTACACAGAAAGTTGGGAATACCTTCTTCTGAATTTGGGAACAAGGTGGAAAGTGACCCTCTCCGGAACTGAAGCCAAGAGGGACAGGGCCTGCCATCTGCAGAAAGAATCCACTTCGCTGTCTCATGTGGCTGTTATGTTTGACTTTGAACCATATCCCGCTTCCAGCTACTCCTCAACACACACACACACACACACACACACACACACACACACACACACTTACTTTTTTCTGCCTCCCTCCACTTCTCTCTGCCTGTCTTCTCATTTCTTTTCCTCTCTGAGCCTCTCTTTACCCTTTCCTTTCTTTCTGCAGTGCTTTTCTGTAGAAACAGGCCACTAATGTGACACCCTGGGGTCCTGCAGAAAGCTGCATTGAAGGGTTGGGGGGAGGGGGGAGGCACCAAGATTGAGTTCTTTAAATAACACTTAATGAACAATAAACACAATCCAGCCCAGCCAAACTGGTACTTAGCTACCGAAGTACCCAGTCAATGGCCCATCTGTCATATTGTTAAGACCTTTAGAAGTTGTTTAACAAAATGTTAAATGAGATGACATTCAGCAGGCAGCAAAATGCTTGACTGCCTAATGCAACCCAAAAGAGCTGGCCTGGTGGCTGTGTTTGATATAATGCTTTGTATTCCCCTCCCAAGAACCCCAGAGCAAGAGGTCTCCCTGCCTGTCACTTTCTATCTCTGTAAAGTGAGCCTGGGGTGGGGAGGACAGGATTACCATTGGCAAGGAGGCCCTGGCCAGTTGATGAGGTGCTTTTCTGAGGAGGCATGACTGCAAGGGGGCACCTGGAAGTAAAGCTAGTTGAGAGAAAAAATATAATTCATCTGGAGTTTCATTCTCTCCTTTTCCTTGTCGCCAATGGACCCTACGTTTCTCTCTGTTGGCCTGGAGGGGAGAAGGCAGGGGTGGTAATGAGACTCGACTTTTTCTAAGAGCTGAAATATGAAGACAATTACTGAGGGGAAGATTTCCAGCAAATTGGCTCCTGATAGCTCACATTTATCTGCTTCGGATTTGCATAGTTGGGAGGAGAGGCTCTCTGCTGTGGTCCAGGTAACAAAGGCAGAATCTGTTCAGCTGGAGGTGGCCGACTTATTCAACTTCCCTTCAACCCTAGTATGCAAAGTTCAACAATTAAAGATAATAACAACAAATCACAAATCGCACCAAGAACAGTTTTGAGGGGAAAGGAGAAGTAAAAAGAAGACTTTTCCCCCTTTAGCTGATGGTGTGAGTGCTAAAAGAGGTTCCTGCATGGGATTAGACAAAGAGGAGACAGCCCCTAAATATGGTAATGATGAAATTCTTTAATAAGCTTCCAACTTCTTCTCATTGTCTTCCTCTTTCTCAGCTTAAAATTCCCTGGTCTTTATCCAGTAGCCAAACACTTACTTCAAGGAAGGAACTAAACATCCAGCAAATTTGACCAGCCCTCAGAACTCCACAGGAAATAGAAATTGTAGTCTCACCTTGCAAGTTAAAAAATAAATAAAATCTAGTCTTACAGAAAGGAATCCCCACCTGTAAAATCATCTCACACAAAGCAACAATAAAAAAGACAAAAAACCCAATTGAAAATCAGTAAAGGACTTGAATATTTCTCCAAAGAAGATGCATACATGGCCAATAAGCACATGATATGATGAAATGAGGCTTGACCTCATTCGCTATTAGGGAAATGCAAATCAAAGCCACAGTGAAATATCACTTCCTATCCACTAGGATGGCTATAATCAAAAAGACAGATAATAACAAGTGTTGGTGAGGGTGTAGAGAAATTGGAATCCTCCTGTTGCTGATGGGAATATAAAATGATACTGTGGGGAAGAAACAAACTTTCCTCTACCCTCAAGGTTCTTCTGGCTGGTCCAATAACCAGATAGACATGAGGCAGATTAGCAAGAGAAAATAACCAAGTGAAATACATACATATGTATGGGAACCCTGCAAACATGAGAGAGTCAGAGCTCCCACATGCATGAAAGGTTCAGAGGCAGAAAGGGAGCCTGAATATGTAAGACACCTGACCTAGGAATGAGGTAAAGTGCTTTGGGATCTTCAAAGGACCATTGCAGGATGATAAGAACAGATGCTTAGTAAGTAGAAGTTTGTCCCTCCCAGGTTTCTGATAACCTCCTATTATGGGCAAGGCCCCTAATTCAGGTTCTTCTAGGTAGTTAAAGGGAGGGGCACAAGTGTCTCTGGAGGCTAAAGCTAACATTGCCCTTAGCTCAAAACAACCTGCATACCACAAAAGCACATCTTGGGGTGACTTGATCTGAACTCCCACAATACAATCACTTTGGGCAATAGTTCCTCAAAATATTTAACATGAGTTACAGCTGACCCAGCAATTCCACTCCTAGATACATACTCAAAAGAAATAATAACCTAAACATGGAAACAAAGACTTGCACACAAATGTTTTTAGTAGCATTGTTCACAATGGACAAAAAGGGGAAATAACCCAAGTGTCCATCAACTGATAAGAGATAAACAAAATGTGGTATAGCCACACAATGGATTCAGCCGTGAAAATGAATGAAATACTGATACATGCTACAGCATGGAGGTACCTTGAAAACATCATGCCAGGCAAAAGAAGCCAGAGACAAAAGAGCATACTAAATTATTTCATTTATATAAAATGACTACAACAGACAAATTTATACTTTTAGGAATGAAAACAATGTTTTTAAAGTAGTTGCAGTGATGTGAATATATTAAAAACTAATTAAGTTGTAAATGGTGAATTTTATGATATGTAGATTATATTGCAATAAAGCTGTTTAAAAAGGGAAAAATAGCCCAGCTGGCATGGCTCAGTGGTTGAGCATCGACCTATGAACCAGGAGGTCACAGTTTGATTACTGATCAGGGCACATGCCTGGGTTTATGAGCTTAATCCCCAGTGTGGAGCATGCAGTAGGCAACCCATCAATGATTCTCTCTCATCATTGATGTTTCTCTCTCTCTCTCTCTCTCTCTCTCTCTCTCTCTCTCTCTCTCTCTCTCTCTCTCCCTCTCTCTCCCTTCCTCCCTGAAATCAATCAAAAACAATTTTTTTAAACAGGGAAAAATAACCAAAACTTTTTGAAATTACTGCATTACTTTGCTAGGGTTGCCGTAACTAAGTACTATAAACTGGATGAAATTTATTATCTTACAGATCGGGAAACACTTGTAACCACAGAACCAATTCAAAATGGTCCTATCCTGTTTAACAAGATACTGAGTTGCTTTTCAGAGTCAACTAACAAATATCACAAGTCACACAACTAAAGCACGTGCAGAAGAGAGAACTTTGACCTCTAGCTGCACTCAGAACCAAAGTCTCCCCCGTCTTCCCTACCTCTCCCCTCGCCCCCCCCTCCCTTGCCCCCACCCCACCACACACACACACACACACACACACACACACACACACACACACACACACACAGAACCAAAGGACAGGACTATAGCCAGACCGTGAATATCGGAAGCCTTTCAGAAGGATAGGATCTGTTGCCCAGGAAGACCATGCTGATGCTCCTTATCATAAGTGGCCAAGCTCATAGGTCTTCCCATTAAAACTTGCCCCACAAGCACTTTCTCATACTTGCTCTCCCTGTACCCTTAAAAAGCCTCAGCGAACTCTGAAGGAGTTTGGGCTTTTGAGCCATAGCTTTCCTGTTCTCCTTACTTAGCTCTACAGATAAAGTGACTGATTTCTTCACTGCGATTCTCCGTGGTTAGTGCTTGGCTCTGCTAAGCCAGGTGGCTGAACTCTTTCTGTGTGCTAACACTAGAAGTCCAAGATCCAGGAGTCAACAGGGTTGGCTCTTTCTGCAGGCTGTGAGGGAGGATGCTCCGTGCCTTGCCTCTAGCATCTGGTGGTTTGCTGCCAAACTTTGACATTACTTGGCTTGTAGAAGCATCACTGTGATCTCCACCTTCATCTTCCCATGACATATCCCCCTATGTGCCTGCCTCCAACTGTCCCCTGTTTATAAGGACATATAGGATTACGCCTACCTTAATGACCTTACTTTAACTTGATATCCTCTGTGAAAACCCAATTCCAATTCAGGCCTTGTTTTGTGGTGCTGGGGATTAAAACTTCAACATATGAATTTGGTGGGGAGGGACACCATTTAACCCATAACAATCCCATTCAATAAATGTAAAATGGGCCAGGACATGACCCCTATGAGATTACAACTGATTAAGGGATTTTAAAATCTAGCACCAAAACCTTAGAATTTTCTCTCTGATATCTCTCGTTAGCCACCAGGCCTGGACTCTCTCAGGAGGTCACCTAAGAGACAGTGCATCAATCAGGATAGCCTAGATTATGCTGCAGTAACAAGAACTTCAGAATCTCCGTAGGTTATAACAACAAAAACCATGTAGATCAGTAGAGGACTCTTCATAGTCTTCGAGTGACTCAGGGTGATAAAGACTCTGCCATTCACCCTAATCTCCTAACACGTTTCTTGATCTCTAAGCAAAGAAGGAAGGAGCCAAAACCGGTTTGGCTCAGTGGATAGAGCGTCGGCCTGCGGACTGAAAGGTCCCAGGTTCGATTCCGGTCAGGGGCATGTATCTGGGTTGTGGGCACATCTCCAGTGGGAGATGTGCAGGAGGCGGCTGATCGATGTTTCTCTCTCATCGATGTTTCTGACTCTCTATCTCTCTCCCTTCCTCCCTGTGAAAAATCAATAAAATATATTTTTTTAAAAAAGAAGGAAGGAGCCTGGAGACTCACATGCTGTCTGAAATGCTTTAACATCTCACTTCCACTCAATGGACAAAGTAAGTCACAAGGCCATGTCTAACCTCAAGGGCTTGGGAAAGTGCCATCCTCCAGTGAGCCTGGCAAAAACAAGAACGCTGAGGAGTAGCCCCAGTGTCTATCCAGAAAGGATCCAAGGGCTCAGATGGCTCTTCCATCAAAAAGTGGTGTTTCTCCTCAACCAGTATAAACTCCAGCTGTCACATACTTATTTTTTAAATAATGATTTTCTAAATTTATTTAGAGGAAAGGGCACTGGACCAGTAGGCAAGCAGTTCGTCTCCTAGCTCTGCCAGTTCCCAGAAAGTCACATCTCATGCATTCACTCAGAAAAGCGTAGGAAGAGTCTTTTAAGACCAGGCATCATGATGACCTTGGAGATAAAAGGGTGAACAGACAGCCTCAGTTTCCTCATCTGTAGGGGGTTGGTTTAGACCTCAGCCTTGTGCCATAAACAGATTACAGTTTTCCCATTCTTTTCAAATCTCAGTGCAACGTGAAGCCCCCCTCCCCACTCCCTCCCAACTGGTCAGCTCCAACCACAAGTAGCTTCATTCATTTACCCCAGCATACTGTACCAATATAATTTCCATGTATGGTTGAAAGAAGTTAGGAAATAGTGGGCTACACCAAGGATCAGCAAACTATGGCACAGGCTAAATCCAACCTGCCACCTGTACGCCTATAAGTTAAGAATGGTTGGGGGAAAAATAATAATAAATTTTAAAAATGCATGTTCAAATGGTTAAAAGAAGGGTAGTTCATAAAACAAATTTTCGTGTCTATGAAGTTTTATTGAAATACTGTTAAAAGGAAAACCTTTTCTTCTATCAATTTAGGTTCCAGTGATCAGGAGCCTGTGAATTAAAGGACAATAGTCATTAAGGAGAGAATATATATATATATATTTGTGTGTACATGGGATTTACTCAGTAATGAGTAACTTACTGAATCCCCAGAAATAAAGGTTTATATACCACCTTAAAAAAAAAAAAAAGAGTGTGTGTGTGTGTTGGGGGTGGAGGGGTGGTGGATAGGGCTTCAGTGAGAAAGCATGGAAGCTTCTCTTGGGGTTTTTATGCTAATGGGAATGGGCAACTGTCTTCTTCCTAAAATTTACAGGAAACTCCCTTGAGGGGGGTCAATGACAACTGTATTTTCTGGAGGCTCTATTTTAATTAGACAAGAAAACTTCAAATAAGATTTCAAATGCTTTTACTTTTAAAAAATCTTTATATCAAAACTGTGACCCCTTCACTACCAAGCCCCCACATGATGCCGATGCTGCTGGTCCATAGCCCACAGTTTGAGTTGCAAGGGTCTATAGACCACCTCAATGTCACATCAAGTTCTCCAACACTGGGATTCTACATTGCTCGGGGGGAAAATTATAAAACACCACACATCCTAGACAGGCCATCCTCTATACGGAAAAACAGATCAGGATAAAAGCAGTCAGACAGAACATGATTCTATCATCCCAATTACTTACAAAACAGTGATTCTTCCTGATATTATCAATACCCAAAGACTCAGGACTACCCACACCCAGCAGGCGGTAGCAAACTCTAATCGCCATAGGAACGGAGGAGGGCCCTGCTCACCAGGCCACATTCTGCTGGGGAGTCTAATATATCCCCAAATCAGGACTTCATCCTGTAATAGCCACCAATCCCCACCCCACCTGGCCCTGCCCCATGCTGAGCTGGGCTCCGCAGCCTGGGCCAGTCCTGTCCCATTTCTGCCGAGAGCATAATATCCTGTTGTTGATCTCAATAAGAGAAATCCATTTGAAATGGTATCCCTAGGCACAGGTACCAAATTGACTCTTTATTAACTACTTTCTGATACCCGAATTTCTGCTCCTCTCCCCACCACTCCTGCTGCCAGTCAGGCAGCTGCCTGAAGCAGAGCCAGATGGGAGACATTCAATAAAGTTGCTAGCTCTTCCCCCATAATCCTGAGATTTACAGTGTTAATTTAAAGCCCTCAGACATCTGTGACACCACACCACCTTGGCCAATTTTTCCTCAAGGAGCTGTATGGGTTTTCTAAAGAATTCACTGTTAGATCAATATTAGCTTTAAAGAAAATGTTGTACCCTGAAGTCACAGCAACCACATTGCTAAACTACACTCTAATCCTGTGTGATGGGGAAAATGCTTACAGGTAAGCACCAGATCTAGACAGGTTAGGACACATACTCAAGTTGCTCCCACTTTCAAAGGAGGGCAAGAATTAGGGGACTTTGGATTTATTTATAAATTAATGTCAAAATATGCCTTTCCCAAGACACAACAATTACAGGTGCAGATGGTGTGTGGGGGGAATGGAGAGAATCTTACTGTAATAATGGAAAGAACTTGGACCAAGAATCTCTATAATACTGGTAATAGATAGTATGAATAGACCTTTCTGGAGCAATAAAAATAGCTGTCTGTGCTGTCCAATAGGGTAGCCACTAGCCACGCATGGTCACTGAGCATTGGAAATGTGGCTAGTGACACTGAGGAACTGAAGTTTTAATGTTAACGATTTAAACTTACATGGCCACATGTGGCTAATGGCTACCATATTGGGCAACATAGCTCTAGACCCCCACTCCAAGGTGTGACCTTGAGCAAGTCATTAAGCCTCTCTGAATTTTCATTTCCTCTTTGGAGAACTTGAGGGTGAGAATAAGGAATGTTTGTGGTTCCATGGAGTTGTTTCAATCTATAATTCATGAGTAAATACAACAATCATCCTTCTAGTTGGGGGTGTACTTAGGAATCTCTCTCTCTCTCTCTCTCTCTCTATATATATACACACACACACACACACACACACACACACACACACACCCCTATATCTGTCTCTCTCTCCCGACCATGTTAGTGACTCAGCATGGACGGGGCCTCTTCTAGAATATTAGCCTGGCCACTAGCAACACTCCTACTTTTCTGCCAACGCACACACAAAAATTAAACTTCTCTTGTCCTATTTTGGCAACAATAAACCCAGGCTCTCCTGCATCGTGAGCTCTGTTACAATTAAAGCCATTTTACCCTCACACTGACCACAATTCTTGGGTGTGGGGTCACAGGGCAGAGTGTGGGAGAGAGTCTGACAGCACCACCATGCCCACATGACTGCGACTGAGTGGCCCCACTCTGCCGCCCTTAGTTGATTTCAGAGCTGTTTGCTACAAGGTTGGAAGGGAGGAGGGCAGATCAATTACAGAAGTGATTAGCATGCAAATGGTACCAGCAGGTTTTGGGCAAGGACTCTCTCAGTACGGGCTGCAGACACCTACAGGGTTGGAGGAAATCATCTTGCTATAAACTGAAGAAAACTCATTCGCCTTTTTATCAAAGAAAACACACATCTCTCACTGTTTTCAGTGTGTTATTCTGAAACATTTTAGTCCCGTGGTAAGGACCAGAGACTCAAAATATAACACTCAAGATGAAGGATAGAATATCATTTTGTCCAAAAGACGTAGTGAATTTTGTCGTTTAATTTATTCATTTCATCCACTCATGTCTTTTTGTTCCTGGACTTTGAGTGTCCTTGTGTGACTCAAAGCTATGGTTCTCAAACATCAGGCTAAGGACAGGTTATATCAACATTTTTACCAGTCCAGGGTATATTCTTACAAATAAGAACACTGTAATCAATTCTTCATTTGGCTAAATTTGTTCCAGTTAAAGAAGATTCCTATTACATTACCTTACTTTTTGGGTATTAAAAAATCCTTTAGTTTATTAAATGATTGTGATTCTAAATGGGAGTGGTTTGGGTTTTGTCAGTTTGGTTTTGCTTTTTGTAAATAGTCTTACTAGAAAAATTAAAAGTTACCAACTGCCAGCTTTGTGCTGTCTGTTTTGCTGCGTGATTATCAATGTCTGGCATTCTCAGGGGAGATTCTCCCTCTCCCACCAGGACTGGGGAGGCCAGGGTCCATTTGAGGGGACTAAGCATGGAGCTTCTCTGAAACCCCAGTTCTCTATGTTCCCTGGGTGGAGCAGTGGTTTACCTAACCCCAGGTATGGGAAAAGAGACTTTTCTGATTTCCAGCTCTGATAGCATCACAACCCCAGTGACCTCACTTTGGCACTGACGAGCTTCAGATTTAAAAAAAAAAAAAAAAAAAAAAAAAGTCTGTTAACAAAATGAGCTGACAGAAAGCTTACTTATGGTGACTCTAATGAACTTTCTAATCATCTAGTCATTCTTTTTTTTTTTAATATATTTTATTGATTTTTCACAGAGAGGAAGGGAGAGAGATAGAAAGCTAGAAACATCGATGAGAGAGAAACATCGATCAGCTGCCTCAGCTGCTTCCTGCACATCTCCCACTGGGGACGTGCCCGCAACCCAGGTACATGCCCTTGACAGGAATCGAACCTGGGACCTTTCAGTCCGCAGGCCGACGCTCTATCCACTGAGCAAAACCGGTTTCGGCGTCATTCTTGTTATAGATCATACCTCTCTAGGAAAGAGAATTCCCAAACGGGAGCGGCCCTTATATCACTTCCATGCTTTCCAAAAGGAATAAAGCAAACCCCAATTATACAAACTTGAAGTGTTGAGAAGAACACAGTGTCATGGGGGAGAGAAAGTGGTAACCAGCACTTGGGGAAAAAAATGTTATCAAGACAATCAGGATAATTTTCTATCATCAAGAAGCAGCAGGAGGGTTTGCAGGTAGCAAAAGGAGGGTGCGCGTGTGTACGAGCCTGTACAGGATGGACAGCGCAAAGCAAGAGGGAGGCAGAGGAAGGTGTAGCAGAGAAGCTAAGCCCAAGAGGGCTTCCAAGATGATGACAAGGATGGAAGCTAAAGTCTCCAGATAGGAGCCAAAATGCACATGTGCCAAAAACCTACTAAAATAACCTATAATTTCCTTTAGATCCCCACATTTCTAAGTCACTGTCCCAAATTTATTGCCCCGAGCCCAAATCCCTATGTCTTTTCACGTCCCCATAATTTATCTTTCATTGGTAAACATTGGGGCCTGGCAGCTTCTTTGGGTCTTCATTTTGCCTCTAAAAAATTCCATGTACATGTAAAAACATTAAATAAATTTGTACACTTTCCTCCTGTATTTCTATCCTATGTCAGTTCAATTCGTAGGCCAGCCACAGAACCTAAGAGGGTAGGAGGAAGTTTTTCTTTCTCTAGTACCAACAGTGTTAAAAAATATTATCACATTATCACTTTAGTGCCTTAAAATAAAGTTGGGCTCAGAAGTATGCGCTCAGGCAATAGGCGTAAAGAAGTCTGTTGACTCAGAAAAACAACAAAACCCAAACCTCCCCAAGCAGCAGAAGAAATGTGACTATAAAGCCGCAGGGCTCTGGGGGGTTAGTAGAAAGTCTCATTGCAACATGACCATCAGGCTCACCTCAGTGCATACAACCAAGTTGGCGATAAATTTGGCTTAAAAATATGAACCGGTGATGGTACATGCTTATGTATATATTATGCCTCTGGGCTTTTCTTTGTCAAAAAGGGACTAAACATAGAGCTCCACCATATTTTATCTGGAATTATATTTAATTCAGAATCAGCTTGAATCCAAATTAGTAACTAGGTAATTTCTTGATCTTCTTATCCTCCTTAAAGAATTCTTGTCTTAAAACTCATCATGAAGGTAGCAAAGAAGATGAACCACTGGATATTTCTGCAAACCTTTGACTTCACATAGATCGCTACAGCTTTAGCTAATTTCTCACAAGATCAATGGTCTTTAACGTGGCTAATAGGACTTAACAGTGACACAGAGTGCTACCTCAGTCTGGTAATTTACATTCAGTCCCAAAAAAAAAAAAAAAAAAGCATATTCCAGCCACAAACCTACAATATTGCTTTAAATTGAAATAATAAATTCCAAGATAAGTAGTAGTTAAAAGAAAAGAATAAGACCCTCTAAATTCTAATATTGTGCTAACTTCCCAAATATGTGAGTTCTCTTTCTGAATTGGTGGATGTAGGGCAGTAGAAGTGTCTGCAATTAAACAGTGATTTCACAAGATGAGGTCATTATTTAAAAAGTAGAATTTGGCCTGGCTGGTGTTGCTTAGTGGTTGAACATCAACCCATGAACCAGGAGGTCATGGTTTGATTCTGTGGTCAGGGCACATGCCCGGGTTTTGGGCTTGATTCCCAGTAGGGGGCGAGCAGAAGGCAGCCAATTGATGATTCTCTCTCATCATTGATGTTTCTACCTCTCTCTCCTTCTCCCTTCCTCTCTGAAATTAATAAAAATGTATTGTTTTTAATTAATAAAAATCAGAATTTGATTCTCAAAAGCCATGTAATTAATTTTTCAAATGATCACGTATAACTCTCATCAAATTACAAACACCTTTTTTATACAGTAGAAAGTAACACTGGTGTTCCACATGAAGATATGGATGGCAGGATGAGGGCTAAACAGACTAGAGACATAGTCCAGAGCTTCTGTCACCATAGGTCAGCAGAAGGCTCAAGGAGAGGTTTGCACAGTCAGACATGAGTCTTGGTTTATCATCCGGGAGACTGTATGGAGGGTGAGAGGTAGGCAAGCTGGTTTACCAAGAGGCCACAAGAATACTTACAGGGAGAAAAACCTAAGGCTAGTAATGAAGCTGAATCAGAAACCAGAAAGCGAGACATGTCAGAGCCAGGAACACATTCAGCTTGGTTTTTCTAGATCTTTCATGAGCAAAGGGTTCTGTGATCAAAAATGTTTGGGCATGTGCTGGGTTAAATAGGTTTTTTGTTTTCTCATTTGACCACAACACTTTCATTCTTTTAATTTGCTGGTATCCACCATGAATCTCTCATCATTGTAAGTTATGATGTTACCAAATTCATTGACCAGGAACTATTTGTACACTAAAGCAGCCAATGGGCCATGTGGTCTACAGAACAGCTTTTGAAAATTCCAAATCTGGTCAAAATGTCTGATTCTAAAGATAAAAACATTGAGTCCCAAGAAGTTAAGAGATTTGGCTGGCATGGCATGGCCACGTAGGCACAGAGCTGGGACTAGAACCATCTGGAGTGCCTGGTATGGTTCCTCACAGCGCACAATGCAGCCTCTCTTTTTCTCTCCTCTTTGCTGAAATCAGCCTCCTTTAGTTATTGATAAACTCAGGAAAGTAACAGCTGCACTTTCCTTATTTAACAGCAGCCAAACAAACCCCAAGGCACCTCTGCCAAACCTTCCTGAGAGGAGACCCATGACTGTCTGTCTTCTTCCAGCCCTTCCCTCCATCCAAGTTCAAAAAACAACTATGATTTCAATTATAACAAGGACATTCTTTCAATTCCAGAAAAGCTACAGAGAAGCTCTTCGGTGATTAATAGCTGATTAACTTCTCCTGCCAAACATCTGCGAGCTCCATTAATTAGACCCAATGCTAAGCAGTGATCAGATAAGCCCTACAAACACCAAGCCTGAGAGAATTTTTCCCTTGATGGGACTCACTACCCCCAAGCTATGCCTGGAGTTCCGAGCTGGTTCTCCTGAAAGAAGGCACAGCCGGGAACAGGAGTAGCACTGGACTCTGAGTCCTGACGTCCACATTCTAGAACCTTCTCTTTCTGGACTCCCTGCATGTTGTCAGAAAGGCTGTTTACCTGTTTCAGTAACTATTTAGGTTAAAAGATTGGGGGGATAAAAACAGGAGGGGTGGAATTGACCCACTATAGTCTAGCTCAAAAGCTATCAATGGCCGAAACCGGTTTGGCTCAGTGGATAGAGCGTCGGCCTGCGGACTGAAAGGTCCCAGGTTCGATTCCGGTCAAGGGCATGTACCTTGGTTGCGGGCATATCCCCAGTAGGGGATGTGCAGGAGGCAGCTGATCGATGTTTCTCTCTCATCGATGTTTCTAACTCTCTATCGCTCTCCTTTCCTCACTGTAAAAACTCAATAAAATATATTTAAAAAAAAAAAAAGCTATCAATGGTTCCCTATTATTCACTGAGCATGGTCCAAGCTCCCTGGCCCAGTATTCATGGTCTTCTACAGTCTATCCCTACCTTTCCCTCTGCTGTCATTCCCCCACACAGAACCCTTTCTTACCCGCACTGAGCCACTTGTTGCTCCCATAATGCCTCTTCCTCTTCTGCTTCCACCTGGCTCTCCCCAGCCCATCTCTGCACATCTGTATCTAATAAACCCTAATCAAATCTCAAGAGTCGATTCTACCTTCTCCCTGAAACCTCATGGACTGCACCTCCAGAAATCTATCTCTAAATTCAGAAAATTCCTATACTTCTAATCTGTACTTTGCACAAAATACTTATTAGGAACCACTTTGAAATGCAGTTAATTGTGAACATGTCTTATCTTAAAGACCAAACTGTAAGCTTTGGAGACCAAGGTTACCGTCTTTAACATTTTGTACTTGATACTCAAAATTATCCAGTTGCCCTCACCTCTTCATAGTCTTTAGGTAAGATCCCAAATCTGAACTTGACATACAAGCTCCTTCCTTAATGGGTCCCTTCCAACTTCTCCTGTCAATATTCACTCCCTCTTGCCTATACCCCGTCTCCAGTCAGACCATAGTATTGAGATTTCTTCAGAGGGCCAAGCTTCTGCTTCTGTCGATGTTCTCCCCTCTTTCTGGAACGAATTTTACCCACTTATCGCCCTGAGAGGTTCCAGATGTAACACTTCACAGAAGAGCCTTCATTCCTCATCTAGGTGAGGACCCCCTGCTTCTCTGCTCACACAGTCCCTATAACTTTGTTGTGGTACTTGCAACACCTCCCGTTTACTTCTCCATATCCCCTACAACTTGAACTTCCTTAAGAGTTCCTTGAAGAGAGGAACTACATTTCACTCATTGTGGCATCTCCAGGAAAGCACAGTGCCTGCACATAGTAGAGGTGGTAGCCAGCCTCTGAGGTGGTCCCCAATGACCACGGTCTCCAGACGTTCATTCCCATGTGTGTCTACCCACACATTAGTGACCAATGCACATGTATGGAAGACTGTACAAGAGGCAGAACATACCGTGGCAAGCCATGTAAACATCCCCATGAAATATTTCTTTTCCTTCCAAGTTTCCCTTGGATTTGCTTCAAATAAAAAGAGGGAGGAAGAAGTACACTGAAGATATGGATGCCAAAAAATTGACCATGAATGGTCGTAGGTACATTATAGTATTCTGTCTATTTTTTAATGTTTCAAATTTTTGTGATAAAATGTTAAACAAATATTGTCCCCCCACCCACCCACCCACCTTAGCTGTGAGGGCCTTGGGGTTTCTCTTGTGCTTCTCTCTCCTCTTTTCTCTTCTCAGATTCTCTCCCCTCAGCATCCTGAAACTTGAACTTGTTCTCTGAGGCATCCAGTTCTTCCCTCCCCCTCCCCTCCCTCCAAACTGGGCTACAAAACTAATCACTGAATTCAGCAAAACAAAGGACTCCCCAAGTAACAGGACCCGCCCTCTTTCGAAGGCAGTTTAGGGACCGTCTTTTGTTCCGTGAGCATACTTTGGGGCCTTAATCCCCCGCCAAAGTGGTTCATCAGAGTAATTCTCCCAACGCCCAGAGGGCCTTCCTGAAGAATACTGGTGAATAAAATTTTCTCCATCTTGTTACACTTATTATTCTAAATTCTTTTGCACTTTGTTCAAAAGAAACCAGTCATTGAGACTTGATTTTGAGAACCAAAGCTTGTATTCAGCAACTTCTGAAAAGAGTGGTTAATTCTATTTGAGTTTCTCTCCATAGCCCCATTCAAAACAGGTTGTGTGTATCTAAGAACAAATGGAGTCACCGCACAAGAGGTTTATTATCAGAGCTAAGCTCCGGGAGCAACTCGCACTACTTAATGCTGGAAGGACTGGAGAAGAAGAAGGAGGGATACAGGCTGCAGTGAATGAGGAAGGCGGTGAAAGAGGAAGAAGGGAATGGATAAACTGGGGGGAGGGGGGGGGGCGAGTGGGGAACATTTGAAAAGCCTCTGTTATCTATCACATCTTACAGCTCTCTTTGCTGTGCCAGCTCAAAAGAAGAAAAAAATTATCCATACAAATCAGAGAGCCAACTGCCATTCCTTTTCCCGTGTCTTCATTTAGCCTGTGTTTTGGTTTCTACTAGCTTTGGGGCGGGGGGCGGGGGGCGGGGGGGGGGGGGGGGGGCGGGGGGGGTATTATTTTCACTGCCTCTTTTGGTTTAAAAAGATAAACTTAGTTCCAAGGACCGTGAAGACCTGCACAGGGTTGGCATTTGATGTTTAAATCAGCTTGAGCCTGTTTTTGTTGTTGTTGTTGTTGTTGTTAGTTTTTGTGAAACTCGCCAGTTTTCGTGCAGCTGCACCTGCTGAGCAAAAAAGAAAAAAAACCCGAGAAAACAGAGGCTGGTCCCTCTGAAGGGGACCCGGGCCAGATTATGTCAACAATTGCCCTGCCCTGAAAGGAGCTGGCCTGACCGTCCCGTGTTGTCAAATGACAATTGTAACTCCTTGCTTTTCAAGAGTCACGCACAAATGGTTCCTTCCATCCGAAGCCCTCTGGGTAATAGTAGCCTTTTGAGGTTATGATATCTCCGGATGGAATTCAATCAGAGAAACTCACTTTCCCTTGAGCCCTTGGCCCAGAGCCAGGCGAGCCTAACAATACAATACGCTTCCAAAGAAAGCTGGACTTATCCTGTCTTTTCTCCTTCCCTTTTCTCTCTGCTTCTAACCTTGTTCACACGTTACCTCTTCCCACTCCCACTCCCTCCTTCCATCAGGGGACAGCAGAGCTTTTAAAAATAAGACCCAGCACTTTAAAAGGAGCAGCTTGTGTAGAGTGACGCAAACTCCCACCCGCGCAGTCTTGAGAAGTCACCCTTTCCTCGCTGACCTCTGGTACCTCGACCAGGAAAATGGCACGGAGCCGCTGTGAAAAGGAGGCCAGGGGTTACCGCAGCCACATTTTCCATTACTTCTTCAGAGAAAGAGTTTGACTTTTTTTCTTTCTCTGTTTTTCCTTTTAAACCGAACGCAGGGGACACATGCAGTGCCTGCCCAAACACCGTGGCCTGCCAACCGCTGGCTTTTCTTCTTCTCTTTCTCTCTCTCCCTCTGCTTGGCTTAGTCTTCATTTTGCCAAGATTTTCCTCTAAATAATTATTATTTCTTGGCCTGGAAAAGGTTGTAATTCTCTTTGTCTTTTGCATTTGATCATCCAAGTGGATTAATGTGGGTGTTAAATGGGTGGAAGAAGTCGTTTTCTTTGTCAAATTCTCTTAATCATCCTTTTGATTTCACACTCCCATTCTCCCCACCCACACATATGCCTCCCGCTCAGCTGGAAATGTGCGTGTGTGTCTTCGCACACATCGTTCCCTTTTTGGAGCACATCCATTGGAGAGCCTGGAATAAGTCAATGTGTGAAAGGGCACAGCACACAAATGCACGGCTTTGTATCAATCAACCCTGAGTGTGTGCAGGGGGCGGGGCGGGGGGGGCAGTTGCACTTTTCTTTTGATGTGTCTGTACCTGCAGTTTAAAAATTTTTTTCTGAAAAATCTCTCCGGGTGTAATGTCGCCAGCTCAAGGGGCTGCCTTTGGGTTTTGTGTGTTCTCTCAGGTAAAGCATAAAGGAGGCCGCAGTTAAATTGCATTTAAACCAACACAGGGAAGGCCAGCCACCCCAAGTCCAAAGTGCATGATCTCCTATCCTCTTGTGAGGACAGAGCAATGTCCTCTTCTGACCTCAGGTGCAGCGCCTTTGACTGGACCCCCCATCCCACCTCTCCCTCCCTGACGCCTCCTCCCCTGCCTCAGTTCTCACAGAGCCACGCTATGGTGAAATCGGTGTTAAGATTTAGAAATGTAAAAGCTATCATGTGTGGGTAAACGGGGAAGCACTCTACAAACTTAACAAAAGACACTTCGAAGGGCTTGGTCCACCCTTCCAGTAGGAAGTGTCCGGGAGAGAAGACTGCCTGAGAGGCAAGCAGCCTGGCAGAGAAACTCAAAGACATTTCACCAACTGGCATTTAGAGAGTTAACAGAACTAAGGATTTGGTTGGGGGAGTCTCTGTGTATCAGCATAGAAACTGATGCACACCATTACTTGAATGTGGCGATATGGTCACCCAGCCATCAGAACGACTGATCATATTGATATATCTGTTACCTGTGTAGGCAAACATGAAAAATAGATTTTACCTCAAGTGCTAATTCTCATTGATTGGTAATGGCTCTCTCAAAAGCTGCTCTGAAAAAGATCCTGAAGCCACATCCAAGCTTAGCAGACAAAATGCTAAGATCGATTAGCAATGTCTGCCATGGGTGAGAGTGGTAATATAGATGCTGCCTATTCGCTATTTCTGGCAAGGGGATTACAAAGACTAGAACAGAAGACTTCACAGCAACGTTTCAAATCCTGCCACGTGGAAAAGCCCCACATATTTCCAAAACAGCAAGTGTCTCAACCATTTAAAATGTGCTTCGCTCTAACAGCTACCACTGATTGAATAGCTACAGTGGGCCGGGCACTATGCTATGGTCAGTACTTACATTATTTCATTCAGTCTTTATAATAACCCTGCAAGGTGAGTGCTATCTCCATTTTTCAGCCTGACAAAAAGTAGGTTCAAGAAGTTAAATAACTTGCCCTAGACAATAGCGGTGGAGCCCAGACTTGGATGGAGATCGGCAGTGAAGTCCAAAGCCAAGGGTCCTGCCATAAATCCTGTTGCCTCCTTGGGATTAGAAGACATGAAGGAAGAGTCAGGGAGCGGGAATCCTTGGCAGTTCGCTGCCACGCCTTACAGCAAAGTCTTCAAACTGCCCATCATTCTTTTTGGCTCCTGACAGCTTCAGCTAATTGTCTGCCATTAGGCAGTTGAGATTTTTAATTACAGTGACATGCAGCAGAGCTGAAATTTCAGCTAATTATAGTTGAAATTGAGAACTATGAGTAAGTTTCAAAGGTCACCCAGTAGATTTCTTTGGGTATGTGTCTGTTTTTTTTTCATAAGTTAAGTAAGTTAAGCATGTATATGGCTAAAGGAATCAATTATTGTTTGAAATGACTTACATTGAAAACCTATGAGCCTTCTGTGTCACCCAGTCTTGCCTCCCAGAGGCAAACACTTTTAATTAATCATTTTGTTTTTATTTCTCCTGGTGATTACTTTGAATCTCTATATAATAGATGTATAGCTACATTTCTTGATAACTCATCTTTAGACTTTATATACTGGTAGATGAAAATGTAACTCACCTATGCTACCTTTACCTTCCTTCCCTTCCCCATCCCAATTTAGTTACATTCTATTTTTAGTTCTTCCACTCAACATTTGCAACTTCAATCGGCATATTAAAGCTTCATTTCTTGTTCCATTCACTATTCACAACCATTTCCTTCTTCCTCTCTTCCAGTCTCTAGCCTCTATCAGCTACACCTGCAATGCGTACATTAGCAAGATAAATAATATTTAGAGCCTCTTTGAAATCATCATTAACTCCTCCGTGAATTATACAAGTGAATTCTAAAACCTGAACACTGGAAAATAGCAATCTATTCAAACGGAGTCGCCTTCTTCACATTCCATCAGTGGGTCAAAATCATGCCACAGATGAGTTTGCGTTATATTTGAATCATGCCTTTTTTGGACAGTGTTGCTATTGTTTTCCTGAAGTCTTTGTTTCTTTCTTCTTATTTTTTCATAACATTTAATAGTCTCACAATTTTCAAAGCTCTCAATATACAGCTTACCTTGTACGCCCCCTGCCCCCCCCCCCATTGCCAAGACCTCTTGCACAGCATCCCCTCTTTCCTCTGCAGTTAGACTAATTTCTCTCAAGTCCTGAGACCCAGCTGCCAGGCAAGGATTTCTGTTTGCAGTTCTACGTTGAAGCCTTTGTCTCCCATAGTTTCCTCTTTCTTAGTTCACTCCCTGATTTTTTTTTTTTTTCTGAAACGCATTCTCTAATAACTTCCTAAAACAGAGTGCAGGGTCATAATCTTTCCGAGTTTTTGAAAAAAAAAAATCTTTATTCTGACCTCAGACTTGATTGATAGATTAGCTAGATATAGAATTTTAGAACAAAAATCACATTCACTCAGAGCTTTGAAAAGATTGCTCCATTGTTTATGTTAAGAAGTTTAATACCAGGCTGATTGCTATGATATAAATGTCTGTACACACACACACACACACACACACACACACACACACACACAAATTCATGTGTGGAAATCCTAATGCCCAATGTGATGGTATTAAGAGGTGGGGCCTTTGGCAGGTGCTTAGGTCATGAGTATGGAGTCCTTGTGAATGGAATTAGTTGCCTTTTTTAAAGAGGCCCCAGAGAGCTTGCCAGCCCCTTTTCACAACAAGAGGATACAATGAGAAGGGGCCAGTTATGAGCCAGGAGGAGGGTCTCACAAAAATGGAATCAGGCTGGCACCTTGATCTTGGACTTCTTCCAGTCTCCAGCAACTGTGAGAAATAAATATTTGTTGCTTGTATACTATCCAGTCTCTGCTATTTTGTTATAGCAGCTTAAACAGACTCACACTCTAATTCTTGTTCTTTTCTAAGTTGCCAGCTTTTCCTCTCAAGAAACTTTTAAGGGCATCTCTTTATCTGCAATGAAGCCAAATTTTATGAGTATTTGTCATGGTGTGGATCTTTTTTTATCTCTTCCATTCAATACTCAGTAGGCCTTTTTAATCTGAAGACTTCGATCTCCCTCCAGTTCTGGGTACTTTTCTTATTTATTTAATAATTTCTGCTCCTCTGGTTTCCTCTGTCAATTCAGGAACTCCTGCTAAAGCCAGGTCAGTATTCAGGGGATGCAGTCATGGGTTGAGCCTCTTACCTCTTCATATTTAAGAGGAAGCAGTAGAACCGCTGAGCAGGAGCTCCGTGAATCAAGGTTTAGCTTATCAACTGACAGGTTTTGCTTCAAGTGAACAGGTGGGAAGCCAGCCATAATATTTTGAGACCCAGAATAAGGAGAGCCTTACTCTGGAAGAGTAACCCTCCCACTAGTCCTCCCAAAGAATACATTCCATTTTTTTTTTTTTTTTTAGAAAAGATTCAGCTTGAGGACAAGGGCTGTTTTAGGTTGCACATAAATAAATAAATAAATAAATAAATAAATAAATAAATAAAGTGGGGTCAACAGTTCCAAAGATCTTCAATCTGTCTTCTGTTTTCAACCCCACTTCCTACTCCCACCCTCTGCCATGCATGTTGTCTCCAAGGGCCGGGCCTTCCTATTATTCTTTTGGCAATGGCTGTTCTTCTTTTGCTAATGACCAAGTACACATTCTTTATTAGCCAATTGCTTCTTCCTTCCAGATATTTGTTGAAAGATATGAACTATTGCTACCCCCATAGTATACATTTATTCCTTTTATTTTTTATAAGTTTATTGTTTTCTAAAATAAAAAAGTCTATACTATATAACTTGAATGCCATCTTAGAGAGAAAGTGTGTGTGTGTGTACTTCTTTCACTTTGAACTAAAGTCTATACAATGGTTTTCAAGCAATTCTCCACAAAGCCAAGGTTGTGGAGAGAGGATCATAGAGCAAAGACAAGGCCTAAGTAAGAGATGAGCAGGTGAGAGGTTCCCACTGCAGCTAGAGCTCTCTGCTTTTATTATTGTGCTTCTGCAGATTTCACTTGACTAGATCATCCTATAAGAAAGAAAATAATTCAAGACAAAATGTAAGCAAATGCTAAAAGAAGTGTTCTAAAAAATAAACTTTCAAGTGTGGGCTAGAATATTCCAAGAAGAGTACTTGGGAGAGGTAGGACCCGTAGAGAGCTCTGGGACTGGAAAGGTCTGCTGGCACCACATCCTACAGGACCTTTTAAGCTTACCAGACCTTATGTTAACAAGTCCGGGCTTTACCCTAAGCATAAAGGAGCAATTAGATGGCTTAAAACAAGGAAGTAAAAGGAATTCATGTGTGTTTTTAAAAGGTCATCGGGACTTCAGCAGCATAGATGTGATCATCAGCAAGTGGGCAAGGACTTTGCCCATTTCCTCTCACGTGGTCCTTACCACACCCTGTGGAGGTAGGACAGGCAGGCATTCCTGCTATTCCTAACTCACAGGTGAGGAAACTGAGGCTCAGAGAAATCATATCATTTGTTGGAGGTTACATCAGTAGTAAATGTCAGAGCCAAGGCAGGAATCGGCCTTTCTTAACTCCTTTTGGTAAAGGAAATGTGAAAAAAAAAAAAAAAAAGTCATCTACCCCAAAGTGATCAGTCAGTGTCACAGCCTAACCTGGAGGACCATGCCACCCTCCAGGCCCATTTCCTGAATATTCATGACTCCTCCCACTAACTCTCCAACTCTTTAGAGCCTTGTATCCCAGTCACACCAGGTCATCTAGATTCTGAAGGATAAAATACAGAAGGAAGACAATGGTGTGAATTCATCATCTACTATGTACCCTTCCTTCTCTTCCAAAATCCCTTTATGAATATTATACTGAGTTGAACAGTTTCCACCCCCCCCCCCAAAAAAAAATTATGTCCACCTGGAACTTATGAATGTGACCTTCTTTGGAAATGGGGTCTTTGAAATTTAATTAGTTAAGATGGGATCATACTGGAGCAGGGTGAGTCCTAAATCCAATGACTGGTATTTTTATAAGAAGGACATGTGAACCCACAAAGACACAGACACAGGGGAGAAGGCCATATAATGATGAAGAAAGCGGAGATCAGAGTGATGCCTCTACAAGCCAAGGAGTATCAAGGATGCTGGGAGCCACCAGAAGCTAGGACTAGGCAAGGAAGGAATCCCACACAGGCTTCAGAGGGAGCATGGCCCTGCAGACACCTTGACTTCAGAGTTCCAGCTTCCAGAACTGCGAGAGAATACATTGGTGCTATATATTAGCACCCAATCTGTGGTCATTTGTTACAGCTAACCTAGGGAAGTAATACAAATAGTAAATTCTAACCCAAATGGGGGGGAAAACACAACAAGAAAAGAAGTAATAAGTTGCATTTAAAATGATCACACAAGCCGAAACCGGTTTGGCTCAGTGGATAGAGCGTCGGCCTGCGGACTGAAGGGTCCCAGGTTCGATTCCGGTCAAGGGCATGTACCTGGGTTGCGGGCACATCCCCAGTGGGGGATGTGCAGGAGGCAGCTGATCGATGTTTCTCTCTCATCGATGTTTCTGGCTCTCTATCTCTCTCCCTTCCTCTCTGTAAAAAATCAATAAAATATATTTTAAAAAAAATAAAATAAAATAAAATAAAATAAAAAAATAAAATGATCACACAAAAAATACAAAACATAGGAAGGATTTAACAAAAATTAAAAACTGTCACCTCGTTTTGGTGCAATTACAGGTGTTTTCATGGGTGCTAAATGTTTAAAATAAGGATGCTCTCAGCTGAAAGCATGGGCTTGGAGAGAGAAGGAGCGCTACAGAGCTAAAATCCAGGAGAGCTGACCCTTGCCCCCACCAGGACATCTTACACATTGGGCTCCTAGGCCTCCATCTTACACTGTGGAAGCCACAATCTCTAACACAGGACATACTGTGCTGGTACCTGACTATCTTCACCTCAGACATCCTTGGCTGGCAAATACTCAGCTCTCAATTACTATTTGTTGCCCATCAGACTAGCCCCAAGAGGCGCATATTGGCCTGCTTCAAGAAGTCACGGGAAGCTTTGGGGCAGTGGATCTGTAAGGTCTAATGTTTGAGTGTACACATTCTTTGCTTCTATCTCTCAGCTAAGCCAGCATGCAGCCAACTTTAAGAAAGGGCTTTCCTAGTCAATGAAATACTCCCTGTTTCCTAGGCTTCAGCTAAGCCCAGGAATAAACACACTTTAGGGCAAAGCAAAACTCTTCTTTGTCCTGGCTTTTTGCCCATGCCAAGTCAGATGAACAAAAGTCCAAAGGTGGTTCATATTTGGCCTTGCTATGGAGACATCAGGCACGTACACACATCCTCCTCTCCCACACACGCACACCCTACCCACGTGCCTGTTACCACAGCCTGAATGGCTCAGACCTGGCCCAACTGGTATCCTAATGAGTAAAGGAGGGTGGAAGGAAAGCAAGAGTAAGCCCATTCACAGTTAAGGACAAAGCTGGTAGATTTTCAAAATTAAGCCCTCAGGACCATACTACATTTAACTGCCCAAAATGGACTCTTCAAGGTATCTGTCAAAGATGACCCAAAATAAAGCAAAGATTGTAAAATTACCCCTTGTAATCTAAAGTGAGGAAGTGAGAAGTTACTGAACTGAGAAGCAGGGGAGAGGGGCTGAAATCCACCCCATTGTCAATTGCTAACCACGTGACCTTCAACAACTCACAGCCTCCATTGACAAGGAATTAAGTCATCCAAAAGGCAACTCCACAATTCCTCATGCAATGGGCAAACCCTTCCACCACTTTTCCTCAGTTCCCTGGACTCCTCACTGCTCTCACCTCACCGCTCTCATACTCCCACACATGACTGCATTTGCATACTCTGCCTTTGCACAGGCTGTTCCCTCTAGAATGCCCTTCCCAGCCCAACACCTCCCTGAGTTTTCAAACCCAACCCTCCCTCCAAGACTAAATCCACAGGATTCTAAAAGTTGGAATCCTTCTGGATCCTTTCAGTTGGAAATAATTCATTCTTCAGCTCCTATAACACTCTACCTGTGATGAAATTTGACTCCATCCCATATTTTAGTTTTTTGGGGTATATTTGTTAACTACCTCCTCCTGCGCTTCCAGAAGGTATGTTCTGTCCTTGATTGGATCCCCTATCACTCCTAGCACCTGCTCCAAAAGCCTATGAAAGTTGTCCAAGAACACAGAACTCATTAGTTATAGTTCTTGTCACTGTAGTTCTTCTTTCCTTTTCTTTTAGGTCCAGAATCCCAGAAAACTAATACAATTGATTCATGCAAATAACTCCATGTCATGTGACAAAGGAAATTTTACATGCATATTACAAACTGTGGGGTGCATTAATGACTATGTTTTGAAAAAGACAATGGAAAGGAAACCCCACCTGTTATTGTTCGGATGAGCCTGATTCTGGGGAGCAGACATGATATGTGTAACTGCTCTCATCAAAAGACCAAGCAGGTGTACCAGGGCTGAGATCTGCATTCTATGCACCTGGTATACGCCTCAGAAGGGTATTTGTGAGTTGCTTTGGAAGCTGATTGTGGTGGGAAGAGGGAAATGTTTGCTAAGCAGCTGTTTGAAACAAAGAATACTCCCCCTCCCACTACGACTCTTACCCATGCAGCCTGAGTTCAGGTTGGAGGATTTGAACATCTCTTGAAGAATAATGATTCTGTTTGCCTTTGGAGTCATGACCTGTTTCTTCTAATGAAGACAAACATTATACTTCAATATCACATGAGGAAGTGAGGAAAGTGAGAAGGTTTTGAAAAATGAAACACTTTTGTAAATTACCTAATCCTATTTGTTTGGTTTCCCAGGTGTTACCAGCCGCTCCTACTGGAAGCCTAACATGGCAAACACCATCTATTTGTCCTCTGATGGCAGACTGGAATGATTTTTAAGGCCATCGCTGTGATTAAAAGCTCAAGAAGCAGCCATAAATTATCCAGCAGAGCCATCTATTTACAAACATCATAAATAATCATAAACATTATACACATCCATAAATAAGTACCATGGAGTGCACCCTTTTCCAGCAATCAGACAAAGGCAGATAGGAAGCTGGGTGGCCCGTTAGGCTGACCCTGGTCTGCCTGGTGAATGAGGCCTTCCACTCCCGCTGGAGGAGTCTGGGCAGCTCGAGAAAAATCGACTCAGTGTGCAGTCCCATCCTAATGCTCACACATTAAATGCTGGTAATCAAACACCATTAAGCACCCCCATGGGGCCTAATATTGATTTGCATCCTGGGATTTCTAGTATTTAAGAGCTCTGCTCTGACATCAGACAGTGGAATTAGATGGCCTCCTGGCTTCGCCATTCACCAGCAAGCTACTTAAAGAAAGTTACTAAAATTCTCACAACCTAGGTTTCCTATACGTAAATAGGAACAACAGTGCCTCCCCCATAGGATTAGCATATAAATCACCTAGCACAGCGACTGACAAATAAAAACCAATCGGAAAACAAAAAAAAAATGCTCACTGCTATTATTCCTCAAATGTGTTTCTTGCTCTGAATGGACTTTGACCTGCTATGCTGTTTTATGTGGTTTAGAAAACAAGTGTGAGAACAGAGGACGCACACATACACACACACACACACACACACACACACACACACACACACACACACTGGAGACTATGTGAACAATGTAGTTCCTGGTAACATGGGGCTGGGAGCACCTATGAAACTATTATGCTACAGAATGTAGGCAGCATCCACCCCAACAGTAGAGCCTGAGACAAAAGTTTGAGTGCAGTTGTTTACTTGGGGGTGTTATCTCAGAAGGAACATCCAAGGAAGCAAAAGGAAAAAATAGGGAAGAGAAAAGAACCACCATAAGGCTGCATTACTGAGTATACCACCGTTATATGACAATGCCCATGTTGTCCACCAGGGAACACGAGAGAAAATATAGCTCCATCAGCTCCTAAATTGATAAAGTCTCCCTTATCCAACTCTGTGTCCTATGCTCTCCTTGGGCAAGTACCCCAGAATTCAGTCCCATGAACACTGTCCCAGCTCCTGTTGGAACATGCTGGCTAGATTCTGAAGATCCTCTAGGGCTGTGGTAAGCAAACTGCGGCTCGCGGGCCACATGAGGCTCTTCCTAAGCCTTAGGAGTACCCTAATTAAGTTAATAACAATGTACCTACCTATATAGTTTAAGTTTAAAAAATTTGGCTCTCAAAAGAAATTTCAATCGCTGTACTATTGATATTTGGCTCTGTTGACCAATGAGTTTGCCGACCATTGGTCTAGCCAATCTATATTGGTTGGGAATTAAAACTTTGAAGTGTGTGTGTGTGAAGTGCAATTATTCTTATAGTGAAGCCCTAGGCCTGGTCCTTAGTTTTATGTATCGCCTGGGGTGAACAACTTATCCCAGTTGGCCCTGAGCTTTCCAAGTTTTAAGCTCAATGTCTCACATATTGGATACACCTTCAGCCCCTAGCAAACTAGGGTAGTTGGTCACCCTAGAGCTGCCTCCCTTCACCATCCCTGAAGGAGATGAAAGTCTATTTATATGCTACCAAGAAGGCCCTCTGGATTTTATACTTAGCTTTTTAATTTATGAATAATCCCTTGATTTTTATCTTTTTCCAGAGCATCAATTATGTTTAGCAATAGCCACACAATTTAACCTTCTTATTTCTCATTACCTGACTGATCACATGTGCTAAATGCATTCTCTTCCACCAGGACAGTGAAAATTTTAACTCTGGCATTATTATGTGGTTGTTTGTGCCAGGGGTTATCTGTGCTCTAGCTTCCCCAGGGACTGGCTCTTCATTGGCAACTGGGGAGCAAGTAATCCAGCTCTAAAATCCCACTCCAGCATCTGATTTCTTGACCATTTGTGGCACCAATTGCTGTAAGTCAATCCTGAGATGGAAACTAGCATGCAGGTGAATTATTAGGAAGTGATCTTAGAATTGACACCTGATGAAGAAGAGGAAGGAAAAAGGGATTGGGTAGAGGGACAAGTGCTGCATTGCATTTTCAATGGAGGATTCAGCTCATCCTACAGTGAGCTATGAAACCAGTCTGACCTTTTAGAGTTGGGGAAGCAGGGTCTTTATGCCTGTGTAGTAAAGAACTTAGCATTGTCCAAAAAGAAATCTTGCCTTTGTCCTCAGCTCCTGGGAGGTCATCTCTAAGTCCTTGGAATGTCCTGCCTGATAAAAGTGTCTCTGTCTACCGAGGGGCCTAGGTCCACTGCGAATGTCTAACAATATGTTTTGTGGTAGGTATGCTGGGTCATGAGGCATCAACGTGACTGCTAGAGGAGCTGAGACTGAAGTCAGCCATGTGGGAAGTTAATCATGTCCATGTGATGGAGCCCTAAATAAAAACTCTGAACACTAAGGCTCAGGTGAGCTTACCTGGTTAGCAATACTTCAAGTGTTTCATCACACATTGTTGCTGGGGAAATAGTGCTGTTCACAATTCCACTGGGAAGGGACAACTGGAAGCTCCTAATGAGGACTTTTCCTGAATCCTGTCCTTGAATGTTTTTTATTTGCACCCTTCACTGTAACCAACTATAAACATGAGCATAACAGCTTTCAGGGAGTTGTGTGAGTCTTTCTAGTAAATTACTGAAACAGAGGGCAGTCTGAAGACCTTAGAACTCTGCAGTTGGCATGGGAAGTGGGGGCGGTCTTGTGGAAGTCTGCATATCCCTACTTTGATTGGTCATTGGATATGATATGTGTTGCCCCTAGAAGAATGGAAACTTCGGGTGAGGTTTCCTTTGGCCAAGGCAAACCCAACAGGGGCCTGGTGGCTGGGGGTTTTCTGTTCATGTGCTCACAAATTGAAGAATGAAGCTCTTCATTTCTGAAGAAGGTTATGGCAAACACATCACAGCATCTACCACAGAGGGACAGACTTTAGTCATCAGATATAAAGGACTGGATTATATTTCTTTAGACGAGAATAAAAAGATTCACATGGCTACTAAAGGGGAAGGGTACCTTGGGAAATGTGGAAAAAGTTATATAACTCTCTCATATTTTTTTTTTTTTGAATCATAGAAAATGGCATGCTTGTTTCATGGGAAAAAATCTGTGTTGTTGTATGTCCATCCATGATTTTCTATGACTGTTCTCAACAGCTACTACTAGCTCACCTAGTGGAGTTAGTAGTTCAATGCTGGCTTCTAATAACAATGGCCAAAAGCATTAGTATAATTAGCATCCGTAGCCCCTTGCTGGAACTCCTCTCAGCAACATCCACACACTGACTTTAACAATTTTCCCAAAATGTGAGACCTATACATAAAAATCAGAAGCCAAATAATTGCTAGGTGGCACTTTGTCTATGGGGAGGACAGGCCTCTTTGTGATTTACGTCATGCCGGACAGGCCAAAGAATAATCCGAGAGCTTGGATGGGTGTCAAGATTGCATTAACCTCATAAGAACACAATTCTAACAGAAAACACCTATCAGCTGTAGTAAGTAATGACCATCCAATACACACCCAGATTCAAGCCCATTTTATTAAGACCTCTGCTATGGGTGTATAGCCACTGATCAAAGGAAGCAACAGCTATGAAAGCTCTAGTGGAGATTTCAAAAGACCATAACATTTTAATTGGCCTTTCCGATCTCCTACCTCTGCCTCCCTCCAAAGTTGGAATAGCTTTCTCTTATCTAAAAAGCCTTGTTGTTGTTATTTTATAAAACATCTCTAGAGGAAGAGTTTTCAAAAGTTTCCTTGTAATCATTTCCTATGTTCTTTAACCTTGAAATTTGATTTTTTTTTTTTTTAATTATAAGACATTCCCTTCTGCCAGACTGCCAATGAAAATAGATTTGGGTTATTCTGCTCTGGCCTGAATTTTAAGTGTTCAGTAAATATGAAATGTTCTCTTCTCTTCCTCTTACCCCTTCAGTCACTTGGCAAGCAGTCACATTAATATTCTACTAACCCCAGCAAAGTAAATAGCCACTACTTTCACTGATGGCTCTCCTAAATCAAATGATTTATCATGGCTACACAAAAGAGCTGTGTTTCAACTCAGGAACCACAAAGGAATGGATCCACGCCAAAATCCAACTTCTTTTCCAGAAAGGGCTCTGGTAAAGAAAGGTCTTCCCCAAGAACAAATCCATTCATAAGTCCTGAATAGAGTGAGCATTAAGTGTACATTGAAGTATAGTCTTGTTTATCAAACTGAGTGTAAGATAGTGATTTTTCCCCCTAATTAAACAGTTAATCAACTTCTCTTCCATCTTTCTTTATCATGACAGATGGACGCTTAAATGTAAGATTTAGGATTTAATTAATGCACATCTGAAGCTGTACTATTTTATAGCATTAAAAAGTATTCTAATCATCACTATAATTACTATACATGCAAAGTAGATTAACATAATGCAGCTTGTACTTGAATTTTGGAAGATAAAATTGGAAGAAACAAAAATTCTTAAGCACCTTTTCATACTCACAGACAGGCTATAGGATCATTCATCTTTCAGGCCTACAAATACTAATACCCACAGTAAACAGGCAGGAAGGAAGGGCAGTAATGCAATCGGAATGCTAAGCATCCTAAAGCTAAAGAGGCCCACGAGAAGGGGGCAGCTTCTATGCAGAAATATAGCACTGTTTTCTTACCCAGTATTTCCAGGTCTTCTGATATTCTCAGAGAAATTGGAAATTTGGGTTTCAGGTAAAATTTAATTAGTGTTCAAATTCAAAAATTCTGGAAGTCAAACAAAATTCTTCTGAATGCCAAAGTTAACTCATCCACCACCAACTGTGACCTCTCCTTAGAAACAGATGAGATTCTGGTTTGGGAGAAGGTAGCTTACTCAACACCCCAAATCCCATCCAATTCTGCAAAACAAATCACCCCAAATCTAGTAGTATAAAACAGCAAGGATTTTACTGCTCTTGGGGTTCTGTGGTCAGGAATTTGGGGGGGACACAACCGGGACAGTCTGCCTGAGTGCCACTGGCAGGGAGATTCAAAGGTCTGGGGTAATTGGATGTTGGGGGATGGAACCATCTAGACCAGTGATGGCGAACCTATGACAGGGGTGTCAGAGGTGACGCGCGAACTCATTTTTTTGGTTGATTTTTCTTTGTTAAATGGCATTTAAATATATAAAATAAATATAAAAAATATAAATCTTTGTTTTACTATGGTTGCAAATATCAAAAAATTTCTATATGTGACACGGCACCAGAGTTAAGTTAGGGTTTTTCAAAATGCTGACACGCCGAGCTCAAAAGGTTCACCATCACTGATCTAGAGCTTCTTCAATCGCATGTCTAGCACCTGGACTGGGATGTCTCAGAGTTAGGGCTTAGCTGGAACTGTCCTCTGCAGCTGCAATGCTTAAACACATGCCCGCTCCGTGCGTTTTGGTCTTCCACTTACCACAGCGGCATCTGAATAGTAGGCTTCTTACTAGTTGTTCAGGGTTCTAAGAGCAAATGGTCCAGCAAACAAGGCAGAGGTTCATGGTTTTCTGTAACCCCGCTTCAAAAGTCATATATTGGCTGAAGCAGTCACAAGTCCAGTTAGATTTAAGGGGAAAGGACATGGACCCTACCTCTCAATATGAAAAGGGAACGAATTTGCAGCCATTTCTTTTAAAACCACCAGAGGTGGGAAAAGCTTATTCTTGGATGCCAGAAAGATCGGAATTCAAATCCTAGCTCTACCTTCTACAGAGTGGCATGGAGCAAATTCTTGAGTGTTGTTGATTTCCAGTTTCTCGTCAGATTAGAAATGTGTGTGAAACCCCTGACCCATCACTAGTGCTCGGTGAACAGTCACTAATATTTCCATTTTATCATATTGTGGAGGAAGATGATGGGGGCTTCCTTAACTGGAGTTCCCCTGTCGTTTTATAGAACTTACTCCAGGGTCAGTGACTGCTCTGCCAGGCCTTTTGTTTAATGACAACACACCCTGAGTGGTTGACACAGGAAAGGTAACCTGCAAACAAATTATGACCCACCCAAGTATAGCAAGAAATTCTTATACCAGTCTCATGATGATGCTAGCTTTGACTTGCTCAAAATATGGAGGAAAGAAACACCCTTTGAAAACAGCTGCCTGCTCTGGAGTCTTTTATAAAACACCGACCTGTAGGTTTTAGAACAGCCGTGGGCAAACTACGGCCCGCGGCCGGATCCGGCCCGTTTGAAATGAATAAAACTAAAAAAAAAAAAAGACCGTATCCTTTTATGTAATGATGTTTACTTTGAATTTATATTAGTTCACACAAACACTCCATCCATGCTTTTGTTCCGGCCCTCCGGTCCAGTTTAAGAACCCTTTGTGGCCCTCAAGTCAAAAAGTTGCCCACCCCTGTTTTAGAAGGAGGGGGTGGGGGGCGTGCAGCAAGAAATGCTGGGTGGGAAATGATCCTAAGTGCTTGCCTGCCTAAGTTGAAGGAGTCTGAACATCTGTACATGTTATCGACAGTATAATCGCCTCTGTGCAATTGGACAGTGCTAACGGAGCCGGTGAAGCCCGCAGTATATGATATTTATTTGAAAGAGAAATGATTTCATTTTCATTTTAGTTCTGATACAGCAATGTGTTTGCAGAGCACAGGATGAGCCCTTCAATTACATGTTTAACTCATTCAGGTGATTTGTGCACCGCAAGGAGATCTTAATCCCAGGGATTCTTAGCAAGAATGTTGTTGCGCTAATACAGTTCTCACGGGCTTCTAGGATGGAGTCTACTTGCTCCATTTCACAGACTGAGCCAGAGAGGTGCACAGGCGGCGGCAGGCCCAGCAGGCAAGAGTGAGGCGGCCCTCTGCTGCGTCAGTTCCTCAGAGATTGCTTCTCGGACCTTCCAAGGCAAACAGCGCCATAAAATAGTAAACCCAGAAGCAGCATTTGCACCATAATAAAGTTACTACTCATTCATAACAGTGCCGACACGTTTTTTAAGAATCGTTTATTGAGCCCTGGTAAATGTTGCTCAGTGGTGAGAGCATTGGCCTGTGCACCGGAGGGTCACCGATTTGATTCCTGGTCAAGGCCACATATCTGGGCTGCAGGTTCAAACCCAGCCCCAGTCCAGGCACGTGTGGGAGAAAATTGATGTGTCTCTCTCACATCAAAGTTTCTCTCCCCCCCCCCGCTTCCATTTTCTCTAAAAATCAATGGGTGAGGGGGGAATATGCTCAGGTAAGGATTAACAACAACAACAACAAAAAATAGTTCATTGATTTTTAGATGGAGAGGGAGAGAAAGAGAGAAACATCAATGTGAACGCAATATATCAATCGACTGCCTCCTGCATGCCCACCACTGGAGATTGAGCCCACAACCCAGGCATGTGCCCTTGACCAGGAATCAAACTGGCAACCTCCTGGTGCACAGGGCAACACCCAACCACACCCACCAGAAAGAACAATTTAAAAAAAAAGTTTTTAAGGAAACTATATATGATTCGGCCATCAAAGGAAGAAACATAAATGGCAAATAACATGAGAAAGCATATTCAACTTCATTAGGAATCACATAAATTAATATTAAAGCAATACAATGATATTTTTACCTCTCAGACTGGCAAAAATTTTAAAAACTGATACTTTTTATTTATGGAAAGAATGTGGTGAAATGGATAAGTACACACATTGGGGTGGGAATGCAACTCAACACAGCAATTCCCTCTTAAAAAAAAAAAAAAACTCACCTGAGGATATTTATTTCATTGGATTTTAGAGAGAGTGAAAGGGAGGAAGTGAGGGGGAGAGAGAGAGAAACATCGATGTGATTGGCTGCTCCCCACACCCACCCCAACCGGCGTCTAGGAAACCTGCAACCCCAGTACGTGCCCTGCACTGGGAATCGAACCGGAGACCCTTCGGTCTACAGGCCAACGCTGTAAGCACTGAACCAAACCGGCCAGGACTCAGCAGTTCCCTGCTATCTTCCAGGGGCACGTTCCAAGGCCCCAGCAGATCCTGAGACCACCGGTAGTACTGACCCCTACATATATATGTTGTTTGCTATACATACTTATGATAACGTTTACTTTGTAATTTAGGCACAGAAAGGGGTTAACAACAAAAAATAATAAAATAGAACCATGATAACAATATACTGTAATAAAAGTTGTGAATGTGGTCCCTTTCTCTCAGCAAAACTGGTATGAATTTCTATTTTCTTCTTCACAATTCCATGGATAGAAAAGTAATTCTTACCATAGATCTTTGCCACCTCAGCACTTTCTGTTCTTATTAGGTTGAGAACTTTTACCTTCTTGCTTAAGGGAAGCACTGGACTTACGGCTTCTCTTTGGCATTTCCAAATTGCCAGCCTCACTGCTCTAGTGCTTTGGGGCCATTATTAAGTAAAACAAGGGTTACTTGAGCACAAGCACTGTGATGCCGCAACGTTTACCTGATAACTGAGACTCTGCTAAGTGACTAGCGGGCAGGTAGCCACAGCATGAGCTTCCATCCCACTACTCTAGCGGCACACAATTTAAACTTCTGAGTTGTTTATTTCTGGAATTTTCCATTTAATCTTTTCAGGCTGCAGTTGACCACAGGTAGCTGAAACTGCAGAAAGCAAAACTGCAAATGTAGCGGGACTCGTGGACAAGCTTTTTGGTGGCCACCTTACAGGTATGTAGTCAAATGTGCAAACCCTAGGCTCTTCCACTTCTGAGACGAGATCCTACCAAATGCTCACACAGATGGCCCCAGCCAGGCACGTGTGTGGGGATGCTCACTGGTCCTTGGTCATTTGGATTCAGGCTCTTGTCCATCACTTAGAATGGTTACGCCAACGGTGCTGCACTGTAGTCACTGAGACAACAGAGGTGGAGCCACATGTGCCCAGAGGAAAGATTTCTTAAACAATTTGTTAAGAGAAAAAAACAAATCACAGAATAATATGGATGGATAGCTGGATTCCTTTCTTTTTTTAAACTACATGTATGTTTTAGATCTACATATAAGTGAACAGAAAAAGGCCTGAAGGATGCAAACCAAACAGTTAGCTGTGGTCCCCTGCAGGAGAAGGGCAGCATCGGGAAGGGAATAGATGCTCTGACTCCTTATTCTGTATCCAGCTATACTGTTGGAATTTTTAGAGGGAGCAACTACTCACATATTACTTCTTCCTATAATTAAAAAGAGAAGTTAAGATCAAATATCTCCAGATGCCCCTGTTTTATTCCTGGCTACTGAGTCCCCCTCCTCAAAGCTCGCATCCACTCATATAAGGCAGCTAAAGTCACATGGCATCGTGAAAAGAACTTGAAATCCACTCTGTGAACCAAAACCTCCCTCCAAACCTGATTTTCTTTTCCTGGCTCATGTTCCCTTTTCCCCGGGTGTGTGTTTGTGTTGACTGTTTTGTGTATATTGCTGCGAGGGCCCTTAAACCCTTATGGAGAATCTCAGTCAGCACCGTGAAAGGTCGAGGGTTCTGGGATCCAGTCCACGCGGGGCGCTCAGTAGCTGTGAAACCTGGGATAAGTCCTGGCTTGGCCGTGCCTGTGTTCTCCATCTGTAAAACGCATGGCTCCCAAAGTGCCTTTCCGGGTCTTGGCCCTAAGGGGGCACGTTGCAGGCTCCCTCTCCTCTCTACCTCCTAAAGGCGCTGCAACACAAGTGTGAAAGCACGGCTCCTTCGTCAGCACAGATCTCTGAGATTTGACTATATGTCCATGTGGGGCCCGGGGCTGGTGAGGAATTAAGGAATCACTCGCCTACAGACAATCACTTTCATTTCCCCCACGGCACTGCTCATTTGGAAGAGAGATCAATAGTTTGTGCTGGGGGCCTCTGTGTGGGGTCTGGTGTGGTTTCCCACCAGCAGGCGAGGGTGACCCAGGGATGTGAACCAGGCGTCCCTTCTGGGAGCGACTGTCCCCGCTGGTCTGCCCTTGGCACTGAAACAACTCCTGTTACTCCGCCAACTGCCCTTGGATGTGTTTGTTTTGTTTTCATATTTATGTAGCTTCCCCACCTGATTTACCATATGCTAGTATAAATGATGGCTCACATGCAAGCATGTATATAACACTTTTATACAATTTTAAAATTACAAATACAACAAATGCCCATCTATACCTTCTGTTGTGTCTCCACACCCCCATGCCCACACCCAGACAGCATTGCTCTCCCTACCACCCAATATTAACTATCGTCCTGATTATTTGTCATTAATAACTATCTTTTTCTTCGTTACACTTTTACCAAATATGTAGAATTACCCTTTAAAGAAATGATTTTTTTAATGTCTTTATTTTTTATTGTCAAAGTTTTACATATGTCTCCTTTTTTCCCAACTGACCCCCCCCCCTCCTCCTGCCCCCAGCCATTGACTAAAGGACTTGTATGCATGCATATTAGCATAACCAATGGGCACAGACACGGGTGGTGGGGCTTGCCCTGAGTGAGAAATAATTTCTTATGAGATTAAATATGATGCATAAAATGTTTAGTACAATGACTGACACATGAAATATTCAAAATTGTCATATATTCTCATTATTCTTTAACTTCCATTAATATAATGCAAAAGAACTTTTGTTCATTCAGCAATTCAATTCATTCATTTCCTAATCACCTACTATGGTCATCTCATCTCTGCCATGCTAGATGCTATAAAGCCATACAGTCTGGTGGTATGTTTTTTTTTAAATCTTTTTAACTTTGTGTTTTTAAATAATTACAGACTCATGGGAGTTGTAAAAATAGTACAAGGAGGTTCTGTGTACCCACCACTCAGCTTCTCCCGACATCTTCCATATCTATAGGGCATGATCAACACCAGGAAATCCACATTGGCACCATGCAATTAGCCAGACAACAGACCTGCCTCGGATTTCATCAATTTTTGCATAGACTCTCTTTTTTGGTACATAATCCTGTGACATTTTATCCCATGGGTAGACTTGTGTAACCACCACCATTATCAAGATATATAGAACTCTGTCACCGAAAAGGAATTCCTTGTGCTCAATAGTCACACCCTTCCTCCCTTACCCAATCCCTGGCAACCACTAATCTGCTCCTCATCTCTATAATTTTGTCATTTTGAGACTATTATGGAAATCGAATCATGCAATATGTAACCCATTGCGATAAGCTCTGCCCTTCTAGACTCATGAGAAATCGGCTCTCCATGCTGACCTTGGAGTTCTTGACTGGGGAGAATTTCTTGACTAGTTTTTACTGAAGGGAATTAATTCCATGTTCAGATCATGCAGTGTTTCATTCCTGAGGAAACCCAAGGATCTAGTGAGCCTCTGAAGATAAAGGATCTAAGCATTGGACTTCATCAGGACATCAGAAGGTGTGTGCACGGGGCATCCTGTGTGGCAGGGAGGGCGGAGGAGCAGGTGGTAACCCTGGGCCCAGACCTCTCAGATATCTAGGGGTCCAGATGTGAGCTCTGTACTTAATGGCAAGAACTTCTGTTGCTACTGATGCTGGAAATTACAGGCTTGGAAGAGGTTTCTCTATAAATGTTAGAAATGAGTTTCAAATACTTTTGTCAATCCCTCGCTCCCACAACTGACCAAAAAAATGAGATTGTTTGCAAATTGCACAGCAGGCCAGGAAAACAATCTGAAACCCCTTTCAATCAGATATTTTGGAAGGCGCTTGTCTACAAACAACCCTTGCCAAGTTTCCAGGCTGCGAAGATTCGTCACAAAGCAGGAAATGGAAGGAGAAACATGTTTTATTCCGTGATACAATGAAGTCCTTTGTCCAACAAATCGATGTGATCGTATCACTGTGCTGGATACACTAGCCCCTTCTCCGAAGTGGTTGTGGCTGCTTTTGAAATGTTTGCACCTTCCGTCTGGTTGAGAGCACTGAAAGAATGGCGCTAAAAACCTCTTTTCAGACACTTCAGGGGCATTCTTTTGTCTGCATTTACTTCCCCTTTCCCACCCTGTCCCTGGCACCAAACCCAGCCCCACAAATCAGCTCGGCCTGGCAGGAGGGATGAAGTCAGCAGGGGCTGTGCCAAGTTCCTCCCCAGGCTCTGCACAGCCAGGCCTTCCTAACCCTCCTCTCCACATAGAAAAGGAATGTCAACAGCTCTCAGAAGCAGAACTACGTGCACACCTCAAATGGCAATTTTGGGGCAGTTACAGTAGAGACCCTCCCCACTGTCATCTTACCTAGACCGTGGCAGACAGAGCTGAACACGCTGCAATTAACCACCTTTGCCCTTTAGTTACTATGAGAAGCCCTATCTGATTCTGAGACCAGTTCCTGGAAGGGCATTCCACATGAAGAAGCATTTCTGAACACCAATGACACCAAAAAATTACTTGCTATGACAAACCATTTACTGGATTAGAGAGATCACACGTGTCAGGGGGAAGCTTTCAAAAAAACTCACAGAAGCACGTGAAAATGAAAGGGTCTGATCCCCGATGGCGTTTCCCCACTGCAGGTGCGTGGATTTTCAGGCATCACCACTCTGAGTGAGCTCAGCTCCGAGGTTCGGAGCACTGGTTCTCAATGGGACGGTGTTGTTCCCCAGGGCGCCTTTAGCAATGTCTGGAGACATTTCGGGTTATCACAGCTGGGTGGGGTGCCACTGGCATCTCATGGGGCCAGGGAAGCTGCTAACCGTCTTGCCATGCACAGGACAGCCCCCCAGTGAAGTCTGACCTGATCCTAAATGTCAATGGTGCTGAGGTGGAGAAACCCCAGTTAAAGGAAAACGCAGGGCCTTTGAGGACAGATAGCTTAGAGTTGAGTTCTCCCTTCATCCTCTACCTCACCTATCCAAGCTTTGCTTTCTCTTCTTCAAACTTAAAGTCTTTCCACCTGCCATACTGAATTGTTGGGAAGATCAAATGAGATCAGAACCTGCAAAGAGCTTACTGCTGAGCATCACTAACTCAGGGGTCCTCAAACTTTTTAAACAGAGGGCCAGTTCACTGTGCCTCAGACCGTTGGAGGGCCGGACTATAGTTTAAAAAAAAACTATGAACAAATTCCTATGCACACTGCACATATCTTATTTTGAAGTAAAAAAACAAAACGGGAACAAATACAATATTTGTATTTGCATGTGGCCCGTGGGCCGTAGTTTGAGGACCCCTGCACTAAGTACTCAGTAAGTGAATAGGTTCTTTCCCCTTCATTCCTCGCCTCACACAGCCTCCTTTGAGAGCCTGGAGTCTTGGCTCCTGTTCCTCGCTACTGAGTCAGCTATTGGAGTAAATTCCTGCTGTGTTTCCTTTATGGGCAATGACCCTTTGGTCCGGTGAGGCCTTGATTCTGCCATCATAGATGTGAAGACAAGATCCAGAGTAGCCCAAGCCCTGGCCACAGAGAGAGTTCAGGGGAGGGACCACAGATCAATTTGGACCAATCACGGCCACCAGAAGAACTGTAGCTAGAGCTTTCATGAAATAAAGATTCTCTGGGATTGATCAGAAAATGTAACAAAGTAGGTCTAGAGTTGTCCATAGTTACCTTTGCTACTGTAAGTTAAAAAACAAAAAACAAAACTGGCCCTAGCTGGTTTGGCTCAGTGGATAGAGTGGCGGCCTGTGGACTGAAGGGTCCCAGGTTCAATTCCAGCCAAGGGCACATGCCCAGGTTGTAAGCTTGATCCCCAGTAGAGGGCATGCAGGAGGCAGCCAATCAATGATTCTCATCATTAATGATTCTATCTCTCTCTCCTGTTGGGGTCCAACTCCAGCAGGTCCAGGGGTTCCCAAAGATGTGGACGGAGTCGGCAAAGAAGGAATGACACGAAGACAGCGTTCAGTTGGTCAGCAGCCTAGCCAGGTTCTAGCCAGGTTCTCCAGCCAGGTTCTGTCTTTATTGTCCTGTTACATCTGTATTTATACCATTTGATCCTATAAGCATGCCTCTATAATCACATCATGGTATGTTTTGAGTAATCTTCTACAGCTCCTTGTTTCATTTCCATAGTTTCTTATCTAACCTGTGCCAAAAATCCCATCTCCATCTAGTTCTGTTGATTTTAATCCTATCCATTCTATTCCAAAGGTTAGGGCATTTGTTATCTCCAATCCAAGGTCACTACTCTACTGTTCTGTTAAGCTACAAGGAAGTAACTGAAGGAGATTATCCTAAGTAAAGATTATGTAGTTTAAGCGTGATTGTTCATAGTTAAAGTGATTAACTACCCGCCTGGCACTTAGTTAAGGGGTTTTATTCCCTTCCTTAGTCCTGTTAATCCCTAACTCCAGGGAAAAATCCCCACCTGGGGAAACAACCTTTCCCAGAGGGGTGACCTTGGTTAAAATACATAGCTCTAAGAAGGAGAGCAAACATATTAAGAACAGTATGCCATATACGCCAGGTCCCTTGAAACATATGTTGTGCAGATGTTTCTTCCCTGCAGTGACTATGTCAAGCAGCAAGGATGGACTGGCTTCTGGCACTCTCCCTCTCCCATCTTCTCTGAAATCAATAAAAATATATATATTTTAAAATGAATAGTGTATCCCTATCCAGATTGGCTCAGTGGTAGAGTGTTGGCTTGTGGACCAAAGGGTCCCGAGTTCAATTCTGGTCAAGGGCATGTACCTTGTTTGCAGGCTCCTCCCCACCATGGGCCCTGGTCAGAGCTCCTGCAGGAGGCAACCAATCGATGTGTTTCCCTCACATCAATATTTCTCTGTGTCTTTCCTTCTCTCTTCCATTTTCCCTAAAAATCAATGGGAAAAAATATCCTCAGGTGAGGATTAACAACAACAACAAAAAAAACCAACAACAACAAAAAAAACCAACAACAACAAATGAACAGTGTAGCCTATATGGATGGCATCCCTGGGCTGGGATGAATCATCTCCAGTCGCCTTCTCTTCTCTCTAGCAAATCACCACCTCCTTCAACCACTCTGTGTCACTCCAACATGACTTAAACATCCCAGTCTTTTCAGTCACTTGTTCAATTATTCCCACAATAATAGTCCTTCCCCATGCAAGATTTGGGGATCTATCATCTTTCCACTTTCTATCAATTCTCTCTGCTTTTTATTTCTTTATTAGTAAATATTCCCAGTCCTTTGCCACCTACATTCCATTCTACACCAACTGACAAAACCCCAGCCCTAAAAGAACAAAATCACCTGCCATCCCCAACCATCCACACCCTGGAAGCAGTATATCCTGAGAAAAATCACAACACCAGGCAGTTGGGGATCACATAAATCCCCTAATGACCCAAATCCCCTAAATGAGCCAGTCCTAGTGAGTCTTCCTCAGGACCTCTGTGCACGCTCTTTCCTCTGCCTCCCCCCCGGTCTGCACAGCCTCTGCACCCACACAGACCACTGACATAGCACAGGGTGCGTTTTAAAACGTAAATATCATGTCATTTCTTTGTCAGTTCCTAAATCTCTTCAATGGCATATACTTGTTGTTAGAATAAAATCAGAAATTCTTATTATAGACGACGGAGCATTGCATGACCCGGGCCTGCTCATGTATCTACTCAGATCCTGTGCCCCCCCCCCCCCCGTGTGTGCAGTCCTGTACACCAGCCACTGTGACTTTCTCTGTTCCTCAAAGTTGCATGTTCCCTTTAACCCCCAGAGCCTTCCCACAAGCTGTTTCTTCTGTCTACAATGCTCCTTTCAACCCTGATTTAGCTCATTCCGGCTCATCCTTAGCTCTCAGCCTGAACATCTTGTCCTCAGAGATGCTTTCCCTAACCTTCTGTTCCCCATGCACCACACGTAAGGTCAAGTTACATTGATATATGATCTCCTGACACACCATACTTATTATCGAAAACTACACCACAAATATAACTAGTTGTGTTCTTAGTTGTTTAAAGTCGGGTTTCCCAAATAGAAAGTAAGCTCTATGAGGAACAACAACTGAATGTTTTGTTCACTGTTGTATCCCCAATGCCTTACACCCAGTAGGTGTTCAGTATTAAAATGAATAAATCAGTGAATGATGAAAATATGAACTTGGCCTTGAAAGGTAAGCAGAATTCGGATGAGCAAAAAGGGTGAAATTTTCATTAGCTACATACAAAGTGTGAAAGTAGACAACTAATCAACCAATATTCATTGAATGCTATTGACTGTACAAGCTTTTTGCTGATGACTTCAAATGTACTAACGGAAAAATTCTCATATTATTCCTTGGATAAGTTTCTCCCTTTTGTTTTCTCTATTCTCATTTTTCGTGACTTTCATTAGTTGGATGTTGGATAATCTGAATGTTTCTCTGCTTTTCTTGCTTTTGCTTTTCTCTTTCCTATTCCCTTGTCTTTTTATTCTATCTTATGGGAGATTTCCTCAACTTTACTTTCTAATAAAGTTTCTACTCTCACATTTCTACTTTTAAAAGGACTTTCTTGTTTTCTAGATGTTCCTCTTTATAGTATCCTGTTCTCATTTTGTGGTTGCATAAAAAAATGTTGAATGGCCATTCTGGAATAACCTTACTGTGGTGTCATTATCTCATTCATTTTTGTGTATACAATACCTAGCACCATGCCTGAACAAATGTCAGTTAAATAATTGAATCGCTTATATAAAGATGAGTTGAAAGAATGCTGAAATAAAAGGCAGATTGGGGTTGGAGGCACGGGCTGAGCTATTTCCTAGCTGTCATAATCTTAAACAAGTCATTTTTTCCTCTGAGTCCCAATTTCCTTATCAATGAAATGGAAATACTGCACTCTGCCCTGGCTACCACCCAGGGCTGTTGTAAATATCAAGTGAGGTTCTCAGATCGACACATAAGGCAAAAACCTCACAGAGAAAAATCACCCTCAAGAAAAACTTTAAAACATTCATTGAGCATATTACACATGATCTCGTGTATATAGCTTCGAACAGTTATTCTTTGCACCATAACATTTGAAAAACATGAGCTATATCTAAAGAAATAAATGCAAAGTCTAGATGTGGATGTAGGAGTCTTCGTGAGCATTTATGGTATTCTGTTTTCAGACGCTATCAAATCTCTAGGGCAGGCTTTCTCATTCTATTGGCATTGGGGACCAGATAATTCTTTGTTGCAGGGTATTGTCCTGTGCACTGTGGAATGTTTAGCAGAATCCACAGCCTCTACTCACCAGACACCCATAGAAACCTCTCCATTAGTCCCCCTGCCCTACCTCCCACAGGTATGAAAACCAAAAATGTCTCCAGACATTGCCAAATGTCCCCTGGGGAGAGTACAAAATCATCGCAATTGAGAATTGAGAACCTCTGCTCTAGAGTAAGTAGAAACCAGGTTTTTGAAATTTTTCCTGTTCACCTGCAGTATTTACTTCATTCTTCTTTAATATTAAGTCTCTGAAACCGTATTAGCTGTTAATACATCATTTTTTGAGTCTGAGGATTAAATGATATAATATATGCAAAAACATCTAGCACAGGGCAAGGAACTTTGATAAATATTTGCTGACTTTGGCCCGGCCAGCATGGCTCAGTTGGTTGAGCATCAACCTATGAACCAGGAGATTATGGTTCAATTCCAGGTCAGGGCACATGCCTGGGTTGGGGGCTCCATTCCCGGTGTGGGGCGTGCAGGAGGCAGCCCATCAATGATTCTCTCTCATCATTGATGTTTTTATCCCTCTCTCCTTCTCCCTTCCTCTCTGAAATCAATAAAAGTATATTTTTAAAATGTATATATTGGCTGGCTTTGAATCTGTACTTGGTTTGGTCAGACCCATGGGCACATTGTTTTTTTGAAAAGCAAAAAAGAAGATTATGTCCACCCACTTCCTATCTTTCCAAGCCCCCTTTCCTGACAGGTATCACAAAGCTGCCTCTCATGCCCTGGGCCATGGGTTTCACCCTATGAGGGGGTTGGGTTTACAGCTAGCATATAAATTAAATGCACTAATCATGTGACTACCCGCCATGTGAAAGTGCTTTGTAAACATATTGTTTGCAGCTTTCAAGCTTTTGTCCAAAGTACATTCACTTCCTTAGCCAGTGAGGAGTCATTTCAAGATCCTCAGATTTCCCAGTTCTGTCTTTGATTTTGTTCAATAATTAATCACTTTTAGAGGTAATGATCCTATATGTATTTCACTGTTAGTTCACTCTTGTCATTTTATATGTTTCGCATGTCTAGACTACAGGCTCTTAGATGACAGTGGGGAGCCACAGCTCATGTCTCTTTAACCCCAACAGCACCTGCATGGGTGCCTTGCATTTTAGTGCTTTTAAAAATGTCTACACATTCTTTGACACTATCAAAACTGGCATCAAATTCCATTGCCCTTGGATGTGGGCCAGCTGAGTGACTCATATCTAACAAATAAAATGCAATGGAGCTGATACAGCCTATCTTCCAAGACTGAGTCTTAAATGGTGATATAGCTTCTGCCTTGTACTATTTTATTTTACTTTACTTTATTGTGGTAAGAACACTTCCCCTCTGAGAGAAATAAGAATATAATATAGTACTTTTCACTATAGGCTTAGTTCTTTCTTGGGAGGCCTGAGCTGACAGCTAAGATGTCTGTCTACCCTAAAGAGACCACAGGACCATATAAAAATAGAAAGATGCCCAGGGAACCCCGATTGTGCTAGTCCCAGTGTTTTAGTCTGTCCAGGGTTAACCCCCAGATATGTGCTTGAATGAGCCTTCAGGTGATTTCAACCCCAGCCTTCAAGCCACTCGGGCTGATTTCCCAACTGTTCCCACTGAGTCCTGCCTGAATGGCACATGCATAAGCAAATCCACGTTACTGTTTCAAGCCACTAAGCTTTGGACCGTTTGGTAGGCAGCATTAGATAACTGGAAGAGATGTGGATAATTGCACCATCATACTTTCCGGGTTCCCTCCCTGAGCTTTAGAAAGAAGTAGTGTTACCTTCATGAAAAAACATCCAGAAACACTCTGAACTGACATAATATTAACCCCCACATTCCAGCTTCCGGGAATTTATATTTTACTTTCCAACCTACTTTTTTTTTTTTCTAGATGGTTTCAACTAATGGCTTCAATGGTATTAATGATGAAATGTGGCCTTTTGTTAGACACAAGTGGAACATTTGTCCTTGACTCTTTACCAATTGAACTGCAGAGATGATCTCATTAAAGTCTTCCAAGAAATTCAGCACAGCAACCAGACTCATTTTAGCTCAGAATTATAGGTACCCAAATGCGGAAACCATTGCCAGCTTAGAGTCCCGCTAGGATGGAAATAGCTTCATTGTGGGGAGGAGGGGCAATCTCTCCCATCAGCCCTGATGCTCTCAGTGGATTCCTTTGCCCTCTTCTGGCTGCATTTGTTTTCTAGCTTCTTGTTTAAAAATTAAACTCCTCTCCCCTTCGTAGCAATTTACCAGGAACTGAACTAAGACAACTTAAAAACGTAAACTGATGTCAGATGTTAGATGCATCTGAAATCTGGGAGAATCAGAACATCGCATTTTAATCAGCTGGCAGGTGGTCCATGATCATGATGAATGTCTTACTCTGGTTGACACGTTTTCAAATGTTAATGTCCTCTCGAGGAATAGACTGTGTTCTGATGATTGAGATAATGGCCTTGAAGGTGAGCATTCAGCTTATGATGGTTTCGAACCTTGGCACTGTGTGTGGAGAGGTGTTAGGTTATGCACTCAACAGAGAAATAATGATGACCACCGAATGAAAAGGCTTTCAGAGGATTGTGAAGTGGACCTGAGTGATGAGGGAACAAGACTCCTTCTGCAGGATGAAACAATCCTTAATCAAATGCAGCACAATGTGGGAGACACAGGTCAAGTTTCCTGGAAACTGAAGAATTCACACCCACCATGGCCCCAGTTTGTGAAAGCATTTTCTTTTTCTAATCCGAAAGGAGGGAGAGTCAGAGATCTTTTTTTTAAATAACAAACCTCAACTTTCTTTCAGGCTAATGCTGCATCCGGAAACTTGAGGCTAGCAGGGTGAGTCCCTAGCTTTTTCAACTCCCCAGAGGAGAGCAGGGCAGCTGACCTCCTGGTGACCAAGCACACTTCCAGCTCCAGGCCAACTGGTCAAATTTGCTTGAAAACAAATAAAGAGCAACTGTCACCACGGGAGAGAAGATGTGGAAATATTATCCGGAAAGGAATTGTTGGTCTCTTATGGCACTGCTCCTTTAACTTTAAGCCGTGGCTAATAAAAGCTTCTCATCCTCTTTGCTTTGTGAGTCCTAATTAAACCCATCCCAGGCTATCTTCCCAGGAAAACATGAAAAGTGTTTTCACACAGGGCGTACACAATTTGGCTGGACTTTTAATGATGAAGCCAGTGCAGAGGGTCTCCTGGCTTTGCTTGAGATCAATAGAATGTGAACCAGATAGGTGCATGTAGGGAGCAGCTATAGGGTTAAGCCTCAGACTGCCCTGTGGCAGGGCCACAAACAAGTCCCAGCTTGGAGGGAAGAGCCCTCTTAGCATAATTAAACTTGACCTCATAGTCCTCCCTTGCTCCTTCCTAGGTAGGTAATGGGCTGTGGGAGGTGCAAGAAGTGCTGCCAAAACAAGGTGAAACTCACAAGAACATCGTAAACATGTTGGCCACTCCCCTTGCTTTGCTTTGTGTGCTCTGACTATAAAATAAAGCTTCAGCTTGCAGGCTGGGTCTTTCTGTGTCCTCATCCAGGCATGGGAGATCCACCGAGCCCTGGCTGTATTCTCTTGTCTGTCTTCTTTAATCCTTTACCACCCCTGTAAAGGTTCACCCTTGGCCGTGCTGGCACAGTACATGTGCAAAAATTCAGCTGAGTGGCACTAAGAAGGAAAGTAAGGGAAAGGGGTTAGCCCCCTCTCCCCATCTTATCTTGTGCCTGACAAAGGCAGCCCTTCAGCAAGCACGACGAGTTTGTGCTCTATGCTGTGTAATGAACTACCATAAACTTGGTGGCTTAAAACAACAGCCACTTATATATTATCTGACAGTTCCCATGGGTCAGGACCCTGAGCATCAGTCGGCTGAGTCTCACAAGGACCTCATAAGGCTTCATGTTCACCTGGAGCTTAGGGTTCTCTTGCAAACTCACTGTTGGCAGAATTCAGATCCTCCCAGCTGTGGAACTGAGGCCCTCTGCTCCTAGAGACCTGCTATTCCTGCCACATGGCCCTCTGACCACAACCACAGGGCAGTTTACTTTCTCAAGGATGTATTAGAGTGCTCAGGCTGCCACAACAGAATACCATAGCCTGGGTGGCTTAACCAACAGAAGTTTACTTCCTCACAGCTCCGGAAGCTGGAAGTTTGAGAACAGGATACCAGCATGGTTGGGTTCTGGTGAGAGCTCAATTTTTGTTTTTTTGTTTTTTTTATTGTTTGTTTGTTTGTTTGTTTGGGGGTTTTTCTTTTTGGTGATATATATTTCAGAGAGAAAGGGAGAAAGAGAAACATCAATGATGACAGAGAATCATTGATTGGCTGCCTCTTGCACGCCCCCTACTGGGGATCGAGCCCACAACCCCAGCATGTGCCCTGACCTGGAATCAAACTGTGACCTCCTGATATAAAGGTCGACATTCAACCACTGAGCCATACCAGCTGGGCAAGAGCTCAGTTTTAAGTCCTTTCTTCCCAAGTCTCACCTGGGATCCTTACCTCTTCTTTAATACCTCCACTGATGGGGAACTCAGTACCAAAAACATGGCAACTCCATTCTGAGCAGCCTTAACTGCTGAGATGCTCTGCCTCCTTCTGATTTCGCATCTGGTTTTCCAGGGGTACCTGAAATAGGTCTAAGTCCTTTCAGAGGCCGTTGTGTCTCCTACTTGAAGCTGATTATCTTTCTCAAGTCACTTCTTCTCCCAGTTTCCCAGTGTTGGTGAGGAGTCTCACTCTAAATGCTCATTGTCATTCAGAGTGAGACTTCTTCCTCAAGTGGGAGTGTCCTGTGTATTACAGGATACTTAGTATTCCTGGTCCCCTGGGAACTAAGTTCCAGTAGCCCCCATACTTGAAGACCACCTTGTGACAGCCTATTCATTGTGACAAGAGTTCCCTCCCCAGCCCCATATTTCTAAAAACCTTTGGGGAAGGGAAGGACACTGTCCCTGACTGAGAACCACTGTGCGTGTAGGCCAAGGCCCTCCCAGTGCCCTCAGTCATCTGCTGTATTGGACAGGGCACAGTTGTAGAGCTTGGTAGCCCATGCAATTCTAAAGCAGCCCTTGATGGGAGGTATGTGTCACTAGCCTCAGGATCACAGGATGACAGAGGGACTAAAAGAATTAATGACAAGAATTTAACATTGAGTAGAAGGAAACCTTTCCCTTTGCCATCTTGCACCACTCCCATATGCACCAGCCTAAAACATCACCCTCCCGCCTTCTATGGTGATTAGAAAGCATGTGTTGCCAATTAAGTAATTTTGCTGAATTATAAATCCAAATTACATTGTTTTCCACCCAAATAGCTGTTTCTCAATTATTCTGCCAACAGAAGTGCCTTGTAGTTCTTTAAAAATCTTTTACCTTTGACCATTGTTTTCTTAGCTATTAACAGACTACAGTCAGATCTTTTGATTTTGATTAAAATTGCTCAAGTCAGAATAATTGTTAAGACAGAAAATAACTGAAATCCAAATTGCCCTTGAAATTGCTTTGAAATCAGAGCACAACACTGGCAAGAGATTATGATGTCATCAAAAATTAGACCACCACACAGGCCCTCCAATATCTTGTCCACTCATTCCCAGAATTCCCTTGATTGCACACATGATAGCTGTGTGCAAAATGCATGAGAAGCATAAGAAAATATCCAGAAAGCAACAGGAAGTTGAGATTACCTGGAAGTGTGAAATAAAATGAGAGATGGGAGGAACCTTAGCAGACCTGTCACCTGGTGACTTTCAGTATTTTTTAAGCAGTAGAATCTTTCGTTCAAATGAAGTCATACACCAAAGTTCAGATTATAGAAAATGCAAATGCACGGGTGCTCAAACTGAAGGGGAGTGAAAACCAGGGAGCTGTGGCCTCTTCCCCCTCCCCTCTTCATCCCCACCGATCCAGTCTGACACCCATTCCCTTACAAGGAGAAGACTAAGGTCCCCTCCCCTTCCCTGGCAGTCCCCACCCGCTCCCTTGCAGAGATTCTCATTTCCTGGATAACAGCCCTCCCTCACGGGGACCCATCTCCTCCCACTGCCTGTCCACACCCCCTTCCCTCCCCTGAGCTGACACACACAGTGCTGTCTGCAGGGTCCTTCTCTCTCTGCACCTCCCACAGTCACACAACTCTGCCCAGTCCGGTCAGCTTGCTACCCAACCTTCAAGGCCCAAGGCCCAACAGAAACACCACCTTCTCCAGGCAACCTCCTGGGGTCTTCGAGTCAAAGTGCTCCTGCCCTGTCTTTCCAGCCACAGCCCTCTGCTAAGGCTCCTCTGAGCCCTGCTTCTCTCTGCCCTGCACTGGGGATACCTGGGAACACCTCACCGGCCCATGCTGGGTGGTTTGATTGGCTTTGTTTTGCCCACACTCACACCTTAGGGCAGCACCTTGCCCACAGCCGATGCTCATCAAAAGGCTCTGGAAGTGTCTGGCCATCTCGCACCCCGGCTTTGTGGCATCATCACCAGAGGGGATGGAATACCTGGGTCCGGGTGGAAGCATTTGGAAAGACTTCATAAACAGCCCACACACTTCCTTTCTGAGATTTGTCATTGTCTGCAGGAAAAACCAGGACATGAGCCCACTTACACCATGCAGGCCTAGAGCCTTGGGACACTGGGGAAGCCACATCCAAGGGGGTGTGTATATAAATTAGCAGGAGAGGGTGCAGGGGGCTGAGGAACATGCTTTGAAATTTCAACTTCACTGAGAACAACACCATCTCACTCAGTATTTTTCTTCCAGAAGGAAAATTTTCTTCTCTGAAGATGAGCAAGTCAGATTAGATCCTTGGCGAATAGTCCCTGGGAGGGCCTGCCTGCCTCAGAGGTTCCCAGGACCAGCCTGTCATAACTGATGGGGGGTCGGGGGAGGGGAGGGTGCACACAATTAGCACAAGTACCCCAGGGCCAGCCTGGTGAGGTTCTAGAACAGCCGTGGGCAAACTACGGCCCACTGGCCGGATCCAGCCCATTTGAAATGAATAAAACTAAAAAAAATAAAAATAAAAAGACCGTACCTTTTTATGTAATGATGTTTACTTTGAATTTATATTAGTTCACACAAACACTCCATCCATGCTTTTGTTCCGGCCCTCCGGTCCAGTTTAAGAACCCATTGTGGCCCTCGAGTCAAAAAGTTTGCCCACCCCTGGTCTAGACCCACAAACACAAACAGGGCCTGGAAGCCAGAAGCTAACCCCTTGTGCCAAGTGCTCCCTGAGGATCCCTCCCCGCACACCGCCCCCTCTCGGGGCAGATGTCTGTGCCTTTTCTGCCTAGCTCAGCTCTTCAAAACCCACCCAGCAAAGCGAAAAATGCAGGTCTGCTGGCATTCTCTACAGGGAGGGCAGCAGGGCCCCCACGCTAGACAGAAGGATTAAGGCTGTCTCATTCTCTCCCCATGGCTCAGTCACTGGCTTTGTTTCCAGCCCAGAAAGGAAGGAGAAGGGCAACGAGGCCACAGGAAGTGACCTCAGGCCAGGGGTCAGTCTCTGAGGGCCCCAGGCTACCCCCTTTGACATACCACCTCCCAGCCCATCAAAGTCTGCTTTCAGGAGGATCCCAAGAGCCATATTTATACCCAAAGGTCCGCGGTTTCCCAAAAGATATATCGAAAAAGGAAAAGGATGTTTGGCCCAAATGGGTTTGGGAACTCCAAACTTAAAAGACATTTTCTTGAGGACTTCTCAGAGCCTTCTGAGTCTGATGAGTACTGGAAAATTCCAACAACATGATACAGTGTATTGTCTTTCCCAGCATGACTTAGTCACGGTTCCCTTTATCCGAGTGGCATGTCCTAGAAACGGGGATTTCATTCAGTCTGTTCCCCCTCTACCTCCAGGCACTCTCCAAGTCCATGGACCCACTTTCAAGCATCCACAAGGTCAAAACTGTGTCCATAATAATAGTAAGCCATTACTAGCCTTCTCCACTGTGTTGACACGCACACTAATGATACCATCACATGCTGGGGAGAGGCAATCTGCTGGTGCCTCAGCCTATGTCAAGGCAGTGGCCTCGCACTGTGCTAACTGTACCCTAGTCGGTTTGCCTCCGTGGTTAGAGCATAGCCAGGGGTGGGCAAACTTTTTGACTCGAGGGCCACAATGGGTTCTTAAACTGGACCGGAGGGCCAGAACAAAAGCATGGCTGGAGTGTTTGTGTGAACTAATACATGTTAACACTGCTGCTGGTGAAGGAGCAGAGGGGAGAGCAAGAGAACCCTCCGCTCTTTCGGCTCCGCGGGCCGGATAGAACAGCTGAACGGGCCAGATCCAGCCCGCAGGCCGTAGTTTGCCCACGGCTGGCATAGGCCCATGTACTGAAAGGTCCTGGGTTCAATTCTGGTCAAGGGCACATACCTTGGTTACAGGCTCAATCCCCAGCCCTGGGTGGGGCGCGTGCAGGTGGCAATCCATTGATGTGTCTCTCTCACATCGACATTTCTCTCTCTATCTCTCCCCTTCCCTTCCACTCTCTCTAAAAATCAATGGGAAAAAATATCCTCAGGTGAGGATTAATAACAACAGCAACAAAAATTGTGCTAATGGTCATTGTACCCTTTACTGTCATACGCTTTCAAAAAAGAAAAATCGGTTTTACTTAATGTCCTTGATGAAGGTGAAAAAGCATTACCTTGATTACATCACACCTTTTGACTAGGAATGTTTTTAATATGCTGTGTAGATAAGTGCGAACTGTGTGAAAGCACGTCGACTGCGCACTGAGGCACCGTGGCTGTCGCTGGGACATGCTCCTGCGCAGTGGTTGGAGCTGCAGCTAGACTGGCCCTTTTCTCAATGGGGCGCCATTTTACTTGACTGACAGACAGAGCCTGGTTATACAGATTTGGGTGCTTGGCAGGCCTTTTCTTGAAAATGAATGAAATGAGCGGATCTTGACAAGGAAAACAACTGACAGAGTTTGATGTCAATTATAAAATTTGAGCTTTCAAGCAAGACTTAGAATTTGGGAAAACTTGTGGACGCACCGCCAGGCGTTTGACAGCTTAAAGACTCTTAATGAGCTCAATGGTGATATTAACAAATGTGATATTTTGATATGATACAAAATGAAATATGTCAACACTTAGGAGAGCTGAATAACTCAGTGAACTAATATTTTCCAAATAATTAATGCTTGATGTTACGAAATCTTCCATGGGGATAAGATCCATTCAAAGTACAATTTAGACCAGTGGAGTTTAATGTAACAGTATGAAATTTTCATTGCTGTGGTTTCAGATTCTACATGCGACCTCCTAGAAATTACCACTTGTCAAGATTTGTTGGAGTGCCAAAGAAGAATATCCATAAATATCTGAGATGACTATTAAAATTCTCCTCCCTTTTCTAACTACATACCTCCATGGGGCTGCATTTTTCTCCACCTACTTCAAACAAAGCAACATACCACCACCGATTAAATGCAGAAGCAGATGAGACTCCAGCTGCTCCTAGTAAGCCAGAGATCAAAGAAATTTGCAAAAGTGTAAAACAGTGACACTCTGAGTCTCACTAATATTTTTGTTGTTGTTTGGGAAAGCATAGAAAAACATTTTTTTTGCAATTAAAGAATGTAATCTGTTTTCTTGTATTGGCTTTATTATTGATATTTTTAATAAATCCATAGATATTTTAAACATTTTTTATTTTCACTTTTATAGCTGGGGTTGGCAAACTTTTCTATAAAGGCGCAGATAATAAATATTTTGGGCTTCACGGGTCATATGGTCTCTCCTAACTAGTTCTGCCATTGTAGCGTTCAAGTAGCCATAGCCAGCACCTAAACAAATGGTCTCTGCAGTGTTCCAAAACACTTTATTTACGAAACATAGTGGTGGGCTAGGTTTGGCCCACAGGCCATTGTTTGCCCACTGCTACCTTATACAATAAATATTGATATAACCAACTGAAACAATAGCTCTTCGGATTCCTCATTAATTTATAACTGTAAATGGGACCTGCAACCAACGAAGACTGAAAACCCCTGTTCTCCCTGCAGTATGAACACTTCATCATCTTCACAAGGAACTTCAGACCTCTGGAAAGGCCAGGGGAGCTAGTCGGGGTGGGGACCCTTCACCCTGGGGCCATAAGCCTGCTCTGGCTCCCAGTAGGACAGATCCCATAGTTGGCTGATGGTTTGGGAAGGTGAGCACAACAGCACTCCACGTGGACACCCCCAGGCACCTGTGGAATCCATTTCATCTAGAAAAAGACTCAAGGTTTGGCCGCCAAGGCCACTGCCACAGCCATGAGCCCAACCAGATGGACGAACAAATGAAATCAACAAAATTCCCCTCTTCATAGAGACAGAAGTCACACTGCCAAAGCTCACCTGTAGAATGACCTCCAACTGGCCCCAGGAAACCACAGGAGGTTCCCTGCACTGGGCTCAAGGGGACATGAGGGTGAGCGGTCTGGTCCTCAGAGACAAAACAACACACTCAGGCCTTGGCAGCACACAGGAGATTCAAGCAGCCACAGACAGTACCTAAAGCAGCGGTTCTCAACCTTCTGGCCCTTTAATACAGTTCCTCATGTTGTGACCCAACCATAAAATTACTTTCGGTGCGACTTCATAACTGTAATGTTGCTACTGTTATGAATCGTAATATAAATATCTGATATGCAGGATGGTCTTAGGCAACCCCTGTGAAAGGATTGTTTGACCGCCAAAGGGGTCGCGACCCACAGGTTGAGAACCGCTGACCTAAAGAATCAGGCTCTGCTGTGTTCCAAAAAACTTTATTTACGAAACATAGTGGTGGGCTAGGTGGGCTCGGAGCATGTCAGGTGCAGAAGGCTCACTGGGCTTGGCAGAGGGCTGACTCCTCAGCCCTGGGCTCCTACTGTACACCTTAGAGCCGGAACTGAGTCACACCTGCAAATCCTATGACAAATGATGTGTTATTAACTTCGAAGAGTGCCAGCTCACTTCCTGGGTTCTGAGCCAACCTGACATAATTGAGGCCTTTCAACAACCGCTGGAGAAAGTGAGTATAATGTCGAAAATATTTCAAGAAATAAACACTTCTTAATTTGTTAATAAGTTCTGTGTCAATCAGCTTTAATAGGGTAAAAGCCCATCATTAGAGGCTCGAGGCAAACTCAGAGCGGCTGCCGTCACCCTACTGCCCGCTGGGCCTTTTCCCTTGACTGTTTTTGGTGTTTTTTTCTCTTCTAGCAATGCTAACATGACAGGCAGAGTTTTCTGGTGCCTCTCACACAGCCGGCTCTCCTGTCCACAGACCTGGGTATTTTTCTTTCATTCCCTTGATGATTTTATTAGATCAGCACATCAAGCTGTGAGTTTTGCAAAGAGGAACAGTCAACACAAACACAGATAACGTCCCGAAAAGCAGCATTCCCTCTGCCCACAGCAGCCATCACCCTCCACGCACACCTCCAGCCTTTCCTCACTCACAGCGCTGTCCTTCTCCCCAGAATTCCGCTGCAGCCCCACTGAATGGCAATACCCAGGAGTTCCAGTGCTGTCCTTGCTCTAAAAGGGGACAAGCACACCAGAGAAGCAGGACGAACACAGGCTACACACATGCAAAGAAGTGGGGGTCCACCTTTTAAAGGACATACAGGTGGCCTCCGTCTGCTTAGACTGAGTAAGGGCAGCCTCAAGGCAAGAGAGCGCATAGTCTTGAAAGGTAGAGAGAACGGCCTTCTGAGAGCAGCGTTTGCGATGTGGCACCTGAGCGAGTCCTGAGGAGAGAGTGGTTCATGGGGCTGCGGCGAGAAAGAAGGAGGGACTGGAGGCCCGTGCAAGCTGAGCAGGGTAACATAGCTCCTCCCTAGATTGACGACTTTCTGGAGGCAGCATCCAGGGACACTGAGCCCTGGATCATTCCACGAAGGTTCCAGCCCACCGCTGGGATTGAAACCCTCAGCCGCCCAGGAAATCTAAGGCCTGCAGGTAGACAAGGATAGAATCACACGGGCCATAACGACAGGCCATACGGACTCTGCAGAGCACTAGTTGGGTGCACCAGGACAGGTTCTCTGGCCTTGTTGAGCCTGCTGGCTGATTTATAAAATGGGATAATCATCGTACTTCTTAGCTCTGGCTGCCGTCACAAAGTACCACTGACCAGTGGCTTAAGCAACAGAAAGTGACTTCTCACCGTCTTGGAGGCTGGAGTGAGATCAGGTTGCCGGCACCTCCGGTTCTGGTCCACGACCTCTTCCTGGTGCGTAGCCTCTTAGCTTTGTCCTCACATAATGGAGAGGGAGCTCCATCCAGTCTCTTCCTCTTCTTGGAGAACAATAATCCCATACGGGGGCTCCCCCCTGGTGACCAGCCTTATTTAAACCCACTCACCTCCCAACGGCCCCCCTTCCAATGCCATCACACTGGGCTTAGGGCTTCGGTGTACGAATTCTAGGGAGGCACAGGCATTCAGACCATAACAAGTACTTGCACGGAGAGCTGTGATGAGCAAATGGAATGGCTCCCTGCTGGGCTTGGTTAGCAGGCACTGGGTACAGCATGGGAACTCACCTGCGGGGGCCGTTATGCTCACTTGTTTAGGGAGTGGGCAGAGGAAGCCTTTCCACAGGCCAGAACCACCAGAGCTGTGCTTGGCAGGCAGTTGCAATGTTTCCAACAAGGGAGTTTTTAGCTTTCACCGGGAGGTAGCTGGGGCCTTGCTCCCTGGTCTCAGGACCCCGCGCTCAGAGGCCTGGGGTACCGCGAGGGGCATTCTTCCTCCAGGCCTGGCGTCAGGGCCGCTCTGGCAAGCAGGGAAAGATTAGGGCCCGCCCTGGTGCAAGAATCCAGGCAGGAGCCTGTGACTAGACGTCACATCCTCACTTGTCTTTTCTTCTGTAACATGGAGAACTTGAGTATAATCCAGAATCACCTGGAGGGCTTGTTAAAGCACAGATTGCAGGGTCCACCTGCAAAGTCTTGGGTTCAGCCGGGCTGGGATGGGCCCAAGAATTTGCATTTCTAACTAGTTCCCAGCTGCTGCTGCTGCTGCTGCTGCTGCTGGATTTGGAACCACATGCTGAGAATCACTGGTGTAGACCATGAAGTGGAGGCTGCAGTAGCTTATTTCCATGACAGTCCAATAATTTTATAAAAGATTGATATTCTGCCCAGCCAGTGTGGCTCAGTGGTTGAGCGTCGACCCATGCACCAGGGGGTCACTGGTTCAATTCCCAGTCAGGGCACATGCCCAGGTTGTGGGCTTGATCACTAGTGTGGGGTGTGCAGGAGGCAGCCGATCAATTATTCTCTCTCATCATTGATGTTTTTATCTCTTCTTTCCTCTCTGAAATCAATAAAAATATATTTTTTTAACTAACAACTTGTTTCAATTGCATTAACTAACACAAGTTGAATTGATTTAATTAATTTAAATTACAACACTATTCAGAAAAATTCAATATCCACCTAGGATTAATTTTAGCATCTTTCTTACCAAAAGAAAGTTTTGAGTTATTCTAAACTTAATAAAAATAACTTAAAGTCAATTTAAAGAAATTTTTCAGATTTCAAAAGTACCTCAGAAAATAATATTTATTGATGTATCTATTTGTTTATTTGCTATTCAGCCTCAATTTAAAAGATGAATCATGAAGATCTGGGAAGGAGAAAGTATGGAGATTTTTTGTGATGCCAGATAAGGATGGTAGTCCTAAAATTCAAAATAATACTTTAAACACACACCCACACATCTTTTTAAATTAATAAACACATTTCAGACACTTTCACTCAGCATAAAATATGTATCATTTTAACTAGAAACACACATCCTTTTGAAATATTAACTATTCAATAATTCATGGAAGCTAAATAATAAAATGTGCTCTACTAAAAAATGGAGCATGCATAGATTATTTCTACATCAACTGGAGAACTTAAAATTCTGGGTATGTCATTACAAAGTAAAGCCGATTTCAGCAAAATCTAGCCTCATAGGACAATTTGGAAGCACTGTACCTGCTTCTGCTTGTTCCCAGCACCAGATGTACAGGTCACCCCATCCAAGAATCTAGGGGCATTACCTGGGAGAGTCTTTTGAGCCAAAACATAATGAAAGCAAAATATCTGTGAGAGGAGCTAACTCGCGTTGTAGAATGAGAACGGTACACATCTCCTCCAGCTGACCTGGGGCGAAAGGCACACAGCAAACGTGGCGTTCTGACAGCCAGCTCCGCCTCCGCTGTGGTCAAGGTCACAGCCCGACCCTATCTGGGCACTCAGTCTCCTTACGTGTGTCTCATGATCATGAAACATTTGACCTTCATCATCATCACTGAAATGTCAGTTTGTTTAAAACATCTTACAAATAGGTGATTATTTCAAAAATTCTTTTAGCCTTTTCATTCAAGGTGGTACAGTGAGGCAACGCTTTGACTCAACACCCTGCCCCATAAAGAAATGGTAGCCCTAACCTATGGTTTGGCTCAGTGGATAGAGCGTTGGCCTGTGGACTGAAGGGTCCCATGTTCGATTCTGGTCAAGGGCATCTACCTTGGTTGCGGGCACATCCCCAGTAAGGGGGTATGCAGGAGGCAGTTGATCTATGTTTCTAACTCTCTATCTCTCTCCCTTTCTCTCTGTAAAAAATATAAAATATATATATTATTGATTTTTTACAGAGAGGAAGGGAGAGGGACAGAGTCAGAAACATCGATGAGAGAGAAACATCGATCAGCCGCCTCCTGCACACTCCCCACTGGGGATGTGCCCGCAACCAAGGTACACGCCCTTGACCGGAATTCAACCCGGGACCCTTCAGTCCACAGGCCGACTCTCCATCCACTGAGCCAAACAGGTTAGGGCAAAATATATATATATATTTTTTAAAGAAAGAAAGCAATGGTAAAGCGTAAAGACAGAAAAACAAAAATAAAAGCTTGAGCTCAAAAACCAGATAAAAATCTCTGTGGGCCAGAAAAGAACATAAATGCGAAACAGTGAACTGAACTAAAGCTGCCGACCTATTGGGGTTGTGTCAGAAGTAATGCCACAGACAACTTGAAAAGGCCCCCACTGGCCAAAGAAGGGACAATTAGGACATCCAAAAACATAACATCTACAAAATTTGAAACATAGAGTTAATATAAAAACATTTTTAAATTGTGAAATTAATGAAAAGGTAATTTTAAAATACTGAAAAAGTAATACTTAGAAAGTTTAGTCACCTTTTGAGAATGCTAAAGAACCCAACCCATTATTCTGAAGGCTGGAAAACAAAAGAAAAAAGTCAAGTACTTATTCAGCTATTCCTATACAAACTGTACCTCAAGGTAACAATCATTGAAGAGGGAAAATTCCCACCTATGAAGTGTTCTTGCCAAAACAAAAAGTCAAACCCGAATCTCGTCAAATCATGTCAAATCTATGACCATTTTACAGGTAATAAAGGAGATGAAAGAACATATTAAACCATATCATGGAGGAAAAGAGAAACTTTTCAGTACATCAGTTTTCTTGATAAACAAATTGTAAGAAAGGAAAATGTCAAAACTTTTTATATATGTGATGGTTTTGAGATGCAGTGCTTATGCTTGAAAAAGGTTCCTACTAAAGTATTTACAGATGAAATGATGCAATGTCTAATTTTACTTCAAAATAATCCATTGGGAGGGTTTGAGACAGTCATATGCTGAGATTTGCAGAAGTTACATCACTAGTTGATATAGAGAGATAGTTGGGGGGCAGGGAGAGACTGCTCAGACACAAGGGGGATTTCATTGAATCTATCCACCTTAGGTAGTCAGTGTAGTTCAAGTACAAGGATCACCTGCCTGCCTGTTACAAATGTGGAATCTCAGGCCACACATTGAACCTTCTCAATCAGAAACTGCATTGAACAAGACTCTGGTAATTTGTGTACGAAGTAAAGTTTAAGAAGAACTTTTGTAGGTCACTGTGAAGAAAATTATTATCCTCCAATCCATGAACTGTTGTACTATTCCATTTATTTAGGTCTACCCTAAAGGCTGTCATTCAGTTGAAAATATTTTCTGATTTTTATTGTTATTTCTTCTTTGTCTCATGGATTATTTAGAAATACATTTCTTAATTTCCACGTCAGTGTTTCTCTGTCTCTCCCTTTCTTTCTCTCTGGTAATTTTCTGGTAATCTCTGTAGTTAATTATCTGGTAATCTCTGTAGTTGTGATAAGAGAATATAATATCTTCTGTTTCATTTCAAGTACCTGAAATTAGCTTTTATGGCCCACTACTAATTTTAAAGATACTTTCCCATATGCGGTTGAAAAGAATTCCACAGATATTTGGTGCAGAATTCTATGTCAATTAGGTCAAGTTTATTAATTATGTTACTCAAAATCACAACACCTTTGCAATTGTCTTTCTGCTTGTTCTGTCACTTCCTGCGAGAGGTGTGTCAACAGCAACTAAGAGCGTCCATTTCTCTATTACCTTTAGTTTCTGTCAATTTTGCTGTATACATTTGATATTATATTATTACCTACAAAAGTAGAATTGTCACATCTTCCTGTGTATCAAACACTTTATCATCCTTTTACTGTCAACTTTTCTGTATCCTTCTGTTTTAGATGAATCTCATGAAATTTTCATACAATTGACAATTTTAGTCCATTTATAGTTTATCTAATGCCTGATTCTTTTAAAGTCTACTGTCATACTCGGTACTCTTTCCCTGTCCTGCCTATGCTATGGTTCTTTTTTTTCCTACCTTTCTGATTTAATTGAAACAACCTTTATTATTTTGTTTCTCTCCCATTAGAAGTTATATACTCTTTTAGCAGTGACTTTGGATAGCAACACCTATCAAAATTATTCTCTGATGAACAAAAGGCCTTAGAATGCTTTTTTTTAAAATGTTTTTTATTGGTTTTAGAGAGAGAGGGGGTGAAGAAGAGATAGAAACATTGATGATCAGCAGCCTCCTGCATGCCCTTTACCAGGGATCAAGCCTGCAACCCGGGCATGTGCTCTGACCCAGGAATCAAACTGGGGACCTCTTGGTACATGGGATGATGCTCAACCAACTACCAGCCAGGCAGAACAGTTTAACTGCCCCTAACAACTTATGTGACATTTTGTCATGTATTTTACATATTTTATTCATTCATTCACTCATTTATTCATTCACTTAAAACCTCACAAGACAACTCTGGCTATTATGGCTCAGTTGGTTGGGTATTGTCCCATGCACCGAGGGGTGACAGTTCAATTCCTGGTGGGGGCATATGCCCAGGTTTTGAGCTCAGTCCCTGGTTGGGGGCAACTGATCAATGTTTTGCTCTCACGTCAGTATTTCTCTGTCTCTCCCTTTCTTTCTCTCTAAAAATGAAAACTATTTTTAAGAAACCTCACAATGCATTATTGTTATTGTTGTTTTATACAATGACTATTAACTTACATTTACTCATATAGTTTCTTTGGGGATGGGGAGAAGGTCTTCGTTCTTCCCTTCATCTCCAGACTTACATCTGGATTCATTTTCCTTTTGTGTAAAGAAAAACGTTTAGAATTTCGTTCTGTGGGAGTCTGCTAATGACGAATTTTCTAAATTTAGTGCTTGCCCAAAATGTCTTTATCTTCATTCCTGAAGGGTATTTCAACAGGCTTAGAATTTTAGGTTGGTAATCATCTTTTTTCAGGACTTTAAAATATGATTTAATTGCTTTCTAGGTATATCATTTCTGTCAGTTTATTACTTCTTTGAAGGCAATCTATTTTTTAAGCCTGTTTTTTAACCTTAATTTCAGTAATATTACCATAATGTGCCTAAATATAATCCTATATAATAAAAGCCTAATATGCTAACTGTCCGGTCGTCCGTTCAACCAATCAAAGCATAATATGCTAATGATATGCTAAGGTCCCTCAACTGCTCACTATGCCGTGCACTGACTACCAGGGGGCAGATGCGTCAACCAATAGGTTAGCTTGCTGATGGGGTCCAGCCAGTCAGGACTGAGTGAGATGGGCCGGACATGCCCTGGAGCCCTCCCGCAGTCCCTCTCCAGCTAGCCAGCCCCAATCATGCTCCAGTGGGGTCCCTCAACCTGGCCTGCCCCCTTTCGCAATCCAGGACCCCCTTGGGGGATGTCGAAGAGCCAGTTTCAGCCCAATCCTGCAGCATAAAAGGCTAATATGCAAATTGACCTAATGGCAGAATTTCCAGTCGTTATCACACACACTGACCACCAGGGGGCAGACACTCAATGCAGGAGCTGCCCCTGATGGTCAGTGCACTCACACAGGGGGAGTGCCGCTCAGCCAGAAGCTGGGCTCATGGTTGGCAAGCGCAGCAGCAGTGGCGGGAGCCTCTCCCACTCCAAGACAGCACTAAGGATGTCTGACTGCTGGCTTAGGCCTGGGGAGCAGGCCTAAGCCGTCAGTTGGACATCCCCCAAGAACTCCCAGACTGCAAGAGGGCACATGCCAGGCTGAGGCACACCCACCCCCCGAGGGCATGAATTTCATGCACTGGGCATCTAATTTTATTTATATTTATCTTGTTTCAGATTTGTAGGTATTCTTTGGGGCTTGATGAATTTCATTCTTTCTCCTCTCCTTATAGAACTGCAATTAAGTTAGAGCTTTTCACTTCACCTTTCCTGTCTTTTACCCTCTATTCTGATTATCCCTTTTGTTTCTCCATGTTTCATCCTGGATATTTTCTTTAACCCATAAGGCAGTTTACTAATTCTCACAACAGCTGAGTCAATCTGCCGTTAAACCCAACTACTGAGATCTTCCAATGTCATCATTAAATGTCCTGTTCTAGATTTCTATTTGGTCTTTTGTTTTAGTTTCCACTTGGCCAAATTTCTCTATCTTGCCCTTTACCACCTTTACCAAAGTAAATATGTTTGCTTTGAATTCTACAGCTGATAATTCTAACATCTGGAGCCCTGAGATCTATTCCCAATGTGTTGTTTCTGTTGGCTTTCATTCACGTCTCCTGCCTGGATATTTTTTATTACACCCTAAATATTATATTTGTAAAATTCCTTGTAGAGATCATTTGAGGCCTTGCATAATGATGTTTCTGCAGAGGGGATTTATGTTTTCTTCACTGGGTGCCTAGAAATACTCTGGATCCACTTCCCATCCACCTTCCTCTGCGCCCAGACTGCAACCCTTTGGAGTCCCAACTCAAAGTCTGGGAGTGAAGTACTAGAACTCTTCTCCACCTTGGTGGGCCCTGGACAACAATCTCTGTTGTGTTAGTTTCATGGAACATCAAAACTATTGCATGAGGCCCTGGGCAGGTAGCTCAGTGGTTTAGAGCATCATCCAGTTACACCAATGTTGTGGGTTCGATCCCCAGTCAGGGCACTTACAAGAATCAACCAATGAATGCATGATCACTTGACACCCCAGACTTTATCTCCAAGAAAAGGAAAAAGCAACCTCAGATCCAGGATCACCTCTCTGAGTCTTGCTTTATCTATAAATCCTTGCCTTGGAATTCATTACTACGTTTTTCACTTTCTAGGATCTTTAAACTATTCTTGACTATTCTTTTGCTAGTTTTTGTTCAGCTCTTCAAATTGGACTCAGCAAGAGGGACAGTCCAGAGGGACAGTCCATTATTAAAAGCAGAAGACAAATATAATTTCCTCCTTTCTTTTCAATCTTAAATAAGAGGAATTAGGAAAACAAGAAGTTTTCCTAAGTGGTTTCTCGATTTATAATTAGCTAATCTAAAGTAACAAAATACTCATTTGACCAAAATAATGTCTTTTAAAAATGTTGATTTAGGTGAAAGGTTATATCATACTATAACTTCCATATTCTTCAAAATCTTAAAACTGCGTTTCATAGCCACAAAGTTTATCATAGTTGATATAACTATAGATGTACACCCTTGTAGTTTTTTAATTGAGATTATGATTTTTAAAAAATGGGTTAAAGAGTTTTTAAAATGGGTTAAAAATATTTCAAAGTTGCTATAACTTTTGTAAACTTTTCAAAATGATTATGTAAGTTTATTAGCCCAAGCGCTATCTAAATAAAAATTGTCATTTTTCTCCCATGATAATTTTTCCATTTTTACTGGATTCAAATTTTAACCATTTAAAGAAATCCAATCTAAATGAAAAAGTATATATTTGACTGAAAAATACTGATTTTTTGAACCTCTTTAAACTAGCATTTGAGACTGAGAAACTGCTTTTGAACCTTTTAAATCTATTCACCATTTAACAAACTTTTGTTGAGCACCAACTATATGTCAAACCCATAAGTATATTGCTAGGTTCCTTTTAAAAACATGTCAAACTCTTGTTCATGTAGTTTGCTGATTTATGTGTCATATTAAACATTAGTGTCTACAACATAATCAGTGAAAAGGTTATTTCCCAGCTCTCTGTGTAATCTGTCTAAGACATCTTTGAAATTTCAATATCTTCTTCATAAAAAAGGAACAAATACAATTGATAGTAAATGACATGAACGTTCGTTTTTACTCACCCAGTAAAAATTATCACCTGTGGCCAAAATGTTTCTAAAGCAGGTCTAGGACTAATTGGAACTTCAAATCTCTACAGCAGGAATGATACTGAATGAGCATCATAGTATTAGATAAAGTCACAGATGCAACCCCTTTTTATAAATGAGGAAACTAAAGTTGAGTGAGAATAAAAGAAATGTTTAAGGTTCATAGGTCGATGCTCAGCCGCTGAGCCACGCTGGCCAGGCTATATAGTTTCTAAAGAAGAAACTAAATACATCTCACACAAATCTCCCTTGCACTGGGAACAACAAAAATGCTTCCCCTCGCCCCCCGCCCCCCAAAAAAAACGTTTCAAAGGGAGGGAATGGTGGAAATAATTTCTCTCCCCTTGTCTTCATTTACAGCAGACACTGGCAGCCAGAGTCCAAGCCAGGAAGGTTATCAGCTATGTTCCAGGTCTCAGTTCCTATCTATACTGCTGGGACATCTTATTTGCTCAGTTCCTATCAATACTGCTGGGCCATACACCTCATTATGAGCAAAAAAACTTCCCTATTTTCAAAACATTCATTTCCACTAAGAGTCAAGTAACATAAGGTTCGCACATATATCTAAAAGCAATGATAATGTTGCCAACAAGAAATAAAATCAAACCTGGCTGGTGTGGCTCAGTGGTTGAGCGTCGACCTATGAACCAGGAGGTCACGGGTCAATTCTCGTTGATCCCCGGTAGGGAGCATGCAGGAGGCAGCTGATCAATGATTCTCTCTCATCATTGATGTTTCTACATCTCTTTCCCTCTCCCTTCCTCTCTGAAATCCATAAAAAAATTTTTTTTAAAAAAAAGAAATAAAAACAAGAAGGGCTGAGGCTCCAAGTACAACTGGTAGGTCCCCAACTCAACAGGGAAAGAAACACAAATGCAGTTCTTCCGTAAGAATAACCCTCCAGGAATAAGAACAAGATCCTGGCTTTGCCTAACACTCAGCACTCTGGGCAAAAGCAGCCTTCCCAGCCAGACCTGGCCAGTGTGGCTCAATGGGTTGGGTGTCGTCCTCTCTCCCTCTCCCTTCCTCAATCCAAAAAAAAAAAAAAAAAATCAATAAAAAATATTTTTAAAAAAAGCAACCTTTAGAAGTTTCCAGATAGGCTAAATATATTTTTTCTAAAAATCAAAAGAAAATATTTTTAAGTATTGTGTTGAAACATATTTGAGAGAAAGGGGAAGCTGTGTTTTCTCCTAAACAGATTTCAAATATCTATACAAAATAATAAAACGACAAAATTTTGTTACCAAATCACTACCTCATGATTATTTCACATTTTCAGTTGGAGCTGTATATCACATAAAGTATCAGCTTGGAACTAAGCCATTGTAACTTTATAGGAATGGGATGAAATCTTCAGAGACTCACATTACTTAAAATCTGCTTGCAAGTGATCTTTTAAAAGAAGAAGGAAAACAAACTCTTGTCTATGAACAAGATCTCCAAACTCAATTTTTCCCTCAGAATGCCCTTTGAAACAGGCTATCTCAAGAGGACAACTCCTTTCCATTGTTTCATGACATTTAAAATCTCCGTTCACAAGTTTCTTACTAAACAAGGTTTTCTTAGCATCTGGCTTGGGTCTTTTTTTTTTTAACCTTTATAAATAGGAAAGTAATTGATAGGAACCTTGACTAAAGAAACTGAACTAAAAGAAACTGAAAGAGAACTTTACAATATGGTTTTGGTAATAGTAAAGCATAAATTTAATTTTGACACTAGGGTAACATACACTTATGGATGAGTTGTGTTGGGGTCTCATCTGCTTTAGTTAAATGTCAAGCTTTAATTGCTATCTTTTTTTCTCCCCATCACCCATTAAATCTAGAATAGCTTTCACTTTTTTGTATACACAAAAGCAAAACTAGAAAAGCTTCTATGTTCTCTTGCTGCCACCCAGTGGTTCAAATTAGTAAATGCAATAATGACAAATCTAACATGGAAGAGACATAGGCATACCTTTAAGAAAATCCACTGTATGAAAATTCAAATTATTAAAAGTGATAAATTTTAAGCGAGTAGTTATACTATAAAGGTTTACTTTTTTTTGATAAATACTGAACAAAGATGTCCATTCCCCCACCCCCACCACAAATTAGAATTCAAGCAAGAATGGGAGCACCGCACTTCACTTTTCATAGTCTGAGGCTGGCTGGGGATCAGCACATAGTAGGCACTTAATAAACACTCGTTTATTTCAACCAACTATATCTTCAAACTGTTTCATTAAAATGTCTATTATAGGGGATGAGGACACATTTGTAATACCTTAACTAATAATAAAAATAAAAAAAATAAAAAAATTAAAAAAAATGTCTATTATAATCAAGAGAAGCAATACAAACAATGTATTTGCTCTTGAGCATATAAACGGATCAATCATAGGCTAAAAGAACATATTTTAAATATTAATGAGTTATCACCAGGTGGGGAGAGTTTCTTCTCCTTATTTCCTATAAAGAGCATGTTTTACATGGCCAGGAGGAAGAGTAATCAATAAATTAAATCAAGTAACTTGAGGAAAGAATTGTTTTTGAGGAATATACCTAGGTGTATCAACAGCGCACTTCTTAAATAATTTAAAGATGGTCCGAGTTGCAGGGTAACTTGTCAAACCTGATCAGAATGGCCAGGATGGCTTGCCTACGGCCGACACTAGCAATAGAGCAGCCCATCAGAAACGGGATATGGCTCCAAATCCTGCCTTACTGTCGTGTGCACAGCTATCACTGACACCACATAAACCAAAACTGAACCCAGCTACAGGATGTGAGAATTCAGTGCTTGTTGGCCAATGGCAAACAGCACCGGGCTGACCCATCCTTCCCTTCTGCAAAAAAAGATTCCAGTACTTGGCCTTGTAGAAATGTGAATGTATTGAAGATGTCTTCCAAGGTGCATGGAAATTTAAAGAATTTGAAGATGCATTTTAAATTAAAGCCCATGTCTTATTCTGAATAAAGTGTTCTAGTTGCTAGCTTCTCAGGTGCAGTTCCTAGTTCCACACCAATTTTATCACTAAGAAATTTTTTCTATATCTCCTTTGGTCACTTAAATCATTTTTGCTTTAAACTTCTACAAAAAAAATATATGACAGAACTACAAATAAAAGCTTTTAAAATAAATTATATTACAAAATAAGCTGGCAAGAATGTAAAACGAGAACTCTCATTCGTTGCTGGTGAAGATACAAACTGGTACAGCCGCTTTGGAAAACAGTTTGGTGGTTTCTTATAAAACTAAGTATTCTCTAGCCATATGATCCAGCAATCACACCCCTTGGTATTTATCCAAATGAATTGAAAACTTATGCCCACACAAAAACCTGCACACAGAATCTTAAATGCATATTGCTAAGTGAACAAACGCCAATCTGAAAAGGCTATATGTTTATATGATTTCAAGTATATGATACATTCTGGAAAAGGCAAAACTATGCAGACAATGGTGGCCAGAGGTTGGAGGCAGGGTGGATGAACAGGCATAATAAAGAGGACCTGGGGGTTAGTGAAACTACTGTATTCTGTATGATACTATAATGATGGAGAAACTTGTCCGAACACATAGAGTATATAACACCAAGAGTGAACCCAAGTCAATTATACTTCAACTTAAAAAAAAAAAGAAAAGAGTAAACCCTAATGTAAACAATGGAGTCTGGGCGATAATGATGTGTCAATGCAGGTCCATCAACTGAGCATGTTACTCTGGAGAGTGATGTTGATGGTGGCAGAGGTTATGCCTGTGGGGGTGGCCAGGGGCCTATACAGGAACTCTATACTTTTCTACTGGGAATCTAAAACTGCTCTTAAAAATTGTCTATTAGTTTATTTAAAATTACATGTAAGGGGCCCACCTGGAGTAGCTCAGGTGATTGAAAGTCATCCTGTGCACCACAAGGTCGCTGGTTCCATTCCCAGTCAGGGCACATACGAAGGCGACTGATTTCCAATGATGTGCATTTAGGCAACATCGTGTAGCTGGGTAACTTCAAATAACAACTTGTGTTAAAATAAAAATTTTCGTGTCCATAATTAAGAAAACGCTATTAGTGTAGTCTTTACTAGTGTTCTCTACAAATTAAAAAAAAACTCATAGATAAAAACCTAGGAATTCCAACTCCTTAAACCCTAATTTTAATTGTTCTCAGGACAAGTTCTAAAGATTTTACATTTTGCTACACTTCTGAAGTATATAACTTCTGATACTGAACAATCAATTTCCATTATAATCTAGTCAGATAGCAGTGAGAAAACTGATCTTGAAAAAATATATAAGCATGTTTGCTATGAACTAGTCTCTTTTTGTGAAAAGTAGGTACAGTAAAATCCCTCCTCCAATTCAGTATTAAGACTTTCAAGCAAAGATCACACACACTATCACTGACATATAATCCTATTGCAGTGTCTAACCTTATCTTAAATAACATTAGGAAGTTAAAAAAAATTATATTGATTTAGAGAGAGAGAGGAAGGGGAGAGATTTGTGTTCCACTTATTTATGCGTGACCGGAGATGGAACCTGAAACCTTGGTGTCAGGATGACTCTCTAGCCAACTGATGAGCTACCCAGCCAGAGCTAAAAAGAATGGAAAGCAGATTAGAAAGAGAGCCACTTCCAAATAAGAATTCTTATTTTCTGGCGATCTCTGGAATGTGACTTGTCTAAAATTAAAATGAAAAAGTAAACTGGGCCCAAATTTAGGAAAATGATTAAATGCCTAGACATTTTTACACAGTATTTTTTAGACAATGAAATAATTGCTACTACACTTAGCATTTTTATGTCATGTCCCCATCACTGAAGTATTTTATTACCTAGCATTCCAAAAACTAAATAACTGGCACTCACTGGGTTATCTGGGTGTCATACTGTTGCTTTGAACAAATTTCTTGTTTTTTACTAAAGAAATTACGTGATGACAAAAAAAAAAACACAAAAACGGTGATCCCACTTAACTGCTGTTCATGTGAGGGATTATCACTTTTACATCATTTCTGTCTTTAATTCTGATGGTTACTTCAATAACGCATACCGACATTGATATTTCACTGACTCCTCACCCTAAAAATGAGGGTTTAATTTATACTAATCCCCCTTCCAGCTTTTGATGGGAGATTTAAAAAGAATAATATAGCTATTACCTTTACAACTTAAACTTATGACCATATCCATCCACCAATGTTGTGTGGTGTCTGCATTTCTCGCCCTCTGAGGATGCCCCCTGCTCTTTACATTTTCAAGGTTAATTCTGTTTACATTCTCATATTCAATGTAATCCACTGGTGGATTTTAATAGCCAAAAACCAATAAGCAACATTTGGAAGAGAAAATTACACTGAGCCTAAATCATTAACAGTAAGAAACCCACTTCTGAGTTCTCTGATACGTAACTTTAAAAGAAGAAAACTGGCTCAGCTGGTGTGGCTCAGTGGTTGAGCATCGACCTGTGAACCAGGAGGTCATGGTTCAATTCCCAGTTAGGGCACATGCCCAGGTTGTAGGCTCAATCCCCAGTGTGGGGCATGCAGGAGGCAGGCAGCCAAACAGTGATTCTCTCTCATCATTGATGTTTCTATCTCTCCCTTCCTCTCTGAAGTCAGTAAAAACATTTTAAAAATAAATAAAAGAAGAAAACTGAATTTGAAAAAAAATATTAAGATACTTTTAAAGCCGAGGCCGGTTTGGCTCAGTGGATAGAGCGTCGGCCTGCAGACTGGGGGGTCCCGGGTTCGGTTCCGGTCAGGGGCGTGTGCCTGGGTTGCGGGCACATCCCCAGTGGGGGGTGTGCGGGAGGCGGCTGATCGATGTTTCTCTCTCGTTGATGTTTCTGGCTCTCTATCTCTCTCCCTTCTCTGTGGAAAATCAATAAAATATATTAAAAAAAAAAAAGATACTTTTAAAATCTATCCAGATGAATATAAGATTTTTTAAGTGGAATGGCCTCATCCAAGAGCATAAATTACATACAACTTATGTCAAATATTTTACGTATTTATTTCCATTATTTAAACTTGACTGCTGCATTTTATTAGGAAAAAAACACATGGCACATAATATAGGCTTGGGGGAAAGCTACTCTTCATGGAAACCTGACAAGGTTTTCTTTCTTTCAGGGAAATTAGTTTCTTCAAACCCAGAAAACAAATCTTAAAAGTTGGCACCCTCCATTGTCACTGACAATGTCAGCTAGAGAGGTTCGAATGTTTTGTCTTAAAAGGAACAGACCCTTGACATCTCAAGGTCTAAGTCTTGAGATCTTTGCCCAAATTCAAAACTACTCCTGGATAAGTTGACACAAGTCCCTGGTTTTCTGTAGAATCCCATTTTATCTTGTGTCATAGTTTCTTATACATGTTTTCACACCCAGGTTATTATTCTCTTTAGCTCCTCTCATTTAACAATTAACGACCATGGTATCAGCCAAAACGAAGTACCACAGAGTGGCTTACACAATGGAAATGTATTGTCTCACCGTTCTGGAGAGCAGAAGTCTAACATCGAAGTGTTGGCAGGGTTGGTTCCTCCTTGAAGCCTGAGAGACAGAATCTGTTCCATGCCTTTCCCCCTAGCTTACTTAATCCCTGGCATCCCTTGGCTTGAAGCATCACCAATCTCTGCCTTCACCTTCATGTAACGTTCTCCCTCTGTGCTTGTCTATGTTCAGATGCCCTCTTTTTATAAGGGACACCTGTCATATTGGATTAGGGCCCACCCTAATGATGTCACCTTCACTAACTACATCTGCAAAGACACTACTTCTAAATAGGGTTACATTACAAGGTAGTGAGTGTTAGGACTTCAACATATGTATTTTTGGAGAGGGAGACACATCTCAACCCATAGCGGCCAGTTTTCACATGATAAAGTTTGCCATTTTCCAATCACTGCATATTGTTTGAATAACTGCTGGATTTGCCATGTCTGCAACAGAACCTGGAATACAGGAGGAGCTCAATAAACACTTTTTGAATGAACGAGTGAATAAATGAGACTGCAAGTGAGAAAAAAAACAACTGTGGATGCTCAGAGTTGAGCTCAGCTAACTCATTAGCTGAGTAATGCCTTCCAGCATTGAATTTAGCAGGACTTACCATGTGCCACGGCAAAACTGCAAAACACTATATGCCCCATGAATCTCTAAGGTCCATGTGATAACTCACAAGTGTCAACTCAGAAACTATTATACAGGAATATTCTTTTAATAATAATTTATTTCTTAAGGGAAAAATAATACAGTATCAGAAAGAGGGTATCAAATGATTTGTTTAAATAAGTCAAGAAATGAATTATTGAGAGAGCAAAGATCACTAAATGAGACAGTATTAGCCAGATACATTACAACATGGTCTATAGGTAGTCCACACTATAGCACTACATCAGAGATGACTCCTTGTTATAATTCTCTCATTTTAATAACTAAACCCTAGGACAAAGTCCAAGATGAATTGTATACTATAGCAAATTGTGTACTATAACAAGCCTCTATTCTTTTAACCCATGACATTTTTCAACATAGCCTCAATAGATACCTACATAACAAGGAACTGAAGGTATTCTCTATTTCTCCTAATCATCTCGTTCAGATCTTATCACCATGAATTTCCTGGGTGCTTGGCTTTAAAATACTGTATTACTATCAACTTCAAATTCAAGCCCTAGGTAGGTCTACATTCATTTCAGCAGAAGCATCTTGAAATGTTGAATTATCATGTTCAATTTCCCTCAGTCATTTATTGTAGCTGCCAAACTGAAATGGTATGCCTTAAAGGCAACACTAAACTGAAAGCAAGTAATAAAAAGAGTCTCTTAAATGTTTCACTTATAAAAGCTTATTTTTCCCACCATCAAATTTTGTATACTGTCTGAAATATATCACTTTGCAAAATAGACAACTTGCATGCAGTTATTCTGCCCTGGTACATTTGCTCAGCTTCAAGGATGGGGGAGGCGGGTGGCGGGAACTAGCACTTTTTCAACCCTTTGTGAACAGAGGAGTGACACAGTCAGGATAGTTTGGGTTTGGGCCTTTGTGGGGAGGAATTAAAAGCAAGCCTCCACTGGTAATAGATATCACTATAACTGTCTCCTTTTCTGGAGAGCCGCATATCTTCCAGGTTATATTACAAATTATGCAATAAAATAGACACTTTAAAAAGGCACATGGAGCGGCGGGTCTATGACAGCTCACTCTGATAAGAGAACAAATCTGCGAACTGAACACATTCTAAGCGTTTCCTTAAACTACTGCTCACAAGCAATACATAGCAAATTAATGAAGAGCGAGTCTACAGAATTCTGTAATGAAACCTGTACACCTTTCCCCATAATTGTGAAGGACAACTATGGAATATTAATACATAAAATAAACAAAGTATGGTTTGTATTTCTAAAACAAAAGACTTTCAGATGAGGATATAGGGGAAAGGAAATGTTTTATTAGGAAAGTACACCACATTTATATAAAATAGGTTGCTACCAAGCTCATTTGGCCCAAGAGCCACTGAATTTATCTGAGAAGGTTAGTAAGTATGCTAAGGAGGGAGAAAATGAGATGACGGTGCTTTTTTTCTTCCCTTTACACATCAAACTTAGCTATTACATAAGGATCAGAATCACTGTTCAAATCTTTCTCAGTTAATATCACTTTGTCAAGTCAAAATTTGATCATTTTTTGCATAAAATTATAGTTTAACTGAATCATAACTGAGTGATTCCTAAAACATCTTTTACTCCAATGACCTAAGAAAACAGTATCTGGCCTGGCTAGCAAGGCTCAGTGGTTGAGCATCGACCCACAAACTAGGTCACAGTTCGATTCCCGGTCAGGATACATGTCCGAGTTGTGGGCTCAGTCCCGTGGGGGGCGTGCAGGAGGCAGCCAATCAATGATTCTCTCTCATCATTGATGTTTCTATATCTCTCCCCCTCTCCCTTCCTCTCTGAAATCAATAAAAATATATATTTTTTAAAAAGAAAACAGTATCTGTATTCAATGCATGGTTCAGTTTTGAAGCATTTCCTGGCTACATTTGTAGCTAATTTTCAAAGCTTTATTTAGAAATAATGCCAACCCTCTCCTAACAGCTAAGTAGAACAATTTTTCAATCTATAGGGTATTTTAAAAACCAATCAATTTGCCATAACCTCCTAATTCCAGGAATGTAAACCATAATTCAAGCTTCGATTTTCCTCTTAACATATTCTACTTTACTAAAATGAATTCTCATCCTGCAACTATGAACAAGAAAATTGTACTTAAAATAATATTAAAAGACAAAATCTCATTATTTAGTATTAAATTAATGGTCTATAATTCTAGCCTTAAAAATATCTATAGCTATAACCTCCCCAACTTATTAATTCCCAGAGATTAATAAAAGGTATAATTAACATCTAAACTTAGAGCAGACTGCCATTTGGAACAAACTGTGTTAACAATAACGGTACCAGAGTCAAAGAGATCAACCTCTCACCCTTTATGGTTCTGACTAAGGTTAATGAGCACAATTTGTCATTATTTTCCAGTAACTGAAAATCTGAATTGAACAAAAAGACTACTTTTTTCAAACACTCTATAAAAATAGAATAAAGGCTGAAATCATCTTATTTAGAACCCAGCAGTGTTTGGCAATGGAAATATCATTAAGTATATGAGAAATGAATAAACAAATACGCAACCCAGTGCACTACCACCATTCAGCTCTTTTTTATGTGCTAAGTATTTAAAATTATATATAATAAAGTGAGATACACTCAAACTGTTTTCTTTAATCTTCACCTGAGGATGTTTTTATTGATTTTAGAGAGAGAAGAAAGGAGATAGAAACACTGATGTAAAAGAAAAAGCCATGGCTCAGTTACCTCCCATACACACTCTCATAAGCACCCTGACCAAGGATCAAACCTGATACCTAGGTATGCGCCCTGACCTGAAATTAAACCCCATGACCTTTTGTGTAAGGAACAATGCTCCAACCAACTGAGCCACACTGGGCAAAGCTCAAACTGTTTTTTATTTCTACTAGTAAACACTGAAAAAATTATTCACCTAAGAATCTCCAACTTGACAGAATATAAAGTTGGACATTTACAAACCTGTAATTTGGCTAATGATTTTCTACAATTGTGTATTTTTTTCTTTGTGAAATTAGAAACATACAGAAATGCAAGTTATAAGTTTCTTTGCAATAAATAAGGCCACACATGTACAATGCACTTAATTTTAATAACATATCTTTCATAAAGAAGTTGTTTAAAAATAAACAACTAAAATTTGAATGGAGAAAAAAATAATGAAATAACTATAAATGTTCTTCCACTTCAAAAACTGTCTGACATCTGAGCCAGAAGACTCTCAGTATCTATCAGAGACTTCCTCTTCATGTCACAGAAAGAGTTCAACATGCTTTACAAAATCCATTAGTTTTTAAGACCATTTCCAATATCTGCTACCATAAATCAAGAAATCCATTTATTCAAGGTTAGTTATGGAAAATTAATCACACAGAAAATTTTAACTTCTTTTTCAAAAATTAAAGTACTTTATTGTACTTGGCATTCCTACACATGATGTGAATTCAAAGACTGAAAACATTAAGGGAATATAATTAAAATTCATAAGGCTTAGCCATAAAAATAATTTTAATGTTAGAATTATCTGTAACAAATATTTCAAGAAAATATATCAGAATATAAACACAATAAAATATCATTTTAGCTTTCTCCTCTGCTTAAGTGGAAGTTAACATAGAAAGTTGTTCCAAAATGCTTGCATGTATTTGACATGACCTCAAAAACATGTAATCAAACATGAAAAGTGAGACTGATAGAACTGTGGGCACTACACATCAGGAACAAAACTCATGAATCTTTCTATTCCTAATGATTTCTAAAATCTAACTTCCCATTTTCAAGGGCAAGTTTACTCAAAAGAGAATAATCAGGTCAGCTATACAACACTTACAGCCTTTATTGATAGGATGTAGCCATTATGCCCAAATTCAGCCATCAATTACAACTTCATTTCCCATCCACAATTAATGAGAATATATTTTACTTCAAATGGGACATATAGGCAGAGTGCCAAAAGTTAAAGTATAACCTTAAAGTCTTAAATTCACACTTCAAATATCAAAAGAAGCAATTCCCAAAATCATGAAAACATGATGAAGTAACTACACATAAAAAAAACACATTTAAGTCATTTCACTTTTTCTTGTATATAGTGAAAACAGATGTATTTATAACTTCAGACTTCAGAAAGCATACTTCATAAAGTCATTATTCATTTAAAATAGACAAATGTTTACAAAGAACATTTAACTTAAATTTCATAGTTGCTTATAAAATAGTACTTGAAAGGTTGACCTATATAAGGAAACAAGAGTCCTGTCAAGAGAGATGGTAAACTATAAATATAAAATACACCACAATGTTAAAAACCTCAGAGTACACTATACAAAAATCAATAAAGATAACTTCATCTTTCTGGGGGGAAATGTATTTAGCATTACAAATTCAAATGTAAATTTTATATATGAATTCAATAAGGAATACATTTAAACCGTGCATTGCCACATAATCACCATCTATTTTGTGTTAAACAATAAAAATGATGTACTTTTTGAACATGTGTACATCAAAACCAAAAGGTTATTTTTTACTTTTTCCTTTACTGGCAACTTTGGATGCATTTTTAGATTTTGGTTCCCAGAGGGCATTTTTCACGAATCTTGAAGCTGCACCTTTGTCCAGCTTGGCAGCCTTCTTCTTGTCAGTTATTTCCTTGACTCTGTTCATGTACACTCTGATTCTTTCCTTAAAGATAAAAAGAGAGAGAGAAAGGCAAAAGATTCACCACCAGTAATTTTTTATGCTATACCTCAGTTAAATTCAATAGACATGTCTTTATTGCCTATGAGGTGGGGCTAGCAAGTGCGCGTGAACAGGATAAACATACCCGTGCTCTCCTGCAGTTCATAGTCTAGGGGAACATAGGCATCACAAGGTCATTTCAAAAGAGGAGAAACTATACTGACATCACTCCAGAGGTACACACTTAAGTGTTTATATGTAGTTATACATTCTTAGATAGCATTAACCTAAATCCACATATTAGCTCTTATTTACCTGAAGTCTATAATCTAAAATAGAAACCTCATATACTTCTAACATACAAACTAAACTCTCCTAAAAATTTTCCAAGCAGAAAATGGGTAAGGTAGGATTGATTTCTTTTTTTAATGTTACCTTGGAGTGTCACAATTAAAATAAGAAGAATGAAAATATACAATCTTTTATTCAATTTCATAGTTTTGATTGATAAGTACATATTTTCTAACGACATATACTAGTACAGTTCTAATCAGACTTAACAAGGTGAGAAACACAATACGTTGTCATAGCATTAAAATGTTCTGAGATCATTAATCAGAATGAAGGACTATTCTATAGTTCAAATGGAGAAATGAAGGTACAAGAGTCATAAAATAGAGGTAATGATTAATCACTGCTTAAAAGCAAGTTTCATGAAAATAATCAAAACAGTGACATAAAGGTTGGAGTTTTGTTTTTCTGACACAGAAAAATGTAGAACCATGGAATTTTTTTTATTAAAAAAGACTGACAGCTCTGCTCAAAACCCTCTCATGGCCCCTATTTCTCTCAGAATAAAAGCAAAAGTCCAGCCTGGTGCTATTTTTAATTTCTTCCCATAATATATATTATATATCTCCTAACATACCATGTATTAATATATATTTAATATTTGTTTGTTAATTTATTATGTTAATTGTCTCTTTCCACTCCATAGGCTGACATCTGCCACAGGGTAAGGATATTCATGAGCTTTATCCACTGAGGAATCACCTCACTCGAAAATAATACGTGGCTCCTCCCGGGCACTCAAATATTTGCTGAATGAATAAATTCACCAGTTTTAGTGCCTTTCCCATTCATGATATAACTCTCATATACTAACTCTATGATCAATTAGTGATGTCTGTCACAAGCCCACGGAAGGAAAAAAGATTTATATATTTTTGTCAGCCCTTGTCCAGAATATGAATGTACTCCTCCAAAAAGTGGGTTCTGAGAGAGAAAGAAGACAAGATGATTTTATCTTTTTCCAATGACAGAACCAAGTATTAAAATACTCCAAATAACTTTGTGTTAAAAGAAAAAGAGAAATTTTATAAAGGTGCAGTCCATATTAGACAGTTGAAAACAGATGGTAAAATGCATACTTCTTAGGATTTAAAGTCAATATCACTGCTCAGATCAAGATCTGTGTATCATATTGCTTTATATTTTGCTTTAAGTATTTTTTTCACAATTTCTGTATTTAAAAATATATTTATTTTCCCTCAAGAACTTTAAAAGAAGAAAATATCTTAGTCCACACATTAACAAAATGAAGACAACAGATCTGGTTTATTCATTTTTTAAAAGTAAATGACCATGTACTTTACTGTAGTCTATGCTTTATTAAGTGGTATGTAACATATATATCAACTACCATAAGACTTTAGGATAATCATATAGTGTCAAGTATATTCACATTTATATTTACCTTGTATTTTATAAACAAAGATTAAATTAATATTCTTATTCATAAAGCGAAGTTAAGAAGGTAACCATAAGTTTGATTTCTGATTTTTCTCTTTTAAATTGAATGATTTAATTTTTGAAGTCAGCAAAACCTCTAAGATACCAGACCTTATATATAGTACTTATACATCTAAATGGAATACAAAGACAAACCTAGAAGATTTATTACAGGTTGTAAATATGTCACTAATGCAGAATTACTGGACAGTACACATACAACTGGTGCCAAAAAAGCTTTTAGCTTTGTTGCTGAACTGGATTCTTTACTGCTGAGAAAATGAATTAATGGAAGAATTGAAAAGGTGGGGGAGAAACTTTCCCGTCTTTGCTAGTAAATCAACTAGAATATACTTTTAAGAATTGTGTAAGAGTTTAAAAAAATAAAAGGCAGTTGTAGAGATGAACAAGATTTCAAGAATTTATAGGAAAAATAATATGAAGTTATAAATAATTACTAGAATCATAACATATTTTTCTCATCCAGAGATTTATATAATATATATGAAGCACCAATTCTCTGACAAAGGTAAGAAAAGGAAAAACTAAAGACATGCTGAAATCTGGACTAACTTTCATAATTTCAACTCTGAATAATTGTATTCTCTGCAATTAGTGGATAAAGGTACTGTGAGTTTACCTTCAGGAATACTACAACAAACAGCCATGTAAAGTAAAAAGAAATCCACTGCAATCTTACCAATTCCTGCTTTACTGGGTGTTCCTTAGGATTAACTCCCTGAGTTGCCAAATAAACTACAAGAGAAAGATTTCATGAAATAAAATGCTGTATATATTAATGAAGAGCATTAATTAAAGAAATAAAGAAATGCCACACAAATGACTGACTAAATCTTAAATTATTCAACCTCTATGTAATAATAAATATGTGTGTGGCTCACAAGCATATGGCATTTTTATTTAAAAGAAATAAATACTGTATCTGACTATTAAAATTGTCACAAAGTATAACTACATATAAAGTGCTAGCATTTAAAAAATAAATCACCCTTGACTCAATAAATAATTTGTTTTGTAATTAACTCCAAATATACATACCCCAAAACATTGAATTTAATGTGTAAGCAGAAACTAAATCCACTTTTGCTTGTTCAAGTGGGTCCAACTATTAGAAAGAGAGAGAAAATAAATTCAAACTTTGAGAACCATCATATATTTTAAATTTTCACCGAGCACAATGTTTCAAAGAAATGTTTTTTTCACGTTTTATAATCCAATAACCAAATGATCTGGAAATAATTTGCAAAAAGAAAAAGGTTTGTTAACCAGTGATTTTTGCCCCAAAATTTTCAATTCAGAGTATCATCTTTAGTTAGACAAGGAATGTGTATAATCCAAGAAAAATTCTTTTGAATTATTTTAATTTCAGGACTTACGATCTGGGCTTTGTATGTCAAAAGTAATTTATCAATATAAACATAGTACATGATGCATTTATGTATAAGAAGCAGGCTAAAATGCTTAGGCAATACCAAAGACAGAAGAAACATAATGAGATTTGTTTTAGACTGTCAAAGTCAATTTACTCTTTTTGTCCTATAGGGTTTCCAGAAACCCTGATAACATCATTGTAATACTTAAAAGGTCAAAGATAGAGTCTATAGAAAAGAATGCCGTGAGTGTTCCTTTTTGTTTCCAAAACCAAGTCAAAATAAAAACATAGTTAAGAGGTATTTCCTAAGGTTGGAGTTCCAAACACTTATAAAGTTGAAATAAAGGGGGAAAGGAGCATGCATATATCATTAATCTATTTCTTAGCACAACACTGTTTTCTGAATTACATTTTTAAAGTACCTTCTGCAACAACTCATTTCTAGAAACAGACATCATGGTCTTCAGCATGTCATCTACAGCACCAATGGAATTCTCAAATGCTGATAAATACTCATGGATTTCTGCTGGATAGTCTTCATTAATTTCTTCTTCTGCCATTATGACCTACTGAAAAAAAAAAGTAAATTCTTAGAATTCACAATAGAGACAGAGATTGTTCTTTAGGTTAAAAAAAAATCAATAGGTCATACCGTGTACTTCAAAAGTGCTAGGAGTTAAAACCTGAAGATAATTAAACAAATCTTAGAATATAATTATAGAGCAACTACGAACTTCCCCTCTTCTTAAGTTGCTTGGGAAGGGGGAGGGAGTGGAGAGCAGGGGACAGACCCACCCAAGTCACTAATGCTACACATCAAACTCTGAATGCTTTTCAAGAACTAAAGATATGACTAACAAACATAGAATATCAATAATCAAAATCCTACATTTAAAAAACTTTCTATTGAAGTTAAAGACCAGACCAAGCAAAGCAACGAAAGTGTGATAAGTATATCCCCTAATGCTTGCTGAAAAAAAATAATCTTTTCTTTTCTAAAAATATATATTTTAGTCCTTCCAAACCTAGGATTTTGATCTAGCAGCATGGTATATTAAACTAAAAAGTGAGAAATGCTAAGTCTGAAATATCTTAAGATTACTTATCACTAAAACCATTTTCAAGCCTATATATATATATGTGTATATATACCTTAAGCTTCTTTAAAATATTAAGAAGAAAGTCAAAGAGCCCATAAATCACATAAAGCAGAAAAGAGGAAACTTGGGAGAAATAAACTGTATGGTTTTCATTTAGGCTACAGCATACCTTGACAGCACATTCTTTTAAAATTCACATTTATATCATAATATTTAATATCTATGTGAGAGAATGAAAAATACACATCAATGTATTTCATATGGTATCTAAGACCAAATTTCAGAAGCAGTTCTAAGCCATACATACCTCTTATGTTTTAAAACAATTTTTTATTAGCTGAAAATACCTCATTCATTACATAGCTAAAGAGAACAGCAAGAATGTGGTAAAATAGCACATAGCAGAGCAGAATTGAAGTAAAAAGACTTGGGTTTTCCATCTTGCTTGATCACTAACTTTGTCACCTTAGATAAATTACTGAATCTCTCTAGGCCTCAAATACCTCATCCATAAAATGGTCTAATGGTCTGTAAAAGACCCTTATAGCTCTAAATGTTATGACTATGTCATTTAAGTTTAAAAAGTGCTATTTGAATATTTAGTCATAATATATCAACATTTCTATTCAACAAGTATATATTCTACTGAGATATCTGCATTCATTTAAAAAAAGGTAAAGTCCAACTGACTATCACTTCTTATGCTGTAAAGTTACTAACTACTGTGCAAACAGCAATTCAACAAAGAACTGCCCTAGCCGGTTTGGCTCAGTGGGTAGAGCATCAGCCTACAGACCAAAATGTCCCGGGTTTGATTCCGGTCAAGGGCAAGTACCTTGGCTGCAGGCTCCTCCCCAGCCTAAGTCCTGGTTTGTGCAGGAGGCAACCATTCGGTGTGTTTCTCTCACATTGCTGTTGCTCTCTGTCTTTCCCTGTCTCTTCCACTCTCCCTAAAAATCAATGGAAAAATATTCTCGGGTAAGGATTAACAAAATAAAACATATAAAATAAAAATAAACCAAGAACTATGATAAAAGAAAAACACTGGGGAAAAACTTGTGACTTCCTATTTCAAAAGGCTAACTGAAAACACATACTTGCCTCTCATCCCTCCAAAAAAAATTCCTCCAAAATGATAGAAGAAACAAAAATAAGTTGACAGTAATGCTGGAAACCAAGAGGCACATGCCCATCAGCAAATCCAACAGTATAAATTTTTGAAGCTAAAGAGCAAATGGGATCAGACTGATAGGAAACGGAAAAAAAGGAGCCTACAATCCCTTAGAAACCAAATGGGAGAATCTAGGAATAACCCCAAGACGAAGGGCAGTAAGAGCTGGGCCCCAAGGGCTGAAAGCAGCTACCCCAGTCTCTAGCACTGTCAAAGTATGGCTCCAGCACCTACTGTCCAAATAAAGATGTAAGTACAAGGGATACACTGCAAATAGAGAGAAGACTCAGTGTTTCTTCTCTTCATGTAAAATCTTAAACCAATAAATTTGAAAATGTGAATAAAAAGAATGAGATAATAGGGGAAAAAATCAATTACCAAAACTAACCTAAAAGAAGTATATAAACAAACAGAGATCATGAGCCTTAAAGGAAAAATTTATAGAAAGTCAAAGATCTGCCCTCCAAAAGGATACAAGCCTACAGCCTACAAGATATTACAGGTAAGTTCTACCAAACCTTCAAGAAATAGTTAATTCTTCTAGTATTTAACTGGTTAGAATGTAGAAAAAGATGGAAAACTTACACACCTTTTTCATAACATACACAAAAATAAATTCCACATAAATCTAAAAGGTAAATGAATAAACATATTACATATTGCAATTCATATTACATAAAATATATATGTAATCCAAATGAAACCCAAATGCTATAAAAGGAAAAGGATGCCCTGGCTGGTTTTGCTCAGTGGATAGAGCGTCAGCCTATGGACTGAAGGGTCCCGGGTTCGATTCCGATCAAGGGCACATGACTGGGTTGTGGGGTTCGATCCCCAGTGTGGGGTGTGCAGGAGGTAGCCAATCAATGATTATCTCTTATCATTGATGTTTCTATCTCTCTCTCCCTCTCCCTTCCTCTCTGAAATCAATAAAAATATATTTTAAAAAAGGAAAAGGATGATGGGTTTAACTACATAAACTCTAAAAAGAAAAAAAAATCTTTTTGGTAAAAGTACAGCATAAGCAATATTAAAAGAAACAACCTGGGAGAAAATATCTGTCAAAATATAACAAAGAATTAATTAGATTACATTGAGTTCCTACAATGCATTAAAACAAATTAAAATAATGAAGATATCTTATCACCTATCAGATTGGTAATAATTTTAAAGATTATCGAAGGTCAATGTTAACAAGGGTATATACTGAAAGTAAAATATAAATTGGCACAGATTTTTTAAATGCACATACTCTTTTTTAAAAACATTTTTATTGATTTCAGAGAAAGGAAAAGAGAAAGAAACATGTTGCTCCACCTATCGATGAATTCTTTAGTTGACTCCTGTGGGTGCCCTGACTGGGATCCAACCCACAACTTTGGCACACTGAATTTTGATTCAGGAAATCCTATTAAGAATCTACAGAAATCCTTGTATACATGCATACAAACTTAGCAAAATAGACTCTTCAAACTCTTCTCCGAATTTCCCCACTTTCTTTTGCATGAGTTTTCCCTCTGCTGGATCATTAACCATCAATCTTAAAACATTTTATTTCTCCATCTCATACAAGGAACAAAACATCTTGGCTTCATATCCTACTCCAGCTAAGGCTCCATTTTCTATCTCCCTTTCAGGGCTCCTCAAAAGAGCTGCTTATATTAACAGTCTAATTCCGCTCCTTCCATTCTTCCTTGAATCTACTACAAACAGGCCCTCTACTTCTCACTCAAAATTGCTCATCAAGATCACCCACACAGCCACACTGTTAAGTTCAATGGTCAAGTCTCAGTGCTCATCATTTGACTTCATTGACTCCCTTCATTTGGTTTCCAAGGGCATCACATTTTCTTGGTTTCCGTCCTACCTCACTGGCTCCTTTTTGGTGTCCTTTGCAGTATCCTTCTCATATCCTCAGCCTCTTAACCTTGAAGTGTCCCAAGGACTGTCCTTAATTAAATTGCATTAATAAACTGATGACTCCCAGGTTTGTATCTCCAGCCCTGATCTCCCTATTGAATTCTAAATCTACATTTCCAACTGCTTACTCAATATCTCTGGTTGGATATTTTAATAGATTCTTAAGTATTATGCACCCAAAGCCAAATTCCTAATCTTGCCTACTATAGTCTTCCCTGTCTCATTTCATGGTAACTCCACCTTTTCAACTGTCTAGCCCTAAATTTTAGAGAATTCCTGGACTCTTTCCTCTCTCACCCTACCTTTAAAGCATATTCAGAATCTAACCCAGCCGTGGGCAAACTACGGCCCGGTCCGGCCCGTTTCGGCCCGTTTGAAATGAATAAAACTAAAAAAAAAAAAGACCGTACCCTTTTATGTAATGATGTTTACTTTGAATTTATATTAGTTCACACAAACACTCCATCCATGCTTTTGTTCCGGCCCTCCGGTCCAGTTTAAGAACCCATTGTGGCCCTCAAGTCAAAAAGTTTGCCCACCCCTGATCTAACCTCATCCTCCCTCCTCTACTGCTACCAACCTGGTCCAAACCAGTCTAAGCCATCGTTATGCCTTGTCTAGACTGCTGCAATAACCTCTTAAATGGCTTCCTTATTTGCAACCCGGTAGTTTATTATCAAGAAAAAGCAGAGTGGTCATTCCAAATCTATGTCATACCTCTGCTTGGAAACTTCCAACAGCTTACCAACTTACTCAGAGTAAAAGACAAAGTCCTTACAAGGCTCTAAAAAGCCCAACACAATCTACCCTCTCTGCAGCCTTCTGTGACCTCAGCTTCTCCCACTCCAGCCCTTGCTCATTCCACTCCAGCCAGGACAGTATCACTGCTCTTCCCCATCACAGCAGGCCTGGCCTTACCTCAGGGCCTTTGTACTTCTTCTCCCCTTCCTAGAATGTCCGGTTCCTCCTCTCCTCCCCTACCAACAGCTTCATAGCTTATTACTTTACCTGCCAGATCTTTACTCAAATGTCACCTACTGATAAGCCTTTCTTGAACACATTCTTTAAAATGCATGCCCGCCCACTACACCCCACCCCTTGGGCCCTACACTTCCTATCTCCTCAATTACCTTACAGTCCTCAATTAACATCTGACATATTTAATTCATTTATTGTCTGTCCATCTTAAAGAATGGTAATAACATGAGAACAGAATTTTGGGGGTTTGTTCACTAGCACAGCCTGACAGTCAATAAACATGTGTTCAATAAATAACCTATAACAAAATCCTGGAAATAATCTATTCACCAATACAGAAACAGCTAACTAAATTGTAGCGCATCCATCCAAGAGAATATTATAATTAAGCAAGTTCATTTGGATAAAGCCCACCAGAACAACGTGGAGCACAAGGTTGAAACTTTTTCTGATATCTATAAGAATATCACAGGCAAGGATGTTAATTTTGAATTCCCATTGCTTCAGTTGTAAACAAAAATGACTAAAAAAATTATTGTTCACAGTAAAAAAGAAAAAAAAAAAGAAGTAAATCTCTATGTAGTAACACATAATGAGAAATGGTGAAAAAAATGTCATAGAACACTCTATAGTATATAACACATAATGTATGTGCCATTTGTTTTTCAAAACCTGTACCTGTAGTTACTAGTATGTAGGAAAAGATTTGAAGGAGACATAAAAAAAAAAAGACAATTCTCTCAGAGAAAGGGCAGGGATTAGGGAGTAGGATCAAGGAAAGCTCATTCTTTTAACTCTTCATTGTTCATTGTTTAAGTTTTGTTACTTCAAAAAGCATGTTAAATTTGTATAAAAATAATCATTACATTTAAATAAAGGCATATTCTAATAAAGTATTTTGGCTTTTAGCAAATACTGCAAGTATATTTTTTAAAGCCTTTATTTAAATGTACATTTTTCATCCAATTTTTCTATTAGAAAATATTTTCCCTCTTTAGAATCATAATGGAGATTTTTTTCCTGCAATTATTCCCTGTCCCTAAGCCCCAATAAACAAGTAGTTATTTATTGTTAAAATGGGTTAAGGTGAACACTGAAAGCAAGGCAGTAAGTAAGAATAATTACCCTCATTAAATCTGAACGGAACCACTTACCTTTTACTTAACCAAAAAAATAAAAAAAAAGGGGGCAAGACAGTCTGGGGAAAAAAAAGGTTCTTTTACTATTAGAATTTTCCCCCAAATTCAAATGATTTCTTCTAACATCTTATATAGATAGTTCCTGAGTACTGGAATGCTGCTGCTCCTTCCCTCCTGTCACTGGTTATGGAAGCCATAGCACCCACAGGAGAAAAGGAGGGGCGCACAGCATCACACACAGAACTGAAGTCATCCACCTCCCTTTCCCTTGACTCTCTACTTCAGGGAGGTCAGTCCAGCCTGCCACATGCTCAGCTCCCCATCTCTCTCTCAAAGGTCCCAGTCGGGGCAATTCATTATATGGTAAGCCTAAGCAGATCCTCTGACTCTTACCACCCCATTTTATCAGAGAACAAGAGTCAGGAGAGTAGCTGATATGAGTATATGAAGAGATCAATTACAAGAAACGATTTTATGTAACTGTGGGGGCTGGCTAAGAAAGTCAAAATCTGCAGGACAGGCCTCCAAGGAAGGGCATGCTAGAACTCTCAGCCACAAGCTGGAGCTGCTGTCCACAGGTGGAAATTTCTCTTCTTTCAGGGAAGTCTCAGCTCTGCTTTGAAAGCCTTTCAACGATTCAGTTTAATGATCTAGAACAGTGGTTCTCAACCTTCCTAATGCTGCAACCCTTTTACTACAGTTCCTCATGTTGTGGTGACCCCCAACCACAAAATTATTTTCGTTGCTACTTCATAACTGTAATTTTGCTACTGTTATGAATCGTAATGTAAATATCTGATATGCAGGATGTATTTTCATTGTTACAAATTGAACATAATTAAAGCATAGTGATTAATCACAAAAACAATATGTAATGATATATGTGTTTTCCGATGGTCTTAGGCGACCCCTGTGAAAGGGTCGTTCGACCCTCAAAGGATCGAGACCACAGGTTGAGAACCGCTGATCTAGAACAATCTTCCCTAATGTAAAGTCAACTGGCTGTGGATTTTAATCACATCTACAAATACCTAGATTGGTGTTTTACTGAATATCTGGGGACAGCAGCCCAGCCACGCTAACACAGCAAGAAGACCACCACACTCCTTAAACCACCAGAACTACAGCAAAGAAAGGTATACTCCTGGCATCTCAAGGTGCTATTCTGACAGCATTTTCCCACAGCACCTTTGTTATTCTTGATTGTCAGGCTCCCGGGTAATAAAAGTAGATTTCAAATTCCGGCTAACAAATGTGAAAGAAATGACAACTTTTCTTTTTTTTTTTCCAAAATACCATTTTGCAACCCCTAATGAAATGATAGATGCAGGCAATGATCACCAACAAATAAAAGGATGATGAGGAAATTTACAACGGAGGGGTGAGACTAACACTCCCTGAACACAGAGATCTGTCCTCACTTTACTAAAAGTTTGACAAACATATTATGAACCTCCTGATGTGACTATGATGTACACGACATCATCTATGTTTCATTTCCAACTCCCCAAAAGAGTTGAATCTGAATTTAATTGAGCCTTTAGAGCTAACTTCCATTTACAGGAAATATGGAGGACAGAAAAATAAGTTACCACCAGAAAGCAAAAAGACAAATCTGAAATGAGAAATGCACTGTAGAATAACTGACCTGGTTTCTATAACAAGTAAATGGCATGAAGAAGAAAAAAAAAATAAAGAAAGAAAAGGGAACAGTGGTAGATGAAGAAGAGATAAAAGAAACTTAGGAGATCTAACAACCAAATGGAATGTATAGATCCTGTTTGGATCCTGATTCAAATAAACCAAGTGTAAAAAGATATTTTTGAGAGAAAGAAATATGAACATAGATTGGGCATTAGATGACACCAAGAAAATTACTGATAATTTTGTCATCTATGAAAATAGCATTATAGTTATGTCAGAAAAATGTCCCTGGGCTGCCCAGCCGGTGGTGCTCAGTGGTTGACCGTCGACCTATTAACCAGGAGGTCATGGTTAACTGGCATATTCCCAGTCGGGGCACATGCCCAGGTTGTGGGCTCGATCCCCAGTGTGGGGCATGCAGGAAGCAGCCAATCAATGATTCCGTCTCATCATTGATGTTTCTCTCTCTCCCTCTCCATATATATATATATATATCTCCCTGGGTAAAATAGCATAACATCTTAAATTTGCTTTAAAAAAAAAAAAAAAGCTAGTCTTCATGGAGTAATTACACTTTGAGAGCAAGAATAACAAACCTATGTACATTAAATCTATAGTGAAATTAGATAGCTAACTCATAAATTAACTTGTAGAATACAATTCAGTTCAGAAATTGGGGGAAACCTAAATCTGAAGTATACAGAGGTCGACAACCAGTAGTCCGCGGACCACCTGTGGTCCGTGAGGTCTGGAAGATTGGCAACCGCTGCTCTAGAATACTAAGCAGCTCTATTACATCTCATCTCAATTCCAAATATAATTGAAGGTGAGGGGAAGGTGGGTTACTGAGTGCCACCAGATCTGTGACAGTTGCTAAATAAAACTCATTAAAACAAGACAGAGCCTGTGGCTTCAAATGAGGTTAGTGTTGCCAACATTCCCAACAAAAGCTGACATTTCAGGGTGTCTATAATTATTTTATGAATGTCACAAATTTCCTCTTAAAAGAAATCCTAGTATCTTACATCTTATAAAAAATATATGCATTAGAAAATAAACAGACCAAAAAAGTTTAGTCAAATGAAGAACTAGGGAAAAATATTTGCAGCATAGAGAGAGATAAAAGGAGCCTCTACAAATCAATGTAACACACACACACACGCACACATATATATACCTACAACCCAAAAGAAAAATGAACAAAGAAAACCTGCAGTTCACAAGTAAAGGAATCCAGATGACTAATAAGCATGAAGTTATTCAATCTTACTCCTAATTAAAGAACCATAAATCAACAAAACAAGATGCTATTTTTCATGTCAAACAAGCAAAAATTTAAAAGATTGATAATACCTAGTATGGGCAAAGGTGAGGAGAAACAGCCACTCGTTCACTATTAACTGGAATGTAAACTGGGCGTTTTTTTGAGGCAATTTGGCACTATACTTCAAAATTATATATGTACAAATTCTTTGACCCCCACAATTTTACTTCTCAAAATATGTATTTTCACACAAGCACATCCACTGCAACACTTTTTAAAATACTTCAAAGCAGGGAACAACCTATGTACCCATTAACAAGAACTAGTTGAATAAATTATGATCTATTCATTCAATAAGAAACTCTGCAGCATTGAAAAAGTATGAAGTAGAGCTCAGAGTCCGGAGATATATTAAAGTGAACAAAAATTGAAGAATAATATATATATATTTATCTTTGAGATACTTGAATATGCATGTAAGTCTTCTCAATGCTCAACTCCTGGGGACCCTACGAATGGGTGATGTCCACAATGTCCTGTCCTCAACTGCCCTTCTCAGCTCCTACAGACTCATGCCTATGGCTTCTCTTATGGAGCCAATCCACCTCATGTTTGACCTTCCTCTTTTCCTGCTACCTCCTATTTTCCCAACATTACTGTCTTTTCCAAAGAATCTTGCCTTCTCGAGATGTGTCCAAAGTAGGACAGTTTCAATTTTGTCATTTTTGGCTCCAGCAATGTTTCAGGCTTAATTTGCTCTAGGACCAGCTTGTCTAATGATCCACGGTATTTGTAGACCTCTCTTCCAATACCGTATTTCAAATGAATCAATTTTTTGCTATCAGTCTTCTTCACAGATAGAAAAGAACAGGGGTAAATAAAGGAATTGTCAGGAAACTGAGAGGATCCAGGTAAAGTCAGGCAACTGAGATGACTCAGTTAAGGTTAAATAGTATTAACTTCTGTCTTCTGTGAATTTCTTTAGCAATATTCAATAGGCCTACAAAAAGAATGGTTGCCCAGAATGAGGAATTGGATAGTAGGCACAGAAGAAAGCTAAGGAAGTGCAAAAGAACCTTTCAAACAGCTGACTGGGAGGTCTTGAAGGGAGAGAAGTGAGGGTTTTTCCTCTGTTTGGAATAACCCCTCCCCATCTTCTGGGCTTAATAAAACCTATTAATCCTTTGAAACCCAATCAAATGCATACTCCTCTATAAAGGTTTCCATATCTCCCAAAGTAGTCTCGCCTAACTGAGCCATGCATGCTGACTGGGCGGAGGAGAGGCTTTTAATGCAAAGTGCGGGCCTCTCCCTCAGGACTAACATGTCTTGCCACACCTTAGGTATTTAGAAACATTTTGTTAACTGACTAAAACCAATGTAAGTAAACTGGAACCAAATTTTGGAGAATCTTAATATCATATTTGAATTTGGACTTCTAAATATTAGCAAGTCACCACATGGATCAAAAGGAAAAAAAATATAATGTACACTCTGGGTCTGCTTCCATCCCTATGCCAAGCAGAGGTACACATAATTATGAACTAAGTGAGAGACCAAAGCCAGAATCTAAAATTTTTTGGAACTAGAGATTTCTGCAGACTTTGCACCAGAATTCTATTACCGTAATGGCTTTGTCGCACTGAATTATCTTAGAAAATAATAGTGCAATGTATATACAAACAATCTCTCAATAAACATTGCTATCTTTGGCAGTCAGTCCGTGTTAGTGTTACCTGTAATTCTCCTGACAAGATTTTACTGCGAAAAAAATAGGCTTCGTCTTTTTTAAATATGTTAACCTCTAAAAAATTTACCACAAAGCCTGATAACAGAGTAAGAAGTACATTATAAAGAGGTTGCTGGAGATGGAGATGAATAATCATGTCAGATTACAAAGAAGTTACTTACAGTGTTTAATTCTAATGTTTAATGTGAAGCGTTTTCAAAATTATAAAGCTGCAAAATTGCCTTCTAAAACCATGAAGTTTGCTTATGACATTTTCCTCATCTCTAACGTAATCATGCCCTGGCCGTGTGGCTCAGTTGGGTGAGCCTCCTCCGCTGCACTGACAGGTCACCTGTTCGATTCCCGGTCAGGGCGCAGGCGCCGGTGCAGGCTCCATCCCTGGTTCGGCTGCAAGCGGAAAGCAACCCATCCATGTTTCCCTCTCCCATTCACGCTTCTCTCTCTCTTTCTCCCTCTCCCTTCCTCTCTGAAATCAATAAAGATATATATTTTTTTAAAAGAGCCATGTAAAAGGTCATGAGAAACCATCACTCCTCAACTGTAATACAACACGGCTATTTAAAATCAGCCGTAACATCTTTTGACTGAGAATTGTTTTTGTGGGTTTTTTTTGTTTTGTTTTTTTTACAGAGAGGAAGGGAGAGGGGTAGAGAGCTAGAAACATGATGAGAAACATCGATCAGCTGCCTCCTGCACACCCCCTACTGGGGATGTGCCCGCAACTAAGGTACATGCCCTGACCGGAATCGAACCTGGGACCCTTCAGTCCGCAGGCCGACGCTCTATCCACTGAGCCAAACCGGTTAGGGCTTGACTGAGAACTGTTTTATTTTGAAAAACCATTTTCCGCACTGCCATTATTTTCTCTCAACAAAACAATGCGATCTATCGTTTCAAACGATCACAGGCGGCTCTCTGGATTTCCAAAGGGGCTGTCTAATGATTTTTCAGACCCAGCCTCAACATGACGGTGAAGCCTCGGTTCCATCTACCATCAGGCGGTCCCGACAGGCTCCACCGCGGGCAGCAGACACCTCACTGGGAGCTGCATCGTCAAGCCCAGCTGCCCATCGGCCAACAAACAGGGCGACGCTGCGGGTCCCTCCGCACAGCGAACAGAAGTCTGAATGACACGGAACGTTCCTGGGTCACGAAGCACAACTATTTCCTTGAGAGTATCCACTCCTGGGCCCGATTTCAGCTGAAGGGGGAAAGGAGCCCATCCTCCGGGGAAAGCTACTCCCTCCCCTCCAGCTCTCCCTTCGGCCTTCCTTCCTGCAACGAGGGCTGAAGGCGGCCGAAAATTAACGGTCCAGTCCTGTGTCCTTACATTCTCCGCCTTCCAATCTGTGGGAGGCGGAGCTAAGGAGCCTATAAAAGGCGAAAGGCTGGGCCGAAAGAGGCGAAAGGGAGCCAGGTAGGCCCGGACCTGCCAGCAGCCCCGGGACTGGCGACGCGGGGGTCGCGCAACCACGTGTGTGCCACGCTTAGGGGGCGAGCTCGCCCTCGCGGGGGGCTGCGCGGCCCGACCTCGCTCCTCGCAGCCAGCGGCGGGGAAAACCCAGGACAAGAGAGCTGGGCTGCAGTCGAGCACGAGAAAAACGCGAAACCCAGCTTGCAAGAGTACCTCACCAACCTGCCACGCCGTCTTCCGGAAAGCAGTCGGGCGGCGATGACGTCACGTGGCGCCCGCGCTGCCTGCGGCGCCAGCGTCGCTCTGCGATGACCTCACGCTGCTTGCCCCGCCCCCCGACTCCTTTCCTCCTGCTCCCGAAGGCGGGGTCCCGCAGGGCTGCTGGCCAACATTGTGGAAGGAATCTGGGGTGAGGTGCTGGGCACCTTTTTCTAGATTTGTCTTCGGCCAAGAGCTCTAATAGAAATTGAGCTTATTGAGCGAGAAAAAAATGTTCCTTCCCAAAGCTTTGCTCATTTTTTTTTGCTTTTCACTGGACCTCATTCCAGGGCCCGGATTCCTACTACTCTCCCATTGATCCCGCAAAATGAGTCTCGAAAAAGCAGCTTCCCAAATTATCCATAGTGAAGGACAAGTTCTTTATTTTTCCAATACATCGCTAGGAGGTACTTTTGTAAAATACAGGAAAAAATGAGCCGGTTTTCTTTCCCATTGGATCTGAACACCTGTCTTGGTGGTCATTAAAAATGTATATATGGGATGAGCTGCTTTGGCTCAGTGGATAGAGCATCAGCCTGTGGACAGAAGGGTCCCAGGTTCATTCCGGACAAGGGCACATGCCTGGGTAACAGACTCAATCCGCATAGGGGGCATGCAGGAGGCAGCTGATCAATGACAATCTCTCATCATTGATGTCTCTCTCTCTCTCTCTCTCTCTCTCTCTCTCTCTCCCTTCTCTGAAATCAATAAAAATGTACTAATATATATATATATATATATATATATATATATATATATATATGAATATATGACTAACTTGAAAAATGGGGGAAAGAAGCAAAATACAAGCCCATAACTGTATTTATTTTTCCATAATACAAATTTATTGTTACACAAATGTACAGTGTTTGAACAGAAAAAAGAAAGCCCCACTGTCGCCTAGAAAGAGGCACTGAAGCAGCACGTGGGAAGCAGGGCGGCTCCGGGATGTCAGGTGTGTGGTGACCTGACATGGATGTATGTGGACATGTCCTTTTCTTGAGGAAGCTCCGCCACATTGACTTCAAACCGACCCTGAACCTCATTGAGGATCTTGGCATCATTGTGATGAGACACAAAAGTGATAGCCAGGCCTTTGGTGCCAAAGCGGCCGGCTCGGGCCACCCGGTGGAGGTAGGTGTCCGAGTCCCCAGGCGTGTCATAATTGAAGACGACGTTGACTCGCTCAATGTCCATGCCTCGGCCAAACAGATCGGTGGCCACCAGGATCCGCCGCCGAAAGTCCTTGAACTGCTGGTAGCGTGCGAGGCGCTCCTCCTGCGCCATGGCCCTGTGGATGGCGACGGCTGGGAGGTTCTGTTGCACGAGCAGCTGGGCCAGGGCCATGCAGCGCTGCACCGACCTCACGAAGATCACCACCTGGTTAAAGTCTAGCACGTCCAGGAGGTCGACGAGTTTACGGTTCTTTTCTCTCTCTTTGAGCTTGACGTAGTACTGCTGCAGCCCATGCAGCGTGAGCTTGGTGTCGTCGTCCACCGTCAGCTCCACGGGGTCTTGCAGGAACTTCCGGCAGACGGGCCGGATCTCCTTGCTCAGCGTGGCACTGAACATCATGCACTGCTTCTCGCGTGGCGTCCGGCGAAAGATCTCCTGTACGTCCCGCCGCATGTCCAGCTGCCCCAGCATCTGGTCACACTCGTCCAGCACGAAGTGCTTCACGTTTCTCAGGCTGAGGCTGCTGTTCCGCACGAGTGCCAAGATGCGGCCTGGAGTGCCCACCACGACGTGGGGACAGCTCTTCTTCAGCACCTCTTCGTCCTTCTTGATGGAGAGACCCCCGAAGAACACGGACACCTTGACACTGGGCATGTACTTGGAGAAGCGCTCATACTCCTTCCTGATCTGAAAGGCCAGCTCCCGAGTGTGGCACATGACCAGGACGGCCACCTGTCCGTTGACGGGCTCGATCTGCTGTAGGGTGGCCAGCACGAAGACTGCAGTCTTGCCCATTCCAGACTGGGCCTGGCACAGGACATCCATGCCCAGGACGGCTTGGGGAAGACACTGGTGCTGAACCTCAGATGGATGCTCAAAGCCACAGTCCCCTATGGCCCTCAGGAGCTCAGGCTTCAGCAGAAAGTCCCGGAAGCCAGAGCTGTGGATGGAAACGTGGGCCCCCTTGACATCTTTCTGGCGGGGTCCTGGGGTGCTCTCTGTGGGAGCCTGGGGCTCTTCATCTTCCTCATAATCCAGAAGCTCGTTTTCCACGTCCTGTTCCGCCATCATACTGGCTCCCCGTTCGCCTCCGCGCGCTCCGAGAGTCCACACGGGCTAGAGCGCCTCCTGCCTCCTAGCCGAAGCCCTCAGGCACCTGAGAAACAAACGTGCAGTGTTGGGTGCCACGCAGCAATTCTGTGACACCAGCCAACTGCCCTCTTCCAATTGCAGACTTCTGACCTCTTGTATTCTCAGCTGGGGAATGTGGCAGGCAGCTCGCTCAGGCCTCCTTTATAAGGACACAAATCTCATCATGAGGGCTCCACCCCCGGACCTAATCCAATCCCAAAGCTCCAGCTCCTAATCCCATTAGCTGGGCCAATAGGATTTCAATTTATGAATTTGGGGGGTGGGGGGGAGGAGTCACAAGCATTCAGACCATAGCACTCATCTTCGCTTCACTGTGCTATATTGTCCTAAATGATTTACATTTGTTAGAAAAACGGGCTCTGGCCAGTTTGGCTCAGTGGATAGAGCATCAGCCTTCGGACCAAAGCGTCCGGAGTTTGATTCCGGTCAAGGGCGTGTACCTTGGTTGCAGGCCCAGACCTGGTCACCGCTCCTGCAGAAGGCAACCAATCCATGTGTTTTTCACAAATCGATGTTTCTGTCTGTATTTTCCTCTCTCTCCCACTCTTTCTAAAAGTCAATGGAAAGGGACACATATGTAATACCCTTTGTAATACTTTAAGCAATAAAAAAAAAAAAAATTACAGTCAATGGAAAAATATCCTCGGTGATGATTAACAAAAAAAAAAAAAAAAAAAAAAAAAAAAAAAAAATCGAATAAAGATAGAATTTGAAAACTTTCCTAGAATTAGCCATTTGGAAAAAAAATAATTGTGAGAAAACAATGGTCACTTAAGAAATTAAATCCTGTCATATCCCCTAAAACCTTGCCACATAACAATTTCCCACCCCCGAAAGATCAATGTTTATAGGCGTAATTAAAATAAAAACATTTATTTATTACTCAGAATAAAACCTTCCTATGAACTGCATGTAGCTCTGTGCTGTGACTTTAAAACTGCTTCCCGCCATTCCCAAGAATCACCTGAGTTTCCTGGGCTAATGCTCAAGGTGGAAAGGGAAGAGACGTTGGTCCGAGACTCAGAGATGAGTCTTCATCAAAGGAATGGACGTATATGAGTCAGTTCAGTGCACTGAACCTTTCCTGTAAAATCTGTAAAACTATGATTCCCAAACTATTAATCATTTTTCTAAATCTAATGATAGAAATTGGGTGTTACAATTTGCATTTTCAGGCTTTGAGATTGCTCCTATATGTAATCCTTAAAAGGCCAGGCCCTACTGAATTTTCAGCATTGTAAGACAGGCTGCCCTGATGAGAAGGCTAAATTGTTTGGGGGTTGTTTTTTCTTTGAATATGTTTTTATTGATTTTTAGAGAGAGAGGAAGGGAGAGGGCTAGAGAGATAGAAACATGGGAAAGAGAGGAACATCCTCTCTCGGCCCACTGCCTCTTGCATGGCCCCTACTGGGGATCTTTCCAACCCAGACACGTGCCCTGAGCGGGCTGGCAATGGAACCGGCAACCTCTTGGTTCCTGGCTTGATGCTCAACGACTAAGCCACACCAGCCCAGCCCGCGAGGCTAAAGAGTTTCAACAAACAGATCCACGAGTCTCCAGCCCTCTCTGTGCCTGTGCCTTTTGCCGTGTGACTTTGCTGTTCCTCCCGACAGGAAGCAGAGTACACTGTCCAACCCCTTGATTCTGAGTGTGGCCATCTGATTTGTTTTAGCCGATGGGATAAGAATGGATGTGATGCAAGAGGAGGCTTGACAATCTGGGCTTGCTCTGTTGTGCTTCTGCCGTCACAACGAGGATGGGTCCAGCTAGCCCACTGTCCAGGAGGAGGAGGAGGGTCACCCAGAGCAGAGCCCAGTCACCCAGCCAGCCCAGCCTAAACCAGCTGCCTCAAAGCCCAATCCCCAGGCATATAAGGAAGCCCAGTCAAGATCACATGTTGGCCAACCTAGCCGAAGCCTTCAGGCACCTGAGAAATTAATGTGCAGTGTTGTGTGCCACACAGCAATTTTGTGACACTAGCCAACTGCCACAGTTCAGTAAAAATTTTTGAAGAAAAGAGTGAATTTGGCTTCTTGGAAAATGTTAATTCTCCTACATATTAAGAGAGTTATTTATTGAACCGATAAATAATGGAAAGGTGCCTTACCCCCAATATATAAGCTACCTATCCATCGGAGCTCATTTTTTAACATGATAAAAGTGATATTGGTGAAACGGAATACTCCTAAAATGAATGAAAATCTTTCTTCACTACAGTGCTGCGTATCTGTTTGAAAGTATACATTTTTGCAACAAGGGGAAGGCAGAGAATAATTAGCATCTGGCAGTGCTTCATCTGTGGGTTCCACACTGCATCAAAACCAGTCTTGCTTTTTTCATTTATTTAACTCGTAGCTCAGAGGAACAGTATGCATACTACACACAGTTCCAGTGATTATACAGACATCAAACTTACTCACCTTTTTTCCACAGATCCTAATCACATATTCTTTTGCGTATTTTAAGGAAGCCTTGCTAAGCATCTATTGTAGTTATCTAAGCATATTTAGAAGCATAAATTGTGTAAGAAATGGTCTGATCGGTTCTCCAGTGTGAAAAGTGACAGAAAATAATAGGATTAAAATTTTATTATATCAAATATTAACATAATTCTGATTATAACTGTAGCACACTAATTCTTAGAATGAATCCGAACAGAATCAAATTTGGTTGGGATTTTGCTAACTATGTTTTCTAACAAAATTACTAGATGTTATGTGCAGTGTGGTAAATTGGATCCAGCAACATCAAAGTGCATTATAACAAAATATTGGTGAAACCTGAATAAAATTTGCAGCATATTTAATCAGACATCTTAGTTTTAACAAATGTTTCATGTTAATGGAACATTAGGGAAAACTGGTGAGGGGTAGAAAAGAATTCTCTGTATTCTAGTTGGAATGTTTCTATAAATCTAGCCTTATTCCAAAATTAAAAGTTCATTTCAAAATTATTTGGTGGCATAACATTCTTCATTTACTTTAACCACACAACCACAAAGAGATTTATTTTATATGTGTGAAAGCTGTACCAGTTTTCCCAAGGGTCTCTCTTACTCCTTTGAAATAAATCTTTCTCTTTTGAATCATCAATCTGTCCTAATCCTTGCAGATTTCCTCCTCTTTAATACCTGGTTTAACTCTGCCCTGTCCCCATTTGTCCATGACTTGCCATTTCCCTCATCTCTTCGCTCAACTAAGTGAAATACAGCATCTTTTGCAACATTTCAATTGCATTTGTTGGAATGCTGCGTTTTCCTCCAGGGCATTGGGAAGGAAGGTGCTAACAGCCGTGGGCAAACTATGGCCCACGGGCCAGCTCCGGCTCATTCGGCTGTTCTATCCGGCCCGCGGAGCCGAAAGAGCGGAGGGTTCTCTTGCTCTCCCCTCCGCTCCTTCAGCAGCAGCAGTGTTAACATGGCAACGTCGGGAAACACAGCCGCAGCTCCTTCTTCTGAGTCCAGTTTAAGAACCCATTGTGGCCCTCGAGTCAAAAAGTTTGCCCACCCCTGTGCTAGACCCTAGAGTTAAGAAGGGAGGGATATTTGAGAGGAGACTGATTTTAGACCTGGTCAGTTTTTTATAAAATGACTTGTACAACCTCAAAACGGTAGGAACACAGGTAATTAATTAATGTTTGGAAGACAGGGAACCCTGTGTCTCCACTTTCCCTACACTTTAAATTCACAAAGAACTGAGGAAATAAAACAGCTGATGGGATTGACAGCCAATGAAAAAAAAAAGGCAAAAGGCCCAGGAGAGATGTAAACAAGGGGTACAAGCTAGATTCAGAGATTGTCTTCAGTCCATGGAGAATCAGGGCATGAGACTTTCAGAAGCAAATGACAGCAATAACCAAATCCCTGTCTCTGCAAGGCTATGGCTCCATTGAAGGCAGGAATTCACACAGGCAAATGGAAATTCAACGTAGGCCCATACCCAGGTGTCATGCGGTCCCCCAAACAGGCTTGTGTTCGCTGTGTTTTTTTTGTTTGTTTGTTTTTGTTTTCAGATTATCCTGAAAGGTAAAAGCTCGCTAAGTGCTAACTCCCAAGTTGAGAAAGATTGCTTTAAGAGGTAGCAGGGGAAAAGGCAGTATAGTGTAGTAGCAGTGATGGCGAACCTATGGCATGTGTGTCAGAGGTGACAGGCGAACTCATTTTTTTGGTTGATTTTTCTTTGTTAAACGGCATTTAAATATATAAAATAAATGTCAAAAATATAAGTCTTTGTTTTACTATGGTTGCAAATATCAAATAATTTCTATATGCGACACGGCACCAGAGTTAAGTTAGGGTTTTTCAAAATGCTGACACGCTGAGCTCAAAAGGTTCGCCATCACTGGTGTAGTGGCACAAAACACAGCTATCAAATCAGGATTCCTGGCTTGTAACCCTGGCACAGAACTTAATAGCTGTGTGACCTTCTGAAAATTACTTTCCCTCTCTGTGCTTCAGTTTCCTCCTCTGTGAAAGGGGATGGAAATGGTATCTTCCTCATGGGGTGTTAGCAGGATTAAGTGAGACAATCTAAGAAAGGAAGGCACTGCCGACCCCCCCTAAGTGCTCCATACTCAGCCAGCCTATGCTAAGGAGGGGAAGCTGACGAAAGGGTCCCAGGGCTAAGATTCCTTCCCACTGGACAGCATTCACTTGCATTTACTTTGTTACTTTCTTCCTCAGAGGTTGAGAGGAGCTCCTGATAACACTATTTTTTGCCTTTTCCTTCTGTAGTCAGCAGCCCTTTTCCTCTCCACACGATTTCCTAGGTTCCTGTGAGGAAGTTGTGGTGTTGGCTGATAAACGTGCCAATTCATTTCTGGTTTGGTGCGATCATCATCACATTGTCAGCTTTTAAGGTGTTCGTTAAGGAATAAAGGACAACTGGGTGTGTTTTACGAGACCGTTATGACATGCTATGCCTAGTTTGCCAGGTGAGTGAGTGCAGAGGCTGAAATGAGCTTCTTCTGCTCCTTGCTATGTGTTAGTGGCTCAATTAAACACCCCTTAAAGCAGAGTTTCTTCTTGTTCCAGGAGTGGGTGGTTAGGAATTGTTTCGTTTGGGGATTTTGCCCCAGAGCAGGTCCTCTGAGGCTGAGGGAATTCTACGGCTCTATTTCCAAACGTGTTCCGTGGTTCCTCAGGCTCCCCCCTGCAGTCTGTGACCATGACTCCAGAACCACCAAGAAGCTGGGTCTTCCTTTTTCATTTACTTTAGGCAACATCGGTTAATAACATTATATACATTTCAGGTACAACTTTATGACACAACATCTGCATACTCCATTGTGTGCTCACCGCCCAAAGTCCAGTCTCCTTCCGTCACCATATATTTGAATCCTTTTATCTTCTTCATCCTCCCCCCACCTCTGGTAACCACCACTCTGTTGTCTGTCATCTATGGGTTTGTTTGCTGCTTTTTGTTTTACATCCCACATCTGAGCGAAATCATACTGTTCTGTCCTTGTCCATCTGATGTATTTCACTTAGCATGATACCCTCACGATCCATCCATATTGTTGCCAATGGTAAAATTTATCTTTTTATGGCTGAGTAGGACACCATTACATCTTTATCACCTCTTCTTTACCCAATCATCTGTCAAAGGACACTTAGATTGTTTCCATGCCTTGGCTATTTGAATAGTGCTGCAAAGCACATAGAGGTAGTACATACATCTTTACCAATAAATGTTTGGGAGAAGGTATCTGCAAATGATAATATATATTAAAAACTCTCCTTAGTTGACTCAGTATGGCTAGTTTTAGCAGCAGGGGTAGGACAACAAGACCAGGACCTGGCCTGGTTCAGTAATTCATGATTACAAAGTACTTCTGGTTCTCAAAATAAATGGGAAAATGGGTATGTTGCTAATTATGACTGTGATTCAGTAACTGGGCTAATGTTGAAGGGAGGGACGGTTTATCTGCCAGTTTCCACAAAAACAGAAAACCTTTGAGGGGCAAATCTCACACACCCCAAAACTTGGGCGTGGGGAATAAGTAGGGGAAAACTGCAGGCCAACACAAATTTCTTCAATGTATTGGGAACTTGGGGTGCCCTTGCTGGAAACTCAAGCCCCAGTAGCCCTTATCAAGCAAATTAATTTATAGAATCATAAATTACTATGAATATTTGAAGAAGTGCTGAGTTGTGCCCTTTCCCAGAAAAAGGCTGGGACCGGACAAGCCAGGGAACTTTGAAGTTGAAAAAATTATCCAGATAAACTCAAAAACCTGTTTATGCTAAAATAAACTAAATTGTAGAAATGATTATCCTGGTAACAAACAATGTTTGTTCTTAAGGACAATGGGTTCTTAAGGACAATGACCTCTTCCTGCCTCTCTAATATCTTTTTCAGTACCTGATACATTACTATAATCCCATGTAGTTGGTGATTGGTTAGTGGATCATTAGATTTGTCCTTTTATCGATTATACAAAGAAAAGACTAAGAAGTGTGTAAACCGGTTAGTATAAAGGAAGAAACCTGCCTTCATTTTCCTCACCTTGGAAATGTTTGAGTAGAGGCATTTGAAGTAATTTGTACTATTTCAAACTTGCTGTAAGTTGTGATTTTTGCTAATTAAAATATAAATAGCTATCCATGAAGAGGGCCTCATTCTCTGATAGATCTCCTATAAAATCCCATGGAGTAAAATGCTTGCATCTAGATAGCTGAGATAATGGTTTAGAAAATTCTAATTACCAAAACTGGCTCAATCTTATCAGCAAAATAATTAACTCTCCACATTCAGTCACAAAGTATTTAATTCAAAAGACGAATAGGGTGTTGTGTAACTTTATTTGCTTGTTTTGCTTTCTTTTACAGAATGCGTAATGGACATTTCTCATTTTCACTAGCAAGCATCCTGCTTCTTTAATTCCAAATGGGGGTAGAATATCTGTTTTGGGGGTTTTTTAATTGATTTCAGAGAGGAAGAGAGAGGGAAGGAGAGATAGAACATCAATAATGAGAGAGAATCATTGATCGGCTGCCTCCTGAATGCCCCCACTAGGGATCAAGTCCTCAACCTGGGCATGTACCCTGACCAGGAATCGAGCCATGACCTCCAGGGTCATAGATCAACACTCAACCACTGAGCCACACTGGTCGGCCAGAATATCTGCTTTTATATCTTATGTCAATAGCATATTTTTTCCTTTCATATCAAGTAATAAGATGGCCCTAATACTATTTTCACTACATTCCCCCAAGTGCCTGTTAGTCTCCAGAGAAAAAAATCTTGACAAGGTCAAGTCTTTCTCCTCTGGTAGCCTGCCCCCCACCCCAGGCTGACTCCTTGATTGCTTCCTTCTCACTCTCACTTTCCTCAGTGTCTTTGGCCATCGCTGCAATCATCTAATAGCAACTGAGAGCAGGTGGCATAAAAGTATAATGCGTAGATAAACGCAGGAGGGAATTTGATCTGCGCTCAGATCTGGCACTTCATTAAACTCTTCACCTAGATTTGGGGTTCTTAAGGACAGTGACCTCTTTCTGCCTCTCTTTTTCAGTACCTGATACATTACTATAATCCCATCTAGTTGTTGACTGGTTAGTTGACCATTAGATTTTGATCCTTTTTGCTATCATGCAAAGAAAAGACTAAGAAGTGTGTAAACTGGTTAGAATAAAAGAGGAAACCTGGCATCATTTTCCTCACCTTGAACAAAAATAGAGCGGACATGTTATATTAATAAAGTTGTTAGCAGGAAGAAGTACATCCATATTATGAAGGAAAAGAATATGTTTTGTTCAATAAGTACATCTAAATGTAATGTGCAAAGAACTTTAGAAAAAATTCCTAGTTCTATAATGTAATGACATTTTGATGAATTTTTTATTCTATTTCCCAAATATTCTGTGAGAGTTTTCTATTATGTCGAAATTAAGAAATATAAAGGGACTTGGCCAGTTTGGCTCAGTGGATAGAGTGTCAACCTGTGGACTGAAGGGTCCTGAGTTTGATTCCAGTCAAGGGCACATGCCCGGGGTGCAGGCTCAATCCCCAGTGGGGGGTGTTCGGGATATTACAGTGTCAGAGGTCTCAAAAATAGATTTGGTAAAGGCAGCTGCAGCTGCAGCCATACTATTTCAGATAAAGCAAGTTTTCAGACTAGGTGGTTTTAACATTAAGCCCTAATGTAAACCAATCAATGAATGAACAGTTATATTAATAAAGTTGTTAGCAGGAAGAAGTACATCAAAATTATGAAGGAAAAGAGCATTGAGTACCTATGTTTGCCTTTTCTCTGTTTAAATGTTTGCCTCAAACTGAATCAATTCAATTATGCTAACATTGTAGAACTTGGCCTAGATCAAGATAATGTAAGAGCCAGAAAAGACAGTCAAAGATTCCAAAGACTGTGGCTTAAAGAAAAGTGAACTAGTTGAGACGACCAGTCATATCTCTACATTAATTTGTAAACACTTGGTACAGGTTGAATTGTGCCCTTCTGCCCCCTCACCCCCAAAGGATGTTGAAGTCCTAACCCTCAGCACCTGTGAATGTGACCTTATCTGATAATAAGACTTTTTAAAGATGATCCAGCTAAGATGAGGTTATTAGGGTGAACCCTAATCTACTATGCCTGGTGTCCTTATAAAATGGGGGGAAATAGACACAGAGACAGCCGGGGGGAGGCAGAAATCAGAGTGCTGTACCTAAAGCCAAGGAACATGGAAGACTGCCAGAAAGTCACCAGAGGGCAGGGGAGAGGATGGACCAGATTCTCCCCCACAGCCTCAGAAGGAGCCAACCCCGCCAACATCTGGCTCTTGGACTTCTGGCCCCAGAAGTTGAGACAGATTTCTGTTGTTTAAGCCACCCTGTTGGTGGTACTTCGTTAGCACAGCCCTAGGAAATGAATACAATGATTTTTCTTTGTGGACTACACAGGTGGCCCAAACAGGAAGTTTAGGCCTAAAACCAGTATATGCCTGCCCACACGTAAAAATGTACCAAAAGCTGAGAACATATTATGAGCACCTAAGGGGGAAGGTACTTTAGGTCGCAAGATTTTTTTTTCCAAATTAACTTTATCGAGGTATAATTTAAATACAATGAAATGTATTCTTTGTAACTGTGCGATTCAATTAGTTCTGGCAAATGTGAGACCATTCCAATCAAGCTATAAAGCATTTCTTGGAAAGTTCACTCATATCCCTTTCCAGTCAATCTCCCTACTGGTGTCCTAGGCAACCCCTACTCTTCTATCACTTGTAGATTGATATTGGAGAGTAAAAAGTTATATGTGGAGCCCTAGCTGGTGGCTGAGTTGGTTGGAGTGTCATCCCATATACCAGAGGTTGTGAGTTCGATTCCTGGTCAGGGCACATACCTAGGTTGCAGGTTCAATCCCTGGTCAGGGTGTGTACAGGAAGTAACTGATCAATGATTCTCTCTCACATTGATGTCTCTCTCTCTCTCTCTCTCTCTCTCTCTCTCTCTCTCTCTCTCCATTTCTCTCTAAAATCCATAAGAACATATCCTCAGTTGAGAAAAAAAAATTATACACGTATTTTCTACTGTGGGAGACACAGCACTGCTAACCCCCTGTGTCCTTTAAGGGATAATTGTAGTTCTACGATTCTGTTAAAAATGTTGTACGATACTCTCTTATCAGCTGTGATTAGCACGAACCACAGTAAGAAACACATATTACTTTATGATCCATACTTGATGTATTACCAAAACCACAGTTTGATGAAAGAATACTTACTATTGACAAGGAACTCTGATTTACTCACTTGCTCCTTTATTTATTCAGTCTATCCTATCTAATAAAGAGGGAATATGCTAATTGACCCTCACCCCATCACAAAGGTGGTGGCACCCACAGCCAATAGGGAGGGAATATGCTAACTGACTGTCACACCCTCAAAGACAGCAGCCCCTACAGCCTCAAGATGGTGGTGCTCAGTCCCCTCAGTCCACTCCCATAGGCGGGCCTGGCCTTGCCACACGCCTACCTCTGGAGTCCCCCAGTCCCCTCAGCCCCCCAGCCACCCAGGGCCGACCCAAAGCAAAGGTAACCAGGGCCAGCTGAGGCTTGCACTGCCAGCAGTGGCAGCAGCAGAAGTGTTATGGGGGCGTCGCCTTCCCCTGATCACCAGGTCACCACCCCTGAGGGCTCCCGGACTGTGAGAGGGGGCAGGCTGGGCTGAGGGACCCTCCCCCTCCAGTGCATGAATTTTCATGCACCAGGCCTCTAGTATTAATACAATTGTATAAACTAGTGGAGTAACATCTGTTTAGAGGACAGGAATATAGAAAACAAGACCAAAAAAAAAACCATCCAATTTATCTTTTTTGATCTTTCTGAAAATCTAACTGAAATTCTCCAGGGCTCATAGTTTCTTTCCTGCCACAGAACAGTAGGCAGCCCACAAACCTGATATTCACGTAGAAGGTTTACTGTAGAAGAACCTTTAAGCATATTCATCACCATTTTGTGAATAGGAAATATAATATAGATCCTATAATGTGTCCTTGGTCAAAATGCATTATCCTCAAGGTGGGTACAGAATTTCTGCCCTAAGTCTTTCCACTTAGTACTCTGCACTGCCCTCTCCTGGTGAAGTAAAGGGCACATCCAAGTAGCTCAGAGTCGCAAATCCTAGGCAATTGCATGCAACCTTTGCTCAAGCAGTAAGTGGGCAGACATACATGAACTTCTATTCACCTCTGGACTGAGAAGAAAAAGGGAAATGAATAAGGAAAAAAAGAGAAGAAATCATTTGGATATGTCTAGCTTTGGTAATTCACATTAAATTAGAATTATTCTTCATCCACCCATCTACCACTTAGGTCCTTTTTTTCTTTCTTTCTTTCTTTTTGTTCTTTTTAAAAAAGAAATAAACACAAAATAGCTCATCAAAATAGCAATGACTAAGAGGTTGGGAAGAAGGAGTCCAAGTGTGATGTTGCCTTGTTTCTAACAGAATTTAAAAAAAAATCCTAAACCCGAACCCTATAATTTAACCCAACTTGTCACTACCCTCTGATTAAAGCATTTTTTAAAGTAACAGATAGAAAGCTGAGATCTGCATTGAGATAAAGATGGTTAGCATAGATCAAAAAGAATTGTGCGTATGTCAGATTAAGTGGCAGGATGTGGGGGAGTGGTGGGTCCCATATCCAGTTACTTTATGCACAAGTGCATTTGCTGAATGAATGCAGGTCCTCTAACGGGGTAGCCTTGCATAGACGGAAACTGGGAAATTAATGGAGGGCGATCTATAATAGCTAGAGTGTTTGTTCTGATATGGATCCAAGACCACATTTCTCCTAATTAGTAATATTGCTATAATTTTTTATAACTGTCTATCTTGCCCTGCTCAGGATAGTAAATTATTTTTGAATCTTTCATCTGACATCTCTGATGGGGTCAGCATTATGCTGTAAGTACTCTGTATCCGCATGCATAAACCTAGTAATTAGATATAGACAGACGATTTCCCTAACCCTATTAGAAGAAAAAATGTTTCACATACCTCCCTAAAAAATTCCATTGAAGGCATTTGGGGGGCAAACGGGGCAAGTCATGTGGAATAATGTCAATATCAACGAAGTGGGACTAGTTTACTTGCTAAGTAAAGTGGAGAAGTCACACCGTGGTTCTTTTTTCTGGAAGTATGAGTTATAATAGAAGAGTGCTGTAAAGACCACAGTTAAAGCCACATATTTCTTTAGGAAGCCATTCATATATTACCCTTCACAATGAAGATGTTATTGGCTAATCAAGTCAGGCTATAAATCAGAGAAGTGAAAAATCCATGTTAGGGAAATTCTATGCAGTTAACACGGGGGTCACTTCCTTAACATGGTCACAAAAACCTAAAAGTCTAGAGCTGGAAAAGATCTTCTCATTTGCCTTCACTAGGTTTAATTACCCCAGTTTAGTAATAATCACAAGAAATCACCTTTTAGCTGAAATGATTCCATACTGCATAATCCAACCGGCCAGGACTAGGGTGAGGGGATGGAGGCACTTGCTTCTGGCACAAAATTTAGGGGGGAGGGAGGGAGGAGGGGAGATATCCCAAACCTTAGTAATCAAGATAAATAATATTTTCACTTCCTCCACTCAAACCCCATCTCTGTTGATGCTGCCTTTACTTAAAATTTTGATATGTTGTTCATAAAGGATTTTTTGCGTTGATTTTGATTTTTTAAAATGTCATTTATCTGGAATCCTGACGTTCAGGGCAGAGTCAAGTGCTTTCCTCACCTCACACTAGCCCTGGACCCGTAAACCCATTTCGATATTTATGTAACTCCAGATTCAGAAATTCCTTACTTGCATCTAACCTGAGGTTTCTCACCCTTGGCACTACTGACATTTTGGATGCCAGATAACTTTTTGTGGTGGGGGTTTGTCCCCTATAGGATGTTTAGCGCCCTCCCTTTCCACCCCTTACTGTCACTGCCAATTCACCCCTGGTTGGGAGCCATTGATCTAACCAAGAATGTCTTATGCTGCAAACCAGCCCATTCCTTCTGGCCGAGTCCTCAACAGAGATAGAAAGCAGCTTGTCATCGTTTTCTAAATAACAACCTCATGAGATTCTTTGCTTTGTAGAGTGTGTGTTTACTTCATAATCTGATTAGAGTGATGATAATCAGGTTAGCATGTCTAGACTTACCAAGGTCAAACCCCTGGCTTCTGTAAGGTTTATTCCTATCTATTATCTGACATCTCAGTAGACCACTTGGCCATCTGACTCAGGAGCTTCTTCCAGAAGTTCAGAGATGCCTTGTAATTATAAACCTTTGGTCAAACTGTAAACTTGATTCCCTCATCGCATGAGGCCACAGAGATTAGTTACCCTGCTGACCACATTTCATTCTCTTCAAAGTGAATTTCATCTTGGAATTTATCGATAACCTTTATTTAAGCTATCATATCTTTTCCATCTCAGAAGCTAAGGCTCTAATGAGTCAGATTATATTACATAATTCAGCAATTCAACTGTCTCTGTGATCTTAGTTTTTTAAATACTACAATTTTGGGAAGCCGTTTTGCCTGTAATGAGCAGGCAAGATTTAGTAAAGTAAAAGCCAAATTCATTACAAAAATGTTAAAGCCCAGAGCTAGACTTGGAGATCAAATTCCACTTGCAAGGTGAAAATCCATGTATGGATAGGAGTTGTGCAACGTATTGAAAAGTCTTGTAATCACCCATGCAAACAGCAATATAAATCATAAATAGGTAGCAACATAGGTGAGCTAGAAGGCGTTCCCAGTGATACACAATCTGCCACCTTCACCCTCCACGCTGTTGAACTTTGATAAAATTCTGGGTATATATGTGTTTTCTCTTCTAGGTAGGAATGATGTATGTGAGGGTCAACTTGTATTCAATATTATAGCAGCTGGGGTTGTTAGCTGCAAACACCAGAAACTAACTGGCTGATTAAGCAGAAAAAAAGTGTTTGTTGTTGAATAGTTAGTTCAACATTCTTGAGACCAGGCTAGAAAAGAGACCTTAGAAGGAAAACTGGGCAGCAGGTGGAACCCAGCCAAAAGCATACCACCTAACGCTTCTAGTGAGGGAACCACCACCACTGCCCCGACCACTGAACAATGAATGCTTCAGGTTGCCCAGCAGACACAGGCACTGAGCTTTGGGAGATGCTGCTCCTGTTGCCATCACCTTGGTTCTCTGGATTCCCCACTGGCTCCGCCTCCTTTTTTTTTTTTTAATTTAAATCTTTATTGTTCAGATTATTACATTTGTTCCTCTTTTTTCCCCCCCATAACTCCCCTCCTCCCAGTTCCCGCCCCACCCTCCGCCCTCACTCCCCACCCACTGTCCTCATCCATAGGTGCACGATTTTTGTCCAGTCTCTTCCCGCATCTCCCACACCTCTTTCCCCCCCCAAGAATGGTCAGTCCATTCCCTTTCTATGTCCCTGATTCTATCATAATCACCAGTTCATTCTGTTCATCAGATTATTTATTCACTTGATTCTTAGATTCACTTGTTGATAGATGCATATTTGTTGTTCATAATTTGTATCTTTACCTTTTTCTTCCTCTTCCTCTTCTTAAAGGATACCTTTCAGCATTTCATATAATCCTGGTTTGGTGGTGATGAACTCCTTTAGCTTTTCCTTATCTGTGAAGCTCTTTATCTGACCTTCAATTCTGAATGATAGCTTTGCTGGATAAAGTAATCTTGGTTGTAGGTTCTTGGTATTCATCACTTTGAATATTTCTTGCCACTTCCTTCTGGCCTGCAAAGTTTCTGTTGAGAAATCAGCTGAAAGTCGTATGGGTATTCCCTTGTAGGTAACTGAGTTTCTTTCTCTTGCTGTTTTTAAGATTCTCTCTTTATCTTTTGCTCTTGGCATTTTAATTATGATGTGTCTTGGTGTGGTCCTCTTTGGATTCCTTTTGTTTGGGGTTCTCCGCGCTTCTTGGACCTGTAAGTCCATTTCTTTCACCAGGTGGGGGAAGTTTTCTGTCATTATTTCTTCAAATAGGTTTTCAATATCTTGCCCTCTCTCATCTTCTGGCACCCCTATAATTCTGATGTTGGTACGCTTGAAGCTGTTCCAGAGGCTCCTTACACTATCCTCGCATTTTTGGCTTCTTTTTTCATTTTGCTTTTCCGGTTGGGTGTTTTGCTTCCTCGCATTTCAAATCATTGACTTGATTCTTGCCCTCCTCTGGTCTGCTGTCGGGAGTCTGTATAATATTCGTTATTTCAGTCCGTGTATGCTTAATTTCTAGTTGGTTCCCCAATATAATATCGAGGGTCTCATTAGTTTTCTTGTAGATCTCATTAAGTTTATCGGCGGCTTCTAAACAGTTCTTGAGAGACCTTAAAAGTGTGGTTCTGAACTCTATATCTTCCATTGACAATTTTGTCCTGTTTCTTTGTCTCTGCATTTTGTTATGCTTCCTTGGTGCACCCCCTAGTGGTCTTTGTGCGCAGTCTTATAGTTAAACCTTGATTGTTGTAGCTAATTCCAGGGAGGGTTTGACCTCCAGGCCAAGTGGCTATGAGAATCAGCTGTGTCTGCAGTGAGAGAACTTCTGTCCTCTAGGGAGGTGCTAATCTAGCCTTTGCCTGAGGCTATCCGGCAAATGCCTCTGTGCAGGGCTTGGGCGGGGCGGGTCGCACAGGATCAACAGGGTGGGCCGGAGAGAGCAGTTATGGCGGCTCTCAGTCCTGTCCCCAGGGGCTCTGCCTCTCTGAGTCCCAGCACCCGCTGCAAACCTCAGAGAGAAAGCTGCACTCGCTCTGACCGAAGCCAGACAGTCCCGCTTCTCCCGTTTGAGTCTGGGTCCCTAGAGACTCGCCCGGATATGGAGCTCAGAGTCTGCGACTCCCTCCCGATTGAAAACGCCAACCACGCCCTCTGCCACCAGCCCACTCCGCGCACTCCGCACCTCAGAATTTGACTTCAGCACTGCGCCTCCTCTGAGTGTCCGTATGCGTTTCTCTTTCCTCCTAGTTGTAGGACTTCCACTCAGCCAGCATTCCTGTGGTTCTGGGTGATGTCCGTTCCGTTTTTTAGTTTCACTTTTGAAGTAGTTGTTCAAGGCAGCAAACTCAAGCGTTAACCTATGCCGCCATCTTGGTTCTCTCCAGATCTTTCTTAACAAGTGACAAATGCAGAGAAGCTTCAAGTCTTCTTCCATGGAGCCTCCTGGAGAGAATACATCTCCTTCATCTCTTTCTGAGACTCTTTTTGTTAATTATGAAGACTTGCTTCTTCGTGTTTTTTTTCAGGTCAGGTTTTGGAATTTCATGATTTAAATTAAAGGTAAAAAGCAGGCCAGTAGAGCTCAATTTTAATGGTAGAAATGTGCCGGGGTCCAACCCCAGCAGGTCCAGGGGTCCCCAAAGGTGTGGATGGAGTCGGCGAAAAAGGAATGACACAGAGACAGCGTTCAGTTGATCAGCAGCCTAGCCAGGATCTCTAGCCAGGATCTCCAGCCAAGTTCTGGTCTGGATCTCCAGCGAAGTTCTGCTTAGGATCTCCAGCCAGGTTCTGTATCCATGTTCTCTTGCTAGGTTCTCCAGCCAGGTTCTGTAGCCATGTTCCCTCACTAGGTTCTCCAGCCAGGTTCTGTCCAGGTTCTCCAGCCAGGTTCAGTCACCAGGTTCTAGTTAGGTTCTCTTGCCAATTTCTGTAGTCAGGTTCAGTCCAGGATCTTTTGCCATGTTCTCTCCAGCGAAGTTCTTCTGTCTGTAGGTTCTGTGTAGGTTCTGTCTTCTTAGTTCTGTGTTCTAAGCTCTGTATTCTAAGTTCTGTGTTCTAAGTTCTGTCTGGCTCCGCCTCTTTATGTCACCAGCTCCCAAGCCAAAGTCACTAGCAGGTACATCTGTTTAGTCAAGCCTGAGCCACATGCCTACTTCCTAGCTGCAAGGGAGGCTGTGACAATGTCTGGATTTTCCAGCTTCTAAAGTGGGAGACAGGCAGCTAAGGAAATGACAGCTGCCCATTACAGGTGTGATTAAGGGAGGTAATCCTATATAATAAAAGGCTAATATGCAAATCGACCAAACAGCAGAATGACTGGTCGCTATGATGCATACTGACCACCAGGGGCAGACACTCAATGCAGGAGCTGCCCCCTGGTGGTTAGTGCACTCCCACAGGGGGAGCACTGCTCAGCCAAAAGCCGGGCTCATGGCTGGCGAGTGCAGCTGCCACGGCAGGAGCCTCTCCCACCTCTGCAGCAGCGCTAAGGATGTTCAACTGACAGCTTAGGCCTGCTCCCTGCAGCCATCAGTGGAACATCTCCCGAGGGCTCCTGGACTGTGAGAGGGAACAGGCCAGGCTGAGGTCATTTGTTTGTGGTAAGAGTTTTAATTCCTGATGAAAAGTTAAATCCCAGGGGTTAAGGATGACTTAACAGGCACAGCTTATCCTAGTCCTCCCTTTTGCTGGGTCTCCCTTCCCTCTTAGCCTCTATCCCAGGTACCCAGGCCCCCCACCCCAGTGCATGAATTTTGTGCACCGGGTCTCTAGTAAATAATAACAAATTAAGTCTTGGGCTCTGGAGCCAGACTATCTGAACTTAAATTTATATCTATCACTATCTATATAACATTGGTCAAATTACTTAAATCCTTAATGGTTTCTATTTCCTCACCTCTAAAATAGAGGCAGTACTATTTCCTGCCTTGTGAGGATTAAATAAAAATGTCCCTGTAAAATTGCTTAGCGCATACATGGTACATAGTAAGTATCTTTATACATCTATATATGTGTGTATGTGTGTATACACACAAGTATTTTTAAATTAGTTTGTGTGTATGCCAACATGCAACCTTGATAGCAGAGATAGAGTTTCTCTACCCCCCTTCTCTCACCTCCTGCCAAATACTGAGAGAGCACTAGCATATCTCAGACTGTTTATTTAGTTTAATGAAGGACAACGCAGCTCAATTTAACTTTGGTCTCCCTGGTTAAAGCATACGTGATCTAGCAGAACAATAGCAATGAAGAATAATTATAATTCTGCATATGCTAAAGTAGCATAAAAATGAAAGTTCAGAGGAGGATTGGATTAATTTTGTCTGGGGAGTTAGAAAAATCATGATAGAAGGAACTCAATGGGAAACATGAAGAATAGATAATAAGAAATTTCCAAAGTAGAAATTTCCAGAGGGACTTGTGTCAGGCATGACAACGCTCTCAGCACAGCAGTGCGAGTGCAGGTGTGCATGGGAACCAGGAAGAGTTCCCAAGGACAAGAGCAAGGGGTTGCCCTGCCGACGTAACTCAGTGGTTGAGCATCGACCTATGAACCAGGAGGTCACGGTCCAATTCCAGGTCAGGGCGCATGTCAGGGTTGTGGGCTCCATCCCAGTCTGGGGCTGTGCAGGAGGCAGCCAATCAGTGATTCTCTCTTGTCGTTGATGTTTCTCTCTCTATCCCTCTCCCTTCCTCTCTGAAATCAATAAAAAATAATTTTAAGAAAAGAGCAAGGGGTTGATGGGAAGGTTGGAAAGATGAACTGGGAAAGGTGGACTTGGGCCAGATTGCCAAACCCTTTGGGGCACACCACAGTGGTATCTTTTCATCGTCAAACACACATGCCAGTAAGACTGCTAAGAACTGGCCAATGGCCCTGGCAATGTGTCACATCATCGGTATCCAAGTCTGAGGTCATTTGTTTGTGGTAAGAGTTTTAATTCCTGATGAAAGTTAAATCCCAGGGGTTAAGGATGACTTAACAGGCACAGCTTATCCTAGTCCTCCCTTTTGCTGGGTCTCCCTTCCCTCTTAGCCTCTCTCCCAGGTACCCAGGTCCCCCGGGAGGGCCTCTGCCTGTGAATCGCTCCAACGCAATCCTACCAGAGGCTCCTGGCCCTCCTAGTGCTCCCAGCTCCACATCCTGCTGGGCGTCTTCCTCCTACACTCCTCAGAGCCCCAATTTCTGCGTAATGGCCGAGACTGAGAATGGGCTAAACGGATGCTGCTGTCCCAGCCCGCTGCTGTCCCAGCCCGCGGCCCTTCTAAGTAGCCCAGTGACCTAACAGTGGGGCTGGACGCCCCAGGCACACTCTGAACTGCGACCTGGATTTCTGTTAGCTCCTAGACCTACATCTTTCCCAACCTCTCCGCCCGCCCAGCCACAGTGAGAACACGTGCTCCAATAAAGGCAGGGGAACCTTCAGAGCTCCCAACATAAGGATGCTTGGAGCAGGATTCCCCCGGGAAGTCTGAGATGGGAGGTTGCTCTCAGGAAACAGGCGACTTTGGGCTGGGGCCTGAACCTGCTCTTTCCTTCTGGATGCAGACTTTGGCCTCCTGTTCGCCAGGGCCATGACTCAGGCTTCTGCGCCCGGTGGCTCCAGCAGCCCCCTGACCCGAGATGAAGGGGTTGGCCCCTGGCTGTGGAGGGCTTTCAGCACTGTGCAGAGAGCTAAGCAGATTTCCCTGCGGTTTTGTTTCAGCGGCCAGGAGCCCAGGGGCCGGAGCCTGGGGAGAACCTTAGGGGAGGGGGTCAGGAATTGAGAGGAGACCGTGGGGGCCCGCGCTGCTGAGTCTGGGTGAGAGCAGGAGGCCGGGATGGGCCCAGGGCAGGGCTGCTGCCGGGAGGGCTTCCCACCGCAGGGCCAGCTCTTCGGTAACCTGCTCCGTCAGGCCCCAGGGACGGATAAACGTGAGCCATTGCCCTGAGACAGGCCCAGCCCTTCAGGGCAACGTCTCTTCCTCGCGTGCTCTCCTCCCGCAGCGAGCGCATGCCGCGGAGCCGGGACTAGGCCGTCGGTCACACCGAATTCACTGGGCTCTTCTCAGTCTGCAAGCGGGAAGCATCGCCAGCCTGCGCGTGTGCACCGGGGAGGGAAAGGACGGGGCAGAGGCGCCATGGCGAGGCCCGAGGAAAAGCCTGAAAGGAAAACGGCAGCATAAAGCGACGCCGTTTCCAGTCCGAACCTCCTGACATGCTGCCCTTGAGGCTGCACTTGGCACCGTTCTGAGCGGGGCCGCGAACCTCCGTGTCCGCCGCGTGACCACCTGCTTCTTACCCGTGAGCGAGCGCCGTCAGGGGCCAGCCATCCCCTCCGTGGCAGGAAGTTCCCAGCAGGGGCTCGCCCCTGACCCGCACCGACCGCGGCCCGCACTGCTCTGGCGGCTGCTGGCGGCAGGAAAGGTGCGCCCCCCCCCCCCCATCCCCCGCACCCCACCCCCACCCCCGCAAGGACTCCGTTTAAGCCAGCGGTTCTCAATCTGTGGGTCCCAATCCCTTTGGGGGTGGACGACCCTTTCACAGGGGTCGCCTAAGACCATCGGAAAACACATACATAATTACATACTGTTTTTGTGATTAATCACTATGCTTTAATTATGTTCAATTTGTAACGATGAAATTGGGGGTCACCACAACATGAGGAACTGTATTAAAGGGTCGCGGCATTAGGAAGTTTGAGAACCACTGGAAGCCAACTGGAATCATTCCCTCTGGCTGAGTCTAGAGGCCGGGATTGAGAATGGACTAAACAGATGAGCCAGTCTGGAAGGTGAAAAATCAGACAGAGGCCGAAAACCAGGACTACAGGCTTTATTAGAGGAGAAGCCCCTGCCGGGCTGTCTCCAAAGGGAAGGACAGCAGCACGTGCAGGGGTGGGCAGCCTTTTGAGGGGCGGAATGGGAAGGCGTGGGGGCTTAGTGTACTCGGCCCACACTGATTGGTGGCTTACTGCATTGTCCATATAGGACAAGGGCTTAGGGTATTTGGCAGGTGTGGATTGGTGGTCCAATGTATAGTCCATATAAGGTACCTGGTTAGTCACTCAGGTATTTCTGGGCTGCAGGTTACGTCATACTCCGCCCACCAGCTGGGGGAAGGGAGGATCTATCAGATGGCTTATATAGCGCGCCCACCTGCGGACAGCAGAGCCCTGGGTTTGATTCCTGCCAAGGGCACATGCCCGGGTTGCAGGCGCCATCCCCAGCGTGGGGCGTGCAGGAGGCAGCCGATCCATGATTCTCTCTCATCATTTATGTTCCTCTCTCTCCCTCTCCCTTCCTCTCTGAAATCAATACAAATTTTTTTTTTTTTTTTAATTATACTCTCCCCTTTTGTCCAGCAAAACTCATGGCCAGGTAGACTGCCCCTACCTTTTTTACAAGTAAAACTGACAGACAAGACCCCATCTGTGCGGGAGACCTCTTGGGTGCCCTCTCCTCTGTCACCCTCCTGGGTCACCCCTAGCCCATCACTAGAGATGGCCTGGCGCTCTGGGCCCAGGCTGGCTGCTGGGGGATGACAGTGCCTGGGGGCTGGGGAACGTCAGGGGAACCAAATAGCTGTGGGGAGAGTGTCATCTGCATGGGAAGTGGGGGAGGGACACTCACTGGGTCTCCTCCGACCGCTGAGGCACTCTGACTGGCCGAGGCTTCAGCAGGAAGAGGCTGGGGGTGGGGGTGGGGAGGAGGGGGGGAGGAGATAAACTCTGAACAGCATCCCCAGGACCACAGGTCGCGAACACAGGCAGCTAGCTGTCAGGGAGTGAAACGGATGTAAGGCAATACAGGGTTGGGGGGTCTAAAAAAGGCATCAGAAAAAAGGACGTCTACAATATTATTGATTTGTTTTTTAATAAAGAAAGCTTTCTTTTTAAAATAAAGACAATAGTCTGAAACAAAAACAAAATTAGTTCCTCTCGGCAAAGTAGTATGTTTTCTTGTATTAGGCATGAGGTCTATGTTCCCTGTTTCCTATGACTGTCAAGAGCAGGGGTCCTCAGACTTTTTAAACAGGGGGCCAGTTCACTGTCCCTCAGACCGTTGGAGGGCCGGACTATAGTTTAAAAAAAACTATGAACAAATTCCTATGCACACTGCACATATCTTATTTTGAAGTAAAAAAACAAAACGGGAACGAATACAATATTTGTATTTGCATGTGGCCCGCGGGCCGTAGTTTGAGGACCCCTGGTCAAGAGGCTCAAAGCTGTATTTTGTGTTTCCCTTTGATTTTTTTTGACACAGCTATCTTTCTCCCTTCCCACCCTCTCCTCTCCCAACACACACACACACACACACACACACACACACACACACACTTGCCTGGCAGTCTGTATAGATGTGACATAGGTAACATAGATATAATACTGGTTAATATTTCAGAGGTCTTAATTTATTATTACTAAATATTAATATGTACCCTGGACAGTGTGGCTCAGTTGGTTGAGCATCATCCCATGCACCCAGGAGTTGCAGATCCAGGTGGGGGCACATGCCAGGATTGCGGTTTGATCCCTGGTTGGGGTGCATGCAGGAGGCAACAGTGTTTCTTTTTTTAAAAATATTTTTTTATTCATTTCAGAGAGGAAGGGAGAGGGAGAAAGAGAAACATCATGAGAGAGAACCATTGATCGGCTGCCTCCTGCATGCCCCCACTCAAGCCTGAAACCTAGGTATGTGCCCTTGGCCAGAATCGAACCCAGGACCCTTCGGTCCGCAGGCCAACACTCTATCCACTGAGCCAAACCGGCTAGGGCTCAATGTTTTCTCTTACATTGATGTTTCTTTTCCTTTCTCTCCGTTTCCCTTCTACTCTCTAAAAAACCCCACGAATAAATAATAAATATATTAATATGTGCAAGGTCTTGTTGTTATTTTCTTCTCTTTTATGACTTTTCACATAAAACTCTCTACTGAAATGCTTAAACTCAATGGAAAGGACAGTTAGATTAATTCTAAATTCTGGCTGTGTCAGTGAACTCCAAGGTTTCCTAATTTAAAAAACAACTTGTTATCCTCATTTTAAGGGCTTTATTTCTTTTTTTTTATTTATGGTCTTGTTTTTATCTTACTTCTTTTTTTTATTCACTGTCATCTCTATCTGCAAGCCAAGATTATGAATAAAGATAATATACTTTAGGAAGGTGCCATAGATTCAAAATTAATCTCTACCAATGTTAATTTCTGCATAAATTAAGCTGAATGGGTGTATCAACACCATAAATCATGTGCAATAGGTATAAATAAAACATGAGCCCGGGTTTCCTCATTTATAACTTCATATCTAAGACATGTCAGTGTAGAAAAGGCAAAGTTGTTTTTGTTCTTTTCTCATTTTTTAGCGCTGTTGGGCTAGCTGTCTCTAAGATTATAGGAGAGATTGTAAAATCAAAACATTTCCGCTCTGTGGCTGAAACAGCTAAAAATCATAAGTCTACAGGAAAATTCCTTCTGTGTACTTATGCAAAAGATCATCACCCTCCTCTTGAAACTCCCAAACCAGTAGAAGAATTGCCCGTAGAGATTTGAGAGTGGGGTGGGGAGAGGAAACAGCAGCTCGGGGTGGGGGTGGAGGGTTAGGAAGGCCGTTCTGCTGTATGAGGTACATAGCCAGTTGTCAGCTTTGAGTTATTCTATGGTTAAAATTCAATTCTTGGAGAAAACTATGCAGTTGGATGGAAATAGGATGACAGGATGACCCAGGTGAGAATGACCTGTAGTGGGCGCTCTGGTGCACTCCTTCCCCTTTACTTGGCCAGTGCACACCCCCCTCCACTCTGCAGTCCTGCCAGCCTTGCCTGGGAAATTGTGCCCTGCCCCACCCTCCCACCAAGGCCAGGGTGGCCCATTGCCAATGACGGCACAAGGGGCCAGCCTCCTCCCCTCAATTTGTCGTGAGGTTTATAGCCCAGAACTACGTTGTCTGATATGGTAGCCATTAGCCATAAGTAGCTATGTAAATTCAAAATTCAGTTCGTCAGCTTGCCATATTTCAAACACTCAATGGCCAGAGGTAGCTAGTGGTCACTGGACTGGACAGTGCCAACTATACAGAACATGCCCATCACTGCAGTAACATCTATTGGGCAGCGCTGCTCCAGTGTCCATCCGATGGATGAGGCCAAGGTTTTACCTCAGGCAATGTCCTTGCTCACTCTTCCCCCCTCCCTTTCCTGCTTCCCTGCCTCTCTCGCTTTTATTTTATTTATTTATTTTTTAATCTAAATCCTTACCCAAAGATATTTTTTCCATTGATTTTCAGAGAGAGTGAAATCAATTGGTTGCCTCCCACATGGGCCCCAATTGGGGCAGGGATCAAACCTGCAGCCCAGGTACGTACGTGGCCTTGACTGGGATTCGAACCTGAGTCCCTTTGGTGTCAGGCTGGCACTCTAAGCACTGAGTCATGCTGATCAGGGCTCCCTGCCTCTTTTATTTGTTTGTTTGTTTGCTTGCTTGCTTGCTTGCTTGTTTCTGAAGAGCACCCCCTCAATAAACTACCTACACCTGAACCCCTGTCTCAGGCTCTGCCTCTGGGGGCTTCAATCCACACCCTTTTCCTCAAACCTTGCCCTATCCATCTCTTCCATCTGGCTGTTCCTTAGTTATATCCTTTTATAATAAACCGGTAATCTAGTGAGTAAACGGGTCTCCTGAGTTCTGTGAGCCACTCTAGCAAATGAACTGAACCCAAGGACAGGGTCGTGGGAACCTCTGATCTGTAGCCCGTAGGTCGGAAGTGCAGGTGAGAACCTTGTGACTGTGTCTGAGGTGGGGCAGTTTTGTAGGAGTGAGCCCTTCACCTGTAGGGACTGAAGCTATCTCTGGGTATATAGTGTCAGAATTTAATTGAATTGTTTGGAGACTCACCTGGTGTCCAGAGCATTGCTTGGAAATCCCCTCCTTACGTTGGAATTGGTGCCAAAACCCCTTTAGTAACGAACATTACTTCAAAGTAAGTTTATCTTGTAATTGCAGACTTTGTAGATCTCCTATTGAACCACTGGATTAAAAATGTAGACTCCTAGCCGTTCTCCAGACTTTCTGGGTGGATAGAAATTTGCACCAGTTGCTGCCCCACGCCCCCAGGTGATTCTTGCTCAGAGGGGCTGCCCAGGCTACTGCCCAGCTGTCAGCTGAGACAGATTCCAAGGGCCTACCACACCCCAGCACCTTTGGTGGGCCTCCCAGCAGAGTGGGCCAAGAGCACAGCCCTGTAGTCAGACTTGCTGGCTTGAGTCTTGACCCTCCCACTCTCTAGCTGGGGGACCACCAGCTACCTGCTTAACCCTCAGCCCTTGTTTCCTCACCTACAGATTCGGGCTCGTGATTGCACCTAACTTGTAAGGTTGGAAGGGTGTGTGATGGTTAATTCTGTGTGTCAACTTGACTGTGCCACAGGATGCCCAGATAGTTGACAAAACATCACTTCTAGGAATGTCTGGGAGGGTGATTAGAGATTAGCATTTCTATAGGTAGAGAGAAGAATGAAGATTACCCTCACCTATGCAGTGGGCATCATCCAGTCTGCTGAGGGCCTGACTAGGACAAAGAGGTGGAAGAAGAGAAAACTTGATTTCCGCTGGAGCTGGGACAGCCCCTTCTCCTGCCCTCAGGTACGCTTGCTCCTGGTCTTGGGCCTTCAGACTCCGTCAGGGACTTACACCATTGGCTCCTCTGGTTCTTAGGCCTTTGGGTTGGGACTGGAACTACACCACAGGCTTTCCTGGGCCTCCAGCTGGCCGACTGCAGACTGGGGGACTTCTCAGCCTCCATCATCATGTGAGTCTATCCCTCACGAGTCATCTCTTTCTGTCTATCTCTATATTTTGGTTCTGTTTCTCTGTTTCCCTAACTAATACAGACTTCAACATGTCTTTTTAGGGGGACACAAATCCACCGATTACATACTATAATGGCAGCAGCCGGGGAAGGTTCGATAGGCATCAAGAGCACATGCCTGGGTTGTTGGCTCGATCCCCAGTAGGGGGCGTGCAGGAGGCGGCCAATCAATGATTCTCTCTCATCATTGATGTTTCTATTTCTCTCTCCCTTCCTCTCTGAAATCAATAAAAATATATTTAAAAAAATAAATCAATAAAATAAAATAAGAGACCCATCTGTTGAAAAAAATGTAGCATCTCTATGGCATAAGAAAACAGCAGAATCAATCATTCAAAACTGCTGTTAAATCAATGTATTTCCTGTTGGTTTGTCAATATGGCCTTTTTCAATTAGACAATTTTATTACAGTGATAAATACCACCACCAGCACACTTTAGAGACTGCTGCTCTGAGTTATGGTTGGTTTGGCCTAACAATCCATACTTGCTATTGAGTAAATGTGCATGCTGTGGCCGTCCAGAGATGAACAGGCCTGTCCCTGTCCCTGTCCCTGGTGGGGAGTGATCACCTTTCCCCACAGGAACCCTCCTGACCCTTGTAGCAGCCATCACCTCCCTCACCAGGTCCTCACCTACCCCATGTCAGGAACCCTACCCTGCAGTGCCAACAAAAGAGTTCTGACCCCAAACCAAATCCCACTTTTCTTGGCAAATAGGGACAGCAAGTAAAATCCCTTTTTAATCTGCATGAGGTTCTGTAGAACTTGTCAAATGGCAATCAACAGGGACCAAAGTCCAGTCACCTCAGGGAAGCCCAGGGGATGTCTGAGTAATGTGTCATTGCTACCTGCGGCATTGGGACTGCTCCAGAACACAGGGACATCCTGGCTGCTCATCGGTATAATAGGGATGATATATCTAGAGTTGGAATAATTGCATAAGAAGGTGTATGGTACCCTCTTAGCTGGTTTGGCTCAGTGGCTAGAGTGTTGGCCTGTGGACTGAAGGGTACCAGGTTCGATTCTGGTCAAGGGCACATGTCCGGGTTTCTGGATTGATCCCCAGTGGAGGGCGTGCAGGAGGCAGCCAATCAGTGATTCTCTCTCATCACTGATGTTTCTATCTGTCTCTCTCTCTCTCTCTCCCTTCCTCTCTGAAATTAATAAAAATATATATATATATATATTTTAAAAAGAAGGTGTATGGTAATTCCTCTGGCACACAGCAGATATTCAGAAAAGTTAGTGGCTCTGAATCTATTAAGCACATTGACAGGACGAGCCTTGTGCCCCAAGGAAGGTTGGGCCTAATGATCCATAGTTGCTATCTTTATTTCCCGTTCCCCTCCCCCACTTCCATAACATTTTATTATTGCTGTTCCTCCTTTTGTGATGGAAATCCCTCTTTTTGGTCCATGAATTATGGTGGGCAGGGGTTTGGCTTCCCCTCTGAACTGGCAGTGGGACACTCTCTGAGCTTGCTAGTCTTCCATATTCGATGGCCAAGATGGTGTCACTGGCATTGAAGATCATGACAAGCCACAAGAGGGCGGACAACTTGGCTTTCTCCTTGTCTTAAGGCCACCAAAGCGTGAGCAGGCAGGATCTGAATTGGCCCCTCACACACACTGTGGCGCGCCCTGCTGCGCTCCCCAGGGGTCGGAGTACAATTCAGGCCTAAAGAGGGTGAATTGCATTGTAGGGTCACCAACGCATCCGCGTCTACCTGGGACTCTTCTGGTTCTCACGTTAAAAGTCCAGTGGCCCCCAGGAAAGGTGGTCCCTCCAGATGGGGCAGCGCTGGCACGTAGATTTCAATGGCTTCTCTTGGAGGCCTTTGCCTGCCGTGTGCCGAGCAGGTGTCTTGGCAGCTGCTGAGTGCCTGGCTCACTGGATTCCACTGCCTTCCATCTTGGCTTCAGGGATGGCTCTTCCCTGGGGACCAGCGCCATCTTCCCCTGAGTGCTCCTGCCTCGGGCCTGGGGGGGGGGGGGCCTGGTGAGTAACAGCCCAGCCGAGGGACCAGCCTCTGCCAGGGCGCCGCCTCCCCGTGGCCAGCAGGTCCCCTTTCCCGGGGCTTTTAGGTTGGCTGACAGCACTGCGAGGAGAGAAGGCCCCAGCGCAGAAGGCAGAACGGCAGCCCTGCCTCTGGGCCGTGGCTAATGAGCATGGGTTGAGGCCGGCAGCTGCAGCCATTGTAAACTCTTCTGCCCGCTGTCTATCCTTCGGGGGTATATGCCCTATGGCCAACATCAAACAACTCCTCAGCACCCACAGGTGACACCACTGGGGCATACCACCCCCCAAGCCCTCACCCCCTGGGAGTTGCCATCTTTGTGTCTATGTCCTCTTCAGGGCTCTGCCCACACCTACCCCAGTGTCTATTTCCCAGGTTCTCGCTCTAGATATCTTCTCGCTTGTCTGGCCTGGCTTGTTTCCTCTCATTAGCCCTTTAGGTATGAGGGGGGCTGCCTCAGTTTCCAGAAGGTCTATGCACATCCTATCCCATTTGATGGGTCCATTTTATAGGTTATAGGTGCCGACCTGGAGCTAGACCCAGAGCCCCTGAGGAGCAGGCATCAGTACGGGGACTGAGCCTCCTGAAATCGTCTGCTTCTCTGGCCACCACCCGCCGGCACCTGGCTCCTCGTGACAATGTGAGCCTGACTGCTGTGGGAGCCACCCCAACTGCCTCCATGCTGCTTGGAATTTGTGGGCATATCCATGGGCCTGAAAAGGAGAATACTCCTTCTCCCCGGCCATCAGAATTAGCTCAGGAAGGGGATGGGGGCATAGGTTCAGCCAGGTGGGAACTGCAAGGACACAGCCTGTGAGCTTTGCCTCTTGCTTCAGCCACCCCAGGAGATCACTTACCCCGGAATTCACTGTCACACACTCCTTTTTAATGAATTAGCCCAGTGTGAGTTACGTTGTTGTGTCTTGAACCCAAAAAGGCTGTGTCCTTCTGTTCTCTTGAGCCATCCCTCTTTCTCCTCGACCTGCACACTCATCCATCATCAGCATCCTCACTCTAAGCAACCTCCCCTGATCTGTCCGACCCCCTTCAACCCCAGGTCAAGACTTCTCTCGCTCTGTCAAGCACCTGTCGTCATTCATCTGCTGGCTCACCTGGCTAGCATGACGCAGCGGCCTGCCTCCACAACCCTGCCTTTCCCAGGCCCTTCCTTCAGCATCTGCAACATCTGGGCCAGGCATGTGTGCTGAGCACCATACTGTAGAGTCCTGATTGAGGCCAAGGTCAGAGACCCTGGGGTTCGGCCCATTCCTGCGGTTCCCAGCTGGCATGTATTGGTCCCAGCTGGTCCTGGCTTTGCCCCACTTAGTACTCACCTTCCTTCCCAGCTGTCTTCCCTGTGGACTCCACGCCCCAGCATCGGACCTTGGACGGCAGCCTTACAGAGCTGCTTCACCAGCTCCCACGATCTTCTAAAATCAAACCCCTATAATTAATCCCTAGTGACCTGGCTTCTCCGATTGCTACACCACGCACATCCTCCCAATAGAGTCCTCTGTAGTATGTTATCTAGAGTGGTTTTATTGACAGAAAACTTTGACTGGAGTATCATGTTTTAAAGAGCCCTGTCTAAGCTCTGAAGACTTCAAGCCCGTAAGAGTGCCATGGAGAAAGCCTGGTATCTTGCTTGGTAGCCCTGAAAATAGCTGGCACTGAGCGTCAGGCCCATGCCCTACCACTGGCGGTTGGTCCGAGTAGAAGGGGAGCACGAAATCCCCACTCACTCTGAGCCGCGACGAGTAGGAGGGCTACTGAGATGGGCCTTAAAGCAAGAACAATGGGCAGCAGATACTGCAGGCAGGCCTGATGGCGGCTAGATGGTTTGGCTTCCTGGCCCTATGGGGCATTCGATCATTAAATTCCAGCAGAGGTAGTCAGTTACCATTCTTGTTATGTTTATGCAAACGATCAGGCCAAATTAAATACAATAGATAAATTGGTCTTGATTTGGCTTTTTTGATAAACATAGAGGTAATTTTAAGGAGAAAAAATCTATTTCAATAGAGGTTATTAAAACTGAAATGTTTTCTTTCCCTCCCACCAGACCATTTGTTATAGTTTGTCTCTCCCGGTCACAAGCCCTCCTCCTTCTGTGCCCAGGCCTCAACGTAACCTCTGACAGGCAGCAAGGATCTCTTGGCTCTGAGAGAAACTTCTGACCCTCCTCAGCACGAAGCAGTTACAGAAGAAATCCAACGCCCATTTTCCCTGAAAGAATTCAGAGCCAGGATCCTTGAGGTAATAGAGTGGGCAGTTAGACAGACATGAGCAGAGCAAGGACGAGGGGCCAACTGGCACTGACTCCCCAGAAGCAAGAGGGAACTAGGCTGCCCTAAAACCAGCGGGGACTCTACAGGTTTTTGTGACTCTTCCAGACCCTGACCTCCCCACCTCACCAGCTTACATAAAAACCCAATCTAGAAAAGCTGAAATCCATAACCAATCTTTACTCAAGTTCTTTCAGGCTTTACAGTCTACCCAGAAAGCAGACCAGAAACACATCCGAGATGATCTGCCTGTATCCGGTTCATCCCTTCCAACCTGGTGACTCTGTTTGGGTAAAGAAATTTGCCACCCAAGGTCTGACTCCTACCTGGAAAGGACCACTCCCACAGCAGTCAAGGTTGACAGGATCCTGATGTGGCTTCATCACACTCGGCTTAAGACAGCCCAGGCACAATAGAGAGCCTAGGACTCTTCGGACCCTCTGAAGATTACTCCTGGCCCTCATTAATTCTATCAAGCTTATAGTCCTGAGGGGTCAATACAACTCCCTCCCCAACAATGACCCAAAAGAGTCAATGATTTGACTCATATACATAAAACCAGTGGGGAATGTGCTAGGCTGCATATCTGGCGCTTTGGCCAGACGGGTCATGCTGTGCTGTCTGTTCCTAAAGCACACAGATAGGAAGGTACTGACCTCAGGCCAGGCCTTGAGATACGGTCTCATGGCCCCTTCCCAGCACGCAGGCCTTCTTTCTCAGAAGGCCCGGAAGTCTCATTCCAAATTTGGGAGACAAAGGACTGGAAAAAGTATAAATAAAGAGAGTGTCCTCCATATTGGGGGGCCCAGAATTTGAAAGACACATTTTTCTCTGGGCCTCCACCGAATTTAATAATACAATGTAACTCTTGCAGTCAGGGCTGCAGTTCAGCCTCTGCTTCCGCAGGGTGCTATGGCTGTAGGCAGCTGGGCAGCTTAATAAAGGCTCCTAAATTTAAATTCTGAGTCGGTGGTCTATCTCGCTGAGTGAACCCATAACAAGAGCTAGGTACCCGGGCGTACAAGCTATCACTGGCTTCAACAAGAAACAAGCTCATTTGCCAGTTGTGGAGAGGCAGTGCAGGTGAACGGGCTCGGGCAGGCCTGGTGGCCCCCAAATCCTCAGGCACCAGGCTCCTCACCTCCTGGGTTCTGCCACCCCTGCAGCACGGGCTCATCCTCACGGTCTGTGGTGGCCACACCGAGTTGAGAGGGAGGCTGGCAATGTCATCTTTACTGTGTGCTGAAATGGGGCTCCGAGGAAGGAGGAGAGTGGCCGTGGGGGAGCACCGTGGGAGACAATAATGGGCCTGCGGGGAGGGTGTGATGGGAACCGGTGCCAGCCCCTGCCAGGCCACCACCCAGGGTCTCCCCACCCCTCCCATTTCAGCGCTTCCTTGCTCTCTCCTGATTTCATCAGAATCCCTTCCAAATCAATAGGATTTATGACCTTAAAATACTGAAACTGATTGGGAAAAATGCATCAAATAGCTGCCATCTATATACAGTGGGGCCTTGACTTACGAGTGTCCCGACCAACGAGTTTTTTGAGATACCAGCTGTCTCTCAGCCGATTTTTTGCTTTGAGTTGACAGAGTAATTTGAGTTAACGAGCTCCTTAATGAGCTCCTTAACGAGCTCCGTCTCGGAACGAATTAAACTCGTAAGTCAAGGCCCCACTGTATTAAAAATATATGGATTAAGAGTCTGAGTACTAGAGATGGACAAACCATGTTTCTACTCCTGTCAGCGGTGGTGGGGCTTCTGGCACGCAGCTTAGCCTCTCCGGTTGTTTCTCAATTGCCAAGGTCTACAATGGTACTGACCTCAGAGTTTCGTGGTAAAGATCAAATAATATAATGCAGCAGAAACACATAAAATAGTGCCTGGCAGAGTGAGTGCTCAGGAAATAGCAGCTGCTATTGTCAATATTATCTTTATGTACGGTCTCTCAGCCAAGCCTCTCCAGAGACATGCCAACGGCTTTCCCCCTGGTCTCACTCCTCACCACTCTCTTCCATCAGCTGCCGAGGAGAACCAGTGAGGCCTCTGCGGTCTCTCCCGTCCACCGAGCTCTGCTAATGGCTTCGGGAAATCTGCAGCCCCATTGGCCCTTAGTGGTGAGTACACTCTTCTCAGATTCCTGGGTCTGTCTTCCTCAGGGTCCGTGATCTCCCAGGAGTTCAGGGACCCTGGGTGGGAGGTAACCTTTTCCCCTGGCCCATTGTGGGAGCCCTGGCTCAGCCAGTGCGGGCCAGGCCAGCACTCAAAGGGTTCCAAACCTGTTCCAGGCGGCCTCTGAGTGTGAATGTTATCTCTCACCAGATAAGGGACTGTGCCCAGCCCAGATCAAACACTTGTTTATCTGCAGGGTGCTGAAAGCCAAACTGCTGCTTCTGTTCCTTCCTGGTCCTTTATTTGCTTACTCTTATCGCCTCTGACCTGTGGTGTTGTTTGCTCCACCTGATCTGTTTCTGGCTTGGTTAGACTGAGAGGTGCCCTGCTCCTCGGGGCGGGGAGGCGGGGGGGGGGTGCGGAATGGAGTGTGGAGTGGACTCCTTAGGTGGCACAGGGAGAAGAGTGCTGGACGAGGGGGTCAGGAGATGCCTCACCTGAGTCTCTCTCACCTGAGTCTGTCTCTATGGGATTCTGGGCTCATGGGACTGCAAGGGCTCTCTCAGAGCTGACATTCCAATCGGTTACAAAAGACCCAGTGTGAGCATTCTTCAGCATAAGGGAAGTTTAAGATTTAAAATGAGCAGAAAGTGTGAGTGCCTTCAAGCCTCCTGGGTGAGGGAGAGTTGTGAGTCTGACCACACTGTTTATTTTGGGTTGCTTCTTTTAGCTGTGTGGGCCACTGAGCCAAAAGGAGGTTAGAGGGAGGCCTGCTCATTGGCTTGTTCTTGCAGAAATAGCTTGAAAAAACAATGACCATATCCCACGCAAATTCAGAGCAAGGAAGGTGTCGGGGGAGGGGATTCTAGAATGTTTGCAGGAAGTTAGGTGGTGGTACAAAGAAGTCCTTACTTTGAGAAATACCTCTTCATATTATACTGAGAACTTACAGAATCAATTGGTGGTGGCAGGTGGAGGCATATATTCTATTTTAGTGTACAAGGTAAGCCCTCACTTTATAAAAAGCCCAATGTTTCCTCCTGGAAGTCAGCTCTCATGGTGCACTAAAAACAAGATTAAATCTAGAATAAAGCTAATGATAAGACTTTTGAAGTGTTATCACATACAGAATGTGACTTTTCATAAACACTCCCACTTGGGGAAGAACCTTCTCTAAGATAATTTCTTTTTAGAGGCCCAATTTGACATGTGTGCTTACAGTAAACTGAACAGGAAACATTTTGCCAGCTGCATTTGAAAGACAAAAATCATTTTCTTCTGTGGTGAAAGCTTTGCAATGCCCACATTTCCCCACAAGAGGTCAGGGCAGCACAGGGTCTTTACCTTAGGTGAGCGCCTCCTTCCAGGGGAAGACAATTCACTGAAAGTGGTCAGGCAGATGCGACAGTAGAGTCTCAGCATAACTGAAAATTCCAAGTTTTTGCCAGGTCCTTGTCTGGCAATCCATGTGTCTTTCTCCCATTGATATTTCTCTCTTTCTCCCCCTTTCTACCTCCCTTTCACTCTCTAAAAATCAATGGGAAAAAAGTCCTCATGTGAGGATTTAAAACAAACAAAAAAACCAACCAAACAAAAAGCAGGGATAGGTATTTTTAAAGTTCAATTTAATTTTACTTTCATAATTATGTCCATAGTGTTGTTCTATCCAAGATTTTGGGCTTTTTTTTAAAGTTAATTTTCTGAATTTAATATTCCAAACAAGTGACTTTCCAAGAACCCCTGAAATCACATGAATTTCATATATTACAAATTTTTTAGGTGCGCTGTCTATGGAATGCAGGAAGGAGGGTAGGCTTAATGAAACTGATACAATTAATACCTGAGTTAGCCAAAGATATGAACAGCGAAGAAACAAAGTGAGTAAGAGGTACTAATTAAGCATTTATAAAGCAAAATAAGGGATGGTGTTTATTTTATTACTACTAAGTTCAAAGAATCAGATCTACCATAGATTTCAAAAACAAAAATTTATTCATAAAATATATTAAAAAGTTTGACAAAAAGGTTACAAAACCCCCAAAACTTGAACATCTCAACATCACTTACCATAGTCAACAATGGAAAGTCTCACTAATTTAACTCCGTTTCTAGGTAAAAAAGAGGTCTCTGTAAATCACAGTATCTCATTTTATGAGTTACAATGCTAAACACAGTTACCCAAATCTATTTTGACTGCACATTATGGTAATTTTGTGAAGTAATGTTTTGTACTGAAACTTAGTGACTGTGAAAGCTCCCAAAGTGTATTTATGAAGGTTAATTCACAGTAGTTTCACCAAGGCAAACCATCCTAAGCCAAACTAAGTGATCCCTACCATGACCGTGTGAACACTGAAAGGCAACACAGGTGTTTATGATGAAATATGGACTTTGGGGACGCAGAACAAATTTAAATCTGGTGAAATATAGACAAGGGCCAACTTTATCAAAAATGGAGGGAGAGGAGCGGAGCTGGCTCTGGAGACCGTGGTGCCCCCTGTGCAGCAGCAAAGCAGTGACCAGCCCGGTGGCTGGAGCTCACCGCTGGGCATTCCACACCGAGAGGCGAGCCTGAGGTTTGCATCTGTGCCTTTTTCATCAGTCAAATCCAGCCTTGTCCAAGGAGAGTCAGAGGATGCAGAGTACATTCAAAATTCTATGAGTGTTCCGCTGGAGGGTTTCAAAGTCCAAAATCTTCAGATCAAATTTTATTGAGTTTTGTAATAATCAGTACTCTCACCATTTGATCAAATGAACTACAGATACAGAGGCCCCTTTTATCTGGACTCCAGTCCAAACTGGAAATGGGCTGGGTAGACAACGTAACATTCTGCAAAAGGCTGACGGAACCCGCAACTCCCATCTCTACTCCTTCAGAATCTTTCTTTGACCGCTGAACAGGGTATTCGCTGAAAGCAAGAACAAAGAAGGTATACAGCGTGTGCAAAGGCAAAAGCTGCAACTACCATTTGCAGAACCCGTCCAAACACTTCCAGAATGGATGGCAGACACTTGATCCACTTGATTCATCCATCCCCTGAGCTCCAGGCCAGATCCTAGGACCTCTGTGTACCACTCTATGGGCAGGCACTGCTGGGAGATTTTAGCCTAAACATCATTGCTTCAAAACGCAAAAAAAGCCATTCTGAACCCTGTGATTTTCTTTCAGCTGAAAATATAAATTTATAAATAAGAAGAGTTGAAGGTGAACAAGTTATAAATACTATTTGGGCTAAATTTGAGAGAGGGGGAAAAGAAACATCCCTCCCAACATGGAGATGTGTTCCTAGTGAAATACTGGGGTATTGCTCCTCCTTAAAAGGCCTTTTAAAGCCTATGAGGTATCAACTATGATACTATCTGTATTTTATAAATGCTAAGAAAGGCCGAGTTTCAGGACACAAAGCAACTGAGCAGAGCAGAGATACAAGAAGCGGTAGGTAGATAACCTACTGTTCTTTCTTCCTCTCAGACTCTACAATTCCTTTTAATAAATAGTCAACAGATTTTTTTTTCATATCTCTTGGCAAAAGCTGCAGCAATTTAGTATTTAAAAAATAACAAAGACTTTTTATTTTATTTTTTATTTTTATTTTTTTAAAATATATTTTATTGATTTCTTACAGAAAGGAAGGGAGAGAGATATTTAGAAACATCGATGACAGAGAAACATCGATCAGCTGCCTCCTGCACACCCCCTACTGGGTATGTGCCCGCAACCCAGGTACATGCCCTTGACCGGAATCGAACCTGGGACCCTTGAGTCTGCAGGCCGACGCTCTATCCACTGAGCCAAACCGGTCAGGGCAACAAAGACTTTTTAAACCCACCAGACTGTCTGTTAATGTTTTGAGATTTTCAAAATATAAAACAATAACAAAAAAATCAGCATGTTGAGGGCCATTCATTCATAAAACAATTTCTAAATAACTAGATGAGTTACCTTAGGAATTCTTGGTTAGGTGCTTAAGAAATACTTAGAATTTAATGGAATTACTACCAAGGGAGACTGGCAAAAACCAGATCTCCTTTGCTGGTATAATACCTGAGAGCAAAGCTCCAAACCAATTTGAAGATTAGACTAGATATCTGTTATGGTAAAGGTTAAAGTTTATTTTGAGATAAGCTACAAATTTCTAATGCATACAGACCCAACTTCACTGATATTAATTAAATCCACAAGAGTCCAAAATGCCAGCTATAAACGTGGTTGCGTATCATAAGGAAAACAACTCCATGTGTGGATTGCTAAGAAAACTTGGACTCAGTGCTTCAAGTTAGCAGCCTAAAGAGTTTGGTCCTCAGGTAGAACAGTGAGGTGCCACTGCATGGCTTACAGGGATCTGCAGAGTTGATCCCAGAGGAAAGACCGGGTTGGAACAATCAGGGAGGAACAATGGACAACGGTGTTGAGAAAAGGGAAATTACCAAATGACCTATCTACCAGGCATTCTCCTAGATCTCTCAACACTTTCCCTCTGCTTTTTATTCACAGAAACTATATCGTTTTGATCTAAAGCATTCACTCATGGTTTTTGGTCAGCTATATTCCTAAATGCTTTTGTAGCCCTATTTTTTAGAACCCCTTCTAACGTCTACAAGGAGCTAATAAATAGAAAAGTATTTTGTAGCCTGGCCAGTGTAGCTCAGAGGTTGAGCATTGACCCATGAACCAAGATGTCCCCAGTTTGATTCCCAAAAGGGGACCATGCCCCATCTGTGGGCTCACTCCCCAGCGAAGGACATGCGGGAGGCGGCCAATCAATGTCTCTCTCTCTCATCAGTTTCTATCTCTCTATCCTTCTCCCTTCCCCTCTCTCTAAAATCAATAAAAACATTTTTTTTTAAAAAAATAAAGTATTTTGTAAATGTGAAAGTCCCAGAAGCATTAAAGATGGTATTTTTCTTTTATTTCTTTTTTTCAAACATTATCTTTCATTTATAGCTTGTGTTTATTTCTTCCCCCTCCCCCCTCCCCCCTTGGGTGATGTTTACAGAAAGAGATAACCATTAATGCAGTTTTTATCAGGCCTTTTAAATGAGTAGCTACTAGTAACTGCCCTCTTCAGGCCTTTGGGATTCAGAGCACAGCGCATGGTAAGCTCTCCGTCACTCACCCTGCCTGTGGTATGCAGAAAGCAAACTCAAGTACAAGGCTTTTCCTGGAGACCAATCAGGGCCCTTGGGCTCCGTTCTGGTTCTATCACAAGGATGTTATCTGAACTTGGGCAACTGAATTACTAGGATCTAAAACTAACAATTTCAACCCTTTTCCTATCTTCTAGAGGTAGTGTTCTAACAACCTGATTATAATACTTCACAAAAGCCTTTGGTGAAAGTTTTCCTTTAAAAAAAATACAGCAAAAATCCCTGATTTCAAATCTATGAAAAGAATTGTTCCTGGACCCTGACCACACTACAATATATGGAAGACAACTAAATAACAAACATACTAAATGAGTCAAAAGGTTACTATTTAGTATGTGTAAAAGAAGTAAATTTGTTTTAAAAATGCTTAGAAAATAATACTTACATAATACAATAAAATTTAAAATCATAGCAAAATGAACTAAGTCAGAGGAGGAAAATAAGGGGGAAAGTTCACTCTAGTCCTAGTTCATGCCCACCAGTGGCCCACAGAGGGCCGGGTGCACAGCAGAGACTTACTACTTCCAGAGGTGGAGGCCGCCGGCGCCTCCCGCGGTCAGGAACAGCTCTCGGTTCTGGGGCAGGTGTCGGACCTGCCACACGGTAGATTTATGAGCCTAAACAGCAGGAGAAGCACACAACCTGTTTATAAGTTTTTATGACAAAGGCTGCCCTAGAAGAGAAACCCTGCAAATAAGGAAATTTTCCTTCTATCTTTTCAACTGCTATAAAAGTAATTATTTTCTGGTCCTTCTCTTTATAATGGCTCCAAAGATTTAGAAGGAACCATCAGAAATCAGGAAAAACATAATTTTTCTTTATTGCTTTATGAAACAAAGTTGTACTGGATTTTTTTTAAAAAAAGTTATCAGATTAAAAGCCTAAGTTTATAGTACCATATAAACTATGCAAATAGATTGCATACATTTACGCCTCTAGCTCACTCTGAAGAGCAAAAACAAACAAACAAAAAACATAAAATACAAACCATTATACTTCTTCCTAAGGGAAAAATAAAGACAGACTGAACTTTTAAAAAATAAACTTTATTGCCCAGGCCGGTGGCTCCGTGGATAGAGTGCCGGCCTGCGGACTGAAGGGTCCCGGGTTCGATTCCGGTAAAGGACACGTGCCCAGGTTGCAGGCTCGATCCCCAGTAGGGGGCGTGCAGGAGGCAGCCGGTCAATGATTCTCTCTCATCATTGATGTTTCTAACTCTCTCTCCCTCTCCCTTCCTCTCTGAAATCAATAAAAATATATTGAAAAAATAATAAACTTTATTTTTTAGTGTTTTTTAGGTTCACAGCAAAACTGAGTGGATAGTACTGAGAGTTCCCAGACAGAATGAAATTTAACTGAAAGCTCCTAGAGCTTTATTTTCAATCTACACCATTAGACTTGTCTGGTCTTCAAAATAAGGGCCATAAGAACTTACGTACAGTGTTTATGGTCATAATACACATCTACATCTACACAATGGAATACTATGCTGCTATAAAAAAGAAGGTACTTTTACCATTTGCAACAGCATGGGTGGAACTGGAGAGCATTATGCTAAGTGGAATAAGCCAATCAGAGAAAGATAAATATCACATGATCTCACTTATATGTGGGATTTAATGATCAACATAAACTGATGAACAAAAATAGATCCAGAGACAAGGTAGCACTGAACAGACTGTCCAACCTCAGAGAGAAGGCAGGGGAGGAAGGGGTTAGAGATCAGTCAAAGGACTTGTATGCATGCATATTAGCATAACCAATGGACAGACACTGGGGCGGTGGGAGCTTGCCCTCGGGGATGGGAGTGGCTCGGAGTGGGGTCAATAGGGAAAAAAGGAGACATGTAATACTTTAAAAAAACTGCAAAAAAAACCACATCTCAAAATATACACTTTAAGTGTGTGAGTCCTCAAGTGATAAGGTTCAAGCTCTTAAAACTTATTTTAATTTGTTTTGTAGTTTAAAAAAAATTAAGCTGGAAGATGATAAAAACCCCCAAACCAAGAGGAGATATGATCTCTTAAAATACAAGTTATTTGTCAGATTAAGCAATTACTAGATTAACTAAATGTAAGAAAAAAAATTTGAGCCCTAGCTGGTTTGGCTCAGTGGATAGAGCGTTGACCTGGGGACTCAGGGGTCCCGGGTTCGATTCCAGTCAAGGGCACATGCCCGGGCTGCAGGCTCGATCCCCAGTGCGGGGCGTGCAGGAGGCAGCCGATCAATGATTCTCTTTCATCATTGATGTTTCTATCTCTCTCTCCCTCTCCCTTCCTCCCTGAAATCAATAAAAATATGTTTTTTAAAAAAAAGAAAAAATTTTTAAAGATAACACTATAATTTGTAGATAATAAGAAACATGTTGCAATTGTATATAAAACAACTTAGTGAAGTGATTTATGTTGATAGATACTTAATATACTCTGAAACAACAGTAAAAACAATATTACAAAATATATTTATCTTGTTAAGAATTTAGTTCATCAGGCAGTGGCAGTAATTTACATGCAATAATAATTGCTGTAATAATAAGACAAAATAGGAACATTTGGGAAGTACTACTGAATCCATGGTAGAGTGAGAAAAGGAGTGAATTTTTATTTCCTGAACAACTTATTTATTTTAATCTCATGGAAACTATAAATCTGTAACCGACCTTTATTTTTAAAACGGAGGAAGCTCAGACTCACATTTCTCACCCCTCCCTTGCAAATGAGAGGACGTTTCAGCATGAATTTTATGCAATCCCCTTACTTCTGACACCATTTTAACAAGTATTTTCCCTTTGCCCCGCTTTCTTCATCTATTTTTCTAACATTGTAATACCACATTTCCTTTTAAGCTTCATCAAATACTATTCAAAACAAGGCAAAGTATGTGTGTATATAAGTGTGAATAAAAGAATGAATACATTTTGAGCACCCACTATGTATCAATCAGAGTGATTAATACTTTAAATAATTTTATTTAATATAACAAACTGGAATGTAAAATAAAACGTGGTTAAATGACAATACATATATGTTGATATATTTTGAAAAGTATATAATTAGTATTATACTAAGGTGTATACTGGTATACACCTAAGAGTATATAATTAGGTATAAATACAAATATTATATATTTATTAGGAAATGCAAGGCTAGGTTTTGTTTATCACATACTTGTCATCAGCTACTTTTTCTATGATTGCTCCTTAACTACAAAATAAGATTCCTAGCCAACTGAGGCCTTTATTATAATCAAGGAGTCTAAAACTGGTAAGCTTTCTGAAAGTACTCTTTGCCGAGAAAACCTTGTCAAGATCCCACAAGAAGATATTAAAAATAGCTCCCTTCCCATAAAGACCTGGAAGGCACCTTGGTGACTAAGTCTATTTATTAGTCTAAAACAAGCTAAGAACATTCCTCTTCATAGAAAGGCATTCCCCTCAGATTTACCTTTTCTGAAACAGAAGCAAAACCTTTGGTTGGGTGCTGTGTTCTCATGTCAAAAACATGAAACTTCCCTTCCAGAGACGTAGCTACTAACTTATTCATACTTATATCTTTTCTGTCAAACTCCAGGCTACATACCTGAAAATACAGAATATTTATTATTGATGGTCCAATGAATATTATTCAGTAGATTCTTTTAAGCTAAGGAAAACAACTTTAAAGTAATTAGCTCATGTGAAAGCATTTAAACTGAATCAATACATTAAAAACTTTTAAACCATAAAAAAAAATTCTTCTTGGTTAATAAGATCAAACCACCTGAGTTCCCCAATTACTGTACACAGTTAAGTCAAGGCTGACGTTAGGAAACAGGAAGGAGCTCCATTCCTCCTGAGAGGTGTACAACTCAGGACCCTAAAATCTGAGAGGCTATTACTGTTTTCAGGCTTCCTATTAGCAGAAAAAGGCCTCTTACGTGTTCATTTTGATATGACAATGCGCAGCGCACAGGTGTCCACAGTCCGCCACAGGGGCTGGCGACTCACCAGCTCTGCTATACCACATCTGGGTGTGTGTTCACTTAACAAGAGAGGGTCCATGATTTTCATCAGATTCCCAAAGGGCTCAGAGCCCCTAAAGGTTAAGAACCACTGGTAGAGTGGTTGTACTGGGATGAGTTATTAGAATCACTTTCCTTTTGTAGTAGTTCAGAGGTAGGTGACAACATGCTCAGAGAAATTAAAAATAATCCAGATGCCCCTAGCTGGTTTGGTTGAGTGGGTGGAGCATCGGCCTGCGAACTGAAGGGTCCCAGGTTCAATTCTGGTCAGGTGCTCATACCTTGGTTGCAGGTTCCCTGGCCCTGGTCAGGGTACATGCAGGAGGCAATCAATCGATGTGTCTCCCTCACATCAGTATTTCTCCCTGTCTCTCCCTCTCCCTTTCACTCTCTCTAAAAATCAATGAAAAAATATCCTCAGGTGAGGATTAACACACATACATACATACATACATACATACATACATAAAATTAACAGAATCCAAATGTACATACCCCGTTTTTAATGTTTGTCTCCCACCGCAGTGACATGCTTCTGAGATCAAACAGTTTGATGTCCCCGTTGTCATAGCCAGCACAGACAACACGCTCCTCCTGATTATAAGCATTACCTACAGATCAAGACACATCATTTCAGATCCTTATAAATGCTGATCTGAAGGCTGGTAAAAATCATTTTATGAACCGATGCATATAATTTGTACTGAATCAGATTTTACAAAATCACATTGGGTAGAATCTCATGTTATCCGATCCTGGCAGGACATCAGAGTATTAATTTGGTATTTGATATAGTTATTTTAAAGCTCATTTTCTACTGAAAGGATATGCGAGACTATTATTGGCTTCTAAACACCTCTGGCTGTGGGCCTGAGCCATCTTTAAAGCAATTTCTACCACTACAGTATTTCCTCTACATACTTGGACACTTTCCAAGCTATTCCTTATACTTGAAATTTCCTTCCAATTTCAGGGGTTCAAATTCTATATATCCTTTTGGTCAAAAATGCCCTCTCACCCTGTTCATCTTTCCCTGGGACTCCTTCTGCATTTGTCCATGTCTTTCATGACCTTTTATCACTCCTACCTTGTACTATAATTTTTAAAAATATATTTTTATTGATTTCAGAGAGAAAGGGAGAGGAGAGAGAGAGAAACATTAATGAGAGAATCATTGATCAGCTGCCTCCTGCATATCCCCTAGTGAGGATCAAGCCCACAATACAGGCATGTGCACTTGACCAGAATCGAATCTGGGATCCTTCAGTCCTCAGACCAATGCTCTATCCACTGAGCCAAACCAGCTAGGGCTGCACTATAATTAATGTAGATATCATGTCCTCTTTACTAAACTATAAGCATCTTGATGCAGATAACACATCTGTCTAACCTTTATATGCCCACTGCTTTGCACCTACTTGGCATTCATAAAAATTTGTCAAATCCATGGATTTTCTTTTTAAACTTAAGCACCTATACTTAAAAATGTACTTATGTTCCTTAGATCAATGATGAAAGGCTTTAATGAACCCAAAGGTAATTACTTTTTAATTATTATACCAAGTTTTAGATGATGATTCCAAATACTAACCCTGAAATTTCTCCCCAAGCATATTTCTTAAGTTTATATAATTGCTCATAAAATATACACACATAGTAATTCCCATACAATAATTTATTTTTTTATAGTGGAAGTCTAAAACTTTCCTCTAATTAAATAACAGTGCAATTTTAAAATAACATAAAAAGTTGAACAAATCACATATATTGTTAAATCCTACTTTTAATGTCTATTATCTACACAGGATTATACTAAGAAAAAGGGGAAAGAAAATAGAGATTTAAAACTAAATATGGTCTGTACCTCTTACTAGCAAAAATAATTTTAATTTTGATGCTCAGCAAGAGATACAAGGGTAAACATCAATTAGTCCTACAAAACCAGCATTCATTTTAAATATATTAGTAGAGAAGCACAGTTGTCAGATTTATAAGAAATAATTTTGTAATGGTATAACTGCTTCCTAGAAAATAAACATACTCTATAGAGAGTATAATGTAAGATCTGTAAAGCTACCATTTGCCCTTGAGGCTCTACTTAGCTCCATTACTGGCATTTGGTTCTAACTGGGTCAATATCATCTAGTTAAACAGAAGTACATAGTAACAGCAAATTATTTTTGAGCACTTAATAATCTAAGCACAATTCTAAGCACTATACATGTATTAACTTTCTGAATCCTCATAACAACACTATTAAGTAAATTCTATTATTACTTCCATTTACAAATGAAGCAACCAAGAAACAGAGATGCCTCATAACTTGCCAATAAGTCACACAGTCAATAAGTAGACAGTGAGACTTCAAACCCAGGCCTCAGAGGGTGACGTCAACCACCACGTCTATTTGCCTCAATAAACTGCCAGAAATAATCCACAAACAGACTATAAACAGACCACCAGGAGGACTTTCTTGAAGCTTTTGCCACTGGATACTTCAAATCCAAGAGCCCTTCAATAACTCACCAAATGCCACAGTCCAACAGTCTCTCTTGCTTTCTCCTTGTACAGGTTCCATATTAGCAACAGGATCGTCTTTCTGCCTTGGGTCCCACACCTTCACAGTTCCTGCCACACATAAAAGTGCACTGGCAAAATTCAACAGCAAACAATGACATTTCTTTTCTGCATTCTCTTCCTATGGCTTCCTGTATCCATGGTAATATTATAGATGTTCTAACATCTGAAAAAGTATTCACATTTTTCTAACTTTGAAGTGGGTAAGTTGTACTTAATATCAGAGATATAACCCATATGTCTGACTTAAATTTCCAAACAGATATACAGAAAAGCCAACAACTGTTCCTAAATTATCAACAAGGTATGACTGACAAGGCAAACACAGATGTTATGCAATTCAAACCACACTTCATTTTCTTTGCTTAAGCCTAAAACTAATCTATTAGTTACTTAGATAATACCAGTGCCATTTAAATTATTTCCTTACTACTCATATAATCATTGGCATTATTCTTTATACAGAGGAATAAACTAATTTTTACATCTACAATTTCTTACATTGGGTTTTAGAATACTATTTCATACATAATTAAGTTTAATTTCCCTGTAGCAATAGAGAACAGGGAAATATTAAATAAAATTAACAGGGCAGGGGCGGACTGGAGGAGGTCAATGGGGGGGGGGGGAGGGAGACATATGTAATACTTCCAACAATAAAGAATTATTATTTTTTTAAAATATATTTTATTGATTTTTTACAGAGAGGAAGGGAGAGGGATAGAGAGTTAGAAACATCGATGAGAGAGAAACATCGATCAGCTGCCTCCTGCACACTCCCTATTGGGGATGTGCCCGCAACCAAGGTACATGCCCTTGACAGGAATCGAACCCGGGACCCTTGAGTCCGCAGGCCGACACTCTATCCACTGAGCCAAACCGGTTAGGGCAAGAATTATTTTTAAAAATTAACAAATAATTCTTCTCAATTTAATTTCAACTTCCTCATTTTAATGCAAATTATAGGACTGCTAAGTAAATGATGTCATTGCTTATGAGAAATACAAATGCATGTAATAAAATGGCTAAAAGGCAAGTACCTGAGAGAGCATAGGAAAAGCATTAAAAAAAAAATCCTTAAAAGGGATAATAAATGTAGAAAAGGGGGCACTATTCCACTTGATTTATCTCCAAGAATAAAATAGGTTATTAAGAAGATGCCGTAAGGAGAAAAAAATTCCTGCAAATATGACAAGAGGTATCACTCCACTGGCTTCATACAAACTGATAACATTTATATTAAGTTTGTAATAATTAAATGAGCAAAGAACATAAACAGACAATTCACAAAGTAAAATTAACTGGTAAACAAATACAGAAAGAAATTAATAAAGTTGGAATGGCGTACCATTTTTATCTAAAAAACTAGGAAAATCAATGCTGGTAGGGTAGACTGGAAATCTATCTCTTCCATTGTAGCTGATAAGGTAAAAAGATAATTTGGAAAAATTGACAGTAAATTTTAAAAGCCACAACACACATTTATTCCAAAAGAGTTATATACATAATGATACCTATTTATTATTTTTAAGTCACTCTCCCAAAACAATAAACAAAAAATTTGAGGTAAACAAAAATTGAATGCTTATTAACAGGTTAGAACATTGTGACACCTCCATAGGATGGAATGTGACGCAGTCATTAACATGTAAGTATGAAAACAGCAGCATTTACATATGACAAAACATTAAATGGAAAAAGTAAGATACAAAACCATACACACACTGACAGCTATTCACTGTTGTATATAAGACGGGAAAGAAAAGCACACCTAACAGTTAGGCTGGTATGGTGGACTGAATGCTGTTTTTCCTTCTATATTCTGTATTGTTTCTAGGGGGGGAAAGAATATTTCATTTCAAAAACAGAGCCGCTCTTGAGTAACCATCAGAAAATTCACCTCTTTTCTTCTAAGACCTGTCCATTTGTGGTCACCGCAGGCAGAAAAGCGCGTGGTGTCCTTGGAGCTTTCTACAGTGCTCAGCGGAAGGATCACAGAACTTCAGGGTTCAACAGCTGTCAACGTGACAATTTTCACAAGCACTGATTCTGCTTTTTAAAAAAGGAAAAGCTACCACCCATATTATAGTCAGCTGCCTCAAAAACCGATAAAGAAATCTGAAATCCTTCAAGGTTCATATGAAACTGTGGTTGTTAGTAGTTGAACTTGCTCAAAACTAAAATAGTTAAGTGCTTTTCCTCTATCTCAAAATACTCAAGAATGAAACAATTTAGGGATATGCCATCAAACCTGCCTATTAAAAAAGCAGACTGTTAGATTTAGTGGGTCAGGGTTACTGAGGATTTCCACTCAGAGAGGATATACTGTTGTACAGAGATTTATCTTAAAAATATTAAAACATTGTACATAAAATACTTTGACTTACCATCTCGGCTGCCAGTCACAATTTCAGGTGCTCCTTCCCCAATTCCTAGTCCACCTACACCATCTATAGTATTTATAATTTCTTTATGGCCCTTTACAGAATACACTGGGTACTCTGGAGCTTCCAAATTCCTAAACAACAGAAGACAGTTTCTTACTTACGCCACATATCCCAAACATTTAGCTCACTACTAAAATGTAAGAATGCATACCATATTTAGGTTTTTGTTTAAAAATAAGGATTTGACTATGAATTTATACAAATACTCCCAATTTCTTCCCTACACTTTAGCATCTTTTAAGCCCTCAATGAGAATGGTCATTATTCAACCTGGAATTCAAACCCATGTCCACTTAGTGTTCTTCAAAGATGAATTCCAGGTCTGCTTATTAATAAGTGCGGATTCACAGGCTCCTCCCCAGACATCACTAATAATGATCTCTGGGATGGGGTCCCAAACCTGTGGACTCTTTGCTGATTGAAGTCTGATAATTACTGCTTTAAATATAGAGTAAAGAAGAAGGATTTAGAATGTTTCCAAAGTTGGCCTTGGTAGTTTCATCTAGAGATCTTCTGAGGTTATTTTATTATATGAATAGTGTGTACTAGGTACACATTTTCCACTTTATCATGTATTATTTTCTCACTGAGTTCCATATTGATTTTCATCTAGTTATGTATTTTTCAGTTTATCATCATGCTGGTCACAAATATGAGAGTTAAACTGGCTGAAATTTGTCTAATTCTTGGTTATTTAAGAGAAAGGAATGCAGGAAAGTAACTACTACTATGTGTGCTTTAGTCTACACGAGATGGTTGCATAATGAATGGCTCAAGTAGGTTATAGCGATACATCCCTTTTCTCGCTTGCTCCCCTTCTTTTGCTTTTCTACTGGAGCTTCTATCCACATTTCTCTTTAACAAGTCAGGTTTCAATAACTTACACTTAAACCAAAATGAATGTAGCTTTTCATGATGTAATCCCAACTTATGAGCCAAAATTTGTAAAATTTCACTTAGCAAATTTGAGATAGTTCAACCTACTTGAGATATGATATTTATCTTTACAGCATTACTGTGAAAGAAACAGGAGACTAAACAGGATTGAGGTTCTACTTAAAAGACTATTTTTAAAAAATATATATTTTATTGATTTTTTACAGAGAGGAAGGGAGAGGGATAGAGAGTTAGAAACATCTATGAGAGAGAAACATCAATCAGCTGCCTCCTGCACACCTCCTACTGGGGATGTGCCCGCAACCCAGGTACATGCCCTTGACCGGAATCGAACCTGGGACCCTTCAGTCCGCAGGTCAACGCTCTATCCACTGAGCCAAACCGATTAGGGCAAAAGACTATTTTTTTAAAAAAATATATTTTATTGATTTTTTTACAGAGAGGAAGGGAGAGGGATAGAGAGTTAGAAACATCAATCAGCTGCCTCCTGCACACCCCCCACTGGGGATGTGCTGGCAACCAAGGTACATGCCCTTGACCAGAATCGAACCCGGGACCCTTGAGTCCGCAGGGTGACGCTCTATCCACTGAGCCAAACCAGTTAGGCTAAAAGACTATTTTTTACAGATTTTAAAAAAACATTACTTTTTAAAACATAATTAAAAGAATTATCAATGAAAACAAGTCAGTAGTACCTGTTCTACTCTATTAGGAAGAAAGTCAACAGTTACATTTGTTCTATATTCTTGTGCTGAAATATATTTATTTTAAAAAATAACATTCAGACTAGTCTCTCTCCCCATTTCTTTGAAAGTATATGACATAGCATGTAAGGACTAATGCATTGTAATAAATGCTAACTTACTTATTAAGCAGTTAAAGCAAGGGTAAATTAAAATAGTTTCATTATGTTTTATATTCGGAGCCTAAGACAGATAAATAGGTCAAAGTAATTTAATTACAAAGTAGCAGATTCTAAGTGAGAAGTCAAAAAAGGTCACATTAGAAAACAGGTAGGGAAGACGGTTTGTCTCTAGAACATTAATGTACTGATAACATTATTTTAAATACCTAAAGAAAAATTAGAATTCTCTTTCAGAAGAAGAGTAATAAGACTATCAAAGAAACTGTAATCTCAGGTCTTACTACTAATTAAGTAATCTTACCATATATGAAGGTTTCCAGCAAAATCTCCTGTAGCTAAATATCTCTGCTGTAAGGATGTTGCACCAAATGTTCCACATTTAATAGGTTTGGCCTTTTCAATCTTGATAAAAGGGAGGGAGAGAAGATACATTATTTATGTCAGCTATTTATAATCATGATATTTACAGCCTTATTAAAGGGTTTAAATAAGCTGGTAATATAAAAAGCAATTAAAATTATGATAAAAATGATCATGCGTTTCTTTTAGTCATCTTATATAATAAAAGACTAATATGCAAATCAACCGAACAGCAGACCAACTGGTCGCTATGATGCATACTGACCACCAGGGAGCAGACACACGCAGGAGCTGCCCCTGGTGGTCAGTGTGCTCCCACGGAGGGAGCGCAGCTCAGCCAGAAGCCGGGCTCATGGCTGGCAAGCACAGCAGCAGTGGTGGGAGCCTCTCCCGCGTCCGTGGCAGTGCTAAGGATGCCCGACTGCTGCAAACATCCCCTGAGGGCTCCCAGACTGCAAGAGGACACAGGCTGGGCTGAGGGGACCCCCTCTTACCCCCCTCCCACCCCCGAGTACACGAATTTCGAATTTCGTGCAGGGGGCCTCCAGTTCTTCTATAGTTTAAAAGTATTTAACTGTCAAAAAGAATGAGTTTTAATTTTGCCTTTCCTTTCATCTCGCTAATGAGACTTTCAAATGCTGATAGCTCTACCATCTCCATTGGTTTGCAAATATGAACATCTCGGCATTTAATGTGGTATTCTTCTTTAAGAGCCTCTGTAGAAATGAGAACGTAATGAAGATATTGCTCTTTCCAGATGGCTACAGGAACAAAAATTGTTATGAGTATTTCATAGTTTTCCCTGCAGAACCCTCTAAACTGAGAATGTTTATGTCCTGTTCTCTGTGGGACCCTTTCAATCATAGAGATTTGTATACCTGTGTGTACCAAAGGCACTGCTGTTAGTATAGATTAGCCAATCTTCTCAGGTTCCTTTCATTTAAAAGGCTACTGCTCCGAGTATTATATATTATCACATTAGTAAAATAACTACAGTGGGGCCTTGACTTACGAGTTTAATTCATTCTGTGACGGAGCTCGTAACTCAAATTACTCGTATATCACATCAAAAAGTGAACGAGTGAGACACATGATGCTGGGCTGATGTTGTGGCATTCACTGTGACGTTCGCTGCGCCAACTAGCGGTGGGGTATCTGAAGCTGGCTTGTAACCCGAATTTTAGCTCGCAACTCAAAGCAAAAAATCGGCCGAGAGACGGCTCGTATCTCGAAAAACTCGTTAGTCGGGACACTCGTAAGTCAAGGCCCCACTGTATATACCAATGCACTACTTAAAGCATGTGGCTTATGGAAGTCGTGTGAAGAACATATCACAGAAAGGATCCTTGAAATGATCTAATACTACCCTCCCACCCCCGTCATAGATAAAGATATCCAAGTCTAGAGCTTTATAGATTTGCCCAACTCGAGCATTCAACATTTACTAGTAATGAGTCCCTATCATATGGAAGTCAATGAACTAGGCAGAAGAAGACATAAAGATGAGTAAGACGGACCATTCCCTCAAGGAGTTTACAGCCCAAATACAGTAGTCCCCCGTTATCCATGGGGGATATATGTTCCAAGACCCCCAGTAAATGCTTGAAACAGAAGATAGTACTGAACCTATATACACATATGATTTTTTCCTATACATACCTATGATTAAGTTTAATTTATAAATCAGGCACAATAAGAGATTAACAATAATAATAAAATAGAACAATTATAACAATATACTGTAGTAAGAGTTATGTGAGTGGCTCTGGGCATTAATAGAAATAAGGGTTACTTTTATACAAGTGCTGTGGGGCTGAAACCATCAATATGACAACCACGGCAGCTACTAGGTGACTAGCAGGCAGGGAGCATATACACCACGGATACAGGGTGGGACAGAGTAGGAGGGCATGAGATTTCAACTCCCTACTCAGACTGGCATGCAATTTAAAACTTATGAATGTTTATTTATTGCATTTTCCATTTAATATTTTTAGACCATGGGTAATAGAAACTGTGGAAAACAAAAACCGCGAATGGGGGGGGACGGGGACTATAGGATCAGTTCCTACCTGACTCCTCCTACATATACACATGCATTATGCTACTCTCACCTACTTCCACACCTCTGAGGAACTTTCATTACTCGTTTACTTCCTGATGTTTCTAATTTCTCCAAGGTCCCCACTGACCCCAACCTCACCTCCCAGGTCACTGACAGCCCCCCTGCAGTCTGCTTTTCCTTCTGGTTCCGCCCCTGGAAACGCTGGACAATCTGTAATGAGATGAGGCCACTAGTGGATGCCTGTCCCACACTATACTCTGGCCTTATATCACCTTCCATCTACTGTCGGCCTCAATAGGGCAAAACTATTCCTCATATTTGGTCTCTACACCTTTTATATTTTTTATTCTTAATGTTTATATAATACAGTTCTCTCTAAAAATTCAAACAAAACAAGACAAAAGGGCAAAAAGTCAGTCTCCCTTTGACACTCCCCGGAAGTAATCCCCATCCTTCGAAACCTTTTTCTGTACACTTACAAACACACGTAAGTTTGTTTTAGTATAAAGAGGATCATCATATATTGGCCTTTGACTTGATTTTTTCCACTTAACAATATATCCATCCCTAACCGGTTTGGCTCAGTGGCTAGAGCGTCGGCCTGTGGACTCAAGGGTCCCAGGTTCGATTCGGGTCAAGGGCATGTACCTTGGTTGGGGGCACATACCCATTGGGGAGTGTGTGGGAGGCAGCTGATCGATGTTTCTCTCTCATTGATGTTTCTAACTCTCTATTCCTCTGCCTTCCTCTCTGTAACAAATCAATAAAATATATTTAAAAAACAAAAACAAAAAACAAACAAACAAATATATCCAGATAAACTGTTTTCCCTACACAGAATTCTCCAGTTGCTAGGGCACCTCCCCTTGTAAACCTTCAGTTCCTGTGCCAATCTTCATCCCTCCCATTAAGGTGGGCCTGCTTCACACAATTTAAAAAATAATTTCCCTGCCACTTTCAACGTTTGGCTGGGCATTTCCATATAGGGTTTACATAGCAACTTACAAACAAAAAGAAAAGAAAATTCACTTCACACAAACTATAAACTTTTCTTTCATGATTAAAAAGACATCGTTATATGGTACAAAGCTTTGGAAATCCTCAGCTTGTTGAGCTTTCTCATGGCTTGGGATCTAGATAAATTGGCAGTTACTCTGTAGCCAGGTATAAAACAAAGCATTCACAGACTCCCTGGAATTGTCCTAAACAAAATTAGTTATCTAGCTGGAGGAGGTCGATGGGGGAAAAAAGAGAACATATGTAATACTTTCAACAATAAAGATTAAAAAAAAAAACAGTCATCTACAATAACATGGTTGTAAAGGACCATACTGATGAGAAGCACAGAACCACAGAATGTTAATTGTTTTTCTTTTTAATGCATAGGCTGTCCAAGATAACATCAGTTATTCACTGTATTAGGTTGATATTATTTCAGTTGTTTTTCCAATTTTATGAAGAAGAGTATCTTACAATGGGATAATACCGAGAATCAAAATGTTTGTCAATAAACAAAGGAGTCAGTTTTCAAATCACGTGCGTCCTCCCCACCTGCTCCTTCCTTCAAATAAAAGTACCTGAAATAATCCTATATTTATATAATAAAAGCCTAATAGGCTGTGTCCAGTTGGCCATTCAACCAATCAAAGCGTAATATGCTAATGATATGCTAAGGCTGCTCAACTGCTTGCTATGACGTGCACTGACCACCAGGGGGCAGATGCTCCAACTGGTAGGTTAGCTTGCTGCTGGGGTCTGGCTGATTGGGACTGAGACAGGCCGGACATGCCCTGGAGCCCTCCCATGGTCTCTCCCTGGCTGGCCAACCTCCTGCTTCCCTCCCCGGCCCCGATTACACACTGGTGGGGTCCCTCAGCCTGGCCTGCGCCCTCTCGCAATCCAGGACCCCTTGGGGGATGTTGGAGAGCCAGTTTCGGTCCGATCCTGCAGGCCAGGCCGAGGGACCTGACTGGTGCACGAATTCGTGCACTGGGCCTCTAGTATAGTAATAGTGATACAACACCCAATCAATGTGAGGACACAATTTCTATGGTTAAACTAATCCACAGCTCCAGCTTATGCCAACTGATGAAACAGCTCCACACTTCCTCCTCCCACTATTTCACAGTGGGCTTGGGTCTCCCCAGCTCTAAATCATGGGTAACGGCTTCCACAGTCTGAGGTAGAGGGTGAAGAAAGCCCTCTCAGTAAGAAGTAGGTGGGCCCTAATGGGCAAGAATATGGTGCCAGGAACTCAGAGGGTTAGAAGGCCATGGGGAGCTGCCTCATATCTATCTATCTATCTATCTATCTATCTATCTATCTATCTATAAAAGACTAATATGCAAAGTGTCCCCTCGGGAGTTCGATCGCTTGCTATGACGTGCGCTGACCACCAGGGGGCGGCATGGACCACAGTGGGCAACCAGTGGTGGTGGCGGGGCGCTGAGGGAGCAAGGGAAGGAGGAGGCGGGGAGGCAGGGAACCTGATCCGCCCTGATCGCCAGTCAGGCCTAGGGACCCTACCCATGCACGAATTTCATGTACCTGGCCTCTAGTTAGTATATATTAACTTTTGCTATCTGGTAGTGGAAGTAACCATCCATGATGGTCGTATTTGACCCAGATGTTGGTTCTCTTTGCTACAATAGGTTAACATGATTAAAGAAGCCCATGATAGATAATTCTAGTGAGAGATATTTTTGTTCTGTCTGTGGGTGGGTCTAGTACAGCTTGTCAGTATTTCCTCCTCCACATCCTGGCACTACTTAATTAACATTAAAAGGTTTAGCTACCAAATGCTAACAAGCAGTGAATTCAGTGCCACAGGGGCTAAAAAGCAGAGCTGTATTAGCTCATTACTAAATTTTAAAATGTAAACATCCCCAACTATATTGCCATTTTTCAGGACTACCCCCAGTCCTTTGTGCCAATTAGAAAAAAGGTGCCTTTTACAGGCTGATGAAGTCTCACGGGTAAGGCTTGATGAAAGAGGTAGATTTCAGCTCTCGTACTCTTGGCCAGACATCCATGGGTGATGCAACTAACTGCTCAACTGTATATGGAGGCCTTGCTGTCATTCCCATTAATCTTTAATAACAAGCTAAGGAAGGCACCAACAAAGATTCATTGTCTTCCTTCCTTTTTGTCTTGGATGCACAGGCTTTGACTTGAGGTGTCCCACAATGATAGAATCAAGTCTGTAACCTAATATTGTAATAAAATAATTCCTCTAGCCCCATTGAAGTCAACCCTGGTACTCATTAGAATCATCTGGTGGAAGCTGAAAAAATACCGATGTCCAGGCCTCACCCTAGTCTAAATGCAAGAGTCCTAGTGCACCAGAACTTCTAAGGGTGGGACCAACGCATGAATATCTTAAAACACACACACACAAACAGCAACAATACACGTTAAGAGTTGAGAATCACTGAACATGTACTTAATCTATATTCTTTCCCAGTGCATCATCACATCCAAATACAAGGTAAATTCTGAAATGTTTTCCCATTTGTTTTATCCTCTTTAGACAACAGGCTCTTTAGGAGAAAGAACTCATCAATTAAATAGTTCCGGTCCTTCTTCAGAATAGTCCTTAGATACAGGTGAAATATGAGATCACGGATGATATTAATTTTCCTCTTTTCCTATGTACAGAGTGCTCCCCCAAAAAATGTATAAACACTTTAACAGCTAATTCTATTACATTTTGAAAATGAAATGTATTTTAATAAAGACTGCCTTATTCAAAGTGTGTATACATTTTTGAGGTCACCCTGTATATTTCTGAAATGTTCTATCATTAACACATTACTTTTGCTAAAAAGCAAGTTTATTTGAAAAACTCGTTAGAATCCTCTAGAAACGACCAAAGAGCACTATTTCACTTTTGGAACAAGTGTATTCCTGCAATGTATACAAATCATAGTCTTATAAAAAAGAAGTCACAAGCCCTAGCCAGCTTGGCTCAGTGGATAGAGCGTCAGCCTGCGGACTGAAGGGTCCCAGGTTCGATCCCGGCCAAGGGCACATGCCTGGGTCGCGGGCTCGATCCCCAGTAGGGCGTGTGTAGGAGGCAGCCAATCAATGATTCTCTCATCGTTGATGTTCCTATCTCTCTCTCTCCTCTCCCTTCCTCTCTGAAATCAATAAAGAAATATATTTATATATAAAAAAAAAGAAGTCACAAGTCTGGAGATGCTCTCTGGTTGAGCTTTGGTTGGTATTTGTTTCTAATACTTCACCTTTAAATTTCTTTCTGCTATTCTAATGTTTCCCATTTGTTTAGACCCCTGATCCCAATCATATAATCAATAAACCAATATTTAAATTACCCAAGTTACACTAAGTAAAGTGTATGATTATCTAACCACTAAGCTGTACACCTGAAACCAATAAAAAACAAAATTTAAAGGGAAAAAATAAATTACCCAAGTTATATCCTTTACAGACATACATTTACTCATTCTTTTAACAAGTAATTTGAGTTACTGCTCCTTACATACCATATTAAAGAAAGACCCTGCCCTGGCCAGTGTGGCTCAGTTGGCTGGGTGTCGTCCCTTGCACTGGTTTTGATTCCAGATCAGGGCATATGCCAGGGTTTGGGGCTCAATCCCCAGTAGGGGGCGTGCAGGAGGCAACCCAGTGATGTTCAGCTCTCACACTGAAGTTTCTCTCAGTCTCTCCTCTGGCCCTCTCCCTCTCTCTAAAATGTCAATAAAAAAATATTCAAAAAAAAAAAGAAAGACACCATCCTTACTCTCCAGGAGCTTACAATCTAGAGATAAATGGAACAGAATGATGTATTTCAGGCACAGAGAGTAAATACCACAGGAACGCAATGTAAGAAAGGTTGCTTTGTGTGGGGATCGGGAAGGGACTCCAGAAATCAAATCATCTGAACTGGACCTTACAACAGCAACAGGTGACTGGGGGCAAGTGGTGAGCAACTTAAGGAAACAGAGACAAGAACAAGCCACATTTACTGAGTCCCTGACTAGAGAAGACAAGCTGAACAAGAAAACGGACACTCACAGACGTTTAAAGTGGGATGGGGCCCTTCTAATCTAAGCTTCCTATCGAAACTACATTCATCCTTCACTTACCAGTTTAACCTCCGACTCCTCCAAGCAGATTCTCTCTATAGCTTTTGATCCCCGGAGCTGTCAACCTTCCCTGTAGTCCAGTGGTTCTCAACCTTCTGGCCCTTTCAATACAGTTCCTCATGTTGTGACCCAACCATAAAATTATTTTCGTTGCTACTTCATAACTGTAATGTTGCTACTGTTATGAATCGTAATGTAAATATCTGATATGCAGGATGGTCTTAGGCGACCCCTGTGAAAGGGTGGTTCGACCGCCAAAGGGGTCGCGACCCACAGGTTGAGAACCGCTGCGTAGCCTATGCCAACCCTACACGCCTGAGCATGATCGTTTTGTCCAGGTAACCCAAATCAAGGCGCTTTTTAAAACGGTAAACAGGTATAAAAAACGTGAGTTAACGTGATTCTTAAATTCGTTCACTGTTGGTCTTTTCAAAACGTGTAAACGTGATCATGCCACACACTGCTTAAAGCCCTTCAATGATGCCGTTATTCTCAGGGGGAGCCAGGCATAAACTTTACGTGATGTATGTATAGGTGTCGCAACGTTCGGTCCCTGCTTACCACTCCTGTTTCTTAAGGAGAGGCTTTCTCCCGTCGCTGAGCTTCCGCACCGGCCGTTTCCCAGGGAAACCTCGTCCTTGACTCTTAGTGCGGCCTCGTTAGTTTCCACTATTGATTTCAGCGAGGAAGAGAGGGGGTTGTTCTTACTCTCACAGCACCGTGCTCTTTCATGTTTGAGAATTCATCTTGGTTTGCACTGATGCACTGTTGGTGTGATTATTTGACCGATTTTCTCTCCCGCAGGAAAACCCCCTGAGATTGGGGACACTGTCATTCACACGCCCGCCCGGGGATACCAGGCAGTCAACTGACACTTGTGGAAAGAATAAATGTGAAGTTAGGGGATCTGTCTCCTGCAATTACACCTGCGGCAGGCAAACCGGCGCCAGCTCTGGCTCTGTTTGCATGAAAAAGCATTTTACGAACAAGGCCCCCCATTCGCAGATTCTCCACGAACTGCGCGCTGCCCCGAAGGGCCTCGCATTCAGACCCGGACGCGTCCGGTCGCTTGCAGAGGCCTCGCGCTGCACCGCAGGGGCCGCTGGAGGAGGGGCCGGGCGGGCGCGGATGGACTCGCCGCCGAGGAGAACTCTGGGCTCGGGCAACAGCATGTACGTCGGCAGCACCGCTCCATCTGCGATCAACTCCGCTCCGTTCGAGCGGTGCTTTTGCGGGACCCTGGACAGAGGCGTCGGCGTAACGCAGGCCCCGCACTCCGAACCCGCACTCGCCCCCCAACGGTACCCCCGGATCCTGGACGAGGACAGTCTCGCCCGGCACCCACCTCCCGGAGCAGCTTGAGGTCCCCGTGCTGGATCTCGTACAGCTGGATGACGCCGGTGCCCCGGGCGAAGTTGCCCATGGTCACAAACTTGGCGCTGCAGGGCATCCACTTACAGTCAAACACCGTGTAGTTGAGGCTCTTCTGGATGTGGACAATGATCTGGGGCTTCTCGAAGGCCGACATGGCCCAGCCGACTTGTCCTCCGCCAACGGGTACTTTCAGCCCCTGCCCAAACCCTAACCTGGAAACCAGACCCCAAACAGTTGGGACGGTTTGTGCCTTCCGCTCGCCGTACTCGCCCCCTGACGCCCTAGCCAGTTGGACTTAGTTGTCTCGGATAATACCAGATGCGTTACTGAAATCCCACGAGCTTTTCCTTCACCGGTGACACAAACTTAGGTATCGCCTTTGCCTACTGCCTTTAGCACATACACAGATTCCAGGCCACAAGATGCTTTGGCGTTGAGTGGCGGGGCCAGAGGCGACCATAAGAATACGGCATATTTTAGGACAGCCCCCTTCCCTCCCCAGCAAACTCACACAAAAATCCTGCTTCAGGTCCCCGGCGTGGGGACCTCTTAGGAAAGGGGGCGGAGCCCTGCGGCTGGTTGGCGAACACGTGGTGCGCCTGCGCAGTGCAGCGGCGCACGTGTTCCACCCGGAAGCGCCTGCGGAGGCTAGAGATTCCTGAGGATGGCCGCAGCAATGGAGGCACAGAGCGGTGTGGCCGAGGACGGTTTCACCCAGGTCACCCCCAAGGGTGGCCGGAGGGCGAAGAATGTCCGCGGCGGGGGAGGGTGGGATGCCAGCCGCATGGACACTGAGGAGGCCTGGCCGGCGGCGAAGAGGCCCGTGTTCCCGCCCCTCTCCGGGGACGGGTTCCTGGTACTGGCGGGACCGGGACGGGAGTGGGGTAGGGACCTGGGGGAGGCCAAGTCGGTGGTGATGGTGAGGCTGCGTGGGCCCTTCTGAAGCTGCAGACGTGACTCCGCTGACGTTTAATTCGTCAGAGAAAGGGAGCTTTTTTGTGCGGATCAGTTGTCAAGTTACAGCTCCACCCCCCTTCCTTCAGGCATCTCAATTGTGCGTCCTTTCCTTGCAGGATGGGAAAGAAGAAACAAGGAGAATTCCAGTCCCAGCTAACAGATACACACCCTTGAAAGAGAACTGGATGAAGATATTTACTCCTATCGTAGAACATTTGGGACTTCAGATTCGCTTTAACTTGAAATCGAGGAATGTAGAAATCAGGGTATGGAGAATGCCAGCCATTTCCAAATACGGTTTACAGGGATGAACATGCAGGAATAGACTTTCCTCCGTGGGACTCGTTTTGTTAAATGACTTTCTCCCAGTTTTCTAACTTAGTGAGTTTGCATTTAACACACATATTAGTTGAGTTCATAAGTTGAGCCTGAGATCATACCAAAATAGTGGTTATGTTATGCTCTGCATATTTTTTTTATAATGTTCTGTGTTGAACTGAGAAAAGGCCAGCTAAAGAGAGGTCGTCATAAACAGAAGTTTGTAAATAATGAGCTGAAGTACTTGCTGCACTATCTATTTTATTGGTATTTGGGGAAAAATGTATCTTAGAAATAAGTACAAATTACATATATACACATATATGTTGTATACACATATAGACAGTACTACACACGTGTATATATTTTTTCCTATGGTGTCAGCCCAGTGGTTCGACAATCAAAATTAATTGACTTAGAGCTTCTTTTTCTGAGTGCTAACTTTGTATCAGAATCAAAGACCAAAATCAATTATAATCTGTCTTTTTGAGGATTGTTGTGCTGTCTGTCATCAGGACTGCTATAGACTCATCTCCTCTGAGAGACTAACAGGGGTGGGCAAACTTTTTGACTCGAGGGCCACCATGGGTTCTTAAACTGGACCGGAGGGCCAGAACAAAAGCATGGATGGAGTGTTTGTGTGAACTAATATAAATTCAAAGTAAACATCATTACATAAAAGGGTACGGTCCTTTTTTTTTTTAGTCTTATTCATTTCAAACAGGCCGGATCCGGCCCACGGCTGGACTAGAACAATGGAATAAAGCCGAGAGGCACTCTAAATAGTTGGTAACGTTTAAAAGAGAGAACTTGACAGTAGACTTCCTTGCCACTTTCATTCAGGTTTTCATGGCGTCATGCCAAAACTTCCTGTTTCCTTATAGGCTTCCCTTGCTTCGTTGCTTTCCATCATCTTTCACCACTCCGTCCTCTGTGCCGAGCCAGATTAATTTTCCCAGACAACACTGCTTTTGTTTTGATGACCTGGCATCTTCAGTGTCTCTGAAACACAAGAGTTAAGTTTCGGACTGAACTTGCCTTTCAAGTAGGAGTCCCAGTCCCAAGTTTGTCCCACCATCTCTCTGAACATTTTTATATCCATACGTACGGGTGGCTTTCCTCTGTGACGAAGACCCTCTCCTCCCTCCCCCCTTTGTCGTCCTGTCTCAGTCCCCTTCATCTTTTAGGGTCTAACTCAAGTCCTTTCTCCTTTATGATCAGTCCATTTTTCAGTCATGCCTTCAGTGCCAAAGCTGTGTTGTGTTTCGCTGTCATATGGGTTGCAGCACCCTCAGTTTGGGTCCCACTAAGAGTTGTGATGCTGTTATACGCCAGGCACAAGGTGGTGCTTTAGCACATGCTACACATTTTGGCCTTTAGGACAGCCCTGTTAGGGAGAGGACATATCCCCATCTTATGGATGTGGGGACACTGAGGGTCAAAGGAGTGTCTTGGCCAAAGTCATCAAGCTGATAAGTGAATTTTGATACTAGTAGGGACCTCTTGGGATCTCCTACCCTGGCGCCCTTATTTTACGATGAGAAAACTTAAGACCTAGAATATTTATGGGACTTGTTCAAGGTCATGTAGAGGATTGGGATAGGATCCAGTTTTAAAACCAGACTCATACAGGGTCTAGTTTTATACAACCCTGTATGGTTTCAAATTTGTCAAGGACGTGGTCTCCTCAATTAGATGGTGAGCTTATGTGGGAGAGTGGAAATAACAGTTTTGGAATCAGACCTATGTTCAAATCTTACCTCTTTCACCTTTTAGTACTTTAGTTGCCTCGAACATCAGTCTTTATATCACTTAATATTTAGGGTTGTCAGGAAGCTTAGAGCTGTTGTACAGAAAGCACCTTTATAATGCATGTCATTTACAGTGGTAGGCATGTTAGGAATAGCTGTTTCTGTGATTATCCAGTGAACTCTTTGAGGGCAGGATCCCTGCTTAAACCACTCTGAGTAGTTAGTACTGGGGTTGTTGCTGTGGGAAACATCAGTACATACACGATTGAAGTTGGGAGATTAGATCACAACTTGCAGGGAAGACTGTATTGAAAGATAAGACTACTGGCTTCGGCCTTGACGCATGGAGGGGCTGGTCTGAGGACGTTCTTCAGCGTGCGTGCATTCCGGCTGTGCCACAGGGATCTTGCTGTTAAGCCCAAGTCAGATCTGGATGGAGTACAGTCATTTGACAGCATTTTGGTGGGACTGTCTACCTCTGGAGTTGGGAAAGTTTTATTTTGCAAGTTAAACAGTACTTACCTCAGCAAAAACTGGGTCATGGAGAATACACTGGGGAAAGGGTGGTGGTGAAGGAAATTACAATAAAGGGAAAGGTCATTCCTAGTATTCTGTTAGAATATTATCTTTTTCATCACCACCTATAATGTGTGCCTCTTTTAAAACAGACTTGTAAAGAAACCAAGGATGTTAGCGCCCTGACAAAAGCCGCCGATTTTGTGAAAGCCTTTATTCTCGGGTTTCAGGTAGAGGTGAGTGATTTCATGACATCTGAAATAGGGGCTTGAAAAATACTCAAAATGAATGTTTCAATGAATTGGGACTTTTTTAAATACGAATTTTTAATTCCATAATTGGTGTATTTTAGCTTAATACTCATTCTCAGGGATTTAAATGGAAGGGCTTCACAGTATTTATTTTTATATTGTAGGATGCACTTGCTCTCATTAGGTTGGATGACCTCTTCTTGGAGTCCTTTGAAGTTACAGATGGTGAGTGTATGGCGGTCTTTTGTAATGAAATACTGTCCTTTTGTATTGTGTGTTTCTCAGCTTTCCTAAAGCTTTGGTTGAGCTGGATTATGAGCAGCTTTTTTAAAAAAAAATGCATATTTCATGTCTGTTAAGAGGGAAATTGTGTTAAAGATTACACTGTATGTGGAAGTGGGTGGTGTACTGGAATGGCTCGCCTCTTGAGGTCTTGCTTTTCTCATTTAGTGAAGCCTCTAAAGGGAGACCACCTGTCAAGGGCAATAGGGAGAATCGCTGGCAAAGGAGGAAAAACCAAATTCACCATAGAGAACGTGACACGGACACGGATAGTTCTAGCTGATGTGTAAGTATGTGATCTGAGGAAAATTATTGTTGTAATTTACATTTGATCTTTTGCTTGGTCATAAAGATAAAATGACCTTTCAGAAGGTCATAAAAGTTGTATTTTATGCATAGGGTTGCCACTAAATCTTTGTCAGCATATGGTTCTGGATGAATAGTTACTTACTGTGAAAGCAGATTAAGTTGGGAAAACCTTAGAAATTTTTTCCTCAGTTAGCATGAAGGGAATGTTTGGAACCAGTATTAAAAGGAATTATAGGACAGGTGAAAATGTAAATAGTTTCTCAGGGGAATCTATTAAGTCAGTAGGGGAGAGCAAATGCTGTTGTGAGATTTCCTTTTAAAATATGTATTTAAAGGCCCTTCCTAAAAGGAAGGTGAGTAGTCACATTGGGCAGAAACTAGAGAACATATGGGGACATAAATAAGATGAGACAGGCTTAATGTAAGGGTGCAGGAAGTCTAATTACCCGTCCGTGAGGTTGAAGCTGCTCTGTTGCCAGGTTGGGATAACTAGCAGATGGCTCAGAGATTATATAATGCACAAAGTTGGGAGGCGAAGCCGTTGCCTGCTACCGAATCCAAAAATAATTTTATTTGAAATTGTCTCATCTTTGCTCTAAACTGAGAGGTTCAACTATTTCTGTACTTAAAGAATAACTATATTGCCAAAACCGGTTTGGCTCAGTGGATAGAGCGTCGGCCTGCGGACTGAAGGGTCCCAGGTTCGATTCCGGTCAAGGGCATGTGCCTGGGTTGCGGGCACGTCCCCAGTGGGGGATGTGCAGGAGGCGGCTGATTGATGTTTCTCTCTCATCGATGTTTCTGACTGTCTCTCTCCTTTCCTCTCTGTAAAAAATCAATAAAATATATTTTAAAAAAAAAAGAATAACTATAGTACTACTTTGGTGGACCTCTTTACCTGAGGACAGGTGTATTATAATTTTGATCTTTTATGAATTGAGTCTAGAGTTGGGAGTAGGGAGCCAGGGGAAAAGTTTTTTTGAACTAGAAACTTAAGAAATTGTGAAATGTATACCACATATTAAAATACTAGAGGCCTGGTACATGAAATTCGTGCACAGGTAGGGTCTCTAGGCCTGGCCTATGATCAGGGCCAATCAGGGCCTGCCTTCGTTCCACGCTGCCCCCTGGTGGTCAGCGCACATCATAGCGAGCAGTTGAACTCCTGAGGAGACAATTTGCATATTAGCCTCTTCTTTTTTTTTTTCTTTCTTTTTTTTTAAATATATTTTATTGGTTTTTCTACAGAGAGGAAGGGAGAGGGATAGAGAGTCAGAAACATCGATGAGAGAGAAACATTGATCAGCTGCCTCCTGCACACTCCCTACTGGGTATGTGCCTGCAGCCAAGATACATGCCCTTGACCGGAATCGAACCTGGGACCCTTGAGTCCACAGGCCGATGCTCTATCCACTGAGCCAAACCGGTTAGGGCACATATTAGCCTTTTATTATATAGGATAGCCCTAAAAACTTGTTAATTTAGAAATCTAAAAATGAACTGGTTTGTTAATCATATTATGGGTAGTACATCTTAAACTTATAAGTATTTATAAGCATTACCTTAAAAAATGTACTCATTGAAATAAATTAACAGCTTTATTGTGGAATGATTTACATACAATAACATTCACCTGTTCTAAGTACACAGTTCAGTGAGTTTGGGCAGAGGTACTAGTCCTGTAATCCCACTTCACTCACACAGATCCTTCACCCCAAAAGTTCCTCGTGTACCTTTGCAGCACCCATACCCAGGCACTTATTGATCTACTTTGTGTCACTGCGGTTTTGCCTTTCCTAGAAGTCACAGTCTGTAGTTTTTGGGATATGGCTTCATTTAGTTGTTTTGACTCTCCATTTTGTTGGATGTATCAGTAATCCCTTTTTATTGCCAAGTACCAGTCCAATGTATGGATATATTGCATTTTGTTTATCCACCCACAGATGATGGACATTGGGATATTCAATTTGATGCTATTATGAATAATGTTGCTATTGAATTGCTTCTTAGATCTTTTGTGTGTATTTTTGTAAATTGAATTACTCAAAATTAAAGAAATGTACTATCTGGTAGTTTTTGCTACAAATAGGCTAATTGGAAATTCACAAGTTGAACAATTTAGATTAATTATGATCTAGCCATAAAGTGGACTGTTGTACACCTCTCAATGTTATTTTGGATGAGTTGCTAATCTGGTAAAATACAATATAATGTGAGCAAGATATAAAACTAAAAACTACTTGCTCCATATATATGCCGATAAATGGGAGAGGAAGTCATGTTGCTTGTATGTCCGGAGACCTCCATGCCATTCCAACTACTGCCCCATTACTTTGTTTTAGTAGGAAAACTACTGACGCTTTATATATTCTTGCTGTCTCTGTGTTCTCATCTTTCATGCTTTAAAGAATTCTATTTTTGTTAGTTAGACATACACATATTTTAAAAAGCCAAAAATTTCTATTGCCTACCTCCCTTTCCTCCTCTTTAGAGGAGTCAATTTCAACTCAGCGAATTTTTAAAAATTATTTATCTCCATATTTCCAAATATCTTATTTATAGGCCAGCTTCTTAATTTTTTCCGATTCATTGTTGACTACTATAAATGATAAGGATTTAGCTTTCTTTCACCCCTCCCCTTCCCTCCCCTCCACACACTCAGCCTTTCTCACGATCCAGTTTACTCTTCTTCCGAACCATCCTGTCCGTACATAATGTTACGGACCAGCTGTTAGACCAGTGTTCAGTATTACCTGCTGCCAGGCTTTGGAGCTCAGTTATGGAAGACAGTGTGCAAATGTTTGCTTGACATTGCCTGTTTATAACATGATTCTTCTTCAGCTGAGTCTGGTACCCATGTTTTTTACCTTCTCCAACAAACTCCCCTCTCCCCCCAATAATTTCGTCAGAGTTACAGAGGGGTGGTTGCCTGTTTGCTCAGAATGGGGAAGAAAACCTGGGGATCATCTGAATAGACTTTAACTGATTTTCTTGTTAGTAGCTTTACTCTTACCCCAATTTCAGAAATACCTGAGCCTATGTAGGGCGGGGGGAGCGGGGAGAGGGTTCTGCTTGATGTTCCCAATGCCGATTTCGGGTGGTTTACTGAAATTTTGGAAGATGAGTTGAAAAGGCAAAATGCTCTCTTTAGATCTTTAAGTCATTCAGCAAGGAACTCCCATTAAAATGGTCTGGGTGTGAGTACTGAAGAGATTTAGATAATCTTAGAAAGCTATATAGTAGAAATCCAAAGATGTTTTAATTAAGTACAGTATTTCTTGCATTTCTGGGTAATCAATAATCCCAGGTCTGCCAGTGTATAATCTTGAACAGGTTTCTTGTAAACATTTCCATTATCTGTAAAACAGTAAATAGCATCTACCTAATGATTCTCCTGTGAGGATTAAAGGAGAACAAGTGTATGAAGCCCTAACACATTATTTTGGTCATTATTTATCCAAAATCTAATGTCTTAGTTTTGTTTTTATGTTTATGTATTTTCTAATCTTTTTTAATATTGGGACATAATTCACATGCCATAAAATTCCCCCTTTCAAAGTGGGTTCTTAGCATATTTGCAGAGTTTGCAGCCATCATCACAGCCTTTACTTAGAAATCTGTATTTATGATTTTTCAGTTTCTGGATTACAAGACTTAGTAAAGGAAATGTATTTTGTTGCTAACTTGTCTCACTTTTTCTTGCAGGAAAGTTCATATCCTTGGCTCTTTCCAAAACATCAAGATGGCAAGAACTGCCATTTGCAACCTCATCCTGGGTAATAATTTCTTTGTATTTTCTCTACAACGAATAGAGGATCTAGAGTAAACCAGATTTGCAAGTCAGTTTAGAGAAATGTTAAAGATAGCAAATAGAGACTCCTGGGGGCTGGCAAATGAGAACCTGAGAGAAGTAGGAATCTTTTTGCTTGGATTCCCTGTCTGCTAAAGCGAAAGGATTTATTGGCTTATATTGCTTAAATCTTCACTGCCTTTCCCTGATGAGTGACGTGCACAGAAAAGCCATCCCAGAGCATCAGGCAATGACACCGTATTTTAGGTTCAACGAAAAGGGAGCTGCTGCTGATCAGCACCATCAGCTTAATCCACTTGGTCCCATTTCCCACGGCATCAGCGTCAGTAACTCGGTCAGGAGTTACAGGGAGCGTAGCAATGTACTCAGAAAACACTGGAGATACTCCCTTGGTGCCCAGGTCTGACTAGCTTCCTTCCTAAATATGTTGGCTCTTATGATTTAAAATGGGTTTTTTTGGAGAATATTTGGATATGGTTTCCTTTTTAGGCCTTTTGTTGATTAAAGATAGATCCAATGGAAAATGTTCCTGTTCTTTTAGAGTTTTGTAGACCATTTTCCATGTAGTTTCTATATATGTGAGTATATTTCTACAGATAAATAAGCTTGTTTTGTTTCCTCTACAGGAAATCCTCCATCAAAGGTTTATGGCAATATTCGAGCTGTGGCTAGCAGAGCAGCAGATCGATTCTGATTTCAAATCAGAAACTTTTTCTTGTCTTTGGACTGTAGAGAAAAAGAGCTTACAAATGGTCCCAAGAAACCATGTGAAGAATTTTCGGTCACTTTAAACCTCAGTCTCTGTTTGTCAGTTCTTAGCCAGAAGCATAAACCCGAAAGGAAAAATTTAATAGTATTCATTCAACAGCTTTGAGGATAATTTAAGTATCAAAATTTCATACCATTATTATACTTAAACATTAATTACAATTTCTCTTAAGTTACATGCATAATTTCTAGTTCTTATTTGGAGGAAATACTATTTTTCTATTTGAATTTGTTTTTAAATTATAGATTTATAAACATTTCTTCCCTATGTTGTAATTAAAGAACTATTCCCAGAAAACCTCTCTGAATCATGTCCCTCGATACTGGTGATGTGACTATTTTAGAATCAGGTTATTAGCAGCAGTTTGGCTACAATGTGTGAACCAAAAGGCTAATCTACCTGTTTTGCCACTTGTAAAATTAAACATTTTTATCACAATACAAGGTTGACATGTTATTTTCCACATAAGTGTCTAAGTTGGGTTTATTTCTTCTAAGTAGTAAAGTGATGTTTTTACTCCTAAGAAAGTATGTTCTACAAGTGTAATAGTTGTTTTAACTAGTGTCTGCCTAAATAACTAAAGTTCATGTAAGAAAATGTATTCAGCTGCTGTTTCATTTATATCAGTTACACGTGCCACTGTTACAGTCTAGACCAGCCGTGGGCAAACTACGGCCCGCGGGCCGGATCCGGCCCGTTTGAAATGAATAAAACTAAAAAAAAAAAAGACCGTACCCTTTTATGTAATGATGTTTACTTTGAATTTTTATTAGTTCACACAAACACTCCATCCATGCTTTTGTTCCGGCCCTCCGGTCCAGTTTAAGAACCCATTGTGGCCCTCGAGTCAAAAAGTTTGCCCACCCCTGGTCTAGTCTGTACATTGTATGGGATTGGATATACTTACATATTTTAGTAGGAATCCATTGAGGAATTGCTGGAAGAATTTCCCACCCCAAATAATATTTTATCCTTTGCCGACGCAGTAGCATGAAGAGTATGTAAGATGGTAGCAAATCTCTTTATATTCATAAACTTGGGACACTGAACTTTGATTTAGCACCTTGGGTTCTGGGTACCTCCCTAGGGGAGCAGTAGTACTTGGGGTTTGAAAGGGAGACAAAATGTTAGAGGAAACTCAATTCTTGTAATGGGAATAACGAAGAAGGAATCAAGAGATAAATCTGATTGTCACAGTGATAGTTGATCTTAAGAACCTGGATCAAATCACTAAATCTAACACCTCAAACCTTAGCCATGGTGTCTATGTTTCTATGCCATTTGTCATGCTATACTGTAATTAGTGTCTGCCTCTCACCCTACTATCTAGCACAATTTCTGACTAACAATTTACTTATTAGCTGGAGAATGGGCATGAGTAGTCTTAGTGGCTGGAAAGGGAGGCGGCTTAGGTGTTTCCTCCTAGTCATTCCAGATTTGGGTTCCAATACTCATGCTACCTAGAGTTAGGGTGGTAGAGAAGAAAGCTCATGTTCAAGAATCTGGGAAAAGGACCTAACTTTCCTGATCTCAGCCATGTTAAGATTGGGCCAGCATGCTTAATGTTAGATTACTGAAAGTATACAGTGACAATGTACATAGCCATCTTACAACTTGTAAAATGCTCATGGGGAAATGTTAATTACTTATTTGGTCAAATACACCAAGTAAATCTGTAGGTTTGAGAACAAGGAATTGCTCATTTGATCTGGTTAGCTGATAGATTTATAATGCCCAGGGGAAGTGAAGGGTTGAAGTGGCAAAGGACTTTAAACATTGTGTAATGCAATAAGATTTTTGAGTTTGTGGGAATTTTTGAAGACTAAGGAATAATGTTTCAAGACACATGAGTTTGAACAATATTTAAGTCCTGGAAACTATCCAGAAAGATTGAGATGCTTTTTCACTTTTAAATTGCGGTAAACACATAAAGTTTACCATTTCAACCATTTTTAAGTATACACTGTTGTGCAATCATTACAATTATCCATCTCCAGAAGTTTACCTTCCCTAACTGAAACTGTACCCATGAAACACTAATTCCCCAATACCTCCTCCTGGCCCTTGGCAACCACCATTCTACTTTCTCTGAATTTGAGAAATCCGGGAACTCATACAAGTAGGATCACACAATATTTGTTCTTTTGTAACTGCTTATCCTATATAATAAAGAGCTAATGTGCTAATTAGACCAAACAGCAGAACGACCTTCTGGATGAAGCTGGGGCTTCGAGGGCTGGCCGAGGCAGCCGGGGCTGCAAGGGCTAAGCCCCTTGCACAAATTCCATGCATCGGGCAGGGCCTCTAGTTTAATATAATGTCTTCAAGGTTCACCCTGTTGTAGCATGTATCAATTTCCTTCCTTTTAAAGCTGAATATTCTATTATATGTATACCATCTGTCAGGTACATTTGGGTTGCTTCTACCTTTTGGCTAGTGTAAATGCTGCTGCTATGAACATATTTGTGGGTATACAAATAAACACCCGTGCTGGAGGCTAAAGAACAGTACTTAGCAAACCCTTGCTGTGGCAAGACTGTGGCACACCCGTTACAGTCCCTGCTTTTTAACTTCAGGGTATGTACACCTAGAAGTGATAACGCAGATTTGTTTTTACCTATGGATTACATCAATTTACCAGTTTTTTAAAAAATCCAGAAGAATGAAAAAAAAAAAAGACTAATGGCTGTGGAAGCCCACCAAAGACCACTGTGAATACACTCAGGTTCCAAATATTTTATTTTTTTTATTCATACAGTATGAAGTTGTCTAAAGATCCCACAACATGATGTTTCATGCAGAAGAAAAACTAAACATTCAACATAAACCACCCTCCCCCCACCCACACGCACTTAAAAAAAAAAGAAAAAAACCCTCATTCCCCAGTAAGGAAATAATGTTTGCACTATTTTTCTGTAACGCCAGCCAAGATATGCACAAGCAAGAGAAATAGAAAGCATTTGCTAAAATATCTGTAACAAATACTTATGTACAAAAAATTCACAAAAGACTAGTTCCCCCTTGAAGCAGAGCACATGGCAGTTGACACTGGAACAGATCAAACCACTGGCTGGGATTATAAACCACGTACTGATCCAGAGGAAGAAAGTTACATGTAGTGGAGATTTTCAGTTTGAACATTAACATTTCCAAAGTTTGGCAACATTATCTTTTAAAATTATGCAAATTATGTAAACAAGAGGTACATTTTAAATCGATCTACATGCAAAACTCCATGTCATGCAAGGACACCAAGCACCGAGATTTTTCTCTCACAGACAGAGCCCATGATGTGCAGCACTCAGTTGAAGGAACAGCAATAGCAGGCAGGTACGCCCAATTTAAGATTCACCTCCACTCAACCTGCCCTTTCCCACTCATGACTATAAAACCAGTTTTACTGAAAAACTATATAGGGAAAGACTACTGTCCTAGAAAGCTAGCCGTAACGTTTTCTTCCAGCCAACAGTACCTTTGCAGAAAAGGGAAGGGACAATAACAAGTGGTGGAACATGATATACTACTTTTATATCACACAAATTTATTAAGTTACCCATTACAAATATGAGCAAATCAAGGAAGAAAATTTTCATGCACTCTTTATGCCTTATGGTAAAGAAATTTAAGAGGTATAAATTTGGATAAAAACTTTCTCTTCTGTGACATACACATGAGTAAGATTTCTCCCATTTAAGTCACAAATATATGTTGGGTGTTTAGATACATACATGCAATTTAAATATCACCCAAGTTTCAAATTAGCTGCAAGTCATTTGAAACACAGAGGGGAAGTTTGCAGTTCAAACTTAGGTTTAATTACAAGTTATTTACCCACGTAATAAAACAAATGGATATGCAGTTATGTGATTACTTCAGGTACTCTTCATTAAGTAATGTCAAAGATAAATTATGATTGCCTCACATAGCTTCTGGCCTTTATGTATGAAATCACAACTGAAACTTACATGTACTCAGGGACATTTAATAAATGTAATGGCTCCCAGTTATGAAGCAACAGAATGAAGCAGCCGCAAGCTTTGTGCAGGCACTATATGAACACAAGAACGAGCTCTTGGCAGTAGCACTGACTATACTTTCTCCTCAAGCAAAGATGTAATAAAAGCTGCTCAGCAATGAGACATAGTCCCTGGAAATATATTCATAGGTATAAATAAAGTTACAAACTCCTTTGTTACAAAAATGTACTTAAGGTAAATCATAGGACGTTAACAAATGCTTTGTCAATCTCTCAAAGGAGAAAGCACAGGAAAGAAAGTAGCTGGCCTAACACCCGGCTCAAACTGTACAACCTTCTACCTATAAACCTGTGAAATGACAGTAAGGGTGTTTCATGTTCTGCTTGGCACTTCTGTACTCTGTCATTTTGTTTCTGAATCAAGTATATTAAATTAAAGCCAACCTACTACACATATAGAAAGCTACATATATCTATATATAAATATTTACATATGTATATATAGATACTTTGTTATAAAAGATGAAGAAAAATAAATTAAAAAGCCAACCCCTTCCCTTTCTTCACCACATTGATATGCTCTTTTCATGTTGCTGTCCTTCAGACTTTAAAGTGCTACACGGAGTTATTGAGAGAATAAGAGTTCAATAACACTTAGTTGGCTTCATGAGGCTCATGTTGGAAAATGTGGCTTCACAGAGAAAAATACTTCCATTTAAATACACAGAGAGCATTGCTGGACGTCTTGAGCAGATCTTCAGAGATGGAGAAGAAAGCAAAAGTGTTGGGTGGTACTCTTTAAAAAAGAGTCACACATCTACCACCATCTTTTTGTGGATATCTAGGCCACCTACAACCTGCAATGGAACAAATCAAGCTTAGCCATGTTGGAGAAATTCCTTTTTACTAGTCTAAGCACTTTATTAAAACTATAATATAAAAACATACTATTTTAACCATTTTCAGAAGCTGTGTTTTTTCTTTTGTTGAAGTTACATTGCCTCTAGTTAGAATTTTCATGGCTTCTTTCTTTCAGGAGTGTGGGCAAACTTACTCCGTAAAGGGCCAGGTAAGTAAAATAAAATTGATAGAATTTTGTAGACCATATATAGTTTCTCTTGCATTTTCTCTTTTCCCTTAAAAGTGCAAAAGAAAAACCCCAAAACAAAGCAAAACAAAAACATTTTTAGCTCAAAGATGCACACAGTAGGTCACAGGCAGGATTTGGTCCACTCTGTAGTTTGCTGACCCCTATCTACCCTTAGTAGTTTAAGAGTAAATGTTACCATAAAAGTTGTGCTCGAAAACCAAATATGGGCTTCACTCTCAGTCTATTTTAGAAAAATTAAAAAGTACCAAGTAAGGTTTTCTGCACATTATTTTACCGTGGAATCAAATATACATGAAATTCTTATAGACATCTCAGTTAATACTAACACGGAAATCTAATCATGTAATTATCTGATTATTTGGGGAATAAACTTTATTAAGTATACCCTACATAAAGAAAGTGCGTTGTCATAAATGTTCATAGTTGGATGACTTTTCCCAGAGTAAACACCCAAGTAACCAGCATCCAGATCACTACGCTGAGAATCAACCCCCGTCCTGCACCAGCCATCTCCCTCCTCCTGCCCCACCAGAGAGGTAGCTAGCCACTCTCATGCCTTTACCACCATGTTTTAGTTGGGTCTTTTATACATTACTTTAAAAAAAGTATACTATTTATAAGAAGTATTTATACTTTTACAAATCAAATCTCTTTCTTGGCTGGCTTGTTTCACTCAACATTATGTTTGTGAGATTAATTCATGTTGCCATTTATAGTGACATCTGTATTAATTTTTAACTTAAACTTACTGATTAAAAAATGTTTACCTGAATAAATGTTAAAATCAATTAGTTCTACAATTTCTGCTATGTAAACATTCCTACATTGTCTTTTATTGTATTTGAAGTTATAAGCATTATTCATTGACTTCCTAGCACAGAAGATTTAGCTCTTTCTCACAAACCACTCCCGTCTACCTCCTACCCCATATAATATTTCCCACCTCCTTTTTTTCTTATTTTTTTTTACACCTCCTTATTTTGATTAGACAGAAACTCATTTTAATTATCACTATGTAATACTATTTACAACCGAAGGGCATACTGTAATCCCCCCCAACATTTGTTTTGCTACAGTTAGTAATTATCTGCTCTTTTCCTTTGTTGCGTTTTCTATGCATTTATCATTAACTCAATCTCAAACTTTTTGTTCTAAATACATTCAACTATATTACGTAATTCTATCAATTTTATTGTCATTAGGTCACTCCCAAAACTTTCCAACCTGCTGCAATCCAGGCCCGCCATCTCTGAATCTCCCTTCACCATCCTAGAGATTTCCTTCTTTCTCATGTTGGACCCTATGTTTCCTGGACCCCACATTATTTCTTTTTTGATTTACAACTTTACTTCACTGGGAGCACATCCTCCAGTAGTTTGCCAAAAAGAGAGGCCTTCCACACCTGAAAATGTCTTTATTCTTCCATGTAGTTTGAGTTTGTAGATAATTATAGTTTGGAAATAACTATTCCCCAGAATTGTGAAGGCAATGCTCCATTGTCTTCTAGTTTCTAATTTGCTACTGAGAAATTGGCACTATGATTCTTGAGTCTTTGTACCAAGCTCCTCCCCCACCCCAGCACCCCAGTACCCTAGCTCTTTGGAAATTTGTAGAACCACTTTTCTGTATCCATTGTTTTAAAAATTCATGACAATGTGCCTAGGTCCAGATTATTTTTGTATACTATGCTATGTACTTTTTAGTGAGTCCTTTCAGTCAGGAAACTCATTACTTTTGATTCATTATCCTTGATTCATTTTTAATGAGTTCCTTCCCTCCATTTTCTTTCTGGAACACCTGGCAATTAGGTGTTAAATTTCTTTAAATGAATCTCTAAATTTAAATTTTCAAGAGCTCTTGTAAATATTATGCAGTTTTTGTTTCAATGATTCAATATATCATGTCCCTGAGGATAATGACAGATTTTCATAAAAAAAGTTTTTCCAAGCTTCATTTTGGGGCTTGGCTTCATCTTTATATTTCATAGTAGAAGTTTTCCTCTCATGTCTGGTGACCCTTGGCTCTCTGCTTCTGTAGAAAGGACACTGGAACTTCATGTACATGGTGGGGCTGTTGATTATGGGTACACTGAGTGATCTGCTTTGGGAAGATCAGATTTCTCAAAGAGAATTTTTCTTCTCTTGACTGGAGAATATGTCTAGTTGGCAGGGAGCCTGGTCAGGAAGAAGGCTGGAGTTGTCAAAATGCAAATATGCTTATCTTCACCTACCACCTCAACACACAAACCCAGAAAAAAACCCTCATCTATGTCTTGTGTTTCCCTGCCTAGAGACTCTATTTCACCCTCTCCAATCTCCCACTTAAAGGGCACGAGAGTCTGAACAGAGTAGGGAAGCAGATCTAGTGTTCTAATTTCTTCTTAAACTTTACGCAGTTTTCCTGTTTTGAACCTCACCTTTACCCCTACTTACAGTCATCTTGTGACACCAATTTCTGGCCCTGTCTGCATTATATACCAGGTTGCTTCTCAGCTTTCCAAGCTGACAGCTTAGAATTCATACTTTCTCCTGTCTGCTAAATCAGTTTACTCACTTATAAGTTGCCAAATCTAGTTGCTATCCTCTCTGCTGTTCACTTTGTCCCTGGGAATTCATAACCTTTTCTTCTTAATTCATTTAATTTCATTGGAGTTTTGAGAGGAAACATCATTGAAAACAGATGTTAAATCCACCAACTTTAATCTTGTCACTAATTATTTACAAATTTTATTTGTATATATTAAGTATTCTGAAAATTTTAAAGTAGATACATACAGTGTATATAGTCTTTTAAAATAGCTTTTCTCACATCTTTTACTGTCATTGCTTGAGAAATCAGAATACAAAGATTACTCAATGAAGCCAAAATTATGGGTTTGATCAATGTTCAGAAAGGTTGTTTTAAAACACAAAATAAACATTTTTCTCCATTCCTGACCTCTACCCCTCAAAAACACAAATAAAAGCAATTTATCAAAAATACTGGAAAATGAACTCAAAGCTTAGCTATGTCTTCAGTGTAAATAGTATTTCTATAACTAAAACTATAATTTCCTTCCACCACAGGTAACTTATATGTAATTTAAATTACATTTTTTAAAAAGGTTTTTATTGATTTTAGAGTGAGAGGAAGGGAAAGAGAGAAACATCAATAGAGAGAAAACATTGATTGGCAGCCTCCTGCACACCCGTTCCTGGGGGATCAAGCCCGCACCTGGGCATGTACTCTGACGGAATGGAATTGGGGACCTCTTAGGTCATAGGTCAGGCTGCTCTCTATGATGCCACTACCAACCTGATTTCATGTTCTACTCAATCAGAGGCCAATCCACGGTGATCTTTGGCAATGGTGAAGGGATAGCAAACACCTGTAGCAGTACCACCTGGCAAGAGTTCAAAATCTCAAGTCTAACACTCTTCCAAAAAGACCCAGCCTGTTCTTTAATTAGAGCACTACCCTACTTTTTGAAATGAAATGCAAAGATAGTATTCTCTTGAGATGGCAAAGGATAGTGTGAACCTCTACTTAAAGACAAATAGCTACTTCAGTCCTTACATAAAATACAACCAAAGTTACTTATTTTTCCTTGTGTGGTCTAAATAAAAAATGAAAAGAAAGGGAGAAGAAATGCCTTCCTATAAAAGCATCCAGTCTCTCTGAAAAACTTCAAACTTTTTTGCCCTTGTCATTCTTCTGGATTCACTATTATCTCTAGCTTGCAGTTATAACAAAAAAGCTAACATCTTTGCATTAGAAGTAGAGAAGAGAAGCCTACTCAGAAGCAATGAGTGGTGGCAAATCTCAGGATCTACTGAAGAAAAGCAGTAAGTTGGAAGCTGAACTGTTGCCCATCTCAACCTAGACTTAGTTTTCTAGGGCTCCCCTAACTGTAGTCCTCACCTCTGTAGAGCCCTTGCCCCTAAACATAAGAACTACCCATTAAATAGTGTGGAAATGGAAGGGGCAGGGAATCACCTTTTACATTGCCTAATTGGTGAGTTTAAGATGGACAGGGACTCCATCTCTGTTGCCCTCATGAAATCAAGCATCTGGATTCTAGCTGAAAGTCACGAACACGTATTTCCCAAAAAATGGATTTTGAAGCAGGTTTGTTTTTAAATGAACCTCAAAAAAACATAAATTGTAATTTGAGGAGCTACCAACAATTAGAAAAAGTTACTAGTACCTGTCTTATGGTATGTTATCAATCATTGAGAATACTGGGGTGGCCAAAAGTTAAGTTTACAGCTGTGACTACATAAAACACAGAGTTTATTCTTGTATTATTATTTGTTTATTATTTTCCATACAACTGTAAACCTACTTTTACCCATCCCCGTATTAATTCTTGAGAATACATTGTTATTCACTAACAACTACAACAAAAAACACTTCAAAACTTTGAATGGGGGCAATTAGGCAAAATAACTACAAGGAATTCTCTATTAAGGGTTTTTTAAGTGTTTTCAAAACTAAAGAAGAATCAGATCTTGTGTACTTACAGCACAGAATTCTTCAAAGGATATTCTTCCATCTCCATCCTTATCTGCATTTATTATGGTTTTGTCTACAATTTGCTGTAACTGCGTATCTTTCAGATTGTTCCCCACCATCATCTTCAGCACCTGGAAGAGTTCCCCATTGGAAATATAGCCATCTTTATCCATGTCATAGATACGGAAAGCAACTAAAAAAAGAGTGAGGAAAAAAATCAATGACAAGTATAAGGCAATCGTAAGGGAATATTTTCAATGAAAAAAAAACCTGTTAAGTTGCCAAATATCTAGAATTGTAACTATGAGGACGGCTCCTTTCTACACACAGATGTTGCCCTTCAGTGCAGTTTAACAAACTGGTTAAGAGTGTTGGCAATGGAATCAAGGGTGCTTGGGCCAATTAGTATAGCCTAGGGCAGTGGTCGGCAAACTCATTAGTCAACAGAGCCAAATATCAACAGTACAATGATTGGAATATCTTTTGAGAGCTAAATTTTTTAAACTTAAACTATATAGGTAGTTTGCTTCTTCTTTGTAGCCATGTCAAACAGGGGACCTAAAAAAATGGTTCATTTTATAATAATAAAGCCACCAACACAAAATAATTACAATTCTTAAAATGATGACAAAAATACCTGTAGGTTTTGCAGCTGGTTGGAAAAATATAGGTAACTTTATTCTTCGAGTAGGTACTTTTGTCACCCACGTGCAATTTGTGGACGCGACTAGCACTAACCACTGCACAATGAGACTGCTGACTGACTGGCTCACTCAACTCGTGCTTGAATCGCACGTGCCTCCCCCGCGCTGCGTATCCCGTGGCCCGCCTGCGCCGCGTCTCCTGACTGACACCCCCACTTCTTCTAACGCCACTTCTTCAAAATAGACTCGCCCAGGCCGAAAACCGACTTCTGCGCATGGGCCACTAAGTTTCAATCGCACTGTACGTGCGCGCCTGCATGTGGTATTTTGTGGAAGAGCCACACTCAAGGGGCCAAAGAGCCGCATGTGGCTCGGGAGCCACGGTTTGCTGACCACTGGTCTAGGGTAACTTATTTAACCTTACCAATAAGCATTCCTACTTCCTAGGTTCTTCAGAGTACTGAATGAAATAACACATGTAAACTGCTTAAAAGTGTCTGATACATAGTAAAAGCTCAACAAAAGATAGCACTTGCTCTTACTGTAAGTCTCATTCTGTAAAAATGAATCAAGAGTTCATTTACAAAGGATGCCTGCATATGTCCTGTGCTTCAGAGAAATGTTATTGAATAAACCGTCTCCCTAGTTAAGAGTTGAGTAATTTAAAAAGGTATTGGAAGTTCACTATAATAGAGGCTGACTACATAAACCAAAATAGTGGACTTCTGGCTAAATATTGCCAAAAACAGTATGTGTAAACTAAATTAACCTACTCACACACACTTTCATTTAAAAAAATCTCTTATTCAAGATATGTCATTTATATGGTTATTTTCAATAGAAGGGAATTCTATTTTCCTTCTATCCAATTAAAAAGTGACAACACACTGTTAAAAAGTACTAGTTGTAAATGTCCTAAAGCAGCGGTTCTCAACCTGAGGGTCGCGACCCCTTTGGCGGTCAAACAACCTTTTCACAGGGGTCGCCTAAGACCATCCTGCATATCAGATATTTACATTACGATTCATAACAGTAGCAACATTACAGTTATGAAGTAGCAACGAAAATAATTTTATGGTTGGGTCACAACATGAGGAACTGTATTTAAAGGGCCAGAAGGTTGAGAACCACTGTCCTAAAGGATTTTCTCCAGAATGTAAAATTTCTATTATACCTACTAAGGATTGAGAATAAAAGATATTTTTTAGACTATTTTAAAAGGAGTTTATAATGCAGTATGGGGTAGTACTGGTATAAGAGAGAGAATACCTTAGCGAAGAAAAATACTTACACCTCAACTTCTGCTCCTTATCGCCTTTGACACTGAACTGAGAGACTCCCTCAATGAATTCTGAATAAGAATAGAAAACATTTACAAATCTGAAGTTTCAACTTTTTATATAGAACAATACATATTCAAAAAACTTACATATCCACAAAAGGATATATTCTTGCTGCAGAAGAAAATATTACTTAGCAATGGTTAAGATGGAAAATGCCAAACTTGAAACTTCAACAAATAATTTCTAATTTTTTAAAAATTTGAACCTGAAGTTTCTCTGAGTACCACAGAGCATAACATTCAAAAACTTATTCACAAACTATTTAACTCTTTCTTCTTTTAACATGACTATTAAAAAGGGCTTTTTAAAAAAGACTATATACAGTGAAATGAAATGTTTATTTATTTTAAAGTATAGAATCAAGTATAAAATTATGCATCATGTTAATATCAGCAAAAGCACTGCCAAATGTCTTTGTGAAATCTAGATTAATTAATCATTTTATGATAATATCCATATGCTTATTACTACAGTTTATTTTTTACTGCTGACTTGGTATAAGTCTCATTCTGTAAAAAAGGTTTAAAAAAATGCAGCTTCTCATGTGATAAGTTTCCCTCATGTGAGACTAATTTTCTAAAAACAAAGAAAATACTAAATCTCATTAAATTATCTTATGCAAACAATTTGATCCTTTATGAACCAAAATGTAAATGATTTTTAGTTCATTAAGGTTCATATACCACAGATTTTGAGATTTTAACATACTGTATTATTATAAAAGTACCAGTAATATAAAGGCATTTAAGAAAAGCTAAAAGTTTTCAAACATTTTTGTACATAGAGCTTTTAAGACTCTAACTTGTGGTGTTAAAAACTATTTTCTTACCTTTAAAGTCTACTTCTCCATTCCCATCTGTGTCGAATATATCTATTACTCGCTGTACTAAAGGATTCTGTTGTAACTCCGGCAGAGACATGAACTCTTCCACACTCAAAGAACCAGAATTGTCCAAATCAAGCTTCTTAAATCTCTTTCCTAGCCTTTTAATTTCATCAGCATCAACTAAAAGTAAACAAAAATAATAGCATGATTCATAAAATGATTTTATGATAATTATGGGGGGAGGGAGATTCAGCAGTTAACCAATAGTTTAATTTCCAATTTAATTAAAAGAACGACATACACTATTGACTAGCTCCTTCTAACAGAGAAAGTACATCATAAATATTTTTATTTGGTTACCCTTCTGCTTCTCTGCACCTGCCATAACAGACAGCCAACTACATGCTGAGTACACCAAGACATTAAATAGGATTGACAACGCTAAGCTGATCATGGCAGTCAGGTGGTTCCTACATGTAGGCAGATTCACTTTACAGACAGTTGGGTTACGTTGGACTTGACGTACGTTGTTTCATGTTTATGTCGCCATTTCCTATTTATTTATATATATAAAAAAGTTCTGTCATTTCGACATATGTTTTTTTATTATTTATTTACCACAAATAATGGTCAGGAATTATCTTTCTTTTAAATTTTTTTTACTGTTTCACTTCAGTACTGTTGTGTATGTGCTCCACGTGAGTGACGTAGGTGCTTATGTAGGTGGGTTCCGACTTACGGCGAAAATTGCATTACGTCGCACTATAGAAACGGATCTCTGACATAACCCGAGGACCTACTGTGTTTCTAACTAGAGGACCGGTGCATAAAATTCATGCACTCAGTGGAGGGGTCCTGGATTGTGCCAGGCTGAGGGACCCCACCAGTGCATGATCAGGGCCAGGGAGGGATGCAGAGGTTGGCCAGCTCGGGAGGGACCACGGAAGGGCTCCAGGGTGTGTCCGGCCCATCTTGCTCAGTCCTAATTCGGCCAGACCCCAGCAGAAAACCAACCTACCGGTCGAAGTGTCTATCCCCTGGTGGTCAGTGCACGTTATAGTGACTGGTCGACTGGTTGACTGTCTGCCCCCTGGTGGTCAGTGTACGTTCTAGCAAGTGGTTGAGCGGCCTTAGCATATCATTAGCATATTTCGCTTTGATTGGCTGAATGGCCGACAGGACAACTGGACATTTAGCATATTAGGCTTTTATTATATGGGACTAGAGACCTGGTGCATGAAATTCGTGCACAGGGGGCAGGGGGGTTCCCCCTCAGCCCAGCCTGCACCCTCTCCAATCCAGGACATCCCTCTCACAATCTGAGACTGCTGGCTCCTAACTGCTCACCTGCCTGCCTGCCTGATCGCCCCTAAATGTGCCCCCACTGGCCTGATCGCCCCACACAGTCTGCTATTCAGTCGTTTGGTCGTTCCTCACTAACCGCCCCTGCCGACCTGGTCGCCCCACACAGCCTGATGTTCAGTCATTATTGTGACAGTGTCCTGGACAATTTGCATATTCCTCTATTAGTGTAGATCAGCGGTTCTCAACCTGTGGGTCGCGACCCCTTTGGGGGTCGAACGACCCTTTCACAGGGGTCGCCTAAGACCATCGGAAAACACATATAATTACATATTGTTTTTGTGATTAATCACTATGCTTTAATTATGTTCAGTTTGTAACAATGAAATTGGGGGTCACCACAACATGAGGAACTGTATTAAAGGGTCGCAGCATTAGGAAGGTTGAGAACCACTGGTATAGATAGTTCATGGTTCAAAATTCAAAGCTCCCCTTCCATCCTACCCTTTAGATATCCAATTCCCCTTCTTGGAAGCAATGTTGCCAGTTTCCTGAATATTCTTCCAGAGATTTTCTTTGTAAGTACAAGCAAATAAAATACAGCTTCGCTTTTTTTTTTTAACAAAAAATAGTAAGAAAAAACAGACCCACAAGCCACAGCTAAAAAAATTCACCTTTCAATGCTCAAAGGAGAAAATAAAAATGAAACAACTTAAAAATGTTTGCATTAGTTTATAATTACTCTATCAAAATTCAGTATCAGGTTTATCATATGCATTCTTAAAAAAGGTGTTTTCACTGTCTTCTAAATAACATTATTATTTTCATTCCTTTAAAAAACTAATTCGTATAAATAATTTTCATCTTGGCTTAATAGAAACAAAACAATTATACAAAAATTTAAATACAATCACCAGTAAAAAAAATTAACAAGTTAAATGTTATGCTGCCCATGAGTACTATGGTCACGTATTATGTATTAGGGGAAAGGTGGGTGATTATAAACAACAGAATCTTATCTCTTACAGTTCTGGAGGCTGAAAGTCCAAGATCAGGGTCCTAACAGGATTAGGTAAGGCCGCTCTTCTCAGTCATATATTATGTATTATGTATACATGTATTATGGTCCACAATATTAGAGACTGAAATTCCAAACTGTTTTGAAAGTTCAAATATATATGGCATCTTCAAAGGTAAAGCATGTATTTTTAAAATCTAAAAATATGTTAAAGTGGAATAAGAACTATAATTATATGTACTACTAAGGTATACACTGTATAAGATGCTGCTCCAACATAAATTAGTTCATATGCAGTTGGTAAAGGAGTGATGTCAGTAGAGCACAGAATTATCACTGGTTCATAGGGATTTTTTTCTGACATACTACAAAGGGACCAGGAACAAGTTCTCTAAGATTAAAAGAGAAAGTCTAAGTAAAATATGAAAACTCTTAGAAAAAAGGTGAAAACAACAAATATCTCTCTTAACAGAAAGTAACAGCATCTTCAGTGGATTTAAGAACTCCAAGGCTTTTCAACATTGTTATCTGGTGGAAACAAGGTGCAAATGAACAAGTTGCAAAGACAATTTCTCTTATCTACCACCTCTCCCCCCAAAATAGCAATTAACAATGGTGACTATACCCTGGTTCATTACTTTTTATAAAATTAGTTTCTGCTGAAGCAGATGCCCTCAAGAACCTGTATCTCAAAATAGAAAGCACAGCTGAAGTTTAAGGCTAGTAAGTGAACAACTATGGTACAAATGCCAGAGGTAATGTGTGTTAGTATTTTACTAGAGGCCCAGTGCACGAATTCATGCATCAGTGGGGTCCCTCGGCCTGGCCTGCGGGATCGGGCAAAAACTGGGTCTTCAACATCCCCCGAGGAGTTCTGGATTGCGAGAGGGCACAGGCCAGGCTGAGGAACCCCACCAGTGCACGATTGGGGCCGGGGAGAGACGCAGGAGGTTGGCCAGCTGGGGAGGGACTGCAGGAGGGCTCCAGGGTGTGTCCGGCCATTCTCGCTCAGTCCCGATCAGCTGAAGCCCAGCAGCAAGCTAACCTACCGGTTAGAGCTTCTGCCCCCCCTGGTGGTCAGTGCACGTCATAGCAACTGGTTGACTATCCCCTGGTGATCAGTGCACATCATAGTGAGTGGTTGAGCAGCCTTAGCATATCATTAGCATATTATGCTTTGATTGGTTGAATGGATGACCAGACACTTAGCATATTAGGCTTTTATTATATAGGATTTTTTATTGAGGAGGGAGGGACGGAGGAAGTGTGTGTTAGTATTTTATTGTTAGCACTTGGTTACAAAGCTACTAAAGGAGTGGTCTCCTTAGCCATGTTTACCCAGCACATGAGGTTATTCAGGAATGCACATGTTGTATTATAGTAGAAATGCCTTTACATTCATTACTTTAACACATTGTATACGGGAAACGTATTTATACGTTTTACTTATACGTTTTACGTTGACTGGTAGTAGAGCGCGGGACAGGTATTAATACATTTTTTATAGACTAGTGGTAGAATGCGGGTAACGTATAAATACGTAAACTAAGGTTATCGTAATTTTACTGAACGTTGCCATTTGCGCAAAAAATTAGCAAAAATGGCCCGCGCCACCTGTTAACGCGCGATAAAAACTACCCGCAAATAATGTGTTAATGATTCATCTAAACCCTGCTTCAAACAGCAAAATACACATATAATAATTCAATCAAAACCTCACAAGCACATTAACTTCATAGAGTATTTTATCCCCTTATGAAACAATATTCCTTCTTTAATGGAATAAATGATAAAAGCAGAACTGTTCAACTAAACCTTACTTTCCAATTTTCCATGATGAAATTAGATAACCATGTATGGAACATAATAAAGTCCCACAAATGCTTTTGACTTACTTATTTACATGTGTCTCCCACCACTCAGGGCAGAGTCCATGACTTTTTCAATGGCATTCTGTACATTACATATAACAGGTGCTCAATAAATGCTTACATGAGTATTAATTCTATGTTTCATATTTTAAGCTTATTGATCAAAATGCCATCAGTATTTGAAGTAAAACCATTTATCTAACCAGACACCAATCAGCAAGCCTTTCAGAATTTTTTCAAAGTTCATACATGTTGCTGAAAGCTACCTCTCTATGCTTGCCTTAATTTTATGTATATACTAAGGATTAGTTAACTATCTCCTTCTAGCAATCTTTAGTTTGCTTTAGTTTACAACCACAAACCACAAAAGGTGATGAGAAAACTGAACATTAATGAATGACTAAAGTAGGTTACAAGTAGAAAAGGAAAGACAGATGACAGTGTTTCCACAAACAGTACACAGATGAATCAGGGGTCATTTTCATTTAACAATAGCTCTAGAATATATCATTAATGGAAAAGAGGAAAGGTAGAAATACAGTGCCATATATTTATGGAAACTATCTGTGAAATTCCATTTACTGAGATAGGAACATAAATAACAATTTGGAAAGTTACATTAAAAAACTGAAAATGAAGTGCTTGAAGGATTATGTTTTAACAAGAGGCCCGGTGCATGAAATTCATGCACAGGTAGGGTCCCTAGGCCTGGCCGGTGATCAAGGCCGATCAGGGCCTTCTGGCTCCTGGCTGGGGCCTCCCTTTATTCTGTGCTGCCCCTGGTGGTCAGTGCATGTCATAGCAAGCGATCAGTCTCCTGGTCTAAGTCCTGTGGGGACAATTTCCATTAGGCTTTTATATATATAGACTAGAGGCCCAGTGCACGATTAAATCGTGCGCGTGTAGGGTCCCCTAGGCCTAGCCTGCCAACAGGGCCATGTCCACCGCCCCTGACACCTCACATGCTCCGCGGACGCTGCCACCACTTGCCCTCCACCGGATGCCAGGTTCTCACCTTCCCTAGGCCTGGTGTTTACCCACTTGGAGGATGCCTGTAGGCAGCAGCCCCATTGTGGAGCCGCTCTTGGTGTCCTCCCCTTTGGCCATGACCCGCAGGCCACGCCATCTGGTATCGGGATGCCGGGATGTCCTTCTGCTCCACTGGCCTCTGCTCCATCTGGGCTCGGGTAGTAACCGCCGCCGCCACCACAGTCGCCGTGCAAGAGTAAAGCCGGCAGGCCGGTGGCACACGTGAGTGCACACTCCCTTACACTCCCCCTCGCACCTCTCAAAGGTTAGCCCTGCCCTGTCGAATCCAGCCAATCCGGGAGCCCTGCTGCCCCACCTCCAGCCAATCTGCTCGCCCACTGGCCTCACCCGAACTGCCTTCCCAACCACCCTGGAGGCTCTCAGTCTTTTGAGCTGAACCTTGCAACACGGTGAAGGCGGGGAGGGCCACCTGACACACCAGGAAACTGAAGTCCGAGGCTGAGTGTGAGCGCAGCTCCACCCTGTTCCCTTCCAAGGAGCCTGTCCTATCCCTCTGTGCCAAGTGCTCAGGTCCCGCCCCTCCCTGACGTCAAGGGCCTATTCTGTCTCCCAGCCACCACCCGCCTCCTGCCTCCCGCCTCCGCCACCTTGGCTCCGTTCCTGTCTCCGCCGCCTCTACTTTGCTCCCTTCTGCTGCTTGGCTTCCTTCTACGTTGTCTTCAGTCTTCGCTCCCAGCTGGTATATGCAAGTTAACCGCCATCTTGGTTGGGTTAATTTGCATATAGTCGCTGATTGGCTGGTGGGCATAGCGAAGGTATGGTCAATTAGCATATTTGTCTTTTATTAGTGTAGATTATCTGGAGAACACCAGTAATCCAGAAGACAGTATTCCACAGTCTTAATGAATGAATAAGGAATATTATGAATATCAAGATAATAAAAATTAATCATAAACCATCAAATAAATGTATTGGCTCAATCCATCCTTTTTACACTGTCAATAGCACTCGTTCTAAAGGTTATATTCAGCCCAATTGCTAGTGCTTAAAAATTTCTAGTGGCTTCCTAATACAAACGGTAAAAAAGTCTTAAGTCCTTGACAACAGTTAGCCTCAATTTAAATTTCCATCTTTCTCTACCCATTACTTTTACTTTAGCTACAATGCTCTTGGCACAATTGAACAGGATAAATTTTATGCCTCCATTTCCTCATAAATCCTCTGATTGATGTCCTTCCTTGAATTCTCCATTTATGAAACCACTATCAATTTTTCTAATTAAAAGGGGGGGGTTATTAATTGTATATCCTGTTGTTATGAGTATCATTAACACACATTCTGGCAAAAGTCCTTAAAAAGCAACATTTAAAATCTACCCACTTTCTTCAGCTTTAACTATCTTATGAAATATTATAAACTGTTGATACCTGTTCTGGATGAGTAATTTAAACCTTCCTCAAAGGCAAAGCAACATAACAGTGACGATCCTTTAACTTGACAATAACTGGCTTTTTTTTTTTTTTTAACCATTTGACTATTTTATTATTATTTTTAAATATATTTTATTGATTTTTTTTACAGAGAAGAAGGGTAGGGATAGAGTTAGAAACATAGATGAGAGAGAAACATCGATCAGCCACCTCCTGCATGCCCCCTACTGGGGATGTGCCCGTAACCAAGGTACATGCTCTTGACCGGAATCGAACCCGGGACCCTTCAGTCTGCAGGCCGACGCTCTATCCACTGAGCGAAACCGGTTAGGGCTATTTTATTTTTTAATATATATTTTTATTGATTTCAGAGAGGAAAGGAGAGGGAGGGAGAAACATCAATGATGAGAATCACTGATTGGCTGCCTTATGCATGCCCCCTACTGGGGATTGAAACCCTGGCATGTATGTGCCCTGACTGGGAATTGAACCATGACCTCCTGATAGGTAGATGCTGAATCACTGAGCCACATGTGGGGCAACAACTGACTTTTCTTCTTTTCTCAACTGAAGTTTCTTTTACTTTTTCAATCCTCACCAGAGGATATGTGTTTATTGATTTTTAGAGAGAGAAAGGGAGAGAGAGAAACATCGATCAGTTGCCTCCCATACTCGCCCCACTGGAGATTGAATCTACAACCTGGGTATGTGCTCTGACTGGAAATTCAATCTGCAACCTTGGCATATCAGGACTACGCTCCTACCAACTGAGCTGCAGTCCAGGCTACAGCTAAAGTTGTTGACAGCACAGTGTGTGCGTATCACTCACTGAAGCCCCAGCTGGAGGGGGGGGAAACACCTGTGGGAAGGCTCCCAATAGAGCCAATGATGACCGGGGCTATGGGACCTCTTTATTTTCTTTTATTATTTATTTATTTATTTATTGTTTATTATTTATTTATTAATACATACTTATATTTTTAATCCTCACCCAAGGATATTTTTCCATTGATTTTTAGAAACAGTGGAAGAGAGAGGGAAAGACAGAGAGAAATATTGATGAGAGAGAAAAACATCAATTGGTTGCCTCCTGCAGGAGCCCCAACCAGGGCCCGGGCTGGGGAGGAACCTGCAACCAAGGTACGTGTCCTTGACCGGAATCGAACCCAGGACCCTTTGGTCCACAGGCTCTATTCACTGAGCCAAACCAGCGAGGGTTACAGGAGCTCTTTAAGTCATTCTGTAAAAATAAAGACACTGGGGCAATGCAGATCCAAGACCCTGGTCTCCACCTGGAAACCTGACTGGAGATGCCAACCTGGAGAAGGCACCTGAGGTGTCAACCATGTCCCCCTGACTGCCCTGAGCAGAGGAGAGACCACTACAGGCCTGGCCTGGGGCAGGTGCAGGGCCCAGGCCCAGGAAGGAGACTAGTGCTGGAAGCTGCACGGGAGATGCATTCGTTTTATTGGTCATTTGTGCTTAGAAAAGCAGGGCTGGTGGAAGGTGTGTGCGTGGTCCACGGCCACAGCGGTGCCACATTAGCTGGTGGTTCATTGTACCAGGTCAGGAAAGGCAGGGGCCAAGGGTCCCCCAGCGGGTGCGTTGGCTGAGGAGGGGCACCTCCTGTCCTTCTAGAAATATCCCAAGACTAAGGCTAGCCCTGGTCCCTAACTGCCCCTCCTCAGGCCTGCTGCATGTCTTATGTTGGCCATGGCCCTGCTTGGGGATCTCTAGCTCTGCCTCTGGGCCTCGCTGCCCCTGCTTCAGGGGGAGGAGGAGCCAAGGATGGAGCAGGACTCACACTGGTCCGACTGTTCTCCAGTCTAGTCTTGACGCTGGCATTTTGAGGAAGTGCAGCACAGAGGCAGGTGGGCCCCAAGGCTGAGGCAGTTTCTGGGGTCTGTGTGGCTGCGACCAGGCACAATCCAGGGCATCTAAGCCCTACTGCCGGGGCGCCAGGTCCACTACAGGTGCTAGAAGCCAAAGGCAGTGATGAAGATGTTGACCACGACGATGATGAAGACAAGGCTAGTGGTCAGGTTGTTGAGGAAGTTCATCTTGGCGTGCTTGGCTGGGTTGTTGAGGTCGGCCTTGACAAGGAAGATGAGCAGCACGCCCACGCTGATCTGCAGCACAAGGGAGATGGAGATAAGGACCACCAGGGGGACAAAGGAGTGGAAACTGGGGCCCTCGTTGATGACGGCCTTCAGCTGCGAGGCGTTGGCCATCAGCAGGGCGACGTCCAGCATGCTCTCTGCTGCGCTCTTCTTGTTAGCGTAACTGTTCAAGTTGAGGGGCCTTTTCGGCAGGGCGCCCGTTTGGGCGCTGAGCGAGTCCCGCAGCAGGTTACCGTTGAGCTCGTACCCCTTGGGGTCCGAGTCCATGGCGCACATGGCCAACGCCACTGCCGCGGCGGCTGCAGCCGAGTCCCGCCGCAGGTTATCGTTGAGCTCATACCCCTTGGGGTCTGAGTCCATGGCGCACACGGCCACCGCCATTGCCGCCGCTGCCACCGCCACCGCCTCGTTCGGAGCCTGAGGCCGCCCACTCAGCAGCTGCTGCGGGTGTCCGCGCCCGCCCCAATAACTGGCTTTTTTTTAAAAAGACCCTGAAGTATGACTTGAAGGGAACAAGCTCTGTCTAATCATTCTCACATACCTCACGCAGCCCAGATTCACCTTGAGCTTTAAGAAGGCAGTACCTATTTATTCTCCAACCACCCGTTTATTCCCTCCTTTCTGTCCATCCCTTCCTGCTTGGATTACAATGATGAGTAAGACACCCTACATTACTCAGTACTTATTATCTAGTTGGAACTAGCTGAGCAATGAAGGAATCTATACCTAAACAATTAAAATATTCTTAAGTGGCTAGTTTAGAAGGCAATGCCATGAATATTTTTAAAAGCCAAGACTAAGAAAGCTAGCTTTCAAAAACAAATGGTAAAAATACCTCTTTTAGGAATGGAAGGAACAGACTGACTTATTTGGCTGTTACTGCTGCCAGAGAAGCAGTCAATCAGCACTCCCACTTGTCAGCACTGCAGACTAGATGTATTAAAGAACTAAACACATCCTAAAGTATGAAGCAGGTCTCAAGTCTTGAAATATCAGCATTTACCAATCTCCTAAAAATTAGGCACAGATCTCTAAAACAGATCAAACCCATCTTGGCAGCACCATTAAATGTTTCAGATCTGCACTTAGCACAAGTTAAATATTAAAGAACAAATTCCAACTTCCGTCATCAAATTTCATCAAAGATTTTCCCTACTGCTTGGTATCGCACTCCCTTTAAAGCAGATGGGCAAGGGGAATGAAAACAAACCCTACCCTCTTGACTCATCTTGTGACTCAGACAGATACTCATTTTCATAAGTTTTGTCAAGCTGAAACACATATTATTAGTCTCCTTTTTGTAAGGATACCTTTGGGAGAACTATCTTTTTTAATAGTTGAAAATACCTCTGTATTCAATTTAAATTATATTATACAAAGTAGTAAAATAAAGAATCTCTTCTATCATCTATATTCAGGATAGGGCAAAAGCAGGTTTATAGTTGCTTATATGGAAAATAATACAGTAATTTATAGACAATACAAGAATAAATTCTGGTCTGGACAGTGGGCTCAGTGGTTAAGGATGGACTCATGAACCCAGATGTCCCGGGTTCGATTACCAGTCAGGCACATGTTTTCTATTATCTACTGCTGCTGCTAAGAAATCCAATGCCAGTGGACGCCTATTCTTTTTAGGCAGCTTATTTCCCCCCTTGTTTAGGGTTCTCTTTTTACTCTTGGAATTTTATTTTATCTTATTATGTTTTTTATTAATCCTCACCAGAGGATATTTTTCCATTGATTTTTAGAGAGTGGAAGGTAGGGAGGGAGGGAGAAAGAAGAAGAGAGAAGGAGAGGGAGAGACATTGATTGGTTGCCTCCCATATACACCCCAACTGGGGCCAGGGATCAAACCTGCAGCCCAGGTACATGCCCTTGACCAGGAATCAAACTTCCGACCTTTTGGAGCATGGACTGAACACACCAGCCAGGGCTTACTCTTGGAATTTTAAAATAGGCTGAGACTAAATGTAGGTCTTTTTCATCTAGCCTTCTTGACTATCAGAATGCTCTTTCAATCAGATTTGACTTTTCAGGAGAGGGAAATTTTCACCCACTATTTCATTGATTATTTGTGCTTTCATCTTAGCTAATATATTTCCTTAAATTTCTTTTAGACAGATGCTATTACTCTATTTGTCCCAAGTCCTTCTTTTCTTATATTTTTTTTCTCCATATTATTTGCTCTAACATTCTGAAGGAGAGCCAAGAATTTATACATTTGCTAAATGGTTAGCTAGGCTTTTACCAGCTAAAAAAACTGACTTCTACATCACAAATATAAAATTATTCAAATTTTAGCAGACTACCAAAATACTATGTCATAGACTTCACTGCTGAATCTACAAATTGGTAAGTGCTGCCATAATATCAAAATTTGACAAACCTGAAATATTTAGAATACAGTAGACAAACCAGGTATTTAATAAAAGGCCCTGTAAGAGCAAAATAAGGTAACAACTCAAAGCTTATATGTTCAAGTTCATGCACTAAACTTTAGAAAACCATTCATCCCTCTCTTCTTTCCAGCTCTAAAGCTTTACTGAAAGAAAGCAGAATAGTAGTAATTCTCAGTGACCTAAGTGAAATTAGAATTTAGGATCATCAAATTACTAAGTAAATGATAAATCAAGGTTGGTAGATTGCTTAAGCATGAACTGTGTGACACATTTATGAAGGTTTTTAATCTAAAGTGACAAAAGCACATATCAATTTCAAAGTTAATGACAAAAAATCTGTAAATAACAAATGGCATTTTAGCTTAAAATGTTTTAAGAACATTTGTATCTGTTCACATTCAAACTGAATTTTTATTGATATTAGTCATTAGAACACACATTATTTAAAAATTGGAGTTATGCACCGAAACCGGTTTGGCTCAGTGGATAGAGCGTCGGCCTGCGGACTGAAAGGTCCCAGGTTCGATTTCGGTCAAGGGCATGTACCTGGGTTGCGGGCATATCCCCAGTAGGAGATGTGCAGGAGGCAGCTGATCGATGTTTCTCTCTCATCGATGTTTCTAACTCTCTATCTCTCTCCCTTCCTCTCTGTAAAAAATCAATAAAATATATTTAAAAAAAAAAAAATTGGAGTTACTCTAGTCCAGGGGTGGGCAAACTTTTTGACTCGAGGGCCACAATGGGTTCTTAAACTGGACCGGAGGGCCGGAACAAAAGCATGGATGGAGTGTTTGTGTGAACTAATATAAATTCAAAGTAAACATCACTACAGTCTTTTTTTTTTTTAGTTTTATTCACTTCAAACAGGCCGTATCCGGCTCACGGGCCGTAGTTTGCCCACGGCTGCTCTAGTCCCATTTAAGAAAGAAAACAAAGGAATACAGATATGAAGGAAAAGATCAAATTAAGTTCAGATTAAGTTTTTCTCTGAAAAAGCTTTATTTTCACAACAAAGAAAAACCCTAGTCTAATCTGATTGAGAGCAGAAATTAACAGCACAAAGTCAATTATCTCTACATTTTCAAGTCACTTGTAAATATTCACATCAGAAAAAAAAATTGCTTGAATATGAGGTTGTTTACTTAAAATTAGAGCAGTTATCCTAATGGCTAAAGATGTATTCAGGGTTTCTACAGATACTTCATTATGCAAAAGAAAACATTGTTTAAGAATCTGCCAGCTCTTCCTGGGTCACCTTCTAATCAAAGAAAATTGAGAAATCTTTTTAGATAAAAAACTATTATCAGTCCTTCATCTACATTTAGTCTACAAAATAGGCCCTGTACTTCATTTTATCAAAACCATTCAGAATTACACTGGTTTTAACAGTAATAAATAGTTGAATCTGATTTTCAATTTACACTTTCAACTGTGCCCCAATCTAGTTCTGTTTAAACTATCTAAAGTAGTATCTTACACAGTCACTTTTCCAAGTCATCATGCCAAGTTACAAGTAAGGTCTCAACTTTGAGCAAATTACCCCAACAGAGTATACATTTCCACTATAGTCCAGACAGGTTAGCTAACAGACAGAAACAAAGTCACAATGGCCTAGAATAATTTAACTCAATGAAAAGTGAACACTGAACTGAGAAGTGGGGGTTCAGAGAATACTTCTATGTCTTAGACAAGTCCAGTTTGCCTAAAGTAATTCATGTGCAGACAAACATAACATAATCTTATAACATTTATTATAAGGGAGGCTGTATAGGATTGGGATTAAGCATATGACTCTGGAGCATGACTGCCTGAGATCAAATCATGTCTTTGTTCCTTTACCTGTGGCTGTGTGATTGAGATCTTTCTGCCCGTTTTCTCTTCTGTACAAAGGATTAAGTAATAATACCTCTCTCATGAGACTATCATGAAGATTAAAAACATTGATGTATGTGAAATGCTTAGAATAGTGCCTGGCACATTTGTTTTATTATTCATGAAACAAATTAAGTGTGATGATTGGTAACTACGGAATTTTCCTAAAGGTACAGCCTTTAAAATTACCCAACTAGTTGTCTATCCAACACAGCTAGTTCAGCTGTGAGCTCTGACTAACTTATTCAGTCAAGAGATACTTACTCAGCATCTGCTTTATGTACATGGTTTTTAATCCATCAGATTTAGCAATTATGCAATAAAATGAAGGTGACCTTAAAGTTTCAGTAGATAGTAGGGAATAAAAGTCAGTTTACAGGCCGTGAAATTAGCAGAAATACTGAAATGGAGATAACTGATTATGCTCTTCTAGGAAGCTCAAATATGAGAAAAAATGGAGAAAAACTGGGAGGTGCATGAAGGGTCAGGATCAAGGAAGTTAATCCTGTCTATAAATTGAAGAGAGATGGAGCAGCTGAAAAACAGGGAGAACCTAACAAAACAGTCCTGTAGATGAGAGTGGATGAGATCCAAAGCACAAGCAAGGAGGCTGACCTAGAATAAGGGGGTATGAGCATGCGATTGGGAAAGTTTCTGTGTGCAGTGGGGAGGAGTGGAAAGTAGGGGGAGTTGGAGATAAGGAGATAATGAGGTTAACACTTAAAATGTTCTCAGTTTTCTTAAGAATTAGGAGAGAAATCAGTGAGTAAAAGTAGGATATTGGGAATGACTATGCAGGGTGTCTGGATAGAATGATGAAAATCTAGATGCAATTTAAGGAGAATGAAAGGGACAAATGACCAGACAAGTGAAAGAATTAATCAGTATTGAAAACTAATACAGCTTTCAAAAACAATTTCAAAAGTCAGTCCTTCTGTGAAGCTTTTCTTAATTTCCTTAACCAAGGATAATTTCCACTCCCTGGGACCCCTGTTTTTGTTTTTCATAAAGATTTAGTTCCACTATAATAATATATGCGTTCCTCTTTTTCCCAGTAGCTAGACCATAAGCACCTTGTGTTGTTTATCTGTGTCATGGGCCGAAGATAGTACCTTACCTTTTAAAAAGTAGCACAATTAAATACTAAAAGAACAAAACAGACAATAACCACTTGAAGAACAGGAAGGACCAATGAAAACTGGGACAATTATAAGGCCTCACTGAGAACAAAGAATCAAACTGGGTCTTAAAGGAATGAGAAGGCATGACAGGGTTTAACCCAAACAGGGAAGTATAAATATTGAAGCGCCTCAAAGACTGGTTTTAACATTCTTATCTTATATATAGATAATATTAAGCTCTTCCAATAATGAAGAGGTTTGTAAATAAGAGAAAAAAATTTACAATGTATGGATGGCAGGAAAAAGTGTTGGTTTTAATGTGGACAAGTTCATTTTGGAGAAATTAATCCAAATCATGTATAAAATATACAAAAGTACACTGTATTCTGATGAACCAAGTAGGGAACAGAGGCGGGGGGGGGGGGGGGCACTATATACTGGCTAACAGATTAAGTCATATAGATTTATTGCTGGTTGAATATTCACTGACAAGTATAAACCTTTCCTGACAAGGTTCAACAGTTTTCACTAAGCATAGATGAAGTCTTAAGAAAGAAGACTAAGTTCTAAGGATAAAACCAAAAGAGCTTTAACAGTGTATGACATTTATTTCAAATACCACACATTAAAAAAAAAACAACTTGGCTTTTGCCATCTGGATGTGCAGAAGGCCATCCATCTTGCCTTTTGCCCTAATATATTTTTCTTTGCAACCAGGTAAAAGAAGCAAAGAGAAGAACCTTGGAAATACTTAGGACCTCTGTTCCTTGACCAAGAAACAAAAACTAATTTCCTAGTACCTCATTCCAATCAGAGTTGTACAATACTTCCAAAACTCAATCTAAACTCCATTTGCAGCATGAAGCCTGGTTAATTAGACTTCCAAACCTCCTTCTTGCCCATTAGCAAGAATAACTGTCACACGCTCGAAGTAGCAAGGTACAATTTTGAGCACACCCTTTTGATTCTAAAGAAACTATAATACCGACATATTAACTTTGCCAGAAATAAGAATTCTAGATGTAGCTAACACCTAAAGCATTAGCTTGTAAAAACTCTAGTTTGACCATAGTTCAGATAGGTTAGGCAGTGATAGAGGTGACAGTTCTCAAATTCAGAAGACCATTACTGTCTATAATAGGGTTCCAACAAACTTGTTCTGTAAGAGGCCAGATAGTAAATATTTTAGGCTTTATGGACCATATAGTTTCCATTGCAACTACTCAACTCTACCACTGTAGCATAAAAACAGCCGTATGTAAACAAATGGGCTTGACTGTGTTCCAATAAAACTTTATTAACAAAACTGCCGATAGGCGGTAGTATAGTCACAATCAGGTTTTGTTTAGGTCAATTTTTACAATATGCTAGGTGCAACATTTTATCTTTATCTATATATATAAAAGCCTAAGTGACTGGTTGGTAGCTATGATGCGCACTGACCACCAGGGGACAGACGCTCAATGCAGGAGTGGAAACGACAGGCATGGAAGGAAACATGGAACAGACTGATGAATCTCAGAGGGAAGAGGGGAGGGGAGAGGAGAGGGTGGGAAGAGATTAACCAAAGATCTTATATGCATACTAGAGGCCTGGTGCACAGAAAACTGCGGGGATCAGGGTGAAACCAGCTCTCCGACATTCCCCGAGGGGTCCTGGATTGCAAGAGGGTGCAGGCCAGGCTGAAGGGACCCCACGGGTGCATGAATTCATGCACTGGGCCTCTAGTATTAAAATAAAAATATACATTTGAATGTGAACATAATTATGTAAGAAATTTATAAAGGAAAGCCTGAGAAGAAAAACAATAAAATGTATGTAGTTCAAATGGCAGAATTCTGGGTAATTGGTCATAGAGTATCACTCATTTAAAAATAAATTATATAACTTACAAAATGGAAGATAGAAATGGATGAATAAAAACAAGTAATTTCTTTGCTACAAGGAAATAAACAGGGTACTTACTACCCATGATAGATTCTTAGGAGAGGAAAGATAACATTTATCTAAGAGTTAAAAGACAATGAAGTCAAGTAAGTAAGGAACTTGATACAACTCTTAAAAGAAGACAAGGTTGAAGCTGCAGCAGAGCTCTGTTCCACTGGCTTCTGCTCCTGACTCACCACTGTTTGCTCTTACGGAGGAATAAATCCATCAGGAAACCATGCCACAGCCATGGCTTTTAAAGATACAGGAAAGATATCCATGGAGCCAGAGGTGGCGATTCACTGAATTAGAATTACTCTAACTAGCTGCAATGTAGTCTTTGGAGAAGGTGTGTGCTGACTTGATCAGAGGAGCAAAGGAAAAGTGAAAAGACCAGTTTGGATGTCCACCAAGACTCTAAGGATCACTACAAGAAAAACTCCGTGGGAAATGTTCTAAGACTTGGGATCCATTTCAGATGAGGATCCACAAGCGACTCATTAACTTGTATAGCCCTTCTGAGATTGTTAGAGGTTGTTAAATATATTACTTCCAATAGTATTGATACAGGAGTCAAGACTTAAGACACCATTGCAGATACTTAAATCAAACTTTTTAATAAATTATCAATTGTTAAAACAAAACAAAAACTTGACACAAGAGCATTCTACCCAGAGCTCAGAAGCAAGCAAAGGTGTTGATGAGAATGAAAGAAATTGACAAGTGTTTGGGGAAAAGAAAGCAAACTAATGAAACATAATGAGCAACAAGTAAAATGGTTTTAATGAAAGAAAGAAAAAAAAAAAAAAGGAAGAGGTACCTCATTGCAAGGTAAGAGGTCTCCAAACAAGGCAGGAGCAGCTCCATCAAACAGGGATGAAAAGGGCAAGGAAGGTTTAGAATGATTCGGTGTTCTGTGACCGCCTCATGATATCTAAATTTACCAAATGTCTCCATTACAATTCTCAGGATCTCCCTTTCCCCTATCAATGGCCTTCCACACAAAAAAACCTTTTGGTTTTTTTGACTGATCCTTGAATCGACATCTAACAGTGTCATGTTCTGCTTTTACATCCTCCAATACAGTCAGAAATAACAAGCCCACCCACACTGCTTAAATTCCTCATTCTCCCCCAAAAAGATTTTTTGCAATAGCTACTTGGACTACCAAAGTTTTGCCTTCAGCAAGTACTTTATTTTATGTAAACACAAAATAAGTAAGTTAATTGTTCAATTAAGCCACTGATATTTGAGGTTTGGTTTGTAACTATAGCATACTGCAGATCCCAATAATAAAAAAGTCTGTAAAAAAAAAATTCTAATTCTCTATTCTAATTAAGACTATAAGTCAAATTCACTACCCATTTTAAATAATCATGTGCTAACATTGCTACACAAACATATAGAAAGAAGTATGTGATATATAAATATAAAGAGAAATGTAAGTATAAAACAAATTAACAAGAATATTTGACTTACAGTGTGAGCACATCTCCAAAGGATAACTTGCCTCATTTCCCTGAAGGAAAAAAAAAAAAGTTATTAGTTACACAACATTAGTAAATTTCTTTTAAAAGTTTATATTTACATTGAAATATAATTTTCTATATTAGAAGGGAAGTGGATCCAATGTCAGACAGCCAATTCCAATTTTTCTTTTTATGGGACATCTTATCTCATGGTTAGGGTCTAAGTCAGCCGTGGGCAAACTACGGCCCGCAATCCGGCCCGTTCGGCTGTTCTATCCGGCCCGCGGAGCCGAAAGAGCGGAGGGTTCTCTTGCTCTCCCCTCTGCTCCTTCACCAGCAGCAGTGTTAACATGGCAACGTCGGGAAACACGGCCACAGCTCCTTCTTCTGAGTCCAGTTTAAGAACCCATTGTGGCCCTCGAGTCAAAAAGTTTGCCCACCCTGGTGTAAGTTAATACAATTCATCTGAATCCCTAACTTATAAAGAAATATAAAACCACTAGTATCTGTTTTTTATACTAGGATTCTATGTGAAATTTATTTAGGAAAAAAAATGCTCTAGAAAAACTACAGACCTGAGCCAATGCTTACATTGAAAAATATCTTGATAACTAAACCATTTGATTAGTAATGGAACCAGTAGTAGTTCCAAATCTGAAATGGTCAAAATTCCAACTATCATATTCACACGAAGCAAAAACCATTAAGATCATCCTGGTCAATGTGGCTGTTGACTGGAGCGTCGTCCCGAACACCAAAAGGTTGCTGATTTAATTCTGAGTCAGGACACATTATCCAAGTTACAGGTTTGATCCCAGACCAGGGTGCTTATGGGAAGCAATCTATCTATATATATCCTCTCTCTATATATATATCCCTCTCTCTTCCCATATCTCTAAAATCATTACAAAAACATATCCTTTGGTGAGGAAAAACAAAACAAAACTAAAGCCATTAAGATCTTTTTTAAAAAGACCACAGAATTTAAAGTAATGTAAATTGAGTTTTTAAAGTTCAGAGATAAAATTGTGTACCATGCATCCTATTTTCCATCAATCTAATACTGACATTAAGTGTACAACAGAATCAACATTTAAATACAGGGGTGGGCACAAGTAGGTTTACAGTTATGAGTTTATTCTTTTATTATTTATTTAGTAATTATTGTACTTATTATTATTAATCTACTTGTGCCCACCCCTGTATATACTTATATACCCTAAGTTATTGAATACTTCCTGAAAAAACAATTTAATCTGTCTGGCTAGCTTGTACACTCTGAAAAGTATCTCTTATTCTACATAATTTAAGGTCTATGAGAGTATATCAGCAAATCAGTATCTTCAATTTGTATCATTTTGCCAATAACTGAAAATTATAGTGGGTAACTGTAATTTTCCAGAACCTATTAATTTAATTTTAGGTCACTTTAAATATAAAATATATACTAACGATGGAAGAAATTCTTACCATACTCTTCCATGCTTAAAATATTTAAATACACCTTTAAAAAAATCTTATTACACACAACCTAAAATTATGTTTCTTTCAAGGCTCCAAGAAGAATATAATACTTTGGATTACCATGGGGAGTTTTAAAAAAATAATTAATGCTATAATTGTTTTATATGTGATGACAAAAGGCTTATATGAATTTCAGTGAAGACTTCGAAACCAGGTCCTTATTTCTCTAGCCCCCTGACCTTTACAGTGTTATCAATTCTTTATAAATTATATCATCTATCTTATATCACTCCCTGCTAGCCAGCATCCACTAAGAGCCAAGGAATAGCCTGACCAGGGAATAGCAGGACTCCTCAGAACTTCTCTACCATCACTGAATGCTTCATCTCTCTCCTAGGCTTCAAATCCATATATCCAAAAGGTTATTTCAACCTCAACCTGTCTAATTTTATACCAAGCAAAAATATCTTTCAAATATTAAGGTAAAATGCTTTATCCAGGTAAATATAAAAGACATTTTCCTCATTTTTAAAGGTTTTTAAAACATAGCTATTTAGCACATAGTGTTTATGTTAACAATGAATTCATTATGTGGTATATAATGTGCAGAAATAAATTCTTTGACAATGGCAGCACAAATGTGATATATATTGTCAATATCTTACACTATGAGAAAAACATTATTTAAAAGTAGAGCATGAGGGCTGGATTTTCAATCAATCACCAATGGCCAATGATCCAATCAATCACACCTATGTAATAAAGCCTCCTTGAAAACCCAAAAGGGCAGCTTCCAAGTTAGTGAACACATGGAGATGTAGGGGGAGTGGAACACCTAGAGAGAAGATGGAAGTTCCTCACCCCTTCCCTTGTACCTTGCTCTATGTGTCTCTTCCATTTAGTTGTTCCTGAGTTAGCTTCTTTAAAATAAACCAGTGATTTAGTAAGTAAAATGTTTCTCTGAGTTGTGTGAGTTGCTCTAATAAATTAATTAAACCCAAAGAAGAGGTCCTTGAAACCTCCAATCCATAGCCAGTTGAACATCTAGAACCCCAGGTAACAACCTGGACTTGCAACTGGCATCTGAAGAGGCGAAAAGGGGGTAGTATTGTAGGATTGACCCCTTAACTTGTGGAATTTGGTGCAATTTCCAGGTAGAGTTGTCAGAATTGAGTTAAACTGTAGGGCACCCAATTAATGTCTCATAATTGTGTGATATGTGAGAAAACACACACACACACACACACACACAGTAATTGGGTCCCAAGAGCCTTTTATACATATGCTTAATAAGGCTTCAAATAAATAAAAGCAAACAGAACTGAAAGGAAAATAGACAATCATATTAGATTTTTACATTTCTCTCACAGTAACTGACAGATAAAAGTAGACACTCACCCCACCCCCTCAAAAAAAGTCAGTAAAGGTACAGAACATCTGAGCACACTATCAATCAACAGATCCTAAAACAGCAGAATATTATTTTCCGGTTCACATGGAGCACTGGCAAAGACGACATTATTTTGAGCCTCATAAAAACTCTCAATAAACTTAAAAGGTTTAAAATACAGTGGGGCCTTGACTCACTGAGTGTCCCGACTAACGAGTTTTTGAGATACCAGCTGTCTCTTGGCCGATATTTTGCATTGAGTTGATAGAGTAATTTGAGTCAACGAGCTTTTTAACGAGCTCCTTAACACGCTCGGTCTCAGAACGAATTAAACTCGTAAGTCAAGGCCCCACTGTATACAGAATATATTCTCTCATTACAATGGAATTAAAGTAGAAAGATATTTGGAATTATGGAAGTATTTGGAAATAAAACAAAATTCTAATAAGCTATAAGTCATAAAGGCAATTAGTTATGAGAAATCAGAAAATATTTTGAATACAGGATAAGCAGTGTTTTAAAGAAAATACTACTTTACAAAGAAAATCTAAAATACAATGATCTATTCCCACATTAAAAAACTAAAATAATAGTAAAAATTAATTAATTAAACCCAAAACAAGGGGAGAGAGGGGGGGGGAAATAAATTAATGAAATAGAAAGTAAACAGAAAGATAAATAAGTAAAACCAAAAACTTATGTAAGTTTTTCTAAATATATAAAATATATTCTAAATATAGTCTAAATATATAAAAATCAATTTTATAACTTAAAATAGATGAGTTTCTTGAAACTAAGTCAAGGAAAAAGAGAAAAACTGTACACCTCTATAGCTGTTAAACTGAATTTGAGTTTAAAAACCTTCCCTCAAAAAAACTACACTGCCCTGGCCGGCTTGGCTCAGTGGATAGAGCGTCAGCCTGCAGACTGAAGGGTCCCAGGTTCGATTCCGGCCAAGGGCACATACCTGGGTTGTGGGCTCGATCCCCAGTGGGGAGCGTACAGGAGGCAGCCGATCAATGATTCTCTCTCATCATTGATGTTTCTATCTCTCTCTCCTCCCTTCCTCTCTGAAATCAATAAAGAAATATATTAAAAAAAAACAAAAACAAAACTACACCCATATGGCTTCACTGGTCAATTCTATCATATATTTGAATTTCCAAAACATACCAACCTACATTAATTCCTTCAGAAGGTAAAAGAGAAAGGACTAATTCTTAACTCATTTTATGAACATCATTACCCTGATACCAAAATCAGATGACACTCCAAACAAACACAGAAAACCCAGTAAGCTATATTCCAATATTTCTTCATGACCATGGATATAAAAATCCTTAAAAATATTTGAGCAAATTAAATCCAGAAAAACATATTAAAAGAAAACATCATGACCAACTCAGAATTATTCAGCAATGCAAGGTTGGTTTAATATTTAAAATTAATGGAATTCACTACAAAGTAAAAAAACCACTAATAGTCATTTTAACAGGTATAATAAGAGCATCTACCAAATATCAACACCCATTCATGGTAAAATAAGAACTCAGCAAACTAAGGATCTCCCTCAATCTATAAAGGCTATCTACAAAAAGCCTACAGCTAACATCATACTTAATATGGTAAACACTAAATGCCTTCTATCTAAGAGCAGAAACAAGATACATAAAGATATTTGCACCAGTACAATAAGACAAGATGCAAGAAATTCTGGCACAGGAAAAGGAAATTAAGAAAACACTTCCATTCAGAAAATCATCAAAAATACAAAATATTTAGTGATAAAGTTAATAAAATATATGTAATGATTGTACAATAAAGACTATTGAACACAGCTGACAGACATTAAAGATTACCTTAAAAAACACAGAGCTATATCATATTCACAGATCAGAAGACTAGCTGTTAAGATGACAGCTCTCCACATACTGATCTATTTAAAAAAAACAAAACACAATCCCAATCAAAATTCCAGTAAAATATTTTAAAGACGTCGGTAAATCAATTTTGAAATTGTATGTGGAAATGCAAGGGACTAAGAAGCCAAAATTTTTTAAAATCAACTATGTTGAAGAACTTACACTATCTGACTTAAAGAATTATCCACACACAGTCAGTCACATATCCATATAACCACATTCAATCTTTGCAATAAATGATGCTAAAACAAATGGATATTAAAAAAAAAAGAAGAGACAAAAGACCTGGACATTTAACAACAGCAGATATATACACAGCAAATAAGAACGTGAGCCAAAACCAGTTTGGCTCAGTGGATGGAGCGTCGGCCTGTGGACTGAAGGGTCCCAGGTTCGATTCCGGTCAAGGGCATGTGCCTGGGTTGCAGGCACATCCCCAGTGGGGGATGTGCAGGAGGCAGCTGATCGGTGTTTCTCTCTCATCGATGTTTCTGGCTCTCTGTAAAAAATCAATAAAATATATTTAAAAAAAAAAAAAAAAAAAGAACGTGAAAAGATGTTCAACATCATTAGACATCAGAGAAATCCAAATTAAAACTACCAGGATATGTGCAACTAGTATGTATATGGCTAAAAAATGCCAACATGTGAAGTATTGCTGAAAACGTACAACAAATAAATGGTTTTGTGTTGGGCAGAATTCTAAGATGGCCTTCTGAAATTCCTAGCACCTGGTATACACCTTCTCCCAGTTATTCAAACAATAATCTAGGTACTGTTGCAAAGGAATTTTGTATATGTAATTAAGGTTCCAAATCAGGTGACCTTATGGTAAGATTATTCAGGTGGGTCTGCTGTAATCATAAGAGTCTTAAAAACAGAGCAAAGTCAGAGATGCAAAATATGAAAATTCAACATAAGGGAGATGAAGTAGGCTATGTGCCACTGAATGCGGAAGGTCTCTAGGAGCTGCTGAGAGTGGTCTCCAGCTGACAATAAACAAGGAAACAGACATAATCCAAAAAGAGCAAGAAACTGAATTCTGCCAATAACCTAAAAGAGCTTGGAAACAGAACTTTATCCAGAACCTCTAGATGAGAACTCATCTGGATTTCGGCCTTGTGATACCCTGAAGAGAATCTGTGCTGAACTCAGACCTACAGAACTATGAAATAATAGGTATTGTTTTAAGCAAATAAGTTTATGAAAATGTGTTACACAGCAACAGAAAATATTTGTGGCTAAATTTTTTTAGTATTTGTGGCTAAAAATAAAAATGTTGACATACCAAGTGTTGGTAAAAATGTGGAGTGCAGATGAAATTTTTATACATTGCTGGCGGGAACTCAAAATGGTACAGCCATTTTGAAAAAAAGTTTGGTGGATCTTAAGTTTAACATAACATTCAACAAAGATTTATGCACATATTTTCATAGAAGTTTATTGTTAACTAGAGGCCCGGTGCATGAAAATTCATGCACTGGAGTGGGGCCCCTCAGCCCGGCCTGCCCCCTCTCACAGTCCGGGAGCCCTCAGGGGAAGGAGGCAACCCGACAATCAGGGGAAGGCGACGCTCCATCACACCTCTGCTGCTGTCACTGCCAGCAGCGCAAGCCTCGGCCAGCCCTGGTTACCTGAGCCTGGGGCAGCCCTGGGTGGCTGGGCAGCCACCATCAAGGCTTGCCTGCACCTCAGGCCAGCCCTGGGCAGCTGGGGAGCTGAGGGGCCCGGGGGTCTCCAAAGGCAGGCACGTGGAGTGGCCAGGCCTATGGGCCCGGTCTTGCCACAAGCCTGCCACCCTGGCGGGGCTGAGGATACTGGGCACCGCCATCTTTGGGTGCGGGGCAGTCACTTAGCATATTCCCTCTTTATTGGCTGTGAGTGCCGCCATCTTTGAGGGCAGGGCAGTCAATTAGCATATTCTCTACTTATTGGCCGTGGGTGCCGCCATCTTTGTGACGGTGTGAGGGTCAATTAGCATAGTCCCTCTTTATTAGATAGGATAGTCCAAACAAGAAACAATCTAAATATCCATTAACTGTCAAATGGACAAACAAGCTGTGGTGTCTTAAGACATGGAGTACTACTCAGTAATGAATAGAAAAGACTACTGATATACACAATAACATAAATAAATCTCAAAAGCAATATGCTAAGTGAAAAAAGCCAGATATAAAGGTTACATACTACATGACTGCATTTACAAATACTAGAAAAGGCAAGCTACAGTTATTGAAATATCAGGGGTTGTGTGTGTGACGGGTGGGAGGGGAGTGTGTTCAATGCAAAGGTGTACTGGATTAATATTTTAGGGTAAAAGAAATTATCTACATCTTAATTGTGATGGTGCTTACAAAATGATATACATATGTTAAGACACGTTAACTGTACACTTAAAATATATTGTATGTAAGCTATATCTCAATAAAGCTGATTTTTTAAAGACTCAACAAGGAGTCCAAGTATAATGGAATTGTTTCATAACACTTAAAGTCTTCAGTTAAGATAAAAATATCATTTTCTTTAAAATAATAATATAGTTGCCAAAACCGGTTTGGCTCAGTGGATAGATCATCGGCCTGCGGACTGAAAGGTCCCAGGTTCGATTCCGGTCAAGGGCATGTACCTGGGTTGGGGGCATATCCCCAGTAGGAGATGTGCAGGAGGCAGCTGACCGATGTTTCTCTCTCATCGATGTTTCTAACTCTCTATCTCTCTCCCTTCCTCTCTGTAAAAAATCAATAAAATATATTTAAAAAATAATAATAATAATAATATAGTTTTTATAAGATACCTATACATTTCAAGGTAGCAAATATATATTTTTCAGATTACTCTTGCAGAACCACGAGAAGCCAGAAACTTAGTAATAGTAATCTTTACCACTATGATTCTTTCATCCTTTAGTTAGTCCCCTCCTCAGATTTTAAATTCTATGAAGACAACAGTTGTCTTATCTTTTGATATCCCCTGCCAGATTTAACAATGTCCTAAAATTTATTCAAGAAAGAATTTTATAGGTGCATGTAAAACTCTAGATCAGTGATGGCGAACCTTTTGAGCTCGGCATGTCAGCATTTTGAAAAACCCTAACTTAACTCTGGTGCCGTGTCACATATAGAAACTTTTTGATATTTGCAACCATAGTAAAACAAAGACTTATATTTTTGATATTTATTTTATATATTTAAATGCCATTTAACAAAACAAAAAAATCAACCAAAAAAATGAGTTCGCGTGTCACCTCTGACACACGTGTCATAGGTTCGCCGTCACTGCTCTAGATAACCTTAAGGAACTTGGTTTAATTAGCATTTTAAGCACCAATGTGTTAAAGAACGTGGTTAGATTTAAGGGCATTATTGCCAGATTCAAGAAATTCTTAAAAGTCAAGTTACTAAAGAACTTTAGAGTTTCACTTTCCTTGATGCTCACTTTTCATAATGAGCATCTACTGAGAATTTGGTTCTACGTACACTTTAAATAAGCAGTACTCTTAACAGTGAAGTAATATTTATAGTTCACAAGGAGAGCCTATAACCAAATAAGACAATGTTGCCATCTCTTAAGTCTACTCGATAAAGATAAATATCTAAATATTCTGACAGCAGGCCTTAGAAAATATTCTAAACTTTACAGTATGCACTTATAAATTTTATTTTTATTCTCATATCTTGACACTCTAAGATCAAAGTAACTCTAAACAAAATAAGATAAAATATTTTCATTTCTTTGCCAGAAATTTTCTTTAGAAAATACTTTTCTATTCTTACTTAGTGTGTACCAAACCTGATAATAATAAAATTTTTAAAATACTGAATATTGACTTGAAGAAAAAGTTAAATATATCCAAATGTCTTTATCTGCTGAAAGATAAAGCTTGCCAACTTCCCAATTAATTGAATTATAATAATGAAATCAATCAATTTTTTTCCTATGGTAAAAATCAATGACCACCTTAATAACTGTTCTAGAACAAATATCCCTTGTTCTTAGAAAACGAAGTATGAAACTGGATAGGTGAATTTGGGGCAAAGTGAAAAGATCAAAGGGCAGAAGCAAAAAATAGAAATGGCTGATATCAATAGCATTCCGTGGACAAGTCTGTCTCTATCAAGCTTTGAGTCCACAAGTACCCATCCCTTTAGGTGCTGACTTCTCCATGAAGGAAATAAGAAACTTAGACTAGATGAGTACAAGGGGTCCTTCTAGCTGTATTAAGTTGTTTTACTATTAAAGAAGATGCTAGTCATATTTAAATATGGAAAGAAAAGTAAGACAGAGGAAGATTAGGCATTTCCATTTGTTCTAGATGCTCTATTCTGCCATTCACTGAGCCACTCTATCAGTTATTATATTTTTCAGTTCTTTATATCTTCTATTTATTTGCTAAAATTTTCTATTTTTTTCATGTTTCATGTCTATCAACTGTTTTCATTGAAGTGACAGGCTCACTGCTCATAATGTCTGCCAATATTCAAATGTGAATAACCAAATTTTGTCAGATGTTCTCAAGTAGTTTTGGTGGTCTATGAAAAAGGCAGCTAATTCACCTTGAAAATCACATACTTGTTTTTTCTCAAAATAATCCTCTTAAGTTCAGTATGCAGAAGTGGTGCTTTGTAAAGAAATCATGTTATCATTCGGAATAGTAAGATATATATACACAATGATTAGATGTAATAACATACTTTTTACTGCTTTACCAAGGATATTCTTACATGAAGCTGGAGTTTTTTAAAACTGCAATTGCATGGCAGTGAAGAACTCAAGAACTACTAATTCAGCATGTTGCCAACCATTGGTATTACCAGCCACTGGTTTTGCACCATCAGTGCAAATGTAAACACAGTGAGCAAAACAAATGATGTTTTAGTGTTACTGAGAAAAACAGCTGATCCAATTTAAAGATGTTGATTTAAATTTTGCCAATAGGGAATATTGACATTTAAAGAATTTGAAGAGAAGTTCACCAATAAAAAAAGAAAACAATTCAATATAGCAACAGAACCAGTACACTATGGATCTATTCTAATAGTGCTAATATTCTATTATGGTTTCATAATAATACTCTATATTACTCTGTAATACATAAATATGCCCATAGCATTCTTTATAGCAAAAAAGTAAAAACCCTAGATTATGTATTGTAGTCAATTGTCATGTCTCTATTTGGCATTAATTCCAAATAGTAAATTGGAACAATTAACTCCTCAGCCTGTTTTATGTCTTTCATGACTTTGATTTTTTTAGAAAGTACTGCCTAGTTATTTTGTAGACTGTCCCTCAATAGATTTGCCTAATACTTCCTCCTGATTAGATTCAGATTATACCCTTCAGTAAAATATAAGAGGTGGTAGTATGTTCTTTTCTGATATCAGGAAGCAGATAATGTTGATTTTTCACATTACTGGTAATGTTAACTTTACTTAATTAAGGTTTGCCAGGTTTCTCCACTGTAAAGTTAATTTTCCCCTTTGTTTTTAATAAGCATACTATGGGAAGTTAGTTTTAGACTATGTAAATACCCAAGTTACTCCTAAAACTTTTGCCCATTCATTTTAACATCTATTAATGATTCTTGTCTCAGTTAATTACATTATGATGACTGCTGGTATAACCAGCCTCTAACATGATCCCCATCTCCTGGTACAGCCTTGTATAATCAATCCCCTTCCCTTGTGTAACTTGCTTTTAACCAAATGAATATGACAATATTATCACTTCTGTGACTGGGTTTCAAAAGACTGATTTCTATTTTGCCAAGAGTTGCTTTGTTAGCTTACATGTTTTAATAAAGCTAACACAGCAAGAAACTGAGGGCGGCCTGCAGTCAACAGCCCACAAGAAACTGAATGCCGCCAACAATCAATGAGTGAGGAAGTGGATCCTTCCCCAATCAAACTTTCATATGACACCCCAATCCCAAGCTGTCGCCTTGATTTCAGCCTTCTGACATACCATGAAGCAGAGAACCCAATTAAGCCCACAGGAACTGTGAAATAATAAATGTGTGTTATTCTAAGCCACTACACTTTGGGGTAATTTGTTATGGAGCAATAGATTAACTCATACAATTGCCATAGGGGAGATTTCTAATTCTTTCATTTCTTCAACATTTATTATTTGGCTTTCTCCTGTAGGGAAAGGCTTTCTTTTCTCCTTCATTTCTGTATATATTACAGTGTGGACTTACGGATTTTATTTTAATGGTTATAATCTTTTATTATCATCAAATTTGATGCATAAATTGTCCCACATTTTGATCTCTAAGTAACAAAATAAACTGATGAACAGAGTGAATCCAGAGACATGGAAGCATGGAACAGAGAACAGAATCTCAGAGGGAAGGCAGGGGAGGGTGGGTGGAAGTTAATCAACCAAAGACCTCATATGCATATATGCATAATCTATGGACACAGACAATAGGGTGGTGAAGTCCTGGGGTAGGGAGGGGGAGGGCCAGAAGAGGTCATTGGGGGAAAAGGGGGACATATGTAATACTGTTAACAATAAAGAATTATTTTTAAAAATCTATCTACACTAATAAAAGAGAAACATGCAAACTGGTGTCACTCCGCTACGCCCACCAGCCAATCAGAGTGACTATGCAAATTAGCCCAACAAAGATGCCGGTTAATTTGCATATGCAGGCACAGAGCGAAGACTGAAGGCTCCGGCCAGAGTGAAGAGTAAAGAGTGAAGAGTGAAGACTGAAGACTGAAGAGGCTTGGGCTTCTCCACTGCAGCCGCAGCAGAGAAGCCAAGCCTCACTGCAGTCACAGCGGACCAAAGGCCTGCGTCCTGGGTGCTGGAGGAAAACCAGTGCCAGTAGCCAGGGGAAGAAAGGCCTATTGTGCGAATCTCCATGCAACGGGCTTCTAGTATATATATCAGTGATGACGAACCTATGACACAGGTGTCAGAGGTGACACGTGAACTCATTTTTTTGGTTGATTTTTCTTTGTTAATTGGCATTTAAATATATAAAATAAATATCAAAAATATGTCTTTGTTTTACTATGGTTGCAAATATCAAAAAATTTCTGTATGTGACATGGCACCAGAGTTAAGTTAGGGTTTTTCAAAATGCTGACACGCCGAGCTCAAAAGTTTCGCCATCACTGATATATATAAAAGGCTAAGCGACCGTCCAACCGGTACCTATGATGCGCAATGACCACCTCTGGGCAGATGCTCAAAGCTAGAGCTGTGATGACTTAGCAGTGGCAGTTCTTGGGTGACGCAAACTCCAGAACCAGAGAGGAGGGAGCTTGATTCCAGGGTGCGTCACCCGAGAACTGCCCTCTTGCAATCCAGGACCCCTCAGTGGATGTCAGAGAGCTGGTTTCAGCCCGATCCCCACAGGCTAGGCTGAGGGACCCCACCTGCCAGAGGGACCCAGCTCTCTCTGCAGATGCCCTTCGAGCCTCAGCACCATCCCAGGTGCGGCCAGCTGGCTGGGGAGGGACCATGCGAGACTGGCTCCAGGGTGTGCCCGGCCCATCTCACCCAGTCCCACCCCGCCGGCCACCCTCTAATTAATTTCATTTCAATTTGCACAAATCTGTGCACCGGAGCACAAGTAAATAAATAAAAAGAAAAGACCATATTAGAAAATGACTTTGGAAATGGTCAGCACTCAAAGAAGAATTCATAAAAAATGGAAAATGAAATTAAAATAGAAAACTAATACAAGAGAAATTCACCAAATACAAAGGAATGACTAAATACTGGAAGAGAATCAGTAGACTATGGTTCTAGTCTAATAGTTTAATCTTCTATTATGAATTTATCATAATCTATATTATTCTTTTAGTTTTCTTATACTATGAAACATATTACTTTGGTTCAATTATGGTTCATATTCTTATATAGTTTTAGAAATCATGTAAGAAAAAATTTAAGTAGGAAGGAGTTAAGAGTCACAAAAGGAACAAAATAATTATTCTCTCTTTATTAAATAATATTAAAAGCAAAGTATAACTTTAATTTGATCAATAATAACTCTAACTTATGCATATTGCTAATGTAAGAGTAATTACCAACACTAGCCCTACAAGACTATCTTTAAAATGACTTTAAGGGATGGCATTTTTAAAAATCAGCTGCCGATTTACTATAACACACACTCGTAAGTACTTCCTTATTTTATGAACACACAAAGATGGACCAAATTATTCTGGGTCTCTGTCAGAAAAAAATATTTTCTGAATAGTCACACAACTAATGTGGCTGTGGATGGAACAAGATTCTACCTTAACTAGACTTAAGTTAAAAGCAAAGAGGAGTTGCTTTTAAAGAATCAGTTTCCCATTATGATTACCTTACTACACTGTAAGCTCCATAAGAGCAAAGCACTTTTTTTCACTATCCTTCAGTGCGTAATATATAGGAAACATTATATATAAACAATATACTGTATATAAAAAATATTTTGAATTATCTCCAAAGTATGCTTTTGTAACTCTTTATTATCCCTCTTTGTTATTTCTTTGAAAAAAATGTTTTGAGTTCCAAACAATTGGTATATGAACTTTATACATAGTCCATTTGCCAATTAACCATCTTCTTTATGCCAACCAACAATTTTTCCAGGAATGAGGCTTCCAACATTTAAGAAAACTCTTAAAAGACAAAGTAGTTGTCCAAAAAGGTTAAGAATGATATCTTACAACGTGCTTATACACTGTAAGCAATTAATAAAGACGAGGATTTAAGAGGATTTCATTCCTAAAGGTCCAAATATCTCTCCAGAAGCAAGAGACACATGCCAAAAGCTTTATTAAAGCAGAGAGCTCTTTAAAAACAATGTAAAAACAGCACACCTGCTGGCTCTTATTATCTGGTTTTATTCTAACAATAAAATTACTTTTCTTCGTATTAAAACAATTCTTTATACAAAGTCCTAAAATCCTTCAGACATTTCATATATACTAATTTAAATTTCAGTAACTACTTTACTTTAGTTCAAACCAAATGTGTAATACAGTAAGTGCTGTTCCTCTGTCAAGTTCTAATGGATTTTTTTAAAAGATAAAAACTGATGGATCTAGAAAGTAATCTTCAAAAATTATCTTTGTGAATACAAACATAAATGGGACACAGGAAAACTCACTGAATAAAAGAAAATGATAATGGACACTCTGTTACAGACTTTATATACATGATCTAATTTATTCTCCAAACAATCTTCTGGATAAACAAGGGTGCTATGGGTAAGCAGCTTGCACAAGGTCTCACAGCTGGTAGTGGCAGAGACCAAATTTGAATTCAAGCTAATGTGATTCCCATAGTATTATTGCCAATAGTATATCATATAGCCACACACTTTGTATATTATACAGAAAAAGCAATAAGGTATTGGAGCCATTTTCTTTTCATCTCAGAACACTTAAACTCAAGTGGTTCGTCACTGCCAACTCACACTGGCACAGCAACTTAATATGTGTTGTTCATATATCTAACACAGTAGTCATAATCACAGAAACATGACAGTAAGAGGGTGTGAGATAGGTGGAGACAGTTGAGAAGAGGAGGAGTAAAGGGATGGAAAATATAAAATATTATTACATGAAAACTATCCAATAACTTCCTGTAGGAACAATACTAATTTGGTACTATATTTTAATTTAAAAACACATATAATCCCAAAACACAACAGAAAATTCTAGACATAGCATTTTAAATCATTATCATTGAGAAAATAATCTCAAAACAGAGCAAATGAAGTCCTAGCAGTGGAACAGTTCTGGATAATGGTAAGAGACCATCTTGACTATGGCCACAGGAATAGTGGAAGTAGACAGAAGTAGGTTAGTAAAATGGAGGTCAGGGAACACTAAAACAAGGATGCCCATAACAATTTAAAGTGATGGTGGAACCTAGTAGGAAAATGTGACACAGGAATCTAAATTCTGAATGAAAAACTAGAGCATTTAGAAAGATTTTAGATGATAGCAATGAGAAGAAATAAAGAAAAGTGCAGTCAGATAGAAGGAAATGACTGCACAAGAGTTAATAAGTAATGATGGCCCCCAGGCAAAATCAGGTCTACACCCTCTTGGGGTTTGTTTGGGGTTTGTCTGTTGTATCTTTTTTGAGATATTAATTGACATATCATATTAGTTTCAAGTGATTCAGTATTTGTATATATTGCAAAATGATCACCACAGTAATTACAATTAACATGTTACCATACATCTACAAAGATAATTTTTCTCGTTATGCAAACTTTTTAAAAAATATATATTTTGATTGATTTGAGAGAGGAAGGGTGAGGGAGAGAAACATCCATGATGAGAGAGAATTATTGATTGGTTGCCTTTTGCACGCCCCCCACTGGGGATTGAGCCCACAACCCAGGCATGTACCTTTGACCAGAATCAAACCCGGGACCCTTCAGTCTGCAGGCCGATGCTCTATCCACTAAGCCAAACCGGCTAGAGCTCGTGATGCAAACTTTTAAGACCTACTCTCTTAGCAACTTTCAAATATGCAATACATTATCATTAACTGTCATCATGCTATGTGTTACATTCCCAGAGTTGAGCAGCCATTACCACAATCAAACTTAGAGCATTTTCATCACCCCAGAAGCAAGACTGCATCCACTGGCAGTTCAATTTCCCTTCCTCACCCCAATCCTAAACAACCAATATTCTCTCTATATATATATATTTGCCTATTCTGGACATTACGTATAATCACTGTGTGCTCCTTGTTTTACTTAGCAGAGTAACTTCAAGGTTTACCTATATAATAGCAAGAATCAGTACTTTTACTACCAAAAACTATTTCCTTGTATGAATATAGCACATTTATTTATCCATTCATCAGATGATAAACATTTAAACTGTTTCCTTTATTTTTTGGGGGGGGAGGGGGGGACTATTAAGATAATGTTATTATGAACATTCATGTACAAGTTTTTTATTTCATTTCTGCAGGTATGTATTGTTTAGGAATGGAATTACTAGGCCATATGGTAACTCTGTTTAACATTTTGAGAACTGTTTTCTAAAGCAACTACAACATTTGCATTTTTCATAGTAATGTTATGAGGGCTCTGATTTCTCTATATCCTAACACTTATCTTGTTGTATTACAGCCATGCCAGTGGGTGTGAAATGGTATCTCAGGTGGCTTGATTTGCATTTCCCTAATGACTAATGATGTTGAGCATCTATGTGCTTATTGAACATTAGTTTATATTCTCTGGAGAATGTCTACTTAGATTCTTTACCCATTTTTTAGTTGGGTGTTTCTTTGTTCCTGAATCCTAAGAATTATTTACATACTAGAGCAGCGGTTCTCAACCTGTGGGTCACGACCCCTTTGGGGTCAAACGACCCTTTCACCGGGGTCGCCTAAGACCATCGGAAAACACGTATATAATTACATAGTTTTTGTGATTAATCACTATGCTTTAATTATGTTCAGTTTGTAACAATGAAATTGGGGGTCACCACAACATGAGGAACTGTATTAAAGGGTTGCGGCATTAGGAAGGTTGAGACCCACTGTACTAGAGTCCTGATGCATGAAATTTGTGCAAGGGGCTCGGCCCCCACCACTTCAGAGAAGTTTGTCTGGAAGGACATCTGGTCTAATTAGCATATTATGCTTTTATTATTATAGATTCTGATTAGAAGTCCTTTATCAGATCTATGATTTTCAAAAATTTTCTCCCATTTTGTGGGTGTCTTTTCATTTTTTTGGTGTCCTTTGAAGTACTTAAATTGTGAATTTTGGTGATGTTCAATTTATTTTTAATCTTTTGTTGTCTGTGCTTTTAGAAACAATTTGTCACCTGTGTTTGTAAATTTAAGTTTTATTGGAACACAGCCACAACTTGTTTATTTATATACTAAAGGCCTGGTGCACAAAATTCATGCACTGGGGGGTCGGGGGGGCGGGCGCGCATCCCTCAGCCCAGCTTGCGCCCTCTCACAGTCCAGGAGCCCTCAGGGGATGTCCAACTGCCAAGGACTGTGGGGAGCAGGCCTAAGCCAGCAGTTGAACATTCTTAGCGCTATCCTGGAGGTGGGAGAGGCTCCTGCCACCACCGCTGCACTCGCCAGCCATGAGCCTGGCTTCTGGCTGAGCAGCGCTCCCTTTGTGGGAATGCATTGACCACGAGGGGGCAGCTCCTGTGTTGAGCATCTGCCCCCTGGTGGTCAGTGCGCGTCATAGTGACCAGTCATTCCATATTTAGTTGATTTTCATATTAGCATTTTATTATATAGTATTGTCTATAGCTGCTTCAAGCTACAATGCTAGAGGTGAGAATTTGCAATAGACTGTATGGCCCACAAAGCCTAAAATATTTGTTATCTGGCCCTTTACAGAAAAAGTTTCCCAACTCCTAATCTATCACAATGCCAACAACTCCCACCCACCCCTAACTTAAAATGAGCAGACTTCCCTCAATTAAAGGGGCTGCATGGGAGATGATATCCTTTGAACAGTAGCTGAATTTTGGTTATGGTTAACCTGGTACAGAAAATACTTTTTGTGAAAAGACAGACAATACAAGGGTAATAGCTATGAACTGGTGAGGGAAGAGATACAGTATAAAGTATACCGTCAGGCACCAAATGTAATTTTCAGTACCTACAATCCCATCAGAGTACCAAATAAAATATTGTGCAAAGTATGAAATAAAACACTGAAGAGGTTTTTACTACTTTCTATAAGGCCTAACCTCTTGTAAGCTAGAACCAGTTTTTAAGAACTTAACTGCCCTGGAGGTATAAACTTCCAGTTATGCGATAACTAAGTACAAAGGATGTAATGTACAATATGATGACTATAGTTAACACTGCCATATGACATATAGGAAAGTTAAGAAAGTAAATTCTAGGAGTTCTCACCACATGAAAAAAAAATTCTTTTTATTGTATCTACATGAAATGGATGGATTTTAACTGAACCTACTGTGGTAATCAAACCATCATACTGTATAACTTAAACTTATACTGATATGTGTCAGTTATTTCTCAATAAAACTGAAAATCAAAACAAAAACTTAACTGCCAGAGTAAGGAATTTTATCTTTTTTTGGTATACAAGAACACATGGAGAATACAATTGGACTTAAGGAAAAAACCTGCTATGAGACTTATAAGAAAATTCTTCCTTTTACTACCAAAAACTATTTCCTCATATGGGTATATCACATTTATTTATCCATTCATCAGTTGATGGACATTTAGACTGTTTCTTTTTTTTTCTTTTCTTTTCTTTTTTGGATATTAAGAATGTGTTTTCATTCATCTTTGTAAAGCCAAGAGAAATTTGAGGAAGTGATGTCTTCAGACAGATGCTAGTATATGAAATTGCATCAACTCTCTCCTGATATGCCCAGCTTTAAAGTAAACCAAATCCTATGTCCTTGATGAAATTGATGAACAGCTGAACCAACTCTGGCTATAGGCTTCTCATTTTGTGAAATAATACATTCCCTATTTTTGGACCACTTTTGGGTGGGTTTTTGTTACTTGTCACCCAAAACATTGACATATTTTCTACTTTGTGAGCTACACAGAAATTAGAATGAAGTATATGAATTCTAGATCTGCCAAGAATACTACATATTTCTTTTTAGTAGTTTGACTTTCAGAAATTTAAACAGAATTTTGCACTTTATCTTACCCAATACCCACAAGAACTCTAAATCAGACAGTCTTATGGCCATTTTATAGATGCAGGTTACTCTGATGTAAGTCTTCCAATTCTATATTCCATACTTGTTTCATCACATCATATTATATCTCATGGTATCAAAAAATTCACTGAAAGCAACATAACCAACAAAATGATTACAGTATTCTTTCAGCACTTAAATAATTGTTTGACATTACACAACTCTATTTGATGAGTAAAGTACTAATTACAATGAATAATAAAATGCTCAAATAGCTGCTACATGTTAAGTTCAAACTGGGCAAGCACAGTGACCAGAATAAATCTAGCACCTTATAATGGCTCTAATACAGACTCAGGCCTATGGCTGCTTTTACGGAACTAATTCATCACTTATTTGGCCTTCCTCTTTTCCTGATGCCTTCTACTTTTCCCAGCATTATTATCTTTTTCAAAGAATCCCCATCCTCACGATGTGCCTGAAGTAGGACAGCTTCAGTTTTGTCATTTTTGCCTACAGTGCTAATGATAAATATAACTTAACTCAATTGCACCTCTGTTGGCTTCCCAAGCCAACAGGACAAGGGCCTACTCACCCATCCATCACTTACATTTAAATTCCATGAGAGACACTACAATAGGAACTGGCTTTACAAAGATGAATAAAAACATCCCCTGCTCTAAAGGAGCCCACAGTTTAGGAGGAAAGGCGATTAAACACAATGAAATGTATGACGCACTATAATATAACTTACTTACAAATGGCTATTACTTGCCTGGAGGAGGTGGGTTTTTGAAAAAGGATGAGGCATCTGAGAACCAAGTGACTTGACTTGGATATAGCATAAGGATAGCCAGAAATAAGGAATAGAACATGAGTGCCATGAAAGGAGCTTAACTTTTTAATTCTAGAATATTAATTCTAGTAGCACTGACTTAAATAAAGTAGTGACACTAAATTGCCTCTTCAGAAGAAAAACTCTGGTGCTAATACTAAGGACAGAAGGAAAAAGGAAGAAACTGGAGGCAAAAAAACCCAAAGCATTAAATAGGTTATAGAAACAGTCCTGATGAGAAGTAAATGGAACTGCAACAATGCCAGTGGTAATGGAAATAAAGAAGCTGATTCAAGAGGCAGTTGGCATCTAAATGAGAGGACATGTTTGCTATAACATGATACTTATGTTCCTGAAAAAACTTCATGTTCTTAACATTAAAAATAACATGGCTTAAGGAAAAGAGATGGAAGCAGACACTCAAAACCTAAGCAACTCAGTAACCAGAGTACTAACAAAATCAACAAAAATCCCAATAAGTGTATTAACATAAAGATGTACTAAATAAGTATGGAACTTTTTTTTTGCAGTTTGAACCAATTTTTATTTATAGAAAGAGGATTTTAAAAATCTGTGGAAAGATAAGCACTAAAATATGAAGTTGGCAGTTTCTGGGTGGTATTAGGGCTGACTTGGGTATGGGGAAAGGTCTCAGTAAACGTGTCAAGTTTTTGAAGACTTTAGAAAGCTAATGCAATAGGCATATAAAATTCTAGTGTCTAAATAATTGGAGAAAGATGTTAAGTATGGAACTTTTTAAAGGTACCAATCAAAGTATCAGGAAAAAGAATATGGTATATTTCAAGTTAAGTTATAAAAACAAAGGAAAGTGCTTGCTTCGGCAGCACATATACTAAAATTGGAACGATACAGAGAAGATTAGCATGGCCCCTGTGCAAGGATGACACGCAAATTCGTGAAGCGTTCCATATTTTTTATGTCACAATGCCTTATGGAGATCTTGAGAAGTAAAATGTAGCTTCTTCCACCATGTAGTCATTTAATATAATTTGGGATTGTTGATCTTTTCTTTAAGTATTCTATGCCATAGTGTCATGATGAAAAAGACACAATCATCGAACTAAGAATTATATATGCTCTTTAAACTAGCTTATATTATCAACTGAAAATACGTACCATTGGAAAATAAAATGTGATCATTAAACTGTCCTTTGAATAACATGCTTATAGAAAGAAAACGATTTCTATTTAAGCTGATAGTTACATAGAGTGAAATAAATGTTTGATTGTTCTTTATTATCATTCCTTTCAACAAAGTATGTCATGCTCAATAAGTTCCAAATGACAGTGTGGGAACGTGTGAAACTGAAATTAGACTGTTGGAGAAAACTGAGAAGAGATATGGAAAAACAGAACATGCTATGCACAACCCCACCTACTTCTTAGATTATTTCATTCTCTGTAGATAGCTTGTGTAAATTATCCCTTTCTAAGTTCTGAATTCTGTTTTTTTCTTAAAAATTAATAAACTGTATATTGTAATAAACTTAATAAGTGATTTAAAAAAAAAACAAAAAAACAAAACAAAAAAAAACAAAGGAAAAATATACAAACATCTGAGGAAATTGTGAAATTAATTTTTCTAACACTAATACATGGCCAAATTGAGTAATGAGAAAAAATGTAGGCTATATGGATATTATACAGTACTGCATTCTTCAGTTCACTGCTTTCAACTGTGTTAATATATTTTGGATTCAGCTGCCACTAATTCATGGCACGAAGCACTAAGATGCTGGGAACGTTATAAATACATTTATTTCCCTCTTCATCAACAGTATGTGAGCCAGACTGTAATGTCTCAAAAGTCCCTCAAGTAAATGACTGAACCTCCCACCGCCACACCAGGCAGGCCATGTTTCTATGTTTTACTCTTTTAGTACAGACTGCAACTAATGACTGCTTACAACAGTGATGGCGAACCTATGACATGTGTGTCAGAGGTGACACGCGAACTCATTTTTTTGATTGATTTTTCTTTGTTAAATGGCATTTAAATATATAAAATAAATATCAAAAATATAAATCTTTGTTTTACTATGGTTGCAAATATCAAAAAATTTCTGTATGTGACACGGCACCAAAGTTAAGTTAGGGTTTTTCAAAATGCTGACACGCCGAGCTCAAAAGGTTCGCCATCACTGGCTTACAACTTAGGTAGTAGTGCCTGGCCAGCATGGCTCAGTGGTTAAGCATCGACCTGTGAACCAGGAGGTCATGGTTCAATTCCTGTTCAAGGCACATGCCCAGTGTGGGGTGTGTAGAAGGCAGCCAAACAATGATTCTCTCTCATCATTTACGTTTCTCTCTCTCTCCCTCTCCCTTCCTCTCTGAAATCAATAAAAATATATTTAAAAAAAAGATTTAGGTAGTAGTAAAGGGGAGAAAAAGGAATGCCAGGTTCCCAGACAGGAGTAAATGGATAGATAGAGTTTCCATTAAGAAAAACTAGAGAATGATGAAGCACTAATAAGAAGACAATAATGAACGTAATTTTAGTTATGTTGAGTTTGGTTTCTTACAGATACCCTTATTTAGATAAAAATCCAGTAAAAAATGTGATCCATGGACTGAAGCAGAAGAGAATGATATGGGCTCAAAATATGAATCATCAGTACATAAGATGTAATGAAACTGTGAGAATAAACAAACAATTACTATTATATGTAGAGGCCTATGCTGGCAGCAGGGGATATATTCTAGAGTAAGAGTAAAGAACAATACAACTAAGGCCCACTCTCAGCAAGCTCACATTAAATCATGGGAAGACAGATAACAATCAAGCACCTACAAACTGATTAATCATGTGCTACAAAGACATAAAAAGGCACATACAGTGGCCTAACATGAGGAAGTTGTGAGGCCCTCCAATATAGCCCTTGCAATGAGTGGATTAAAAAACTGTGGCACATCTACACAATGGAATACTATGCTGCAGTAAGAAGGAATTCTTACCATTTGCAACAGCATGGATGGAACTGGAGAGCATTATGCTAAGTGAAATAAGTCAGTCAGAGAAAGATAAATATCACATGATCTCACTCATTTGTGGAATATAATGAACAACATAAACTGATGAACAAAAACAGATCCAGAGACAGAGAAGCATCCATCAGACCGTCAAACCTCAGAGGGAAAGTAGGGGAGGGTGGGGGTCAGGGGGAGAGATCAACCAAAGGACTTGTATGCATGCATATAAGCCTAACCAATGGACACAGACACCAGGAGGGTGAGGGCAAAATGGTAAGAATTCCTTCTTTTTTACCACAGCATAGTATTCCATTGTGTAGATGTACCAGTTTTTTAATCCACTTATTACAAGGGCTATATTGGAGTGCCTCACAAGTCCCTCATGTTAGGCAGACTGAAGGATCCTAGTTCGATTCCAGTCAAGGGCATGTACCTTGGTTATGGGCTCGATCCCTAGTAGGGGGCATGCAGGAGGCAGCTGATCCATGTTTCTCTCTCATTAATGTTTCTACTTCTCTATCCCTCTCCCTTCCTCTCTGTAAAAGTCAATAAATAATATTTGTTTTTAAGAAAGGATAAAAATGTTAATATTCCCTGGGAAGTGTAACTCAGTTAGTTGGGTGTTGTCCTATGCACTGAAAGGTTGCTGGTTTGATTCTTGGTCAGGACATGTGCCAGGTTTTAGGTTCACTCCCCAGTAGGGAATGTCCAGGAGGCAGCCGAGCCATTCCTCACTCTCACGTCGATACTTTTCTCTCCCCCTCTACCTCTAAAAATCAATTTTAACAATATATTTTTTAAATGCTAATAGTTCTAACAAGGCTAATGGTAAAGGTTTGATCCTTTTGTGGGTTGCTGTGCTTCATTCTCTTGTGGCTAGGTGTTAAAATATATGCCTAAAACTAACATGCAAATAAAAATAAATACCCTGTATTGTTTACAAAACACAAGAGACCTGGCTAGAGCACAGATGAATTTAATAATGCTACCAGAAAAACAAGTCAAAGTGGTAATTCATTTACAGAAATGTTTTGGGGATAGCAATAGGACTATTAGCACGGCCCTCTTTATGAGTCTCTTGAGAAAGGGCTGTAACTAACAAACAAACAAAACCTCTGAGGAAATAACCCATAAAAACCTATAACTTGTTGAATTATCAGTGCTAAATTTTAAAGGATTTCCTATAGAAATCTTCAAATGTTTATAAAAACCAAAGACAAACACAGAAACATATTTCAGTCACATTTCATTTCAAAACTTTATTCCTGTGCCAGAGGTATACATTAGCTTTAATTATATTGTCAAACTCATGACCACAAAGAGGAAGTCCAAGGAGAAAACACAGAAAGGGAGAGAGTAGCTGTAGGCTGTTGAAGAAAATAATTATTTGTAAGGTTAAAAGTGAGGAAGAAGCTTTAATCTGGCAAACTTGAAATAAAATAGATGCTTTATCCACTACACTTGTGAGATTGTTTCCTTTTTATATTCCGAAAATGTTACCCATGTAGTTAATGCTTAGTAAGGTTATAAATGAAAAAAGTACAATGTTTTAGTAAAATGTTATTGTCCTTATGAGTATTTTCATAAGGACACTGTTATAGTACAGACCCTTCTTAAAGTACCAACTTCAATCATTATGAAACTGTTACCTGATTAGAAAAATTATGCTCAATTGTTTTTGACTTAATGCTTACATTTGAAATACAATTAAAAACCTTGAAATAAACTGACTGTAATGAGAAAACTAGAGCATGGCATCATTAAAATCTGCAAGTCTGACCTTTTGTAATTTTTTAAATAGAAACTAAATTATAAAAAGGTTAATAAATCCACACACAGAGATAAGTTTAAAAAAAAATGGAGAGAAAAAACAACAACTCCCTTTTGGGAAGAATATACAAGAAACACAACAGTGATCAATACAAGGGCAAGTGGGTGACCAGGTAAGACTTACTTTCCATTTTACACTTTTCAATGTGGTTTAATTTTTTTTTAAATATATTTTATTGATTTTTCACAGAGAGGAAGGGAGAGGGATAGAGAGAAACATCGATGAGAGAGAAACATCGATCAGCTGCCTCTTGCACACCTCCCACTGGGGACGTGCCCGCAACCAAGGTACATACCCTTAGCCGGAATCGAACCTGGGACCTTTCAGTCCGCAGGCCGACGCTCTATCCACTGAGCCAAACCGGTTAGGGCATGTGGTTTAATTTTTAAAGCAAATGAATAGTGCCTAAAGAACTTTAAAATTTTTTTAACAATTATCAATCTACAATTGTATGTTTCCCTGTGAACTCAGAAAATGGTTCCTTTTAGATCCATGTAATTTGCTCAGAAGCTACTAAAGCAAAGACAAAGCAGTAAGCTCTTTTTAAAAATATACTTTTATTGATTTCAGAGAGGAAGGGAGAGAGAGAGAGAGAGAGAACTATCAATGATGAGAGAGAATCATCAATTGGCTGCCTCCTACACGCCCCACACTGGGGATCTAGCCCAAAACCAGGCATATGCCCTGACTGGGAATCGAATTGCAACCTCCTTGCTCACAGGTTGACACTCAACTACTGAGCCACGCTGGCTGGGCAGTAAGCTCTTTTCTTGTTAAAACTTCTGTTTCCCAGACTCATTTCCTTGGTCACTGACCCACTGCTGTCCTCATCTTGGTCCACCTACTATCTAAATATATAAAAGCCCAGCGACCGAAACAGTGGGACCACCAGAATGACCTGTTCTATGACATGCACTGTGGCAGCCAACCAGCCTGATCCGGGCCCGGATTGGGGGTGGGGCCGGCCAACCACTCGTGGCCCCTCCCCCCGCCAGCCCGGCCCCATAGGGCCCCATCAGGGTGGGCAGGCTGGACACCATCCATGCAAATTCATGCACCAGGCCTCTAGCTTAGTAATATTTACTTAATACCCTGCTACCTGTCTACCAAATTCCCCAAAACGGATATTATAATCTTTTTCCATACTAAATCTCACCCCATTTGCCTCAATCTCAACTTTAGCAGTTAATCTTGCCTTAAACTATTTCAAGTTACTGAGGTGATTTAGGCCACCTGGTACGAACTCCATTATTAAAACATTAGCGGCCCAGTGCACAAAATTCGTGCTGGGGGAGGGGTGTGGTCCCCCTTAGCCCAGCCTGCACCCTCTTCAATCCAGGACATCCCTGGACTGCTGGCTCCTAATCACTCACCTGCCTACCTGCCTGGTCACCCCTAAATGCCCCCCGCCGGCCTGATTGCCCCTAACTGCACGCCCCCCTGCCAGCCAGGTCGCCCCCAACAGCCCTCCCGCCGGACTGGTCGCCCCACACAGCCTGCTCATTCAGTTGTTTGGTCGTTCCCCACTAACCCCCATGCTGGCCTGGTTGCCCCACGCAGCCTGCTTGTTCAGTCATTTGGTCGTCCCTCACTAACCCCTCTGCTGGCCTGGTTGTAGACAGCCATCTTGTGATGGTGAGATGGTCAATTTGCATATTACCTCTTTATTTTATAGGATATTTGTTGCCATGGCCTACTCTCCTCACCCTGATTTCCGCCCTCTTTTGAAGTCCCTCCTTTCCTTTTATCACTCTTTCTACCACTTCTAGGGCTCATTCTATTAATCATTTCTTACAGCTCCCTCTCCTGGCTTCTCTTCTAATTTTAAATACCTATATCGCCTATACTAAGAAAAAAAAAACTTACTCCAACTGTAAACCACTTAATTTTTCTTTTTTCCTTTCTTTACAAATGTCTCAAAAAAAAAAATACTCATTGCCTCCACTGTCTCATTAGAACTTACTCTTTTATTCTATTTATTCATTCACAATTCCTTCTTCAAACACTACTTACCATCTATAATATACCAAGTATTTGGACTATAACAATGAAAAGACAAAGACAATTTTGTTTAAATTCCCTTGAAATCTTATTTTCATTACCCAAAACTTAACTGAGTTGCTGTCTTAAAGATTATGTCCTCTGCAATAGCTTTCATTTTTATCTCCTTCCCTCATGTTAACAGATGAGAAAAATCTTGTCTAAGAAGAGTTATATGCCTTCCTGCCTTTTTGCTCAAACTATCAGTAATTCCATCTTTATCCCTCTAATCTTCAACTGCACCTTCTTTCCTGGCTTGTTCCCTCAATCTCCAAATAAATTATTACTCAAACCTAAATTCTGTAGCTTTCATCTTCTCTCCTAGTAGTCAAAGCTTCAAGGAACAGTTTATACTCAACGTCTGGCCACCACCCATTCCTCAACTCACAGCATCCTGGCTTTCCTTACTACCAGTACAAAATGGTGTGGGTTTTTTGTACTGTTCCCAAAGTTACCTGATCCCTCCTAAAGACACTTTTAAGTTCTCCTCTTTCCTCATCTCTGCAATATCTAGACACTGCTGACTCCTTCAGATCTGACATCACTCTGCTAATTATCCAACTATCCCTCTAGCTATTTATTCTCAGACAGCCTTCACATGTTTCTCATCCTGACTCTTTAATGCAATGTTCTTCTAGGTTTGCACTCTTCTCATTTTATATTCTTTATAGAATGTCATCCAGTTTCATGGCTTCAACTACTACCTAATATAAATACAAAGACAATGCTCAAATCCTTAATCCAAGCCCAGATTTCTCTTCTTAGCTTCAGATACAGCCAGTTACCTGTTGGCCATATCTACTCAGATGTCCTATGACTACTTTAAATTCAACACGTCCAAAATAGAAATCATCACTCTCCCAAATTTCATTGTCCTATATCTTCTAGGCAGACAAAGTGTTATTTCTAACAAGTCCCAGATGCTGCTAATGCTGCATCAACAGCTCGGGATCAACATTTTGAGAATCACTGCTCAAACATGTTGCTCCTTCCTATGGCTAGGCTATCAGGTTCCTTCTGCTATCTCCTGGGCCACTGTATCTATGCAGCAGGAACTGTTAATATTTCACAGCACCTTGTCCCATTGAACTTAGAATGTTTAGCATTCTAAATGTTAATTACCAAAATATAAGAAAAGACAAGAGATGAATTCAGTCATCACAGCATACTGGAAGTTTCTTGAGGATGGGATAGCACTTCCCATGGAAGCAAATGCTCAATAAATATTTGCTGAATGCATGGCACTACCATCTATCCAATCACCCAAGCCAGAAGCCACAACAGGATTCACCCCTCTTCTTCCCCATAATCCAGTAGTCACCAAGTCCTATCTCCTAACTCCTAAATGTCTCTCATACCTCCACTCCATATGCACTGTTACTACCTCCTTTCAAGTCCTGATTTCTCACATGAATTACCATAATTTCTTGATCATCCCCATGTCCAGATTCATCTATCCTATTTTATTATCCACACGACCAACTAACTGATCTCTCGAAAAAAGTACCATAGACTCCCCTCATCCACATTTCTCTTTCCTTGATTTCAGTTACCTGTGGTGAATCAACGTCTAAAAACATTCAATGTAAAATTCCAGAAACAAACAGTTCATAAGTTTTAAGTTGGGTGCCATACTGAGTAGGGTGATAAATGCCACACCACCCTGCTCAGTCTTACTCCCTCCCTCCTAGGATGTGAATCATCCCTTTGCCCAGAGTGTCCACACTTTATACGCTACCGGTCCATTAGTCACTTAGTAGCAGTCTTGGTTGTATGTGAGAGACCACATTCACATAACTTAGGTATATAGGGTTCAGTACTCCCTGTGGTTTCAGGAATCCACTAGGGATCTTGTACAGTATCCCCCTGGGGAAAGGGGAGAAACTACTGTAATGTGATAATGTCATTCTCCTGCTTAAAAATAATAGCTTCCCACAGCCTTTAAGGGAAAAATGTAAATTTCTTCATAGGACATGCAAACCTCTCCCCCAGATCTTGACTCAATTTACCTGACCCACCCCTCTCTCTCTTCTACCCTAAACCCTTACTCTCCAGCCATGCTGAACAGGCTTGAATATCTTAAGCCTTCATGGCTTTAAACATCAAACTTTCATCTAGAGCCAAGTTTCCCACTGGCTAAATAATCATCATTTTAAAACTCAGCTCAGACACCATCTCTTCCAGAGAAGCTTTCTTTGAGTGACATTCACCTCCCTGCTCCATCCCCACCCCAGTTTACATTAAGTCTCTCCCCTGACATGTGCTTTTACAGCACCCATGTTTAGTTTATTTACTCTACTTAAGTTCTCTGGAAATTACAATTATGTCTTATGTTTACATAGTCAGTACAAACATAAAAGATACTCAACTAAAATTTAAATACAATCCTTGCTATCCTCTAAGTAGTGGCTCTCAAAATTTAGCACGTATCAGGATTACCTGAAAGATCTTTAACATCTATACTGCTTGGCACCATTCCAAGTTTAAATTCAGTTGTTCTAGTGCAGAGCCTAACAAGTTCCCAGATGCTGCTGATGCTGTTGGTCCAGGAACCACATTTTGAGCATCAGTGTTCCAAATATGTTGTCTGTTCCTATCTCCAGGATTTTAAGAGTCTTTTCCTAGCTGCCTCCAACTCTGCCTACTGCAATCCCAATAATCATTTCAGACCCAGCTCAATTGTCACCTCCTTCATAAAACTTTCCTTAACCCCAGATGAAACTGATCTTGCTTTTTCCTCAATTTCTATTGGGCTTTGTGTATACTATTCATATGATCGCTCATGCTAACTTTTTTCACATCTACTGACATTTGCCTTATGTTCTCTACATAAATGAAGGTAGGAAACCTGCCTTAATCAATTTACAACTCTCTACACCCAAGCACAATAACCAGTGAACAACAGACAAAATCTGCAAATATTTGTTAATACTAGAGGCACGGTGCATGACATTCGTGCATGGGGGGGAGGGGTGTCCCTCAGCCCGGGCTGCACCCTCTCACTCCCCTAAGCCGGCAGGCAGATATTCCCCGAGGGGTCCTTAGCACTGCCGCGGAGGCGGGAGAGGCTCTTGCCAGCCGTGAGAAAGGCTTCTGGCTGAGCAGTCTGCCCCCTGGTGGTCAGTGTGCATCATACAGATACATCATTTCGCTGTACGGTCTATTTGCATATTAGCCTTTTATTATATAGGATGACTGAATCCTTTATGCTTGCCCAGATTCTGGGCCCATAGTCTGTTTAACTCGCTTAATCCTTCTGGCCCAAGCTGACTTCCTTATACGGCTTTGTACTTTTGCTTGCCTTACTATCTATGACAGATGCCTGGTCCTCCAACAGTGGTCTGTCCCCCATGGTTACTGACCTACCCTTAAGTCAGCTTCTTTACCTTGAACTCTAAGCCTTTTTAATTTTCTCATCCACTATGATGAGAAAATTAAACATGAGTGGAGAAAGTTTTTACTCATGACTGATGTGAATTTTAATTCTGCTGGCCATAAGACATGTTGTTCGATTTTTTGATGATTATTCTTTCTTTGTCAGAGAATCTGAACTAGATAGACTATGTGATGTACAATTCTAAGTACAGTTAATGTAAACAGCAATAAATGTGTTTTAAATTCTATTTATGTATCATGGCAATAATTTTAATAAAAAGGTAAAAAACACAAAGTCATAAGATCATTATTATATGCAAGGTTGCTCTAGGTAACAAAATTTAAAGTAGCAAATTACTTATGTACTCGGTTCATATATTCATCCAAAACAAAATTCTTATTATCCAGTCTAATAAGAACAGACACAAAAAGCCTGGTCATATTTCTAAATTATACTAAGCACATAGTAAAAACTATTTCTGATATGTGAAAAGTTAAGGAGGTTTCTTAAAATGCCTCTACAAAATTTACTCCTTTAAAAATTACTCAGAGACTGTTTTTAATCACAGCGACCTAAACATTCTTCTATTTGATTATTTTAATTCTTTATCCATTTCTTTACATGTAACATTTAAGTACTCTAAAACTATACATGCCTACCTAGAGAATTGTGAAGATATATGTTTATTTCAATAACATCTATTTATTTATTTTATCAAAGGCAACTGACCCTTAGTGATTTGGGGGAAATTCCCAGGAGGTCAGTACTCATTGTTTTGTAGTCAGATACATAATCACTATTCCTCCCCAAGTGCTCAGCAGTTTAAAACTCAACTAGAGCCCTGGCTGGGTGGCTCAGCTGGTTGGAGTGTAGTCCCATACACCAAAGAAAAAAAAGGTTGCAGGTTTGATTCCCAGTCAGGGCAACCATTTGATGTTTCCTTCTTTCTCTCTCTCTCTCTCTCTCTCTCTCTCTCTCTCTCTCTCTCTCTAAAATTAAACAAAATAAACACCAAAACATATCCTCAGGTAAGGATTTAAAAAATAAAAAAATGAAACTCAATTAGAGGTTTAATTTTCAGAAGAAAAAGTACAGTACTTTTAAGACAGCAACTAAAATTAATACCTGTCAAGATTCTTGACTGTTTCAATCTAACCTAATAAGCCTTTTACTTTCCCCTTACTTAATCACTGATACTCATAAATTAATTCATAAATTAAAATGTTGACAAAAATGTAAATGTTCATGATACTCAGTAAGAGTTATAAAGATTTTCAAAAGGGAGTGAAAATTTTCAAAATTGTATGCTAGGAAAATGAACCAGATCCTTCCAAAGCCCAATTCATTCGAGTTAATCAATATCCCATATGGCAGAGCTGAGCTATAGATACTTGGCCTTGCCACTCTGAAACCAGTGCTGTGTTCAACTGACCAAAATAATACTAAAGTTGGGAAGCCACTGTCAAAACAAGTAATGTAGATCCTAAGATAATATTGAAAGGATGGTAGAAAAAAGAGCCAAGTAATCAGAAAATAAATACTGAAAAGAAAACCTGAAAGAAGAGGGAAATGATGACCTGGAAGAAAACAATATTGTATGGTAAATCTCAAAATCTTTTTAAAATATAAGAAAACACTGGGTACCGGGAAGATAAAAATTTAAGAGCTAAAAGATGATTTCCCAAATTCAGCCTGTGGTTAAAAAAAAAAAAAAAAGTGGGAGTGGGGGGGTTGTTAGGGGAATACACTACAAGAAAGAAAAATACTTGCAAACTAGATCATTGTGCTATATAATGTACAAACAACAAAAGGCTAGATGATTGTTCCTGAAAATTTAGTTTATAAATACAGATAAAAATATTCCCTGCAATCCACAATGATCTTCAAGATCCTGACTTTTGAGTAAAATACATGTATAAGGAAGTTGTATATGAATGACTGAACAAAGATGTTTTCTGTAACAGCCTGGAAAAGCCTACATTTTTTGTTATTCTTGTGACCAAAGTTGCCCGAGACGCCTCCCAAGTTGGCAGGGAAAAGCTTATGCGTATCAACATCACTGACCATGTATTAAGTCCGCTCCTAGGTTGGACTTTAAGGTAGCTAGTAAGTGAACTTAAATCACTTGACCTGTATTTTAAATAAAAGCTGACTTACTTGACTATTCTAACGTCACTTTCTTCTCACCCAATCACGCCAAATGGAGTTTACACGTTGCAATCCACAGAATGTCTTCACTCACCCATCACTCTATTTTGAAACGCTACCGAAATTCTGCACACAGGGTGAAACGCAATGACCACGGAAAGGTGCAAGACATTACCACCCCACATCCTTCTGAAAACCTTCTGCCAAATTGGGGAGAGACTTTTGGAAAAAGCATTCGCCATCCAAATCACAGGCTCGACTCTCGGATGCACCCGGGGGAGCACGGCGAGCCTCGGCCGCCCGGTACACAACCCCTGATGACAAAAGGCAACGACACCGGCCGCCCCGGGTCGGGGCCAGAGCACCGGTAACGGGCTAACAGGGCGTCGTGGATTTCCCGGCCGCGGTGACAGCGGCGGGGAGACACACCCCTAGCGTCGGCTGGAAACACTACAGCAGGGAGTTCTACCTCGGGATGACTGTGAGGGTAAGGAAAGACAAATTTAAATCGCCATGATTCAAAAACAACCACCGAGAGAGAGAGACTTGGCGAGGCAACAAAGAAAACGAAAAAACAACAACAACAACAAAAAACCCTGGGCAGGAAGAAAGCGTAAAAAAGACAGCATCCCCATTTAGCCAAGACGGAGTGCGGGTCTGCGGCCGTGAATCGGCACCTTGGTCGGCCCTTCCCGGCCCGCCAGGCGGAGACCGGCCGCCGCGGGAGCAGCCCCGCACGGCGGCTCCCGGCGGCGGAACCCGCACCGACAGCAGAGGGGGAAGCGGGCGGCAGGATGGCTGCCGAGGGAGGCTCCTGCTCGAAAATGGAGTGGGAGCGGGAGCAGGCGCAGCCCCGGAGAGAAAGCGGGTCTTATATAAAGAGCCATTTGTCACATTTTCTTTCCGCCGGATTTCGGAAGAGCCCCGGACTGGGGAGAGTCTGGGGGCGGCCGGGGGCTCCACCTGGAGGAGGGGCCGCCCCGAGTCCCGCGGGGCGGCCCGGGGGCGGCTCCAGGCCGACGGCCGGAGCGGGTGGGGGTCGAGGCAGAGGCGGAACCCGGCGGCCGCGAGGGCAGGGGCGCCGCCGAGCACCGGCCCGACGCCCCCGGGGCCGCCCAGGGCTCTCGGATCCGCCGCGGCAGCAGCCCGGCCGGGTCTCTGGAATTTTCCAGCGGGGGAAGCCCGCCGGGGGCGTCGGGGTTCGCCTCCGCCCCCGCCCCTGGACGCAGCGCGCGGGGGAGGGCTGGTGCACGGGGGAAGCGAAGGTCTCACCATTTTGCTGGCGGGCGGTCGGCGGCTGGCTCGGACGGAGGAGAGTGTCGGCGCTCAGACGGGCTCCCGCAGGAAGCGGCGGCGGTGGCGGCCCAGCTGCGCTCGGCTGGGGCGGCTGCGGCCCTCGGGACACCCGCGGGGGAGGGGGTGCGGGCTGGGGGAGGGGAGGCGGCGCCGCGGGGCCCGCGCCGACGGGGTGACTGGGCACGCGGGAGCGGGCGGGGGAGAAGAAAAATTAAGGTCGAGATTCAGGAACCGAAAGAGCGGGAGGAGAGGCGGCGAGCAGGGGTCGAGGCGGAGAGGCGCGGGAGATGGAGGCGAGGGCCAGGCGGCTCCCGGGCTGCAGCTTCGCGCTCAAGCTCACGCCGGAGCCGTGACGGACTCACTGCAGTGGCTCGCGCTGACCCGCAACCTCCAGGCACGAAAAAGGGGGAGGGCGGGAGAGGGAGGGGAAAGCAGCGCGCAGAGGGGCGGAGGGCGGGGGCGCGCGGAGCCGGCGGCGGGGGCGGGGCTTCCGCGAGCGCCGCACATCCGGGCACCCGCGCGGCTCGGCGGCGGCGGCGGCGGCCGCGGCGCTCGGCGAGCTCTGGTTGGGGAGCGCGGAGCGCGCCGACGCGTTCGCCCCTCCGCCACCGCCCCCCTGCGTGCGGGGCGGGGCTAGGGCAGGGGCGGGGTCGCGGACGTCGGTGACGTTGCGTGGCGAAGCCCTTCCTGTCATGTGGCTGGAGGCGGGTGTCCGGGGAGGAGGGGGCCCGGGGGGAGGCAGGGCGGAGCGGGGAAGGAGGAAATGCGAGGGTTCCCTGGGAGGGAGGAAATGCTCGGGGTGCGCGGTCCGCGGGCGGAGCGGGGCTTGCGCTCGGGAGTGGGAGGCTCGTGGGGGGCGGGGGAGGAGCAGATGAGGGGCTAATCGTGTTAGAACCACCCAGACGCCGCACCAAAAAGGGAGGAAAAGCCCAAGCCGTGGGCTGGAGGGACTCGGTTTGCTCCTGAAGACGGTATCTTTCCATCGGTGTGCGGACTGGGACCCGCTGCTCGGCGCGCCCACGCCGCTGTCGCCGCTGCGGCGCTCGCAGGCCGCCGCCCCTGCAGGAGCCGTTTGGCCCAGCGGGGCTGGGCTGGGCTGGGCAGGCCGGGCGGAGAGCCGCCGCTGGAGGCGTGGGAGCCCCGGGACGGCGATCCCGGGCTGCTCCCACTCCCGCCCAGGCGCCCTCCCCCCGCGCGGAGTGCCCCCCCGCCCCCCGGGCTGCCTTCTGCAGGGCGCCGCCGTGTTTGCTTTCGGAAACCGCCCCCCGGTTCCTTTCGTAAGGCTGTGTCCGCTTTGGTGCCGGTGGCCGTGCCCAGAGAATTCAGACTACAATGGGGCATGGAGTTCAGGAAAGCAGAAGGGGGAACAGAAAGTTATGTTCGGGGAAAATAAAAGCCGGCAGGAGGAGTGTGAGAAGGATAGTGAAGAAAATACTTAGCAACCATTTTAACCAGCGGTTCCTTTTCGAATCTTGATCGCCCCCGGTGTGTGTAAGTGGGAGAGAGGGAACGAATGTTTGTCGTTGTTTTTTTGTGGTCAGAGACTCCTTGTTGACAGGTTTTTCCTTTGAATAGTTTTATTAAAAGCCATAGGGTTTTTAAAGCAGTCTGTTCAAGCTCCTTACATGAGTTTTATTCTTTTTCTGTACTAATTCTTTTTCCTTATGATAAGGACTCATTTTTCCTAATAGAGGCTCCGTGACGTGCCCTAGTCGCCCCCCTTCGTTGCCCCTCTCTCCCTTTAAGAACTGTTTTGTTTTTGTGTCCGGATGAATAAGAAAAGTAACTCAGACGGATAACAAGATATATCACATTGTGAATGTAACCAGGAAATGCCAAGAAATGACAGTCTCTTCCACCAGTTAAGTTTCTTGACTTAAATGCGGTGTTGTTTAGATACGGATGTGTTCCAAAACGGGAAAGTCCCTAAGCTAAGTGTGAGACATTTCTAGGTATATTATTTTTAATTAGTTTTCACCGTAAGATGAAAGCATGTTCATTTTTATAAAAGTGCTACTAAAAAATTTCCTCTCCCCCAACTCCAGTTCTCAGAGAGGATCACTGAGTTCATGTGTGTCCAACATGTTCAGTGCAAATCAAATCGTTTTGGCTGAGGATTAAATACTGAGAAGGAATTTGAGATGTGTGGAATGCAGTGGATTTACAGCAACTCATAATTTTGTCATAATTTGAGCCAATTCAGACTATAATCATTCAACACATGTCTATGTTGATTAAATCCGAAAATCAAGAGGCATTGTAGCCTCTGTCACTGACCAAAAGCAAGAGACAGAAGACCAGTCCACTTGCTCCTCCTCATCCTATAAATCTCCCAGAGTTTGCCACTTACATTCTCTCAGTTTTGTGTTATACTACATAAAATACAGGCATGTAGCAGTTTGCATCTCTGCTGAGAGAGGTAAACCTAAAATGCACATTTCACCCAGCTGGTGTGTCTCAGTGGCTGAGCATCATCCCATGCACCAAGAGGTACCGGTTCTATTCCTGGTCAGGACACACGCCTGGGTTTCAGATTGTGGGGCTCAACCTCTAGCATGGGGCGTGCAGGAGGCAGCCAATTTGATGTTGATTTTCTCTCTCATTGATGTTTCTATCTCTCTCCCTTTCTCTCTAAAATTAATAAAATATTTTTGAAAATAAAAGTAAATTTTAAAAATGCACCTAATACCCAGATTTTTCCCCCTAAGGCCAAAAAGAAGGGAGGGGGGTGATAAATAGTTATTCTCCTTTTTTGTCTTTTTTCATTAACTTTTGGTGTAAAACTTGGTATGAGGGGAACAGGTACCGAATGTCCTACCAAAAGCATACATTTCTTTTTTTTTAGTATATTTTATTGTTGTTGTTTTTTTACAGAGAGGAAGGGAGAGAGATAGAGAGCTAGGAACATCGATGAGAGAGAAACATCAATCGGCTGCCTCCTGCACACCCCCACTGGGTATGTGCCCGCAACCAAGGTACATGCCCTTGACCGGAATCGAACTTGGGGGACCCTTGAGTCTGCAGGCCGACACTCTACCCACTGAGCCAAACTGGTTAGGGCACATACATGTTTTTAAATAACTAGATAAGTAAAAAAGACAAAAGACCTACTCTAATAAGTGGATTATTTTTCCCAGAAAATTTAGCAACCAAAAGATGATTGTTGGGAAGTATTATGTCTGATAAGTTGGAGGGAAAGACAGTGAAAATAGAGATACTTGTTTCAAGAGCAGTAACAGCTAGGCATGAGGTAATGAGACGTAGCAATGACAGAGAAAAAGAAAGGAGTAAATAGACATGAAGCAAAAATGCACTGACTGTGCAACTTAGTGGATGTGGGAAACAGGAGAGGGAGACACCAAAGATAAAAAGTTTTAGTTTGGATGACCGAAAATAGTGACAGCCTTTAAGAAATTGAGAAGTCAGAAGAGGTTTGGTTGCTGAGTGAAAAGAGGCGAATATGGATTTTAAAATGCTATGTTTGAGTTACTGATGAGCTACCCCAGTGGAAGCACCCAAGTAGAAGCTGGAAGTGCAGGTTCTATAGAAAGGATTGCATTTCTAAGAAAAATATTTCCATTAAAAAGAGAGGAATCAAACAAAGATTGAAAGTGAAATGTTCAAATTTTCCCGTATTTAGTGTTAGGAAAAATAAACAATTCAGGGATGGTAATAAAGCTGCTAAGTAAGAAGAAAAGGGCAAGAAATTTTTATGAAAGAGAAATGTTTGTAGTCATATTGGACTATAGGCAGCCTCGGGCTTTAATGTCTCCCCAGTTATCTTTAAGTTAGAAATGTCACAGGAAATTTTACCATGTGTAGATCTTCAAGATTATTGTGATGTCGAGAACTCTGCCTTATTCTTGAAGGATTAGCCACTCTCATCTATTCACATATAATATTTAAGGATGGCAGAAGAAACAAATTATCATTCCTGTAAGTTAAGGTATTCCAGTGCAGAATTACCTCAAAATAACCACTCTTATTCATAATTACATTGACTAATGTCGACTGGAAACCGTGTTTAATTTTATACTCTGATCCATAGGAAGAAAATGCCAATTAAAACGGAGAGTCAGTTAAAACCACTTGAAAGTAATGTCTCTGTTTTTTGTTAATGTGGATTTAGAGGAAACAACTACCATTCCTCCTACATAAACATATATGTACCAGTTCAGGAATCCCAGATTTAAGAATATTTCGTATCTTTTTGTCATCTTGTTTCACATCAGAATTCTTTTTTCATTGCGTAGTGAGGTTGCATGGGGAATGAATTACTTTTCTTCCCAGAATCCTTTTTTTTTTTTTTTTTTTTTTTGATACCCAGGAGAAAGCAGGAATGCCAGCCAGCCCTCTGCTCCAGGGTGTGGTTGAGAAAAGATTCCTTGATACCTGAGATGGTAGAGTAGTGGCTGCTTCCTTTCTTGCTAAGCAGCAGAAGTATGAGCCAAGGATTCTAAATTTCATCTTGGAAACTCATTTCTCCATAGAAACCATTTTACAAAGAGTTCTGTAAACAATAGCCCTCCAACAAAAGCCTACTTAAATTATAATGTAGCTGAAACTCTGTATATTTGCTATTGAAAAGACAATGGTAGAAAACAATGCTCTTAAAAATATATAGGTTTATGAATTAATGAGTTTGGGGGAAATGTATACCACATACTGGATGGATTTTTATTTTAAGCACAACTACTTTTAAAATTATGGATTGTATGCAACTTTCCTAGTTCTCATAAGGGAATTAATATTGAATTTGTTCAAAATAAAATCTGTTATTTACTTTTCAAATGAAGACAACTTATAAATACTTTTTAATTGGGAAAAATTTTTAAAGATTATGTATAAGTCAGTTATGTAAATTATTTTTATACTACATACTGGACCAAAAAGAAAAAGGGGGAAAAAATAAGGCTTTCTAAGATTTCTTCCTAAACCTCTTGAATCCACATCAAATTCCAAATGTTTGGGGAAAAACCCACAGTGTTTTTAAAGGCCATTAACATTTCACATGATGAACTTTATTCTCTGTCTGTGTTGATTACCTTTCCATATGCTAAGTACCTTCAGTTGGGTAATTATATCAACATAACGAGAGTTGAAACAATGAGAAGACAGAAATCATAAAAGCAATAGGATCAGACCATGGGCAAAAACAAAGGTAATATCTACATTTAAGTAGTGAACAGAGAAAGAAGTGACAGAAAAGATAATGAACTAGGCCAGTGATCAGCAAACTCATTAGTCAACAGAGCCAAATATCAACAGTACAACGATTGAAATTTCTTTTGAGAGCCAAATTTTTTAAACTTAAACTATATAGGTAGGTACATTGTTACTAACTTAATTAGGATACTTCTAAGCTGGCCTTTGCTAAAAACGTCCTCAATCTGATTGAGATACGTTTGCTGAGGTCGACCCCTTCCAACTCTCCCATCCACACTCGTCTTGTATACTTGTTTCATCTATCTCCTTTCCGAAAACCGACTTCTTCGCACGGGCCACGAAGTTTCAACGCACTGTACGTGTGCACCCGCACGTGGTATTTTGTGGAAGAGCCACACTCAAGGGGCCAAAGAGCTGCATGTGGCTCGCAAGCCGCGGTTTGCCAACCCCTAGACTAGGCAGAAGGAAGGATGGGAGACTGTTGAGGATGACCAGAAAGCTGAAGAAGACAGTGTGGTCAAAAAGGACCAACACAAATGGAAACGTGCAGGCAATTGGTTTACATCTGTATATATTCATTCATTGAAATGTCATAGATTATGTCTTGAAATAGTTTTCTGACTTACAAGTCTCACTTATTTCTTTGGTCTCTTGCACATAAAAGTGAGACCAAAAAAATGATGTTTATTTGGACTTTGATAGTATTTCCATTTTACTAGTTTGTTAAGAGTGTTTACCTTATAGCATTTACCTAAACAGTATTTACCTCAACATAACAGAAAATATGATTTATATGTAAAATAGATGTAACATTAGAAAAGACCTATTTGTCATACTTGCTAACTCACTAATATACTACACGTTCACAAATATCTGCATGTGCTCCATAAGAGATAGTGTGTAAGATTGGAGTGAGACCCTATTCAAATCCACCTCTAGTTCTGGTCCATTTCTGTATGAATTCTGGGTAATTATTTAAATCTACGTCTGTGCAGTCTGATATGGTAGCCACTAGCCACTTGTGACTATTTACATTTAAATGAATGAAAATTGAAGAAAATTAAAATTTAGTTCTTCTGTCTCCTGAGCTACATACATTTCAAGTGCTTCATAACTATATTCCTTAGTGGCTACTATATTGGACCTCACAGAAAGTTCTATTGGACATCACTCATCTAAGTCCTTTACCTGAAAATACTCATCACCAACCACTAATATAATGTTTGTTTATTATTGGGTATGCAAATTTCAAACATAATAAGTTAATTGGGAGGCTAGGGGACTGTCAAGGGCGGGGGGGAAAAAAGGACACATATGTAATACCCTTTGTAATACTTTAAGCAATAAAAATAAATAAATAAATAAATAAAGTTAATTGAACTTATCTTAGGTGCTTTTAGTATTTAAACAAACATACAGAAGACACTCAAAAAGCCCAGAAAAGTATATTTAAACAAATGTGCTAATGAAATGTGCTAATGTCAGAAAAAAGTGTGTGTTTATATTAGGGAGAGACTGAAAAACAACAATATTGTCAGTACTTCCACTGAGAAAAATACACATCTTCTATATTAAAATGTTTCATGTAGCTTTTTCAAAATAAAATAATATATTACAATAAATAAGAAAAATTTAAATTCATAAGAATATTTTTAGCAACTTCATAGACAGAATTAATAGTTGACATGTTTTCACTAATGATTTTTTTAATTTGAGTTCTACATTTTACCCGCAGTATTCATACAGATTTCAAGTCGCAATCAGGACATTTTAGAGAACTTTTAAAATGCAAAGAAATGTATAAATGATCAAGTATTAACCCTGTCCGCTTACAAAGATTCTTTTTCAATTTTTATTGATTTTTAGAGAGAGAAAGGAAGGGAGAAAGAGAGAAAAAACAAACAACTATTGATTTGTTGTTCCATTTATTTATGCATTCACTGGTTGTTTTTTGTATGTGTCCTGACCGGGGATGGAACCTACAGCCTTGGTGCATCCAGGATGATACTCTAAGCCAGTGGTTCTCAACCTTGGCTGCACATTAGAATCACCTGGGAATCTTTTTAAAATCCTGATTTCTGGGCCTCATCCTTGGTAACAAAGGAACAGAATTTCCGGAGGATGGGGCCCAGAAATCAGGATTTTAAAAAGATTCCCAGGTGATTCTAATGTGCAGCCAAGGTTGAGAACCACTGCTCTAAGCAACTGAGCCTGGGCCTACAGATATTTTTAAGAGATCTATAACAAATAGAATGTCAGGGTTTCAGTTTTGTATTCTATCTAAAAATAACATTCCTTCGTGCTGAATCACGACTGAACATGCAGCATACTGAGTCCAGTGCTTTCAGTTGTCAGGGTTTTTCTCAGGGAATTTTCAAGGTAGACCTTGGCTTCCAAGAGAACAGAGATAAGTAAACTGGCAAAAGAAGGTTGATTAGGCATAGACCATCCACTAACCTAACTCATCTGATACTTGAAAAGGTATACACACCAGGATCAAGCTGACCCCTAGAAAAGGGAACAAGGTTTACTGATTGTAGCCCACAGGTACTAGAGATTAATTGGCTTTGGGCGGCAGACCTTAGAAATTCCCACTGACTTCTCTTGGGAGCAGGGAAGCAATGCAATGCCATTGCCATGCAATTAAGTTGTGGTTATAAACCATAACTGGGGCATAGCGTAAGACGGCATTTTCTAGATGGCAGAACACTGAGGCTAAATATTGGACATTAGTAACTTGTCCGTTACTTTCATCATTTCCACTAGAGGGAGCTACTCTGAACTTTCCACTTTTGAGCAAACCTGTTCTCTCTTTTGCGAGACTCTGGACACTGGATAGTTGTTTGGTGACATAAATGGAATAGCTAACTTCTAAAGGACCCTTGGGAGAACCATTGAATCAACATGATTATTATAAAAATGTTCTACATACAGAAAATTACAAAGAAAGGAAAACCATCTGTAATCATACCAGCAAGAGATAATTATTGTTTATATTTGGATGTACTGTATATCCAATCTTTTTTCTATTAGATATACAGAAAAAATTTAATTGGGTCATACTGTTTTATAACATACTTTTTTACTTAACATTTGAGAAATATTTCCCATATTTATAAATATTCATCAAGAATACGATTTTTAATTTTTTTATATTCAACTAGAGGCCTCATGCACTGGTGGGATCCCTGCACCCTCTCATAGTCCGGGACCCCTTGGGGGATGTCCGCCTGCTAGCTTAGGCCCTATCCTCCCAGGCTGCTGAGTGGTAGGGAGGGCTGGCTGCTCTTTATTGCCCACCTGCAGCAGAGGCGAGAGAGGCTCCTGCCACCGCCACTGCACTCGCCAGCTGTGAGCCTGGCTTCTGGCTGAGTGGTGCTCCCCCTGTGGGAGCGCACTGACCACCAGGGGGCAGCTCCTGCATTGAGAGTCTGCCCCTTGGTGGTCAGTACGCATCATAGCTACAGGTCATTCTTCCATTTGGTTGATTTGCACATTAGGGTTTTATTATATAGGACTAGAAGCCTATTGCACGAAGATTCGTGCAATAGGTCTTCCTTCCCCTGGCTGCTGGCACCAGTTTTCCTCCAGCACCCGGAACCCAGGCCTTTGGTCCAGTTGTAGCAGAGAAGCCAAGCCTCTTCAGTCTTCAGTCTTCAGTCTTCAGTCTTCAGTCTTCACTCCAGCTGGAGCCTTCGCGCCTGTGTATGCAAATTAACCGCCATCTTTGTTGGGTTAATTTGCATAGTTGCTCTGATTGGCTGGTGGGCATAGCAGAGTGACACCAGTTTGAATGTTTCTCTTTTATTAGTGTAGATAATATTAATGTATGCCATAAATTCTTTAACGAATCTCCTGTAACTTAATTCAGATTTTTGGTTGGTTTTAGTTTTCCTATTACAGACAACAGTATATTAAACACCTTTGGAAATCTTTGTGCACATCTCTGATTTTTTTAAGGATACATTGTAGCAGAGGAATTACAGAACCAAAATGTATAAAAATTTTAAAGGTTTTAAATATATATGTCACCAGATTATCTCAAGAAAGTTGTACCACTCTGGCCTCCCACCAGCAATGCACATTTCCTAACCACTATACAAATTGTAGTGACATTTCTTCTGAATCTAGGTTTTAAAAAACTGGCACCTCATCATAATTTACATTTCTTGATTTATTGGAAATCTGAACATTTTTCTGAAGCTTGACCTTTTAACTCAACTATTAAGGATATATCCTAGTGACTTACCTATTCATTGCCCATGTTTCTTGGGAAATTTTACAATTTTTAGTGATTTATAACATCTTTTTGTATATAAAGATATGATCCCCTTTTCATGTGTTAGGATGATTTGTCCCAAACTTGTAGTTTGACTTTTGGTTCTGTCTGCAGCATTTAAAAAGTTTATTTTCCTATTCTGTAACAGAGGATATATACATCTGAAAGCAACTGAAGACTTCATATCTTTAGGATATAAATATCCTTCTAATTAAGTAAAAACTACTTTTTCATATTATCAATCTGTTTCTCCTATGTTGAACGCTGTATACATATTCAACAGTTAGATTGGAAGGTAGACTATCTAGCAAATTCCCAACCACTCTATTTACAGAGTATAGGTTAAGTAATGATGATTTGACAGTGGCTACTTCCTCTGTTTACTATTGAATAGCTAATCTGATTCATTCAAAACTTCATTTGACCTTAAAAATAAGCAAAACTGATCAATCATATTCTTCAATGAAAAGGCAAGTAATGTATGCAAATCCTGCATTAAGGCCACATAACTACAGACTCAACTAAACTTAGAGACTGAAAAACAGCTGAAGAGATCTTCTGAAAATATCATATGATCTAGGGTCAACTGTGTATATTATTTTGTTAAAATTCTGTACCAGTTCCACACATAGCTGATATAATGTATATGATTATAAGATGCTCTGTGGGATATACATTGCTTTATGACTTTTCTCTATCCAAATCCATATACTAATTACAAAATTACACATAATTTTATGTCATATTGTTCTTTCTCTCCATGGTATACTAAGGTAATTGATTGAGACTTAAACCTGTAATTTGTACATAAGGATAACTGTGATATCTATATTCTGTGAGTACATGTAAACAATTTGCTTCAACAAAAGTAACATCATAATTATATATAATTACAAGCCTGAGGTCCATTCTGGATAGTTAATTCTCATTCTGTTTTTCTACTGGAATGGGTTATTTCTTGTGCAATATTCTAAATTAGAAATATCTTTTAAAAAGCCCTGGCCGGTGTTTCTCAGTGGTTAGAGCATTGGCTCATGCACCAAAGGATCTTGGGTTCGATTCCCAGTCTAGAGCACATGCCTGGGTTGCAGGTTCGATCCCTGGCCCTAGTTGAGGTGTATGTGGGAAGCAACAAATCATGTGTCTCTCACATCGATATTCCCCCCCCCTCTCTCTCTACACACACACACACACACACACACACACACACACACACACACATAGATAATAAAACCCTATATAATAAAACCCTAATATGCAAATCAACCAAATGGCGGAATGACCGGTCTCTATGACATGCACTGACCACCAGGGGGCAGATGCTCAATGCAGTAGCTGCCCCCTGGTGGTCAGTGCACTCCCACAGGGTAAGCCAGGCTGACGGCTGTTGAGTGCAGCAGGGAGCCTCTCCCACCTCCATGGCAACACTAAGGACCTCTTCGGAGATGTCCGACTACTGGCTTAGGCCCGCTTCCAGCTTAAGCCAATAGTTGGACATCCCCCGAGGGGTCTCAGATTGTGGTGAAGGTATTGGGGGGGCGGGGGGAGTGGAGGAGATCAATGGGGAAAAAATGGGACATGTGTAATACTTTTAGCAATAAACATACTTTTTTTAAAGTTGTATATCTTTTCGCCTGGCTGGCATGGCTCAGGGGATGAGCATTGACCTATGAACCAGGAGGTCACAGTTTGATTACTAGTCACAGCACATGCCTGGGTTGCAGGCTTAATCCCCAGTGGTGGGCATGCAGGAAGCAGCTGACCAATGATTCGCTCTCATCATTGATGTTTCTATCTCTCCCTCTCCCTTCCACTCAGAAATCAATAAAAATATATATTTTTAAAAGTTATATATTTTTTAGTAAGAATAAAATGTTTGGTAAATAAGTTTTCTTTAGTGAATTCTATATGTTCTGTGATTTTCAAGAGCATTTTCGGGTCATCATAAAATCATAGTATTTCCTTCACCACTCTAAGTGACAAATCTGAAGGAAGAGAAACATTTTTATACAAGCAGATTACTTTTGCCCAAAAGCAATTGTGTTTCAGGGCCCATTCCAGTTTAGTCACAGATTTTGTCAATAGTGATTCTATTTAGGCAAGTCTCCATTACCTTTTCAAAATTTTCCAAATTAGCTGCCCATTTTAGTTCCAAGACAACACCATAATCATTAATTACTCCTTCTGAGCAGAGAAGACTGACTCTTTTACTCAAAGCATTTACAACTGGCAGGCCCTGTACGCTTTCCCAGTGTCAACATCAGTCACTTTATAAGCCCGGTTTGCCAATGAACAAAAGGAGTTTGAAGAAAGCAATGGGGGAACAGTGAAGAGTTGAAAGAGCTGAGCCTTTGGTCCAGCATTACAACTGGAGCACTTGCTGGGGTTCAAAGTTCTTCAACTTTGTGTTTCTAGTGCCCAATTCTCTCCACCCCCCATCATCTCCACACTCTGCAGCCCCTGCCTGTCCAGCGCCTATTTACACTGACACAAGAGCATGTGCATTTCAACCACTGGTTGATTTGTCTTCTGAGACTCCTCTCCTGATCTCAACCCCATAAATCCTTATTCTTAACCACATACCCTTTGAGCATCAGAATTGCCTGGCCTTGGGCCTGAAAAGACCCATCTATTTCTCAAAGCATGAAGACATGAGATTCTGAAGTGAAATAGTTGCTGAGCCCAAGAATTAAGAGAAGCCTTTGTGTTCTCTCAGAGCTGCAGTTGGAGCTTGCTGGGGTTTGCTCTGGCAGGTTTCAGAAAGTCTGTTAGAAACAACAGAAGCGCAGACCTTTAGATCTGGAAGGGTGATGCTTAGCCTTCATCTCTTCTCAATTCCTCCTGTTAGAGATGAGAACATGCATAACAGAACGTGTGCCTCTCAAGATCACAATCCGTGTATGGATTACACGGATCAAGGTCAGAGAACATTGGACATTCTTGTTGACAATGTACACATGAAAATTAATTCTTAACGTAAAGCTAGGAATACACTAATATGAAAAAGTCCTCATGACAAAATAATTATTAAAGGGGGGAGGAGTAGATTTCTTATATAGAGACTAGAGGCCCAGTGCATGAAATTTGTGCACAGGAGGCAGGGTCCCCTCAGCCCAGCCTGCATCCTCTCCAGTCTGGGACCCCTTGGGGAATGACTGACTGCTGGTTTAGGCCCGGGATCAGGCCTAAACCGGCAGTTGGACATCCCTCTCAAAATCCTGAACCGCTGGCTCCTAATCTATTCTAGATTTATTTGACCTGCATTATATTATTATGTAATGAAAATGTTTTCTGAAGGTCCCATCAATAACACAAAGTGCCAGTAGTGCCTGGCACAACACCCCATAGTATAAACCGTACTTAAACTACACCATTGGAAACAAACAGAATTAACAACCTAAGAATCAACCCCGAACCCAGGTCCTCTACGGTGGAGTTAGGTGTGTTTTAATTCCAAGTAATTGATTAGGCCTAATCACCAAAACAGAAAGTCTCTAATTTGCCAGCAGTCAGTGTTATAACTGGGGTATCCCAATGAAAGGTAGCACTGGAACGAAAGCACAGACTCTAATGTTAATTCACCCACATTCTGCCTACTGGGCCCATTCTTCTCCCAAATTACACCCCCATGTATCTTTTGCATGCAGAGCTCTCTCTGAAGCTATGAGAGTTTCATGCGTGGGAAATCGGGAATCAAAGCTGCTTTATACAAAACATATGGTTGAGTCCAGGAGCTGCTGAAAAATTCATGTTATGGTCTCCCTGTGAGGAGCTCATTGGAATATGAGACCCTCACGTTTTTACATTTCTTGTGCCTAGGTGTTTAAATTAGCGGCCTCAATCCTATCTCACCAGGATTTGTTTTCACATGTAGTTTCCTTGGATATTTTTTTCTTTTTAACCTACTTTGCTAAAAAGAAAAAAAGGAGCCAACTAGGAAAAGAAGGCAGGGGCGGGGAAAGAATAAATCATTATGCAGCTCTCAACCTCCACAGGGAAACAGCAGCACAAACCCACAGATCCAGAATTGTCAAGCAATAGGCTGTTTGTTTACAAGTCACAGAACCAGTTACATAACTAGAAAAATGAGGGAAATCAAGTGAGTGTTTGAACCGGACAACTGATACTTTTTGAATTAGGCAAGAGACTTTGTCTCTGAAATAGAGTTATGCAGATGTTCTGTTTGCTTATTTTTAGTTGCTTTATAAATTTAGATTTTGAGTTTATTATTCCAAAAGTACAGTGTTTCTATGCAGACAATGACCCCTCATTCTTTATCATTGATTTTAGATACCTAACAACACTTTCTCACCATGGGAGTTGTTGAAGTATCAGTATGGAAATTTATAAGGGAAATTGGAATAGTTTTTTTTTTTTTTTTTTTTTTAAATATATTTTATTGATTTTTCACAGAGAGGAAGGGAGAGAGATAGAGAGTTAGAAACATCGATGAGAGAGAAACATCGATCAGCTGCCTCCTGCACATCTCCCACTGGGGATATGCCCGCAACCCAGGTACATGCCCTTGACCGGAATCGAACCTGGGACCTTTCAGTCCGCAGGCCGACGCTCTATCCACTGAGCCAAACCGGTTTCGGCTGGAATAGCTTTTTATCTGCTGGCCTAGAATTCCTGTCAGACTTAGCAGGAGAATGTACTTACTGTATGTCTAATTGTTCAGTTCCTTTTAAAAAATATATATATTTTTTATTGATTTGAGAGAGGAAGGGAGAGGGAGAAAGAGATAGAAACATCAATGATGAGAGATAATCATTGATTGGCTGCCTCCTGCATGCCCTACACAGGGGACCAAACCCACAACCCAGGCATGTGCCCTGAGCAGGAATCAAACCATGACCACCTGGTTCATATGTCGACACTCAACCACTGGGCCACACCAATAGGCCTAATGGTTCAGTTCTAATTCCCCCATCCCTCACCCCATGATGTCTTTTTTTTTATTGGTTACTTATTTTATTTTTATTTTCTGTTTAAGTTCTAGGACCATATAATGTTTATAAAGCGAAGAGCTTTAAAAATATGTCCATGTAAACAAATGTTTTTGGATCTGAGACAGTATAAATATTTCAACTCTAAAAAATAAAAGTTAGAAAACCAAATGATTTAAATAGGTCATTATATTGGCTGATAATATATTTCATAAATAACTTAAGCTGCTTTCAATGAAACTCTTAAATTTGAAAGTCTTTATGATCTTTTTCATAAGATCTTACAGAGCTTAGTGATATAAGAGTATAGTTAATCAATCTCATATAGCAAGTTAAACTCAAATTACTGAGGTTTCAGTTGATAAGTTTAAGGGACATTGTTTTCTTTCTCGTGTGCCTAACTTGTTCTTCAAACTGGGTCAGTTTAGTGTTATAAGTTACTCTTACTAGTAGAGAAAATCCTAGGGGAATTGTTGGAGAAGAATAATATTTTTCACCAGGCAGACAAAAGCTGAATTCTTGCCCTCAGGGACCTTCTCGGGATGCTTTCTGCAAATGGTGCCCCAGCCCCAATACCCTGAGGGAGCTGCACACCTGAGATGTGGTACCCAGGGCCACTCAGCTCCCCTGTCTGCCACAGCAGACACTGAGAAATAGGGATTAAGTCCATGTCCATCTTTCAAGGTGTATGGGGAATGGCTATTGTGTTTTTGTTTGAATCTTAACATAGAGAAGGGTATTTGTTAGCCTCTGTCCTTTTACCTGATTTAAGGTAAGGCTGAGATGATTTACAGTCTAGAGACAAGAGAAGTGCAACCAACTACAGTACAATGAAAGACCTAAGTTCATTAGTAATGTTTCAATAAATGTATGTTCTCACCCAGGAGCATCATCCAGCCTCCTTAATTAGGAGTCTGATGTTTACCAGTTTAGAGCAGTGATATCTATACTAATAAAAGGGTAATATGCTAATTAGGGTGGATGTCTTCTGGATGTCCATCTGGACAAAGCCACAGCGGCTTCGAGGCCTGGGGCTCATGGCAGCCGTGGGCTCACAGCAACCTTGGGCTCATGGCAGCCATGAGCCCTGGCGGCTGTGAGTCCTGGGGCTCAGGCCTCGCAGCAGCCGCTGCTGGAAGTGGCAGCAACAGCAGGTGATGGAGGCAGCGCCCTCCCCTGATCAGCCTGGTCACCTTCCGCTGAGGGAGGCCAGTCAGTAGGACATCCCCTGAGGGCTCCTGGACTGTGAGATGGGGCAGGCCGCACTGAGGGACCATCCCCCTCCCCAGTGCACGAATATTTGTGCACCGGGCCTCTAGTATGTTTGATAAGGACTCTCCATCCATCTAATTGTCAGTGAATATTCAACAGAGTGAATGAGTCAAAGTGAAAGGTTAAAGATGGATATCAACCTAAGACTGATTTCTCTCAATTGCTATTCAAATTCATAGGTGCTTCTGGATTTTAAGGCCACATTGTTCCAATAATAGACCATGATGATGATTTATATAATTTATGTGCAGGTAAATTGTGTGAACAAAATTTTATGCATATTCTTATATTGTATGGGTTATTTTTCACTATTTAAAGATTGTGATAGTGTGCAGAGGTGCCTGTAATATTTTATTAACTTTATTTTATCTTTCCTGCTGTTCAAAGGCATATGAAAATATATTATCATTTAAGATTATAATCACAATTATAATACTACTTTAACAATAGCACCTTAATTAAAGTAATGAGCTTAACCTTTCAAAATATTCTTAGGTATATGAGCTAATTTAGGCATTATTAGAGTTCATTACATTGCTCTGAGATGTGAAATGGCATCTTGTCTTAGACATTTCAAAAATTAAGTATACTTTATTTCTATATGTATATTATACTTTAATACAAATTTTAAAAGGCTGAGAGAGCAACATGCACTTTAACTGGGTGTAAGATATTTACTAAGACAGAGTGAACTAAGTCAATTCTCAAAAAAGGATATATGTAGCTTTTGTTTCTTCAATAACATTTTTTTGAAGAGTCTTTTTAAAGTGACTTTAAACTACCTATCCTACAAAATAACTCCTAACTGATGATTTGGGGATGGTCTTCAGCTCTCTGGGGAGGAGACTGAAGTTTCATTAGAATATCTTAGTGTAATATTTAGGTTCAAAGAAAGGATAGGCACAGAGAGGAGAAGAAATGCCTGTGTGCACTTCCTGGAGGCCGTTGTTTCAGGTGGCGGAAGGAGAAGGGACTGTGGCCAATGGTGGGGGTTTAAACCTCTGCTCTATCCCTGAAGCTCACCGAGGCTCCGCTTTCTCATCTGTAATTTGAGAAGGTTGCTTTGCAGAGTCGGTGCTCAATACTATTGATGCTCACAGGGGACCTCAACCAAATGACCTAATGTCATCTGGACATCAACCAAATGACTTAAAGGGGTTTCTCTTAAGTGCTAGAATTAAATAATTATAAAACAAATGAAGCAATTCCCCTTCACTAGTGAGTAGTTGAAAACATCACCAAAGATGGCGGAATACCCTATTAAAATGGTTTTCATAAGTCCCTTTTCCTTTGGATTTCATCAACCATAAATGAAAGCGACTCTATTCATAGTCTAAAGCTGAGGAAATAAGCTTTTGTCACATGCTAATGTTTTCACCTCAGGAAAATAATTGTTCCTAGGAACACCAAAATGCCCCTACACTTAATCCTACTGTTTGAAGTATAAAAATTTGTATCTTTTTTTTTTTTTTTTTGAATGAGTTGAAAAACCAAGGACTGTTCTAAAAACTTTAAGCAATGATCCATGTAAATTCTAAGATATGAATTACCTGTGGACCTTAATGTAGCACATTATTAATACTAATTAATTTTTACCGACACCCCTGCGGTGAAAGCATTATTATCCCTCCTCCCTTTGCCAGGCAGGGAGAGGAAGATTCCAGGAGACCAAGCAACTCCCCCCGGGGGACGTGTGGGAGAAGCTGCCTGGCCAGAAAACCGGGCCCAGGAGGTTGGCATTGGAGCCCAATTGTTTACAATTTAACAAGAGACTCATTCCTCCTGGATAAAAAGATTTCTGCTTCTCTTCAGATTGATAGTGTGCATGTGGAGGGAGAGGTTGGTGTGTCCTACTGAGACTCCCCAAATGTTAGCCATTTGTTTCCAGGACCTGCAATCACAAATTATTTTTGGTAATGCAAACCCTTCAGTCTTTGAGACCTGAATTTACTCAGTGAGCTTCAAATTGTTCCTCTCTAAGTGGACTAAGAATGGAATTTAGGAAGAACCATGAAGACCGAAAGCAATAAGGAAAAGAAAAGACCTTCCCCTTTTCAAATAAGTGATTTACTTGTTTATTGTGGTTTTATTTTTAGATTTTTGTCTCAATCACTGTAATTTGTAAGGTAATTCAGAGATTATTTCATAATCTCTTCCTCTATCTCAACCATTGAGCATATAGAGGGCATTTATTAGCTAAAACACAATACCCTGCACGCTGACCAGGGACTAGTATAGAATGTTGTATAATGGGGTACCACAATGTATAAACAATTTTACCCTTTCCAACATTCAGTTAATATAGCACGTTATTCATTTAACCAAGTAATTTGTGATTGAAGAGTCCCAGGAATGAGCCAGAAGTCGCTGTGATGACTTCAATTTAGTTAAATTTGGTAAACACCTAGTGCTATTTCTTCTTCAAATTTGATGACTAGTGTCTGGTTTATGATTTTTAAAAAACAGAAAGAAATTGAATGTGTCAAGAGCCAGCATACCATACATTTGTCTAAATTTTATTTTCCAGAAAATCACTTATCTTAGCTAAGAATAAATGCTAGATAGAGGCTGCTTGACTATCAGTATTGGATAGTATGAAAAATGGGATTCACCATCACTGACTAGTTTTCTGCACCATAATAAACTGCAATATTGGTTTATATAACACCCAAATAACTCTTTTCTGTCAGACTTTTGGAGCTGCGATATTTAAAGTTATTTAAAATAACACCTTGAAATTGTTGCCTGTAATATAGAAAAATAGGATTGAATTTGGTCTTATGAGATAGGTTTCAGCTTCAAGGTACTGCAGTGTACTTCTGAAAAGGAGCCTTGCAAATGTTTTCCACTAGAATATTTATGGATATAGTAATTTAGGCAGTCATTCCCTAGAGTAGATTATGACATGCCAGTAGCTGAAAGATGAGAATAAAACCTAAAGTGTCCAGTTGCAAGTTGAGAAAGACATTTAAAAACAACAAACACACACATTTAAAAAATCTTTTAGAAAGAAGATTGGTACTATGTTAAAAAGGTCTGCATGTTTGGAAAACTGTCTTCATGACTTCTTCCGATAGATCACGTTCTTTCCTGTTCCTGGGTTGGAATAAATAACTCCTGAAACTTTAATTATGGTCCCTCAAACAAGACAAAACCAGTTGAGCTGCTTTATTTCATCTCCTGAGCCAGGAATTGAGGCCAACAGTCATGAAAAGATAACCACAAGTTGACTTTTTGTGTTTTGTAGGTTAATACCCACAATGAAGGGGGTGAGTTGTTTATGTTCTTAAACATCAGCTCAGAAGGAATGAAAGGGCCTTGATATTACTCTCAATCATATTATTTATACTGTTTTTTTTCTGGCAAAGAATTTTTAAATGTCCTCCGTAAAGCCCTTCCTATGCAGAAATTACTGAGTTCAAGTACATGCTAAATGCCACTGTTGCTATTGATAACTACACAGGCAGGCAACAAAATTAAAGTCATTCATGTGCAGTTTAAGAGCCTTGGCAGATGGGTGTCCTTACGACCATCACATTCTAGAGACCTTTCTAAATCACGAGTCGCAAGAAACAGCGAGTAAAGAACCTAAGAACAAAATGAGACAAGCTGTTTCACTGAGCCGCCCCTTTTCCCTCTGGGGCCTATTAAGTTCTATACAAACAAGGTTGCCTCTTACTTTGGCTCATTTGGCACTGGTACACACCTCTTAGGTGAGTGGAGCCAGCCCTCTAGAACTGTCTGTCTCATCTTGAACAGTTTGTTTATTCATATTCCAGTCGCTCTTTTTTTCATGCCTGTTTTTCACTTGATGATATCAGAGTATCTGATGCTGATCAAATCAATTTCAGAATAGGACATTAACGTGGTCCTGGGTATGTCCCCCTCACTGGCACGCATTGCCTGACATCTGGGCAGGAAAACAATTGCTCACTGAGTTACAAGGCTTGCCAGGCCAAGGATTAAACAGAGAAGAAAGGAACCCATTTTAAAAGCCACATCCTTTAGATGACATATGCAGAAGCTATGTTGGCATTCCATCACCGACAGTCTTCTTATTCAGGTGTCAACATTTATCTGAACGTGGAGGATAACAGAGCCGAAGAGCCAGAGATGTGTTTACTTTGGCCTCATAAAATTCATGCTTGGGAAACTCTTAGGGGTATGGCGTCTTCTGCATGTTCACACATAACACCCATTACTGTTAATAAGGGATAACCACGAACGTTGAAAAGAAAACATGCCCTTTAGAATTGAACTTAGACCTTGGGGATAAGAGATCTCCCCAGCTAACAGCTGATGGGAATTGTACAGTCTCAAATTTGCTCCCTGATGACCTGACATCATTGAATTTAGAAAAGCAGAGCCAGGTTCATCCAGGGGTAGCCAAGAAGAAAACTGTTTTTGTTTGTTTGTTTTTAATTTTTTATTGATTAAGGTATTACAAATGTGTCTTTATCCCCTCATTCCCCCAGGCTAGCCCTCACCCTCACTCCCTGTTGTCTGCGTCCATCGCTTATGCTTATATGCGTGCATACAAGTTCTTTGGTTGATCTCTCCCCCTTACCCCCACCCTCCCCTACCTTCCCTCTGAGGTTTGAGCATCTGGTCGATGCTTCTCTGTCTCTAGATCTGTTTTTGTTCATCGGTTTATGTTTTGGGGGAAAAAAGTGATTATAATTCAGGCTTTTAAATTAAGTCACAGAAGTCCCTACCTAATTACATCATGAAAACAAGGCTCATATTCCAAGTTCCTAGGAAAGAGAAGGTGTGGTGGATTTCTTCTTATTTACTACTTTCAATCAACCATGCTTAATTTGTTTTGTTTAAAAATAATAGAATTAAACCCATATAAAATTACATTAAATGTTTCAATAATGAAACCAATTTACATTTAAATTTTAAGGATTTTTAAATTTACATTTAAAATTTAAGGGGAAAAGGTGGTAAAAACAACTGTCACCCACAGAAACTCACAGACTTTGAGTTATATCACATCATTAACCTTCTTGACCCCAAATATGAGCAAGGTGCCAGCAGTCACAGAAGGAACACAGTGTTCAGAAACCATTGTGGGTGGAACCAGATGGGAGGTGCTGAGAAACAGGCAAAAAGTAACAGAAAAGCATGCTATCGTCTTTAAAAAATGTATAACTAAGCCTAGATGGCTGTACAAAGCACATGGATCAATTTACATTCACTTCCTTTCTGAGCCTTTTTTCTCACCTTTGAAAAGGAGAGTGGACGAAGGGGTTAAGGAGGAGGAAAAGCCCTGGTCCTCAGCAAGCAGGTCCCTGAGGAATCAGAGCCTTTCACTGTCTTCAGAACAGGGCAGGGATTAACAAGACAAACTTTGAAAACAAGCCTAGAAAGGGAACGGGAACAATACTGCCACTTTACAAGGAGGGTGAGGAAATCAAGTGAGATGCAATATAATAAGTGCTTAGCACAGGTTTGGGCCAAGAGCAAGAGCTCAAAGAAACAGTGGTCTTATTAACGACGGGCAGTTGCTAACACCCATTTAATGTCTAGGACCCTTTGCATGGAAAGTTTCCGACTCTCCTCTCTGGTATTTATGGGTGGCTCAACTGGCCACACAGGGGGTGTCATGTACAACTCTTATCACATTGGTCACTTTCTTCTTGGCTTTGATCCAAAGGCTTACTGAGCACACTGCCCCTACTGGAGGGGGCGTGGGGGTGGGCGGTAAGAAGGTGAAGCATCACTCAGGTCCCGTGAGGCTCGAGACCAGGGGCAGGCCTCAGCCAAGCCAGAGCCAGTGCAGACGCTCTTGGCTTTGCACCCTTTGGAACAGAAGAGCTGTGTGCACCAGGCTGGCCTCGCTGGTATCCCCAAGAGAGCACACATGTGTTTTCACGAAGTCCTGAGAGGTTTTGCTAAGTCTAGGCTTAGGAATCTCAGGCCCCTGGGTTTGGAATAAAATATTGTTTCAGAACAAAGGACAACACATTAGCTAGTTCAGACCACTCCTTGATAGAAGAGGAAATAAGCCCCTTAAAAAAAAGGGAAAAGCCCCTTTTTTAGTGAAATCACAAATGCTGCATTATCATGGGAGGTAGAAAGAGGACAAGCGATAACATTTCTGCCTCCTGCTTGCATCAGTCGAGGTGATGGAAGACACGCCTATCCAAGAGGATTAAGGATAAGTGGATGGAAGGAAAGGCCTGGTCTTGGAATCAGGGAACCTGGGATCAAGGGTACCATCACGGAGAAAGGTCAAATTATTTTATGCATCTGATTAAGATTTGACTTGGGAATATAATTGCAAGGTGGAGCTCTTAAGATGAACCTGAATGTAGGTGAACCAAACTGTGTACAACTTAGATTGATGCAGAAAGAATATTCTTTTTACTTGAAAATGTTTTGATACAAATTAAATAAAAATTTGGTATCTCATATCTGAAGTGAAATAAGAGGGAAGTCAGGGGGCTTTGAGCTCTAAGCTCGGAGAACACATGCTAATAATAAGTGGTGAATTAATGTGTTTCACTCTTTAAAGTCAGAAGTTAGACCCACGTGCAGGTGCCACGGATGAGCACAGGACACTTCAAGGCCATCCCATCTGTGCTGCCACTAGTGCCACCTAGTGGCAGCCAAGAGGATGTGTAAGCCCCTTATAAAAAATTGGTTTGAAAAGTTACAAAAACATATGTCAATACAATTCATTGGTAAAAACAATTTAAAATCCACAAGGATTCAGAGTAAATTGTCAAGGGCCTTTCAATTCCCTCTCCCAACCCCAGTCCTCTTCCTTATTTAGAGCAACTTGCCTTTGCTGTGAATTTCCTCAAATCCCAATCTCTCTCTCTCTCTCTCTCTCTCTCTCTCTCTCTCTCTCTCTCTCTCTCTAAAAGAACACTTATTTGGTAAAACATAGAGGTAGAAAAAGTAATTTCTAACAGAAATGGGCTTAGGAAACAAGTTATAAAGGTAAAGGGAGGGGCCTTGGGAGTGAGGAGGCTGATGGTAAAGCTTTAGCGGAGGGAAGGGGAGGGATGGGGCAAGGGACCAACCTCTCTCTCTCTCTTTTATTCTTTTATTCTTTGTCTTTCGGTCTCTGCCTCTACCTATGTCTCTCTCTCAAGCTCTCTCTCTCCCTGCACTTAGTTTTTAAAAAACATACTGTATATGATGGAGTGATAGTTTTTAGTAAACCTCTTCCCTAGTACAGCAGAAACGATCTCCAGTGGCCCCAGATACTACACTCTGCTCACAAGTTCAAATGCCATGTCAGCTGTCAAAATATGACTAGAAGAGCTATGTGGGCACTGAAAATGCCTTCTCTTGGATGAGGTTCTTGCCTCAGACTATCCATAGGTATTATCACTTCCCCTGCCTATTCGGCCCCTTCCTTGTTCCCTGCCCTGAGCAACAGGCCCTCTTCCTCTCTACCCTGTGGCCTAAGCCGACAACGGGCCATCTAGGTCCACACCTCTGTCTCTCCTGTCTTCTCACACTCCTCCCCGCAGAGCTCTCTGCCCCCACGTGCCATTCCCTGGCTTTAGCTTCCTCATGCCTCACCACTGCAGAAGCTTCTGTACTCCTCTCCCTGCCTCCACATTGCCAACGGAGAGACCACTCTGTAACACACAGGTCATTATGCTTACAAAGTCCCTCCAGCTCCCATTTCCTTTGGAGCAAACAGCCCAGACTGCTCAGCAGGTATGCAAAGCTTCTCCCAATCTGGTCTATATCTCTCCCCTCCCTCACAACTCCCTACACTCCAGCTGCACGGAATTCCTTCTTCCAGAGTGGATGGTACGCTTTCCTATGCCAATACCCTGCAACACCCTCTCTGTGCCCAGAATATGCTATCTCTTTTGTTCTCCTGATTAGATTTGACTCATTTGTCAAGATGCAGCTGAAATATCATCCATGAAGCTGGCTCCAACTCCAGCAGCCTCCTCCTCTATCCTCTCCTATATTTTATATCCCCTTTTATTTGTAGCATCTACCACACTGTATTGTAATTATTTGGCAATAAGCAACCTGAATACTTATGGGAGTACCCTCACCACAGAGTAGCTGGCACATGAATGTGTTCTGAATGAGTAAATAAATATTAAAGAGAAGCACTGCAGTGAACAGACCTTAGGGCAGTGATTTCCAAACTTCACTATGATAAGGATCACCTAAGGTGCTTATTAAAATGCAGATATTTTGGATTTGCTCTCAGAGTTCACGTCTTTGGCAGGTCTGAAAAGGTGGAGTGCAGGAACCTACATTTTAACAAGCATCCCAGGTCATTCTCTCTAGAATGAAAAGCAAATAATCTGAAAAAAAATCAAAGAACACATTTGTTCCTCACGCTGGCATACATTGGAGAATGTGCTTATTATGCCAATAAAAGATCCATGAGGTTGGTTGTTCTTGGCACCCCTGAGAATAAATAGATGCCAGCCCACGTGGAATAGAGAAGGCCACAGTGCAGTGAATTCCATGAAGACTCTAAAGAAGCATCAAGCTCTACATACAAGGGCTGAACTGCTTCTTTTTCAGAACAATTGTTGTCAACCCCCAAGTGTTTGTTTTGTTAGAATAGTCATTATTTAGCCAGGCCCAAGCTGTTTTCATTAATATGTTGCATTGTGTCAAGCTTCTCATTGGATGTTCTCCAAGCATGTTAGCAACTTTAAGCCTGTCTTCCCTCGTTCCCTGAAGGAGGAACATGCACTAGGTCACGCCAACTCAACTCATTAGAGAGGCATTGCTCAAGAACAGCTCCAGGGCACCAGATGTAGGCGGGAGGGGGAGAGTGGGAGAATTCCCAGCCCCCTCCCCTCTGCGCTGTCTCATTTTCCCCACCCACCCTGCCAAATGCTCACTGGTGTCTTCAGCAGGTGGCTCCCACCCCTGTCTTCAAATCTGCTCATACGATTTTCCTTCCAAGAGAGATAAACTCTGAAAACATGCACAGGTTCTAGACAAGGCAGGACGGCCAAGGACCATATTGCGCTAAGTGAAGACTCCATACAGCTCGCCGCCCGGAGCTAGCAGAGACAGTGGAGAGCATGGGTTGGGCTCTGGTTCAGAAGGCAGAGCCCTTAGGCAGCAGATGCCCACCAGGTTCAGAGCACCAGTTCTCCCCGAGGCCCAGGGGTTCCGACCTCAGCCACATGATCTGCCTGGACCTGACCTGACTCCTTATTCCTGTTGTTTTCCTTCTGGTGAAGCCCCTCAGCTTTACCCACTCAGATTTCCTCAGATCTAAAGAGGTTAACCCAGTTGAATTAACCCAGTTTCGATTTAGGTACTTCTCTGACTCCATAACTTTCTTTTTAAATATTATTTTCCATGTTTTTATTGATTTCAGAGAGGAAGGGAGCAGAACAGAGAGATAGAAACATCAATGATGAGGGAGAATCACTGATAGGCTGCCTCCTGCACGCCCCACACTGTGGATGGAGCCCGCAACCCGAGCCTGTGCCCCGACCAGGAATCGAACTGTGACCTCCTGGTTCATAGGTCGATGCTCAACCACTGAGCCACGCCAGCTGGGCTGACTCCATACTTTCTAGGTTTTTTTCCTTCTCAGTCACAGTCCTTTTGGCATTCCCACTCCAGCACCATGACTCCCGGCTCAATGAAGACATCACTACAGGGCCAAAGCGAGCACACATATATTCAAAGCAGATCACCTGGGAAGACATTGCACTCTTCTCGGATGGTTTATGGGGAACATTTTACTATCGTCAGCTTCCCAGAGGATGGCTATACGTGAAGGAAAGAGGAGAGAACCACACAGGCAGCTACCCGTGGGGAAGTCTGTTCAGCGTGTGCCCCTCTGAAGGTATTCCCTGATGCTTTGCGCAGATGATTGGAAACTGAGAACTTGATTTCTTGCCTCATGGGCCACTTTGCATTAGTGTCTTCAGGTTTTTATAAATGTAAACACATAGTAAAAAGGAGATAACTCTGTGAGTGTGTGTGTGGTGTGTACAGCTCTATGGGTTTTAATACCTATATAGATTCATGCAGCCGCCTCCACAGTCAGGAGGCAGCAGAGGTCTGTGGCCCCAGGAAACTCCCTCATAGAGCCCCTTTGAGTATACCCAAGCTTCATCCCAGGCCTTACTCTCATAACATTCACCAGGGAAAGGCTAGCCTCTGTAGAAAAGTTAAGAAAGATTGTCTGTGATCAATATTTAAAGGAACTTGTCATTCGTGGTTAGGTTACATCTACAGGGTGAGGACTAGTTCCTACACTCTCAGGTCCTAAATGGATCCTTAGGTTGTCTTCCGAGGCTAGTTGGCTGAGCTATTCCCTCCTACCCAGGCAAGCAAGAGGTACCTCGCTCAGGAAAAACATCCTTGTCCTGAATGGGAACCTGATGATTTAAACCTGCATGCATGGTACCCATTCATTTGAGTTTCACTAATATGAGTCTGAAATCATTAGGCTGTAACCATAAAACTTCTGAGGATAAACGTTCAGTGTGCTTATAGTCATTTAATCTCAATATGTGATGGTCTCGATTTGGGGAAATAAATACCAAGTGCATGGGCCCGTATCTGCTCCACGACAAAATAAAAGCCTAAAGAATAAACTGTGAGCCCTGGCCATGCGGCTCAGTTGGTTGTAGCATCATCCCATACACCAAAAGGTTGTGAGTTCAATTCCTGGTCAGGGCACATACCTAGGTTGCAGGTTCAATCCCCTGTTGGGGTGTGTTCAGGAGGCAACCAATTGATGTCTCTCTCTCTCTCTCTCTCTCTCTCTCTCTCTCTCTCTCTCAGAAATCAATAAAAACATATCCTTAGGTAAGGATAAAAAAAAGAATAAACTGTGAGAAGATCAAAATTCCAGCTGGGTTTTCACTTATAAAAAAATAGTATTTTAGACTGTATATTTTTTTTGCCAGAGAAAGTGACTGATAAAGGCAAAGAAAAAAATCAGATGTTTCAGCTTTGAGAAAATCACAGTACTCCTATGTTTAATGGATTTGTTGAACTTTTCTGAGCATTCAAAAACATTCTTGCCAAATAATGTTGACATTTCAAATTCTGCTCCAAACTATCAGGGAGGTTGCCCATCACAGCATGGTTACTGCAGGGGCCATGAGGAATGGCCTTCTCGGGGGCAGGGAAACCCCAGCTTTGGGTTTTTATTCTGCCTTTTCCACTTGAACTAGCTATACGACCTTGGGCACACAGCCTAACCTCTCTGAGGTTAATATCCTCTCTTTAACAAAGGAAACCATATAGATTCATATGATTTGAAGGCTTAATGAGACACTGTGTATAACATGTCTGCCATGCATCAGACGCTCAATGAATGTGAGTTTTGCTTTTCTTTCCCCCATTTAATCCATCCCTCTGCCTCTAAACAGAGCCCCACTCAAACTAGCTCAATCAGAGTCTGTTATCTTTTAAGAGTATAAGTGGAAAAAACGATGGTTGAACCTGTTACCTTATTCATCCAATGACTTTACATTTTCCCTGATAGGAAGCAATGTCTTAGAGCTCACTTAAACACTTACTTATTTTCTTTTTGGAGTAGCTCCACTTGAGGATCCTCCGCAGAAAAGGAGAGTAGCTGGTTAGGGCTCCCCAGATGTTGTAGATTAGGAAAGTCTAAGTTATGCCATGGTACATACCAACCCTGAATCTTAGTAATAGTGTTTTACAATAGCTTCTCATTCATGGAAGAAGAAGAAGGAGAAGGAGAAGGAGAAGGAGAAGGAGAAGGAGAAGGAGAAGGAGAAGGAGAAGGAGGAGAAAAAGAAGAAGGAGGAGGAGGAGGGGGAGAAGGAGGAGGAGGAGGAGGAGGAGGAGGATGAGGAGGGAGAGAAGGGGAGGAGGAGAAGGAGGAGGAGGAGGAGGAGGAAGAGGAGGAGGAGGAGGAGGAGGAGAGAAAAGCTGGATTGCTATAGCACAGAAGGATGGATGGATGGGTAGATAAGTGACAAAGCAAACTAGCAAAATGTTAATTGTGAAATCCAGGTGACGAGTATGTGAATGTGTTCTGTATGGTCCTTTCGATTTTTCCACATATTTCGACATTTGTCACAACAAAATGTTGGGAGATAAGTTTATTTTGCACCTCTGCTACAGGTCTAACAGAGGTGGGCTAGGGTCCTGCTTTATATCTTCTCTCTCTAGGACCCAGGGTGATGGATCATCTTGAAAGTGGCTGGTTGTCATGGCAAAGGGAAAGAGCGCTCTGTGGGCATTGCACAGACAGCCAGATATTTCGGCTTGGACGCAACATTCGTCACTGCTGCTCACAACTCCTTGGCCAGAGATGCTCTCACAGGGCCTTACCCAGGCCATGGATGTGAGTCCTATCACATTGTCAGAAGAGCAGGGCTGGAAACACTGGGTGGGCAACATCAGTAATTACCCTGACAGAAATAAACTACTTAAAGGAACAACCGACCTCAGTACCATCATCATTAATAATACAAACTCAAAAAGGCAGAGGCACTTAAGGAGAGGTCAGCAGGAGAACCCAGAAGCTTTTCCTCTCTCATGCACTTGCCTTCTTTTGGTCTCCTTTAAAGGGAACAGAACGCAGCCGCTCAAGGCTAATATATTCCACACTTCTCGATGGCCGGTTTTCCAGTCATCCAGCCAGCCCGCCAGCCAGCTCTTTCTAGAATCTCATCACCTTTTTATTGAGTCAGCTCATTTTCACCATCAGCAAGAATAGGTGGACGCCGTCCAGAGAACTTAAGAAAAAGCAGAAGTTAGATGGAGGCTGATGATGCTTTTCAGAAAGGGGGTATAACAATAACATATTTGAGTCAACGATATTTCACAATTATTCTTGACTTGACATTTTAGAGGAGTCAGGATAGCCTTCAGAGCTGGGGTGACATTTCAGCTGGCCCTTGAAGGCATGTGCCAGGTAGAAAACGGAGCCGGGCATTCCAAGCCCAGGGAACAGGCTGTGCGGTGGGAGGGAACTGTTCTGGCTCGCAGCTGTGTCTGAAGGAGAATCACACTCTCTCTGTGGCCGGCTTCTAGAGTGCCTGTCGGGATTACTCTTAAAGCACGAGGGCAGAAGAACTAAAAATGTTGTTGCAATTTTCATTGGTTAGCAAATGGGGAATGGAATCCTATACACACTAAGGAAAACATTTAATTCATCTTATCTCGTGCTGTAACAGCACTTATTTAAAAAAGGAACGGTCATCTACAAGTCATTTGCTGTGTAGGGTTTCCATTCTGAACACCAAGTTTCTAAAAATTGAATACTTTTAGTCATTGACAATAATTTTTAAGTTGCATATATGTTTTTAATAGATCCATAGTGAGTTTCCTTGGGAAAAGCAACTGATCTACTAGGCTGCAAGCAAATGAAGGCAAACACATCAGGTTAAAACAAACAAACGCTGCAGGAATATGGGCACAGAATGAAATCATTTGCAATGACGTGTGTCAGGATGAAGGTGATGGGTGGGGTGTATTAGTTAATTCTAATGCACTTTGTGAAGTGGATAATATCATCATCATTTCATAAATGAGACAACTGCGGTGGTTGTCTCAGATCAAATGAGGTGGTTTCTTATAAAAGTAGCAGTTTAAACTTGAGCCTTATATTTAAACTTCCGAGACGTTTTTCCCCTCTGTAAAATGAAGATCTGACATGTGCTGCTTACCTTACAGAGTTGTCAGGAGGGTGCAAAGAAATAGCAAATAGAATTTTTGACATCATTCGTGATGTTTTCCAGATTTTAAGTTCTCTGATTCTGTCCTGAGGTTTGCATATTATCCAAAACTGGGTCTTTATAAAAGAGACTTAATGAAGCCTGTTTGTGGAGACAGTCTTTTCCTATCATATCTTATAAAACATACTACTTAAAACTATTTATTTTTAAATAATTTGAAATATTATCTCTAACCCTAGCCAGTTTGGCTCAGTGGATAGAGCATTGGTAACCAATCGAGGTGTCTCTTTCATATCAGTGCTTCTCTCTGCCTCTCCCTCTTCCTTCCACTCTCTCTGAAAACAATCAATGGAAAAATGTCCTCAGGTGAGGATTAATATATATATATATATATATATATATATATATATATATATATATAATCTCTACATGCTTTTTTTTGAGCCTTTTTTGAGGAAGGGCACAGCTCTTCCTCGGTGCTGCCTGCAGAGGTGGCAGCCGTCTCCTTTTTGGCACCATGGCTGCCCTCAGACCCCTCACAAAACCCAAGATTGTCAACAAGAGGACCAAGAAGGTCATCCGGCGCCAGACAGACTGATAGGTCAAAATTAAGCAGGACTGGCGGAAACGCAGAGGCATTGACAATGGGGTGCGCAGAAGAAGCAGGGCCAGATCTTGATGGCCAGTGCCGGTTATGGGAGCTCCAGGAAAACAAAGCACGTGCTGCCAGTGGCTTTCAGCAGTTCTTGGTCCACAGCGTCAGGGAGCTCGTGCTCAGGCTGCTCCCCGTGTCTGCCATTGTGGAAAGGGCAGCCCAGCTGGCCATCAGGTCACCAACCCCAATACCAGGCTGCGCTGTGAAGAAATGAGTACAGATTGTGTACACATTGTATTTGTGTTAATAAAACCATAACATTTTGCACACACAAAAGAGAGCACCAACGTTGGCCACTATTTTCAATCTAGGCATGGAATATCCTGCAAAAATAAGTTTTATTTCTTGAAATGCCTTCAGCTTTTCTCTTGGTATTTTTAATACTGTTGCTTGAAAAAGCATTTTGCCCTACTTTTAAAAAATGTACTGAATAATGTTATGTACAGACACGAAAGGTTTCACATACACTCAGTTATTTGATCCTCACAACCATTGTACAAGGTAAGTACTACTGTTATCTCCATTTTCCAAATGATAAAGTTGAAGCACAGAGATATGAAATGATTTGCCTAAGGTAACACAGTAAGCAGCTGAGCCAGGATTTGGATTGAGGGATCTTGACTCCAGTATCTGAACTCTTAAAACAGAGTCGTGACATTACATCTCTGAAGATAATGGATCACCTTCCTAGGTGAATTAGGGCCATGATTATGTTTATCAATTTGTATTTGATAGTCACAGAAACCACTGTGATTTAGTACACAATTGTGTCTCCATCATCCCTACCTAGTATATTTTTGACTGACTTTATCTGCTTTTTACATTTTTTCCCTTTGTTTTCTCTCTGTGAAAAAATTTATTTTCAGGATATCTATTTCTACCAATTGCCTTCTTGCCTCTAGTTATTCTGCTTCCAATTTCCTAAAAGCCTGAAAACAGATCACCCTACTTGTTAGAACTGCCTCGGAGATGGGAGTCATGAGGTTTTGCGAGAAGACCCCAGCTGGTAGTGAGTGGACAGGTGACATTGTGGCGGGGAGGTTTATTTTTTGGCATGTTTTCTGCTCTCGGCTGTGGTCCAGATAGTTTAGATGGCTGGGTGAGTGACTTCTCAGTAAGCCAGGAGTGACAAAATACAAATTCAAGGCATTTCTACTCTCCCACCTGTTCGAAGGGGTTTAGTCACCAACATAATTAGAAGGATGGCCTTGTTCCTCAAGCTTCTGGGTAGCCATCTGATGCTTCGAAGTAGAGAGACGTGGCTACAACTTGTGTAAAAATAGCCCTTCCAGATGGCTGAGGGGCAAAGTTACAACTCAGCAGCTTGATATAGCTGAGCACTCAGGTTTTGGAGCAGGAGGAGAGCTGAGCGAGAAGTAGCCAGAGACACTGGGCTGGAGTCCAACCATAAGTGGAACAGTATATGCCAGGAGAGATCACTTAATGTGACAGATTAGCTGTTAAGATTTCCTGTTTACTTCATCTCCCTCTCCGCCCCATCTACCTGATTCAGCCTTATCTCTTGGCCCCAAGGGAACACACACACACACACACACACACACACACACACACTTTTTTTAAAAAAAGGATGATGAAATAGTGGTAAAAACTCTAAATCTTAGAGGGCTTTAGAATTTTCATAGCCTAACTCCTTGTGTTGGAGACAAGCAAACTGAGACATAGAAAGGTGAAATGAGCACTTAGGCTCAGCCAGCGTGTTGGTGGGACTTGGTTGCTCCAGCTTCCCGTCCAGGGCTCACCCTCCGGCTCCTCTGGGGGACAGTGTGTGCAGTTTCCTCCTGCTCTGCCTCAAATCATTCCAAACCCCCAAATCCCTGTGTACTGCGGTTGCACATAGAGAACTGATGAGTGAATGCATAAATAGGTGGAACAGCAAATTGATGTTGCTCTCTTTCTCCCTTCCCCTCTCTCTAAAGTCAATCAATAAATTAAAAAAAATCAAAACCACTTGTTTTTTATTTTTATATTTTGTTGCTGTTGTTGTTTGTTTTGTTAATCCTCGCCCGAGGATATTTTTCCATTGCTTTTTGGGGAGAGTGGGAGAGAGAGGGAAAGACACAGAGAGACATCTGTGTGAGAGAAATGCATAGATTGGTTGCCTCCTGCATGAGTCTGACCAGGCCCCGGGCCAGGGAGGAGCCTGCAACTAAGCTATGTGCCCTTGAGGGGAATCTAACCCTGGAACCCTTTAGTCCAAGGCCAATGCTCTATCCACTGAGACAAACAGGCTAGGGGACCTGTAGTTCTTTTTTAAAGGCCATGGGACTATTGCAAAAGCCATATTGCTTCCATCCCTCACAACAAATGCTAAAGCTCTGATGGATCACTAGCTTGTTTCACAAGTGAAAATATTTACTAATCACATACTTCATTAGATTAAAACATGTGGTTTTCATATTTCCATACCTTCTAATCACTACACTTCTATTGGATATTTTGGAAGAAAACTTAAGCCACTGTCTGTAGTAAATACATTGTTTTAAATACCTCAGTGTCTGTGTAAATAATTGAGTGTTGGCTTTTACAATCACAGTAATTAGGCCGGTCAGTGTGGTTCAGTAGTTGAGCATCGACCCATGCACCAAGAGGTCACCGGTTCGATTCCTGGTCAGGGCACATGCCTGGGTTGTGGACTCAATCCCCAGTTAGGGTTGTGCAGGAGGGAGCCAACCAACATTTCTCACTCATCAATGTTTCTATCTCTCTGTCCCTCTCTCTTCCTCTCCAAAATCAATAAAAAAATCACAGTAATTAGGAATGGGCTAATGCTTATATTTATCAGCAGTTGTAATAGACACTATTATTTTCAAAAAACAAGCAGACTGAGAAACGTACTGCTCTCCTAAACCAATTCAAGACTAGCCCAAATCCAAGGCAGTGCTGTGCCCTGCTGGCAGCACAGCCTCATTGCAGGCAGGTGACAAAGGTGGAAAGGGTTTTGGTGCCAGCCCTCTAAATTCAGTTCTGCAATAAACGGACTCTTTCTAATACTCCTATTAACCTTGCATATTCTTACACGAAGGGTTTACAGGTAGCAAAAAACCAAACCCCCAATTAACTTTTTCTAACACAGTAGGATTTGTGCTTGCCAGGTGAATACTGTTGCAAAGCAGTATGTTACTTTTCTTTTTTAAATCCTCACCCAAGGATATTTTTTCTATTGATTTTTAGACAGTGGATGGGAGGGAGAGATGGGGAGAGAGAAAGAGAGAAAGAAACATTTATGTGAGAAGAACACATTGATTGGTTGCTTCAACCCGACGGGATGGGGATGGAGATCAAACCTGCAACCCGGATACATGCCTTTGACCGGGAATAGAACCCCAGACCCTTAGGTGTGCAGGCTGATGCTCTAACCAGTGAGCACACCAGCCAGGGAAGTCTGTTACTTTTCAAAAGGATTTTTTTTTCCTTCCTAGGGATTCATCCTTCATGGAGGGTGGGCTTTGTGCCAGGTAACCTGTAGTGCCCTGGGAGCAGGCAAGGAGGTGTCCACCCTGGTGGGCACATACTATCACAGCCCCAGCCCTCAAGCTGCTCAGCTACGGAGCCTGCTGATGACGGAGTGGTCACCACGGAAGGCGGAATGGAGAAAGGACAGGGACAAGCACTTTTTGATTGCCCACCAAGTGCCCGAGCCTACATTAGCCCAGCGAGGGCTGGCTGGAGCATGCCGGTGGAATGGTCAGAGTTGACCTTTGAGTGAGTATGCTCCTTCTAGTCCAGGTCTACCTCTCTCCCCTGCAGTGCAGACGGAGACCTGGGCTGGCGCTGGCCTGGAGCTGAGGTCCACCTGACGAATAGGTATTGCCCAAATTAAGAAGGTAAGCCAGAGTATGATTTTCAACACCTTTATTAAGAAATATCAAAAGTTGATTACAGTTCCATACACAGTTTTACAAAGTTCAAGTGGAGGAGAGGGTGGGAATGGCGTCAATATGCACGTCTGGACACTAGGGCAGCTGGCCAAGGAGATGACCCTGTAACTGCCGTCGCCTTGTTTAACAGTGGTCCACACCCTGCCTTTCCCCATCGCCACTCCGTCACAGCACAATTAAGGTACCTGAAACTGTTTAAACACATTATGATCATAAACACACTATGAATACTCGTTCAATAGCTCTCCTTTTATTTTGTCATCTCCCTTCCCTGAAAAAGCTGAGCTGTGCACAGGAAGCCCACTTGAGTCCCATTCCCTGCTGTTTGCATCACATGTTCACAAAGCCTGCTCTGAGAGTTGCACAACATTGCAAGTTACACGTTACCATGTTACACTTGGGAAAGAACCCACACACATTGGTTTTTTTTAGGTAAAGGCTAACAAAGAAGGGGGGATCACTCAACTTAGAAACAAAACACCACGGCCACTCCGTGGAACCGTGAAATATGGGACTCGCCTGCCAATGCCACGGAGGTCCTCGCGAGCGGCCAACGGCACGACCGAGAACAATTGGATGCAGGGAACCGGCACAGAACACAGAAAGGGATCTTCTCGGGCGGGCACATCACGTTCCTTTGTCGGGGACATTGCATCAGAGGGGAATTACACTTTCCAAATAATCGGGGCCAGTAGGTCATTGGCACCGACGGGAAACAGCAACGGAGTGGTGTGCCTTGGTGAAGGCTTGTGCTGGGTTATCTAAGAATAGATTTCGGAAGCGATTGTCCAGCAACATCAGCAAGAGCCATCTTCAGAGGAAGGACTCCTTGTTCACCCACATGAGGCTGCGCGTCTCGTTGGGCTTGCACTCATACTCAATGACCGAGAAGGGGCTGCCCCACTGGCAGTGATCTCGCTTGTGGTAATTGTAGAACTTGACTTGCCACACCGTCTCGAAGGTCCCAATGTCAGTGAACTGAGGGGAGAGAAACACGCCCCATAAAAACCCCATTCTTCCCTGAGCAATAGGCAAGAGCTAACGTGAGTAAGGTCTTCCATCACCCAGGATAAGCAACCAAGGCTCTGTGGGTCAGCAAAGCTTAGACCTTTAATGAATTATCTTCCTTTATGATGGGAGATATTTTCCTGAAAAACTGTCTGTAAACCATTTTTTCCCTCTATGAAATCTTATCCCAGCGTGTGGGTGGCATGCGCTATCATATTGTCTTTAGTAAAAATACCTTCACAAAATGTATCTGTGTTCCAAATTTAATTTCTGGGAACCGCTCTGAGAATCTCAGAATTTTAGCATTTGCCACAGAAAGGGGGATTGGGAAGAGAAGAGGGCATAATGTCTAATGGTTGTTTTTTGGTTTCTATTTCAAAAGACAGCTGTCCAAAATAACACAAGCACAACATAAGATACAACTGCCCTTCCATCATCAATTTTAATTCCAAGAAAAGTGATGTGATTGGAAGCATTTGATAGTTAAAGACCCTCTTTTAACTTTCAAATATTACTTACTACCTAGTGTTTAGAAGTCAAGATCCATGGCCATGCCTCAGGCTTTGATTATACCTTATCAAAACCATATTTGAGTACCTCCTAGGTGCTTTGCACATATAAAAAACTTGTATAAGGCATTATTCTTAATCTCAAGAAGTTTGCATTCTATATGTAATACTTTAAACAATAAAGAATTTAAATTAAGAAAAGAAGTTTGCATTCTACTTCAGAAGGTAGGCCCTGCAAGTCACTGCACAGAATTCTCCGGAACCATAAGCCCATGATTCTCATGTCGCTGAGATGAGGGCACAGAACACCCCAGAGGCCACTGGGCAGGTGCTCAAGTGGCCTGTGGGGTAGCCTGACCCAGCTACCACCTCCTGGAGCTATTTAGGGGATCTGGCATTAAACAGCGTGATGCCTGTCGTTATTTTATCCGCTGACCCTCCCTTGTCATGGGAGGGGACAGGGACTGACTTGGCAGGATTCTTAGACTTGTCAGGAGCCAGAAGACAGAAAGGGGGAGGGCAGTGAGAGCTAGGAGTCTTCTGCTTGTGGCTGCGACAGGATAAGGGTGGTCAGGTGCTTCCCAGATAGCTTTCCAAGATGCTCTCAAAAGTATATCCTGCACGATGGCCTCATCCTGCTAATTTGATTCCCCAAACAAGATCTGGCTTTCCTTTGGGCAGTTTGCTTGACTTGAAAGGATGGAGGATCTACCTAGGATCCAGAAAATCTACTCCCAGGTAAGAAAAATAAAGTATCTCTGTCTAGAGAGTCATGGCTTAAAGACCTATGCAAGTCTACAACAGCTTTATCTATAATAGCCCCAGACTGGGATCATTCACCTGATGACAGACAATAGTTGGCATATCTATCAAATGGCATTTACTCAACAACAAAGGGAACATACTGACTCAGGCAGAGACAAGACTGGATCTGGACCTCAAAGACTTGCAGAGCAAAAGAATCCAGACCCCAAAGAATACATACTGTATGATTCTATTTATATAAAACTATATATATATATAATCTATAGTGGTAGGATATTATGTAAGCTGACAGGGAACATCTGTGGTTACCCAGGGCCTGGGGTGGGAGGAAGGGATGATGATGGATGAAAATGTGCAAGAGGGAACTTTTTTGGGATGATGAAAATGTTTGATTGTGGTGGTGGTTATAGAAGTATATGTATATGTTTGTCAAAACTTACTAAGCAGTGTGCTTAAGATGCTTATATTTATTATATGTAAACTATACCGCAAAGTGGATTAGAAATAGAAATATTGCTTTTTAGTGCGCTACAAAGAAACAGCTATTCTAAATACTGCCAATGGGAACTGAGTTATATAGCCTTTGGAAAGGTAATTTGTATCAAATTAAAGGTTCTGAATATACTTGGGTTCAGCAACTCCACCTGTAATTTTTCATAAGATTATCATAATGTTTAGAGTACCAAAAATGTGAACATTTGTATAAAACTGGAACACAGGTCATTAAAAAGAAAAAATGTCTAATATCTGAAGATATTCAAATATACTTATTAATTTAAGCGATATACTTTTACAAAGATATTACTGACCTGTCAATTTAGCAAACATTTCTAAATACCAGAAGCTAAGCATCTAATAAAAGGAAAATATTATGAAAATTGTGGAATATGATGGATTTATACAGGGTGGGGTAAAAGTAGATTTACAGTTGTGAGCATGCGAAACAGTTTATTTTTGTATTATTTACAAACAACTGAAAACCTACTTTTACCCCCTCTGTATAACCATGATATAGGGTTGTAAATGATGTCAGAAAGTGATTAGAACAATGCCAACAGGAAAAAGATGGATAAAAACAGTTTATATACAGTATGAGTGCAAATCCATAAAATAAGATATATGGGGGAAAATGAAAACATATTAATAATGTAATTCTAAGTAAAAAAAAAAATTGAGTGGTTTTTCTATCTTTCCTACTCAGATTTTTTGCAATATATGTTACTTTCATAATCAGAAAGAATATTTTAAATGGTGAAATGGATTTATCATCCCTGAAAAATTAACATGTATTTCTCAAATCCTAGGGATTTTATAAATTCTATGAAGGATACATATACGCTAATGAAAATATTAAAAATTTATGTACAATAGGTTACTAACAACAATAAAATGAAATTTTGTTTTGTAAATCACCAACTCACTTGAAGAGGGTTTAGTATTACTTATTATTCTTTTTTTTTTTTTTTTTAAATATATTTTATTGATTTTTTACAGAGAGAAAGGGAGAGAGATAGAGAGTTAGAAATATCGATGAGAGAGAAACATCGATCAGCTGCCTCCTGCACACCCCCCACCGGGGATGTGCCCACAACCCAGGTACATGCCCTTGACCGGAATCGAACCTGGGACCCTTCAGTCCGCAGGCCGACGCTCTATCCACTGAGCCAAACCGGTTTCGGCTACTTATTATTCTTGACCAGCACAGGGCATTACACATTTTAAGTGCAATTGAGTTAAGTTAAATTATAAAGATATTTTACAAACACTAGCTGATCTTTTGAGAGAAGAAGCCTGAAACCATGCTAGGTAAGTGGAAGAAACAATGCTGAGGCCTTTTTTAAAAAAATAAACACAAAACTTGGTTTTAAAAAAACAAACTGATTATAACAACAGGTAAGAAAAAACTTATGTCTGAATAACCTTAAAAACTAACGAAGTCTCAGTAGCCCAAGAGAGCAAAATAGAAATCTGCTGACAGCAATAGTCATAGCTCAGTAAATGGCACATGAGATGCTTCATAGTCAATTTTGTTTCTCCTTTACTGATGTTGCACCCACAGGCATGTTGTAGTAAACTTAACCGGTGCTTATCATGCCTTAGTTGTTTTAACTTCTCATTAGCCTTCTTCCTTCTTGTTCTTTCTTCTGGAGTTCTATTTTCTGGGCATCTCACTACCTAGCTCAGAATTTCTGCTCCTCTGGCTAAGAACAGATGGAGTTTTAAAAGCTGACATTCTTCTTGAAGAACAGAAGAAATTACATAGACTCTCTATTCCCTCTCAACCCATCTGTGCCTTCCAAGGAAAATTTACCCAGGCAGGCTCCCTGGGTGATGCAGTTTATACAAGGGTGTAATTCTGTGCATTTGTATAGTACTCTTTATTTATTTATTTTTTAAATATATTTTATTGATTTTTTTTACAGAGAGGAAGGGAGCAGGATAGAGAGTTAGAAACATCGATGAGAGAGAAACATTGATCAGCTGCCTCCTGCATACCCCCCACTGGGGATGTGCCCGCAACCAAGATACATGCCCTTGACCGGAATCGAACCTGGGACCCTTCAGTCCACAGGCCGACGCTCTATCCACTGAGCCAAACCAGTCAGGGCAGTACTCTTTATTTTATGCAACACTTTCACATATGTCATTCCACATTGGTCTTGTGATGGGTTTTAACATCTCCATGTTATGAAGGTAAGAACTAAGATTCGAGAGGTGAAGTGACTTTCTCTTGGTTTAGATGAGGCAGCAGCTAATGACAGGAGCAGGCCAAGAACCTAGCTGTCCTAATTCCTATCTAGGAACTATCGTCACTGCACCAAGCTGCTCATATAAGGAAAAGAGCTACAAGTTGATCATCAGTGGTTTCTTTTTTCTCCTTCAGTGAGAACATACACAGATTGTTACCTGTTGGATCCTTTAACACTGCTATGGACTGAGTGTTTGAATTTATCCAATATCCAAGCCTAAATTAAAAATGTATTTGGAGGCCTTTCAGAGGTCCTGGGGGTGGAGCTCCCATGAATAGGATGTCTCTCTCTCTCTCTCTCTCTCTCTCTCTCTCTCTCTCTCTCTCTCTCTCCTCCTTCATGTGAGGACACACCAAGAAAGCAGCCTTCTATGAACCTGGAAGAGTGCTCTCAGTAGATCTGTTAGCACCTTGATCTTAGACTTCCAGCGTCCAGATCTGTGAGAAATAAATGTTTGTTATTTAAGCCACCCCGTCTACTGTATTCTACAGTTTACATTCCACTGTACACCTGGATATTTGCTGTAGTGTCCTTAAAAGTTGCAAGCCTTGGTACATTTTAATTTCACAACTAATGTGAAAGAGAGCCCACCAGATTCCAAGAAGAGAAGATGCATTTGTTGTCCCCAGTAATAAATGAGTAATCTGAAGAGCTTTTTAAAACAATTTCTGTGGTCTTGCCCTAGCTGGTTTGGCTCAGTGGATAGAGTGGCCTGCGGACTGAAGGGTCTCAGGTTCGATTCCGGTCAAGGGCATGTACCTTGGTTGTGGGCACATCCCCAGTGGGAGGTGTGTAGGAGACAGCTGATCGATGTTTCTCTCTCATCGATGTTTCTAACTCTATCCCTCTCCCTTCCTCTCTGTAAAAAGTCAATAAAATATATTTAAAAAACAAAACAAACAAACAAAAAAACCCCAATTTCTGTGGTCTTACCACCAGTTGGTCTAGAATCCCCAGAGAACTTCCCTGCATTCCCTATGCCACCCACCTCCACTGGGATATGTGAAATTCACCAAGTTATTGATAAGGTCATTCAGAAATCCATTGACTTGGGAACACAGAACAAACTAATTATATTGATAAAAACATGATGTTACTTCATTACCAAGTAAATTCAGTATAAAAAGCACCTGTGACTTTTAGTGTAGTGTGATCTATTAATTCCCACTGGATTCCAAGCCCCTCTTCTTCCCTCACATGCTCCCTCTTCCTCAAACTCTGATTCATTCTTTAGTTCTTCCTTTAAGAAAGCCATCCTCACCCTATCTGGTTTGGCTCAGTGGATAGAGCCTGAGGACTGAAGGGTCCTGGGTTTGATTCCGTCAAGGGCACATGCCCGGGTTGTGGGCTTGATCCCCAGGAAGGGGCGTGCAGGAGGCAGCCGATAGGTGATTCTCTCTCCTCATTGATGCTTCTATCTCTCTCTCCCTCTCCCTTCCTCTCTGAAATCAATAAAAATATATTTTAAAAAAAGAAAGCCATCCTCACAACCTTAAACTAGGATTAGAGTCCTGGTATGTGCTTCAGAGGCACCATTATTTTTTCACTACACTTTATATAATAAAAATAATTTGCTTTATTATTGATAATCATGTATAATTACATTTTGCTCCTCTAGATTAGAAACTCTGTAAAGCCAGGAATGTATATTTTGTTTACCACTCTTCTCCCATATTAACATATAGGAAATCGTCATATATTTATTTGTTGACAAACCAAAAAAATAAAAAAAATTCATAAAATAAAAATCTAAAAACTCGAAATAAAATATGAGCATATTGAACTGAGCAATATATTAAGAATCATACATGATGTTTAAAAGTAGGACTTATTTTAGGAAATAAAGTTATATTAGCATTTGAAAGTGTATTATGTGATTATTATATTAATATATCAAAGAAGATAAGTTATCTCCATAGACAGGAAAAGAAATTAGATGGAATTTCACACACCTCCCAATTTTAAAAATACCTCTTAGTGACCTAGAAAAAGGATGCTTTAACATAATAGATATTTGAAACTAACATTGTACCTAACAATGTAACTCTGGAGACAAGGCTACCTTTTACCAACACTGGCATGCAAAATTATTCTAAAAACATCAGCCAATGCAATACGGTGGAGGAAAAAGAAATCAGAAAATGATGCACTTATATGTAGATTATGCTTTTCTAGCTGAAAAACACAAGATCATTAACTGAAAATTTTTAGTATGCAAATTTAGTAAGGTGGCCAGTTACAAAATACATGAACACATATCATAAAAGCAACATATTTAAAACAATGCAGTACTGGCATAAGAATAGACAGATCAATGGAATAGATTAGAAAATGTAAAAAGGGCCTTAACATTATTCCCATATAAAAAATTACTTTGAAACTGACCTTTGGAAAAGTATGGATTATTTAATTAATTATATTGGGACATTAGGGACAAATAGATTCTAATATGAAACCATGAGTTTAAATATTTCATTTTATACCTTTTCTTAAGGGGAGATAGTGATTGTTTTCTTTTCTGTAGTTGCTATTTGCCCAAACACCAAGCAGGCCTTACCGGCATGGTGATTTGGATGGGTTGTCGTTCTCCACTCTTGGTTGGGGCCACGCCTTCTGTGTCATATGTGCCCATATAAACAATTCTGTCCCCATCAGGCTCTTTCGACTTCAGTTCCAGTGGGACGACCACACCACCAATGGAAATGTTCCTGCAATGGACTTGAGTTGAGCACATGTGGTAGGAATGAGCTTAGGTACCCTTTCTTGGTCTTGACCACAGCCCTAGGCAGGAAACCTACAGGGTGTGGCTAAAGAAGACATTATGGTGTGCTAGAAAGTTCTGAAAATTCAAGAGGCTTGAGTTCTCCAACTAACCAGTCATGTAATCTTAGGCCAACTACCTAATCTCTCTGGATGGACAGTATTCTCATCTAGAATACGGGTACAGGCCAAGCCAGATGTTAGCAGTGGTCCTCCTCTGTAGTGTCTCTTGTGGAGCTATTAAAAACCTACCTATACCCAGCCCCATCCCAAACCCCAGAGAAGAATTCAATTGGTCTGGTTTGGGCACTGGTAAATCTATTTTAACACTCACTAGGTGATTCTAATGTGTAGGTAAGGTTGAGAACTACTAAACTAGTTCTCTCATGATTTTTCTGTTCCACCAATCACGGATCCCATGAGTTGGAGTACTCTTCCTCAAGCCAGCTACAACACCCGACATTCTCACTGTTGTTTAAGCCACCCATTCCTTTGTTAGGGTAATGGCCCTCAAATAGTCCTGAACTACCAATATCAGATCACTTGACAGCCTATTAAAAAGCAAACTCTTAAGCCCCCACTCCAGGGTGGGGCTCAGCCCTCTGTGTTTTAATAAGACCTCTAGGTGATTCTGACTCAAGTTCAAGAACCACTGGATTAGGACATTGAAATCCCCTTGATAAAATTAAATTTTAACTAGAAAATAATAGTTTTGTCATTAACACAGATTCATTAGTAGATTCGCTTGAAAAATAGAGAACTACCCTCAAGAAAATGGCACAGAGAAAGATAACTTGAGAGAAGAGGTTGCTTGGAAAGAGGGGAAAGAAAGCGTCTGGGTCTCATGGAGATGCACGGATAACACTGGGAAATGTGAGGACAATGGGTCCATGAAGCTATGGGGGCGGGGAGCGGGGGAGATGCTGACAAATAGGTGGACCAGGAGCACCAGAAAAAAACAAGGTCTTAGGTCCTTGAATTAGGGCCTGCCACCTAGAAGGCCAATACAAGTTTAGTGAATTAATGACTGCAGATGGGCACTTAGGCTGAAAAGGTCTCTGGTGGATTCAAAGCACCCTCCCCCCCCACCCCCCCAACTCAGTATATGGTAGATGATTTAAATGCTGGCTATTTCCTCCTTCCCCGCAAGACCTCACATCAGGTGGAGGCTGAGAGGTAAAGGACCCCACCCCTGGATGCTTCCCCATAATCTATGAACCCTCCCACACTGACCTCCCAGCCAGGGGTCTACTAGGTGCATCAGCTGGGGTAGCAGGGAAGAGATAATCCCTGCCACGAGTAAACGAAAAAATCACACACACAAAAACACATCTTTTTGTTGTAAGGATGTTGCTAATCCCAGGCGCCATCACCAGGCTGAACAGAAAACTCAGGAGAAAAAGAAAAACACCCGGCACGGGAAACCGGCAATTTAGGCCAAGCACAGGAGCTGCGCTCTGACTGTGGCTGCTCCCCCAGCCCGGCGTCCGCAGCCACCGAAGGGCAGATGGAGGAGTGGGGGCGTCCTCCGGGAGCCACAATAACCACCCCACCGCCGCCTTTACACTCCCTTCCTCAGCCTATAGCTCGTGGGCAGGCCGGGGCGGATCGCCAGGACACGGGAGAGGAGGACCGGGATTGCGGAAGGTGAACTCCGCGGCGAACTGCACCCATCTGCACCGCCCCGGCCGCCTGGGGGTCCGCGCGGAGGCTGGACAGAAGGGATGAGAAATGTACAGGTAAACAAACAAACAAACAAACAAAACCAACCCCGAACCCCTGGCTTCCTGTCGCTGTTTTAAACATCCCACCCCGCGATGGGTAGAGGGAGAGGAAAGGCAAGGGTAAGGCAGAGGAGGGGACCAAGGGAACCAGGACTTCTGCCCCCCACCTCCGGGTCCCCCTGGGTGCGGCGCGAGCCAAGAGGGGCCCGGGAGGCTCAGGCGTCCCGGGGCCTCGGTCCTCCGCGCGTACCCCAAGGGGGCCGGGCATCCCTGGCGCGCTCCCGCACTCACTCGACCTGCAGCGTGCTGGGCTTAATCTTCACCTCCACCTTGTAGGAGGAGCCGGTGAGCAGCTTGATGGTGCGGTTCTGGCCGAAGCGCTGCCCGTCCACCTTGTAGAAGACCGGGCCATCGTTGGGCTGGATGCGCAGCGCGATGGAGAGGCGCACCAGGCCGGGCAGGTCCCCCATGGCTGGGCACAGGGCGGCAGGGCGGGCGCGGCGGCTCCGGGGGGCGGAGGAGAGCGCGGGCTGTGACCGGGCGGCTGGAGGGCGGTGGGCGGAGAGGAAGCGCGAGTAGGGGGGAGGAGGCGGAGGGAAGGCTGCCGCTAGTAGCCCTCGCCGTCGCGGCCGTCCGCACGGGCTCTGGAGCAGCTCCCGAGGCTGTGGCCTCCCGCCCCACTAGGCGAGGAAGCGCACCGCAGGGACAGCTGCGAGGCCCCGAGCCTGCCCATTTCCCCTGCTGCGCCCTCCGGGCACCCGTGGGCTCGCCAGCCTGCAGGCCCCCGGTAGATCAGCGTGGCTGGGGGCGAGAGAGTTAATCCTGTTTACGCACCACAATCCCCTGCAGCTAGGGGAGAGGAGATATTTAGGCTCCTCCTAGAGCGGCGGGGTTTGGTCGATGGAGAGGGTTGGGAGGAAGGGGGTCAGCGACACGACAGCCAGAAGCGAGACCTCCGAATGGGGATGCCTCCTCGGGCAGCACAGGGATGTGGACACCATTGCTCGCGGATGGGGTCCCAGGCTGGAAGGGGGAGGCGGAGAGGCGAAAGGGAGACTGGAAGCGAGCAGGGCAGGAACCCGCTAGTCAGTGATTTAAATTTCAGGAAATAGAAGTCTTTCCAAAGCGTAGGGGAAATGGCCGAGAAAAGGCGCAGTTCCTGCTAATGCGGACTGCAAGCTAGGATTCGGAATGTGCGCGAGAAAAGGGGAAAGATGAAGAGAAAGAAAATAAGCAATACTCAAGGAGGTACACCTGGCGGTGTATATTTTAATTGTGCATATCCTTGTCTTAAGAATGACACGGTAATGAATCACACACATATATTTATAGTTCTTGATGGGTGAGCTATTAACCCTGTAAAAGGCAACTGGCATGTCTGGAAGGCATAGTTGGTGGACTATGTCCAGGAGGGATCCTCCATAAGATTATCGGCAGAGCCTTTGGCCGGACACATTTGCATATTAAGTATGATTAGAGAGACTTCAAGGCAGGAGTGGGTTGACAGATCCTGATTTGGAAGCAAGCAGAGACCTGGGGTATTGGGGCTCTATTGAGAATGGTTTCCGAGAGCGGAGAGCAAGCTTCTGCTTCAGCACCACCCAGGTGGATAGTACCAGGACCGGTGAGCACACCTGGGTGATGGAGAAGCGGTTAGGGAGGACTAGTGGGTAGGAACGGGTCTGTTTGGTAGTATTTGTTCCCCCCGGGCTGGTACCACTTTTCTTTAGGAGTAGCGTCGTCTTGAAAGTGATTTGTTTCCTACATTATTCTACAAAAATAAATCAGTTTTAACTCTCATTCCGGAGTTGTTTGCAATATTCCCTACACTATTCTGAATAGTATTACATTGTGGAGAGCTGCAGAATTCTGTATGGTTGCTTCCCTGACACGGGATAGATTTTCTGATCACACCATAGTTGCTTATACTAGTATAATGGTTTTTTGGGGTTTTTTTTGGTTTCTAAATAAGACTTTGCATCTTCAGATCACCAAATAATGTCTATCACAGTGTCTTCTGTACAGGAAACCTTCAAGCATTTGCTAGTTTAATCAGCTTGTTCCCACTTGAAGGAAGGGAGTCAGACTGGGTGGAAGGCGTTGAAAGTGTTCCTGGCAGCGGAAGCAGTTTGTGTAGTTGTTCAACCCAGAAGCCCTGCAGTCAGACTTGTTAAAAATCCACACTCTACCACTTCACCTGTGACCTGAGATCTCATAATTTCTTGGAAGCAGTTTTCTCATCTGTAAAGTGGGCCGGGGAAGCAGATGTTATCTCTCTGAGAGAGTTGTGATAAAGAACCAACGAGGGATGCACATTTCAGTACCTGGCTCTAATATTAGCAATCATTATTAATTTGAAACCTGAAGAGCAGTAGGCATATGTAAGGATGCTCAACCCTCCCTAGGAGAAGAGCCAGAGGAATGCAAATTAAATCAGTAATATTAAAACTATTTTGGCCTATCAGCTTGGCAATTTTTTTCCGCTATATTTGTAATTAGTTTTATTATAAAGAATTCCAATTAGGAGGATCAGCCAAATGAAGACACACCTAGGGTGAGGTCTGGGAGGAAACACAGAGTTGGCAAACACTGTACATACTTAAACTTCAGTATTGGCAAGATGTAGCGAAATCAGTACTGTTAGACGTTGGTAGAAAAATATAACCGCTATAACCTTTTATTAGAAGTAATCTGAAGAATTTATTGAAAGTTTAAAATTATACATCTATATCCCTTGAGTCAACAATCCTACTTTTTAAAACCTACCCTTCAGAAGAAATAAAGGCACCATCACTCTGGATATGTGTAATATTGGTATTTATTGCAACATTGATTATAAAAATCAAGACAAAGAATAAACTGAATGTCAAAAATAAATGGCTGAATAAGTTTTTATATGCCCATACTATAGAACTTATGTAACTTCTTAAAATAATAAATTATACGTTATATTGAGAAACACGTATGCTAAAACTGTTATTGACAAAAGTAGGATGGCTACACTGTGGTAAACTGTGAAAGTCCAAGGGCAGGCATTTTTGTCTGTTTTGTTCATTGCCATATCCCCAGTCCAGCACATGGTAGGGCTCCATAAATATTTGTTGAATTGTGCGGGAAGCCACCGCTTTCCCAATACTGTCCTAAGAGTGCATCAAGGAATGCTGAAGGCCGATGGACCTTGGACTTAGCAGGGCTGTGTTGAGATAGTGGTGGCTCGAAGCAATTACCAGACCTGCTAGCCTCAAAGTAAATGTTTACTGATCTTTACTGATCTTTATTGACCTTTGAGATGGTCTGTCTGCTGCCTGTTTGCCGTGCTTTACCGAGGGCAAGATGTGTATCTAAAACTGAATAAAAAGCAGACCGGTCAGAATTTCGGTGTGTGTTCGTCACGAAAGAGACACCCCTGGCCCCCAATGCCTTCTAAATTCATACATTTTGTATAGAATTTTCACTTGTGCATCGGCCCCTTCTTCAGATCCTGAACCCTAGCCGTGCAGGTTGCGGCAAAATTGAATTCCTGTCCTTGTTGTAAATATGTTCATATGGAAATTCTTCCATATGTTGAAAAGTGATTAGTTAGATCTATATGATTTATCTGGAATAATGTAAAGAGAAAAATCTAATTGTAAATAATATCTATAGTAGGATGGTATTTTAAAATACATAAAAATTTAAAACTATATTAAATTGTACATATTTTTATTAATTTGAAAAAGCATTAGAAGTACACAGCAAACTGGTTATTCTGGTGAATGGGGATGGAAAGAGAATTACTTTAGTTTTTTTGGACATTTTTACTTTTTTTCTCACTTTTCTTTCAGCAGTCCTACAGTCTCAAACCAGCTTCTACCTGTGTATTGATGAAAGTTTTGGATGTGGAGTGAGATGACTTCAGTTTGAATTCTGGCTCAGGTATTAATTGTTTTCTTTATGCAAAGCACTTAACATGTCTGTATTTCAATTTTTATTGTTGTAGAATGGGAATTAAAATGCTTCCTTCTCACTGTAGTGAGAATTAAAAGAAGAAATGAAAAATGTTTTAAAAAATTGGTTTTCAAATATGAGGTGTTACTAATGCCAGGCAACATGCATTATTAAAAACATATTCAGAATCATAAAATGCAACTTCTTAAAATGAAATTAATAAATGTAAGGGTAACTGGACAATTTCTCATCACTGATACAAATATACAACATATCTGGGTATGGAGTCTAATGGACCAGTATTTATATCCCAGTTCTGCTGAGTACAAGCTAGGTGACCTTGAACAAGACAAGCTACGTAGTCTCTCCAGGATCCAGTGTTTTCATTAGTACAATGATGATAGGAACATATATAATGCTCATAGAGCCAAATAAGATAACATAAAACACACAAGAGCAGCAGTCACATATAAGCTCAATATATTGTAGCTATTTCTGTTTGCTTGAAAATATACTTACTGTATTTTTTAAGGTATCTGGTATTATTACCTCAAATTGATGGCCTTAAACACTGCCTGTCAGCAGGGCAACCATTATTACCATTCTTTTGGAAATTGGGAATTAGGCTAATAACATTTCATGTTCACTGTTCCAGTCTCTATGGCAAATTCATATTATAGACTTTAAAAAGTTATCAGTATTATGATATGGGACGTGTGTGTGTGTGTGTGTGTGTGTGTGTGTGTGTGTGTGTGTGTATACATACAGGAGTGGGCAAAAGTAGGTTAAATACCAGCCATTATTACCTAAAAGATAAATCATATGTAAGGATAAAAAATAATACAAATAAATAATACTATAATTATAAATAAATAATAATAATATAAGAGTAAATTCTTGTGTATTCACAACTGTAAACCCACTTTTGCCCACCCTTGTAAACGTGACATCCAAACCCAGCACATTTTACTCTCTTTTTCATTCCTTCTGTCCCTTAGCAGTGCATTTTTGGATGGGAATTTTTAATGATCTCTTCAAGTTTATTTTACATTTAGAGTTCTTCAACCAAGTAAGAAACAAATTGAGTCAAGGAAGATAGAGCACCTGGGTGTTTCTCACATTCTGGCTCCCACCTTTCTTTCCATCATGCACATATGTGCCCGCATGCTCAGATGCCTCAAATATCCTCAAACCGAAACACAATATACAGTCTCAATCCTTCTCTAAATGTATATAAGGTATTGGTGGACATTATGAAATTCGCAGGCTCTGAAATCACAAAATGCAATGAGACGATTTCCTGCTAATGATGACTGGCCTGGCTCCAAGCTTGTCAGGATCATGAAATTGGCTCCATTATTTTCTTTCTTCTCCTGCCTTATGCCTTACAAAATGGCATCTTAAATAATCACAGGACCTGTAATACTGATGAGTAAGAAGCCATAAACAGTGGAATAGATTGTGCATTATAAAATAGGAAATGAAATGACTGATTGAAAATCAAAGCACAGTTCTCAAAGATGAAATTGTGGCTTAAAGCACAACATACTGTCCGAAAACATGCTGAAAATTGTACATGAGGAGAGATGGGGCATTAACAGGGTAGGAAGCAGTAAATAGACTTTTATTTATTTATTTTCTTGAGATGGAAAGATGCTATTAAAGCACTAGATTCTGAAAATCTGACCAGTGTTTTATGGAAAATAATGTGCAGGGAATTTTCCCCCTCATTTTTTTTTTTTTTTTTTTTTTACTAGTTCCATATATGACACACAGACATTCCGAACGCTGGAGTTGTGTCTGAGTACAGCAGGGTTCATGGTCTGGGCACTCTGACAAAGGACTGGGTTTGAGTCAAAGAAGAGGGTTCTTGAGAGCTGCAATATATGCAGAGTGGCTGGTGTTAGGAACTCAGTCTAACATAGGGGCTGTATTCCTTATCTATGGATGCATAAAAAATTACTCTATAACTTAGCAGCTGAAAACAATGTGCATGTATTATCTTACAATTTCTGGGAGTCAGGAGCCCAGGAGAGTTTAGTTGGATGATTTTTGGTGCAAAGTCTCAAGCATTCAAGCTGTTAGCCAAGGATACAGTGTCCTAAAGATTTGGTGGGAGTGGAGGGTCTGCTTCCAAGCTCACTCACATGGGTGTTGCCAGGAAGCCTCAGTTCCTTTCTGACTGTGGGCTGGAGGCTTCAGTTCCTCACCCTTTGGGCCTCACCACATAACATGGCAGAGAGCCAAGGCAGAAACTGCAGTGTTTATAACCTTACTAGAGGCCCGGTGCACGGGATTCATGCACTGGTGGGGGGTGTGACCTGCGGGGATCGGCCCGCTGTGGGAGCCCCACTCATCCAGATCAGCCAAGCGGCTGCACAGCTGCTCATCCCGGTCAGCTAAGTGGTTGTGGACCTGCCCTCTGAGCAACTGCTCCCGCTGTGGGAGTGCCACTCATCCCGGTCAGCAGTGGCGATCCCACTTTGGGAGTGCACTGATCACCAGGAAGCAGCTCCTGCATTGAGCGTCTGTCCCCTGGTGATCAGTGCACATCATAGCGACCGGTCGACCGGTTGTTCTGGTCATTCCTCCATTCAGTTGCTGGGCTTTTATTATATAGGATCTTGGAAGTGATATACCATCACTATTACCATATGCTATTGTGCTAAGGGAGGGAACTTCACCAGGGGTGACTACAGGAGGTGGGTATCACTGGGGGCCAACTTGGAGGCTAGGTCCCTCAGGTACAAAAGCATTTATTAATAAGATGGTTCTCCCTAGAAAATGTCAGGTCCATCGGAAATCGTCCTAATAAGGAAGCCCCAAAGCATAAGTATATTTTTGTTTGAATAAATATAATTTTTTTTAGTGGTCGCTGCACCACAAATATTTAAAACTGGGTCAGCAAAATATAGCCCTTGGGCCTAATTTGATTCTGCCTATTTATTGTATGTTTCATGAACTAAGAATGGTTTTACATTTTTAAATGATTGGAAAAATAGAAAGAATAATTATATTTAATGACAGGTGAAAATACATAATTCATATTTCAGTGTCCATAAATAAAGTTTTATTGGAACACAGCTATACTCATTTGTTGAGCTTTTGCCTAGGGCTGCTCTGGTAGTAAAACGGCAGAGTTGAGAAACTGCAACAGAGACTGTAAGGCCTGCAATCTAAAACATTTACTATTTGGTCTTTACTTAAAAAGTTTGCCAACCCCTGACTTAAAAGGACATTTTAAATAAATTTAAAATAATATCCTTGTAACTTATACATTATAAAGGATATGAAGAATTTTTTATTGATAATAGAGTATGTCATAAGGGTTAATATTTGTGTAAATATAAATTAATATTTGTGTGCTGAAATAATGAAACTGGACAACCAATGAGTCCGGGCTACCTGTCATTGCTTGGGCCAATTCGGCGGAGACAGGTTGAATCAAATATGAACGTTTATTTCAATAATGCCGGCGGTATGGGAGAGCAGCAGGTTACCCACAAAAATCTGCTCTGCACCCCACCATAAGCCAGCCGCTTATATTGGGTAGAAGGGCAAAGATTATGTGGGGAAGTAGGAGTTACAAGCATGGGAAAGGAGGCACAGGGTAATCATTACAGGTTATGCCAATGTGGGCTGGCGGGTCGCAGGAGGTTGGGCACCTCCGGGCACCCTGGGACCAGATTACAGGCAATAGGGGCTGGAGGTTGTAAAGAGCAGGTGCCTCCAGGACTAGATTGCTTCGGCCACAAGGTTGTAAATCTTTCCATAATGATAGGCAGTTCTCGGGACAGGAGGATGGACTGCATTCCGATGTTAGCTCCCCTGTCTCAGGGCGTACAACTCTCAGCCAGGTGAAAATGTGCTTTCTTTTTTTTTTTAATTTTTAAATATATTTTATTGATTTTTTACAGAGAGGAAGGGAGAGGGATAGAGTTAGAAACATCGATGGGAGAGAAACTGATCAGCTGCCTCCTGCACACTCCCTAATTAGGGATGTGCCGGCAACCAAGGTACATGCCCTTGACCGGAATCAAACCTGGGAGCCTTCAGTCCGCAGGCCGACGCTCTATCCACTGAGCCAAACCGGTCAGGGAAAAATGTGCTTTCTAGTTAGAACAGAACCATCATGATTAACAGAACATGATTAATATCTCTTATAATTATAATTATAATTATAAGTCTTCGATATCCTATTTCTGTCCCTAACAATTCCTTTGCTGGGGCTGAGGGCCACCAAGGTTCCTGTGCATCCTGAGGACTGGGCATTCTGTTTCCATTATGGGAGCTCACCAGTACCCTTCTAACCACTACCTTCTATTATATAAATAAGTGAAGGGTAACAGAATTTGCCACCTCCAAATATGCCACTTTGGCATAAGGCAACGAATCTAAGATGCATATAAGAAAAAGAAAAAATTTATTCCCTTACACAAATCAGAGTCAGAGCGCTTTGGCAACTAAATACTACTAATAAAGTTGGTGTTGGGTGGGAATGGTATAATCAGAGAATGTACACTAAGTTTTAACAATAATATTTTCCCTTTTACCCTTCATTTTTCATGTTTATATTTCCTAGAATGAATAGTGAATATGTATTACTTTTAGACTATGAAATGAAAGGATAATCAAACTATTTTTACAAACAGGATCAGAGATGGAAATGAGACCACGAACCCCCAATGCACTGGTTACAACTGACCTTACTCAATTTAGATCTGACTTTTGTGGGGACTTAAGGGAAAAAAGTTGAGACAGGAAATATATGGATTATTTAGTCTGATAAAAAAAATAAGCAAACATATTTTTCTAAAGCGACAAGGTTTTTTTTTCTGGCACTGAATTTAAGGAGAAATTTTTGTATGTGTGTGGGTTCTTGTTCAAGGTACACGGAGTAATTTAATAAATATCTTAAAATGTGGTTTTGCAAAAGACAGACTGTTCTTCAAATGAATGTTTATATTAGTATACTGTAAAAACTAAGAGACTTATATTCCATCTTAACCAAGTGACGATTTCTGTAAGAGACCAAAATAATAATATCATGTAAGTTCCATTCTCCAGATATTACCTAGTAAAGGTAATAGATCCTAGCTCTCACTCTCACCTACCTCAGAGCCAAATTCAGAATTTCATCCTGAAAGGATTCAGTGCCAAAAATCCTTGAGGGAGGGATGAAGACCTTGAGACCCCAGAGCAAGAATGATGGGCCATCATTCTAGAGGTATAGAAACCTACTGGGACAGAAAGCTCCAGATGCCTAGCAAGGGGCAAACTGGGAAAACAAGAACCTCGCCCCCAGGGTAACCTATTTTCTCCATTTCATATCACTGGTCGGGCACCTTGGACCCCTGATCTTCCAAAGTAGATCCAAATTCACTTTTTTTTTTTTTACAATGGGAAGACATATCTGTGGTTAGTTTGTTATTCACATTTCTCACCAAACAGCAGAAACTTAATCAAACTCACACCGTAGAGTTTGTTCCTCTTTCCAGTTACCTATTTCTCTTTCCAAATTGCTACAAATCCTCTCTGTGGTCCAGGTTTAGCTTTTGTCCTCACCTGAAGATAACCCAGCTCTCGTCTACCTAATTTAAAGAAGCAACAAACCAACAGCAAAAACCCCAAAAAACAAAAGCCTGGTTTGGTTAGTGGAATAATTTCCATTTATTGTTCACAAGCAAGACCGCAATGCCTTACCAACCTACCAAAAAATGACTTCTGCTTTTGGCATGACAGTAGACCACATAGTCTCCGCTTACAAAACAACTAGAACCTACATAAAACACAATTTTTATTACATTGCTTATATATCACCCGAGGATATTTTTCCATTGATTTTTAGGGAGAGTAGAAGAGAGAGGGAAAGACAGAGAGAAATATCAATGTGAGAGAAAGACATCGATTGGTTGCCTCTTGCACATACCACAACCAGGGAGCAGGCAGGGAAGAGCCCACATCCAAGGTACATGCCCTTGATCGGAATCGAACCCGGGACCCTTGGGTCCGCAGGCCGACCAAATAGTACTTTCTTTACATGAGCATCTGGTCTCAGGTTTTTCACACTGAGGACATTTGAGATTTCAGTTTGAAGACAGCCTGAGGTCCTATGAGTAGCATACCCAACCACTCTCTAATAGCTAGCTTGTTTGCATAGGATCTATAGGCAGAGGGATTCATCTCTCCACTTTAGATGGCTTGATGTTTGTAGATCTTAGAATGCTTGCCTTTAGGGACACTTTTACTTGGAAAATTACAACACTAGTACACAAGTCAAGCCTTAAGACATTTAATGTTTGCTTGTTGAATGCAATGCCATAAGATTAAGCACGTTTTACTTTTTTCCTCACAAGGACATAAAAATTATGGCAGGGGATCTTAAGAGGAACTTTTAAAAAGGTAACACATTTTTTCTTTTAGTAGCCCTAGGGTGGTTATGACAGATAGGTTCCACGTTTTGTTTGTTTCATTGAACAGGGATTTTGCTGCAAAGTTTTGTTTTTAATATCTGCTTCTGCCTCCCCTTCTGTCAGATCGGCTTCCTGCAGGGCCACCACCAGTTGGTGCTGGGTAGCTTGAAATGCTGTAGGAATCAGGTGGGTTCCCCCCCACCCCTTTCCATTGAAGGGGGAAGCCCTCTGTCTTGTCTGCCAACCTGATCACGACCATGTGAGTAGAGATCACTTCAGCTGCTTATGTAACTGTCTCAACTTCCACCATAGCTGCTGTAGTCATCTCAGCGACTGCTTTCCACCGTAAAATGATGGGGCCCTCCTGTAGGTGGAGCACCATGTGAGTTACCATACCTGTCATGCGGATCCCTGCGGGAACCACCACTTGAATGATCTGAATAGTCATGATCACAACCGTAGCCATCTCTATCGCTATAGCCTCTTGATGGATAGTCATCACATGAACTGGAATGACCATAATCACGATAAGTATAATCTCTCAGTGGTGGTGCATAATCTCTTGTATCACGAGAATTTGGATAATCTCTGTGCGAATAGCTGTCTTTAGTAGAATATCTATCCTCTATTGGGAACAAATAAACATCTGTACCAGAAGGCGGGGTGCCTTCGAGGTGGGCCTTTATTACCATCTCTTCCACGTGATGGGGAGCCCTTCCTCCCATTCCACTGTTGCTGGGATCTGGTCCTGAAGGAGCAGAATTTTTTTTTTAAGTGAAATTACTTTTTAAAAAAATACATTTTTTTTTTATTAATTTCACAGAAGGAAGAGGCGAGAGAGATAGAAACACCAATGATGACATAGAATCATGGATCAGCTGCCTCCTGCATCCCCCACACTGGGGGGATCGAGCCAGAAACCAGGCATGTGCCCTGACCTGGAATCGAACCTGGGATCCTTTAGTCTGCAGGCCAACACTCTATCCACTGAGCTAAACCAGCTAGGACAAGGAGCAGATCTTTCGGAGGAGGACCCTCACTTCTCTGTGGTGGTCCTCTTTTTACTGGAAGTGGTACCCTGGAAGAACTCATATTAAAATTCATGGAATATCCACTATCATCCATGTGCCCTCCATGTGAGTGAGGTCCCCTGGCCCCTCCACTTCTTCCCTTGCCTCCTATAAGACCTCTTGGAGGGCCTCTGCTTCTTGGAGGGGGAGGTGGCCCACTTCTACTACTTTCAAATGATGGATTAATGGCTTGTTCTACCTTCATGGCTCCCATCTGAGGACTTTCCATTCATGGCTCTGGCTACTTTCAAAGGTGACAAAAGCAAATCCTCTCAATTTGTTGGTTTCAAGATCTTTATTTATTTATTTTTTAATTTTTAATTGATCTCAGAGAGGAAGGGAGAGGGAGAGAGAGATAAAAACATCAATGATGAGAGAATCATTGATCGGCTGCCTCCTGCACGCCCCACATTGGGGACCGAGCCCGCAACCCTGGCATGTGCCCTTGACCAGAATGGAACCTAGGACCCTTCAGTCCACAGGCTGATGCTCTATCCACTGAGCCAAACCAGCTAGGGCTTCATGACCTTTATTCAAGAGTATTTCTACTCTTTGCCTATATTTGCCAAATACTGCGTCAAGGGTTTTCTCATTTGTTTGTGTATTGAGGCCACCAATGAAGAGCTTTCCTGGGCAATCAGCTTCAACGATTTTTTCCCCCTGGTGAGAGTCGAAGGGGTGACAACAGTTTCAAACTCCTAAGATCTCACGAATGGGCCTTCCTAGCAGTTCAGCACACGGGAGGGCCGCTGGCTCTGAAGACAAGAGAGAACCGCTGGAATTATTGCGCAAGGAACGAATGGATACATTTTAGACAACAGAATACTATTTTAATGAAAATGAACCATTTAGAGCTATATGAAATAATATAAATGCATCTTTCAATACTAAACAAAAGAAATAAGGTCCTCAAGAATACAAGTAATAGCCCTAGCTGGTTTGGCTCAGTGGATAGAATGTTGGCCTGCGGACTACAGGGTCAAGTGTTCAGATTCTGATCTAGGGCACACGCTGGGGTTGCAGGCTCAGTTCCCCAGCAGGAGGTGTGCAGAAAGCAGCCAATGATTCCTTCCCATCATTGATGTTTCTATCTCTTTCTCCCTCTCTCTTCCTCGCTGAAATCAGTTAAAAAAAAAGAAATTTTTTTTTAAAGTCACATTAAAAAAAAAAATACCAATAGGCCCTAGCCAGTTTGCTCAGCGGATAGAGCGTGTACAATTCTGGCCAAGGGCATGTACCTTGGTTGTGGGCTCCTCCCTGCCTGGGCCTTGGTTCGGGCGTGTGCAGAAGGCAACCAATCAATGTGTTTCTCTCACATCAATATCTCTCTCTGTCTTTCCCTCTCTCTTCCACTCTTTCTAAAAATCAATGGGAAAATATCCTCAGGTGAATATTAAAAAACAACAACAAATAATAGAATTTCATATAGTTCTAAAACAAGTAAAATTAAGCAACAATAATCAAAACCGTTTGGTGTTGCATAAAGAGAGATATATAGACAAATGAAATAGAATAGAGCCCCAAAATAAACGCTTGCATAGATGATCAAAAGATTTCAACAAAGGTGCAAAGACCCTTCAGTGGCGGAAAGGACAGCCTTTGCAACAAATAGTGTTGGAAATACTGGTATCCACATGCAAAACAGCAACAACAATAAAAGCTGAAAATGGATCAAAGACCTAAATGAAAAGCCTAAAAGTATACAAGTCTTGGAAGAAAGCATGGGGGGGAAGCTTTATGACATTGGGTTTGGCAATGATTTCTTGGGTGTAATACCAAAAGCACAGGCTATAAAAGCAAAAATAGATAAATTGGACTACATCAAAATTAAAAACTTCTCTGCATCAAAGGGCACTGTCAATAGTGTAAAAAGGCAACCTATGGAATGGGAGAAACTATTTGTAAATCCTATATCTGGTAAGGGTTAATATCCAAAATGTATAACTAATTTCTACCACTCAACAACAAAAAGCCAAATAACTATGAAAAAATTGACAAAGGACTCAAATAGACATTTCTCCAGAGAAAATATATAAATGACCAAAAAGCACACGAAAAGATGATCAGCATTACTAATCATTAGGGAATTGCAAATCAAAATCATAATGAGGCATCACCTCACATCCAATATGATGGTCAGTATGCAAAACAACAACACAGAAAATAACAAGTGTTGGTGAGGATGTGAAAAATTGGGACTCGTGTACTGTTGGTGGGAATGTACAATGGTGCACTCACTATGGAAAACAGCATGGTGCTTCCTAAAAAAAAATAGAATTACCATATGGTCCAGCAATATTACTTATGAATATATATAAGTAATATATATATTCTGAATATATATAAGTAATATATATATTCTGAATATATATATACTGAAAGCAGCATCTTGAAGAGACAATTGTACAATAATGTTCAGAGCAGCATTATTCACAATAGCCAAAAGGTGAAAGCAACCCAAATGTTCATTGACAAACAGACAAATAACATGTGGTATATTCATTAAAAGGGATAAAAAAAGAAGGAATTCTTACCATTTGCAACAGCATGGATGGAACTGGAGAGCATTATGCTAAGCGAAATAAGCCAGTCAGAGAAAGTTAAATATCACGTGATTTCACTCATTTATGGGATATAATGAACAACATAAACTGATGAACAAAAACAAATCCAGAGACAGAGAAGCATCGATCTGACCATCAAACCTCAGAGGGAAGGTAGGGGCGGGTGGGGGTAAGGGGAAGAGATCAACCAAAGGACTTGTATGCATGCTTATGAACCTAACCAATGGACACAGACACCAGGGGGGTGAGGGCATGAGTTGGGGGGATGGGGAGCAATGGGACGATAAGGACACATATGTAATACCTTAATCAATAAAGAAAATAGAAATAAAATAAAGTAATAAAATAAAATAAAATAAAAAATATTCCAGACCCCCCCCCCAAAAAAGGGGGGGGAGGATATTATTTGGCCTTAAAAAGGAAGAAAATTCCAACACATTTGACAACATAGATGAAACTTGAGGACATGATAGTATGTGATCAATAAGCTAGTTGCAAAAAGACAAATATTATATGATTTCACTTATAGAAACAGAAAGTATGACGGGTACAGAGGGATGGGTGAAGGGGAATATGGGAGTTGTTTAATGGGTGTAAAGTTTCAGTTTGCAAGATGACAAGTTCTGGAGCGCTGTTCCCAACAATGTGAATGTATTTAATACTATTGAACTGTGCACTTAAAAATAATCAAGATGGAAATTTGTGTGTTACATGTCTTTACCACAGTTAAAAAATGTGAGGAATGAGCAAAATTACTATATGGATAGAGATACTCTTCCATGTGTGCATTTAAATTACAAAGGAAAACGGAAAGTGATTATCATGAAGTCCATCTAAAAAATAAAAACCTTTGCCTAACCTAGGGTTTCAATGAGTTTTTCTGCAGGTTTTCCCAGGTTTGTTTTTACATTTAGAGCTATTGAGTTAATTTTTGTATAACATCTGAGGCCTGGGTCCTTTTAGGATTTTAATTCTTGAATCAATTATGATGCAAAGACTAAAACATAGCTAGAATTCATCAGCTGCAGTGGTAGATGTGGTGGATGTTCTATTCCAGCAGCAGCCTCTTGACCAGAGCCCCCTTCATTTCCGTCTTCGAGTCTGACAAGGCAGCTGCATTGAAGATAACATTGTATTTGTGTTCAACAAAACATAAAAATTCCTGAATAAACAATATCCCAAAATAACAGTAACAACAACAACTGAACTGAACAGTATAATTGTTATTTATCTAGTTATATTTAGATACATAGATTGATGTCCTAGAATATTGCTTGTTTGGTTCATCCCTAAAGCAGCTATGTTTATGCGCCTCTTCTCAGGTTTCCATAACAGAAAGAGATTTATGTTCTTATTTGGTTGAAATTTGGGAGAGGGGAATAAATATGCATTCTCAAAAACACTCTGGGCCTTTAAATGCTTAAAAGTTATTTTCATGTTTACCTTTGCCTTTATGATTATCCATGTGTTTACAAGTGATGACATGCAGGTTTACATGGATAATGTCTGAATGAGCACTTGCAAATGCTAAAAGCAGGATCAGAGGTAAGAGAGCGTGGGCCTTGACACTAGGTGGACCTGTTTCACTCTTAGCTTTGGCACTTATTCGATTATAGAGAGCTTCTTAGTCTCTCTGAGCCTCACGTTTCCCTTTTACGATATAAAATTTCTACAAAATGGAGAGAATTTTTCCTGCCTTGGATGCATAGACCAGGTTTTTTATAAACATAGCTAGACAGAGGAGGCCCTGGGGACTGAGAGGAGACGGAGTCTGAGCTGGATCCTGAGGGATGGATAGCATGCTTTCTCTGACTTTTCCTTTTCACCTGCTTTTCTGTTGCTCTGACAGAGAACACATCTCTCCCCACTGCCTGCCTTTGCTGTTACCATGGTGATCCAGGTTCTATTTAGCAGGCGTTAGTGATAGGACAGATTGTTTTTGCGATTTTGTGAAATCTCACTCTCTAAAATAAGGACCGAGCAGTCACGGCAGCAGTTACACGTGTTGGGCAGAGTTTCCGCCACCTCTCGGCCACTTGGTAAGTGCAGAACCCACCGTCAGCCTCGCGTGGCGCCAGGTCTTGGTATCCGGGTGATGAGGGAGGCAGTCATCTGAACTGATAAGATGCAGCAGTTGAAGATTGCCGTTGGCTTTTCAGTTTCCCTTCCCTTCAGTGTCTTTTCTGTGCCACATGCCTCCATGTTCTTCCCTTTCTGCCTTCAAACATCTGCTCTCAGATCAGCTGAGTTGACACGGCAGAAGTGGGCATTAAAACAGAGATTCTGCCGAAACCGGTTTGGCTCAGTGGATAGAGCGTAGGCCTGCGGACTGACGGGTCCCAGGTTCGATTCCAGTCAAGGGCAGGTCCCAGAGTTGCGGGCACATCCCCAGTAGGAGATGTGCAGGAGGCAGCTGATCGATGTTTCTCTCTCATCGATGTTTCTAGCTCTCTATCTCTCTCCCTTCCTCTCTGTAAAAAATCAATAAAAATAAATTTAAAAAAAAAAACCAAAAAACCCACAGAGATTCTTAGAATTGATTTCAGAAAACCTTTTACTATAAAAAATGTTTAGTAAATTAAATTTAGTAAATTATCATTTTTTAATTTAGTAAAAAATTTACTAGAAATTATTCTTAGTACTCATCACCCAACTTCAATAATTATGAATTCATGGCATATATATACAGATATGTATATATATCTTTGTATATACATCAAAATGTACATATATTTCATTCTCACCTGTATTTTTTTGCCACACATCCCAGAAATTATGTCACTGGATCCATAAATATTTTTTATTGTTGACACTATTATAGATGTCCCCATTTCCCCCCTCCACTCATTCACGTCCCCCGTCCACCCCCCCCCCCCCCGCTCCGCCCTTATTACATTGTTGTCTGTGTCCATGGGCATAAAGATTTTAACAGAACCTCTAAAAGGTAAGAATTGTTGTTGTTTGTGTGTGTTTAAAATGACCACAGTGCAATTTAAAATGACCTTCAATATACCCTATTTTTCTTTGATAAGTTCTGAAGAATAAAATTGACTGTGCTTTTTCCTTGCATGAAAGCTTAACAGCAACAAGAATTCCCATTTTGTGATAAACAACTAGCGAAATGAACAGAGCTTACATAACAGCTATTTTCAAACAGTGAAACTCAGGCAATATAGAACTGTGAGATCTGAGAGGACTGGAATAAGTACTTTAGGCTATATTATTTTCCAACCTCTCTATTCTGGTGGGATCAGGGAGATTCTATGTTGTTTGACACCTGATTATCTACCGCACACCACTCCCAGCGTCTGCTCCTATTCAGGGCCTGTGTGTGTGTGTGTGTGTGTGTGTGTGTGTGTGTGGCATGCTCCTTAGAGCACCTAGAACACTATACTTCTGGAAGCAAATAGATAATGAAGATATCCCATTAATGCCTGCTTTAATAATCTTCCAGTTCAAAATCATTATTGTGATATAAAAAACTCATGATATTCAACTTTGATTAATCATTTTTATATTTACATGTAGGATAGGGCAGCCCATAATTGTTTTCCAAGAAAGATCTGTGTTCTAGCTTTAAAAATAAATTCTATAATCACCAATACAGAAATGATATATTCATCTATTGAGGTGCGAATTGCTTGTGCACTCTATCAGAGCCAGAATAGAAGCAAATAGAAGCAATATTCTTACACAAATGGTAACATGCAGTGCTACCACTGTGCACCTTGCTCTTTCTCACTTAACAATATACATTCACCCATTCATTTAACATTTAATATTATTTGTAGAGCTCCTAATAAATGCCAGGCCCATTCTAGATGCTGGGGATGCAGCCTGTCTTTTGGGTGCATTGCCCTGACATCAGCAGTAGTTACAAGTTCAGACTCAAAATCCAATTAGTAGGACCCAATGGGACTGAGTCTAGCACTAAGTTTACTCTATAGACATAAGCAGGTTGAGGAAAACAGCATGCAAAACATCTTTGTTCTCATTGGTGATCCAGCCACTTCACACAGGGCGTGCAAACATAGTTTTCATGAATGAGGTCAAGGTATATCAGATTCATCTTGAATCAGAGAATGTACTGTCCTAGTTCTCTACCTGTCACTTTATATGATGCTAGTTATGTAGACCCAAGGTGTGCGTGCCGATTCATTGCTCTCTCAGTAAGCAAGACATGTAACCAATTTGTGGTATGCAATAATCCACATTTATGCAAGGAAGTGGTGCTGTGAGAAGGCAAACCCAGGATTATCTCCCCCAGCGGAGCTGCTGCTCTCTCTTTACTCACATACGTGCACTCTCTTGAGGGGAGACAGACAAAACAAGCAAGTATGTCCTAAGGAGAGCAGTGGTAAATGCTGTGACGACCAAGGAGAAAGAACTAGAGATGACGGAAGATGCTCCTTTCTACCACAGCGAGGGGAGTCCTTGTATATTTATCATTCGTACACAGGTAAGTATAGCCATAGGATTCTTGCTCAGGAGCAGATTTGCTGGGTCAAAGAACATGTGCTTTTTGTAATTGTGATAAATATAGTCAGATTTCCTTCTGTAGAGTTTGCTCAGCTTTATACTCCCACCAACGATGTGCCTGTCTCCTCCCTACACCTTTGTCAACATAGGGTGCATAAGTTTGGAGTCTGAGCCATCTGATATGTAAAGAATAGAATCTCATCATTCCTTTGTGATTCCTTTTATTATGAATGGGTTTACACATTTATCATAACTTTAAGAATCATTTAACTCCCTTTCCTGAGAACTGTTAATTCATGTCCTTTACCCGTTTTCTTTTGTTGTGATTGTATTTCCTTGTATAAATTCTCATTGCATTAAAAAATAAGCCTTTTGCCTGAAATATGTAATAAATATTTCAATTTGAATTTATCTTTTTGCTTTGTGGTGTTTTTCTAATACACTATTTTTTACTTTTATGGAATTTAAGCTATTAGTTTTTTATGACATCTCCATTCTGGGATTATAAAAATAATTTTATCTCATGTTTCCTGATATAACTTTCCTGATATCATTTTTAATATTTAAATTTATTAATAATCTGGAGTTAATGTTGATACAAGGTGTGAGATGTAGAATCTAAAATTTGTTTTTTTCCATATGCTATCCATTACACCACCATGATCTATTGAATAACAACTTGATAATATTTCAGAACTTATCTACCTGCTTTAATTGGTAACCTAGGATATACACACTTTTGGTCTTTGCTAAAGACTACAACCTCAAACTTGGTGTTGCTCAACTGTGATAAAAGATGATTTACATGGAGGACTGCTTAAAGGATATTCATTTGAGGATTTTAAATATCTGTGTGTATTTTTTCCATGTTTCATTTCTGCATTAAGACAGAGAGTTGTTGTTTTTAAATCCTCATCCTAGGATATTTTTCCATCAATTTTTGGAAAGAGTGGAAGAGAGAGAGAAAGACAGAAAGAAATATTCATGTGAGAGAAACACATCAATTGGTTGCCTCCCACAAGCACTTGACCAGGGTGGGGAGGGGAAAGAGCCTGCAACCGAGGTATGGGCCCTTGCCTGGAACCCTTGACCAGAATCAAACCCGGGATCCTTTGGTCCACAGACCGATGCTCCATTCACTGAGCCAAACCCACTAAGTCCGTTATTGCTCTTAATATCCTGGAAAATACCTTGAAAAAGACCCAACTATATATAAAAACAAACAAACAAACAAAAAAACAAACAAACCAAATGTGACTGAATCCTATTCATTTCATAGAATTGCAGAATGGAGGTGTTGGAAAGGTGCTATCTGGCCCAGTTTCCCCTCCAAGAGTTATTTGGCAAATATTAAAATAAACCCCAAATTTAACGTTTTCCCCTATATGAGAACTAAAGTGTCTTTTAAAGAAATGGGAAGTCTGCTTGAATCAGAATGAAATATACACGTTTCTAAACACTAAAGTGTTTAAATACTTTCAGAACCAAATTATGATTTGATATTTCATTTGATTTAAATTCTGTTTGGGAAACAGTTCCTTTCACCTTTTATGGTAGGTTGGCTGCTGGAGGGCCTGTGATCTCGCTGTGCTACTGGTACCTCCCCCAGCTCTGGTCCCCACTGTGTCCTGAGCAGTCTGGCAGGAATCAGCAAGGACATTTGCTGCTGCGGAGAATACGTTGTGCTGATTTAGGAATAACAGCTCTGAGCTGATGATATCAGTAGCTTTTAAACAGCTTATTTAAAACTCTCTGCAGTGACCTCAGCCACATGTGATGCCACTTAGCTCATCTAGATGTGGGCAGGAAATATAAGAAGGATGGGTGACAACAGGAATTCCAAGCAGTTGTATCTTCAGAGGCCCATTTTAGGAAAGAACTGGATTGAACAAGTTGAAGATTGAAGATACCCTTGGTATCCAGTGGCCACGATGTAGATATAGAACCTGTGTGGCCCCGGTCCTGCAAGTCTGGGGAGAAATCTTGCCTCCCTACAGCAGTTGCACATGGTATTTCTTGAGCTCTGCACATACCTTCTGTGGTGGGAGCTCTGGCCCCGTTTCTGGTTCCCTTTGTATTTTGTTGATTCTGCAGGAGATGATTCCAGGGACTCATGGACACGGTCCTATCAGTCACTGTGGATTTCTCCTGTTGACCCTCCTTATGGTTCTCTCTTGCAGCCCATGTGGCCTCCATAGCAGGTGATGCCTCCTGAGGTCGGCGGGGGGGGGGGGGGGGGCATCTAGGCTGTGGATGCCTGACACCTAGAGTGCTGATGTCTGCACTGGGAGCACGTGCCTTGTTGCAGAGCCCACGTGAAGGTGCTGCTCCCAGCAGAAGTGCTGATGGGACAGGACCCTGAAAAGCTGTGCTTAGTCTTCTGGAGCCTTCAGTGTGCTAAAGCTACACCAACTCAGGGGACACTTTGGCATCCGTAAATGCCATTATCTGTTAATTAGACACCAGAGTGATCTCCAGCACTCTATACCTGTTACTAGTGAAGTATTCATGGACCATTATTAAACATGATCTTACTAAAAACTTGACAATTTCACAACACCTAGATCATCACAGGACTGACAACCTTTTCAGCCCAATCAAAGGCCTGCGTGTGCTGTGTAAGAATCGGCACATAAAGTCTCCAACTGGTTGGTGTCCTGCTTTTTCCACTTATTTCTATCGAATGCTTTTTATTATATTCTAAAAATAAAATCACAACTCACATAGAATACAATGGAGAAGGAGAAGTCAAAGACAAGTTTATATGGAGGGAAAGAATGTTAAAATCAATTTACAAATGGGCAAAACCTTTTTTTTCCTGTGCGTGGGGGGGTGGAATTGGGTGGGATAGTAGAATGGACTGGAGTCTGTTGAGCCTCCATCAAAGAGAATTTATGAAGCTGTAAAATAATTCAAATATAAGGAAAAACACAAACTCCATAGAATCAAATCACCTGTAAATATGTGCTGCAAATGAAGCATAATTTTCCATTGGAGACATACAGTAATCTTTTTTTTTTTTTTTTTTTTTTTGCTTATTCTAAAGTCTTACTTTTCCTTACACCAATAAAATGTACTATAAGAATGTTTCCAAAGTATTGACCCATTGTGGAGAATTAGAAGTAGGACAGAAAGAGGTTTAAAGAAGTAAGCCTAGACACACATAAATACAAAAAAGATATTCAAAGAGATTCTAATTATCTATCTGATCTGGAGATGGGATGTGACAGAGGGGAAGAGCATTTGCTTCAACTCTTGTAAAAGTCCTAAATATGTCACTCATTCAGACAGTTCCTTCTACTGACCACTAGGTGTTGCTAAGCAGGCATGATGACCCGTGGCTTGAGGAGAAGCAAGTGTCACCTCTAATCCATCCCTGGTAATGTTCAGCTGATAAACACATTTAAGCTACTTGGTGGCAAGACATTTTACCTAGTCCACGGCTTGGCACACAGTCAGCATTCAAAACATATTTCTTGAAATAAATTATTCAGAACACAGGGGGTTGCTTTTATACCGTAAGCATCCTAAAAATGTGATATTTTGGAGTAAGCATTCTTTACGACCTCTGGTCATATTCGGGCAAAGAGAGAAAACGTTACAGTTTGGAAGTCACTTGGCTACTTAAACAAAACGAGGTAAATTTAGCCATGAAACGAGACTTGATAAATCTATGAACTGTTTCCATTGCCTGTAAAAATACAGACAACGCAAAATACTTGTTTCAATGAAGACAGGATAACCATCCCTTTTTTTGGTTTCTGTTTTGCTCAGGTGCCATCTAATTTTTATTTTTTCCACTCCTACGCCCCCAAGCTTTCTAATAACTTCCAACTAATGTTGGTGCAATGAAAAGTGGATGGCGAGCCATCTATATAGTTTTACATAATCTACTGTGGACGAAAGGGGCCACATGCTAACCTGACAAGCCCAGGGAAGGCCTGCATGGAGGTCTTGCAAACTCAAAGACCTAAAGTAACCACAAAGGATGGTCTGAAATTAAACTTTAAAAGCAGTTATGGTGGGTTGTTACATCCTAGGCCGGTATCTTCACTGACAAGGTCAACCTTTACCTTAACTGAGCCTGTCTTTTTGCATCTATAATAACATACCCTTGAAATGTCTGGGTAACTTGTAACTTCCCTTTTTCTGGACCGCTTGGGGCACAACCAAATGTGCTTGGCGCCAGGACAGATACCACAAGTTCCTTCATTATCGTGTTAATTGTTCCTGCACCCCCCTAAGTATGTGTCTATCATTTTACATTTTATCCAATCCCAGGGGATTCCCTGCTTTGCTTTCTCCCGCCTCTCTAGTCCATAACCAATGGATTTCATGTAACCCACCTACGTCCCTTTCCTTTGATTGCAATGTATAAATACAGATGTAACCTGCCAATCTCCAGAGCATTATCTCAATTCATTGAGGTTCTGCTTCCTGGCATATGTGGACAGTTTGGCTCAAATAAACTTACAAAAATTCTTTACAGGTTTCAATGTTTTTTTTGTTTTTTGTTTTTTTTTAATGTTAACACTACATTAGCCTAAAATGAAAAGTGAAACATAGAGGGGCAGTGACTGCTGGTTAGATACAGAGTTGGAAGAAAGGAGGAGAGTGAGTCAGGAGACTGTTAGAAAAAAACTCTCAAGAACAGATCTTCCTGCCCCTGAATTTCCTGGGGTTTTGCCTATGCAGGGCCTTTCACTCGTCCACTATTAAAAGTGCCCTGATTTTACCTTGGGGGATGAGCCCACCTCCATCAGGCACTGTCCAGGTGGCTGAGAGGGAAGCACTGAGGCAGTCTAGTCCCATCAAAGGTGGGATCCCTGGAACTTACTGTAGAGCCTGGAAACCATTGCAATTCTTTTAGTTCTTGCTTCCTGGAACCCCACAGCTGCCCTGATTTCTGTCCTTTCAAAGACCTGAGTCTTCTTTGAATGCATATATGCATAACCCATGGATACAGACAATAGGGTGGTGAAGGCCTGGGGCATGGGGCGGGGCCAGGCTGGAGGGGGTTAATGGGGGGGAGGGGACATACGTAATACTTTCAACATAAAGATTAACACACACACACACACACACACACACACACACACACACACCCCAAAGGCCTGAGTATTTTTAATTTGAATAAGTTAGCCACTCCACACTCTTCTAGTGAATCCCTATTTGCCTGTCTTAGTCAGAGCTGGCTTCTATTGATTGCAGCCAAAAACTGCTAATATAACGAGGAGCGGGAACTAGTCAAAAACTAGTCCTATGATTACTTCTATAATCTTTGTTGAATTTATCATTGAAAAGAATCAGCCCCACAATTTATGCAAAGAAAACGTCCCTGTCAATTTGTTTGATGATTACCTTCATTTGTACATATCCCATGAACTGATGTTTGGTACCTTAAAACTAAACTGTAGCCCCTGGATATGTGAAAATGTATGTTTCGGTGCATCTCTGTTTTAAGTAATTCTTTTCATGTTTTATAAAAATGTGGCTCAGTGGTTGATTGTCAACCCATGAAACAGGTCATGGTTCAATTATGGTCAAGGACACATGCCTGGATTGTGGGCTTGATCCCCAGTAGGGGGCGTGCAGGAGGCAACCAATTGAAGATTCTCTCATCATTGCTGTTTCTATCTCTCTCTCCCTCTTCCTTCCTCTCTGAAATAAAAAATATACTAGTATATATATATTTAAAAACATGGATCAGCCCCAGAATGATGAAGACTCTTTGAAAATGAGAAATCACTTACTAAATGTCCCAGACACTTTTCTAAATATTTACAAATATCACCTTATTTAAACTTCAGAATGACTCCATTGAATAGATGTCATCATCCCCTTCTTACAAATGAGAAAACTGAGGCACAGAGGGATTAAAGAACCCGCCCATTTTCACATGGCCAGATAAACATTCTCAAAGTTTGCTGCATAGAATGCTAGTTTAACAGATTTCTACTTGTTTCCTGTGGCTTCTGTAACAGAGTACCACCAACTGCGTAGCTTAAACCAGCAGAAGTTTATTGTCTTACAGTTCTGGGGGTTAGAAGTCTGAAATCCAGGTGCTGGCAGGGCCATGTTCTCTATGACTGTTCTAGGGGAGACTCTTGCTTGCTTCTGGTGCTTGCAGGTAATCCTCGGCATTCCTGGGCTTAAAGATGTATCACTCCAATCTCTGCCTCTGTGTCATGCGGCTGTCTGCTCTCTGTGTTTCACTCCTCTTCTAATAAGAGCATTAGTCATATTGGTTTAAGGGCCCACCTCCTTCAGTATGACCTCATTTTAGCTAAACTAATTCCATCTCCTAAAATCCTATTTCCAAATAAAATCACATTCTAAGGTGCTAGGAGTTAGGACTTCTTTGGAGGGGAGATACAATTCAACCTACAACAAGAATGTTAATAGACATTGCTCAAAAAGAATTCGGTGGTCAAATAAATCTGGGAAACACAAGATTAAACACCACTACAATAAGACTGTCTGCTGCAGTACTCGAATTTGTTCATCTAAAGGCGAGTCACTAAGCTGAGACTGGAATGTACAATTTCTCAAACATGTTTGAGTACGGATTGCTTTCTTTCCAGCCTACTGTAGGGTTAGCACTCTGTGTGTCAAATGGTCCTCAGGCTGATGGGAGGCAGCAGTACCCTGGTAAGATCTCTCCCTTCTTTTCTGGTTCTACCTCTTACCTGCTCTGTCACCTTGAGACAACTGCTTACTTTTCTGAGCATGAGTTTATTGGTGTCTCAGTTGGAGACAATAGTGAACTTCCCCCTATGGATTTCTTGTAAGGACCACAATAAATGAGGCTGGCTGAAAGATAGCCGGTAGAGTACTTGGCATAGAAGTGGACATTCATTTAATAGTAGCTACCTTTGTTATGCTAACCTGTTGGTTGTGAATTTCTTGAACTGTTTATTAAGCATTTCTAGGATCTCAAGAATCATTTCAAAGCCAGGACTATTTCTACTAAGAAGGTTTTCTTGTTCATTTTTCCTCTTCTTTTGACCATTTTCCTTCTATTTAGGAGAATGATTTTCCTTATGGTTATACAAATTTACAGCTGCACGTTTAACAGTCTCCAGCATTAGCACAGAATGGGTTGTTTCTCTCTGCAGTTCCTTATTCTGATCTTCCACCCCAGTGAGGGGAAGAGGATGTGATCATGCGATCGCCAGCCAACGGGAAATTGTGAAAGGGACCTCACCATAGAAAAGCAGCCCACAAGCGCCTCAGCTCTCAGAAGGAGGCTGAGCTTCTGAGAGGACTTGTCTGAGGGTGGACCCAGCCGTCTGTTTGTCCATCCATCATGGAACCAAAGCGGATCAGGGAGGGCTACCTGGTGAAAAAGGTAAGCCAGAAGCGCCACCTACACGGGTGTGACTGGAGAGAGGGTTGGGAGGATCAGAGTCCAGTTTGCACTCCCTGTGCACTCGTTTTAGAAATGTTGAAGCTGAACCTATTGGGTTGAACTAGGAGAACATCGCAGCATGTAAATAAATGTTCGGGAGGGAACCAGTACAGGTTCCACTTCGTTCTGGTTCTTAAAGGTGAACTTACCTAGCACAGGTGTCAGCAGAGGTTGAACTCGTGGGACTGAGAACTCCAGGCTACAGGGTCTGGAAGGCAAAGGTCTAAGCAAAATCAGTATGCTTTTCAAGAGCCACATATGCCTGTTATGACTCAAACTCTTTTGCTGTAGAGGTTATTTGGAGAGACTATTCAGTTGTTATTTAAATTCCAATTCCCCTCCTTTTAATTTTTATTATTTTTTTTTTGAGGAGAGAGAACAGAAAATGATTAAAGATGTAGCTTATTACTTGGGCTTTCTTCTTAGAATGGTACATTAAAACTCTATCTTTTTTATTGGCCTGAAATCATTCACAATTCTTAGTGAATTTATACAACGTGCCATTAAAGTGGTAGGTAGAGCACCATTTTAAAGACTGGAAAATAAGGACACAAATGCACTCAGAAATGCTTAGTCTCACTGGTGTAGCATCAGGAAATTGAATTTTGTTGGTACTGTTGGTTTTTCTTCTGCTGGTGAGCATATGCCATGTCACTGTGAAACTCTCCAGGATGTTGAGTTCACACTCAGGGCTTATGAGCATCCTGTGGGCAATACACATATAAATAAGTACACTCATACTCTCCCAAGTGAGCTAAGCATGTCAGAAGTGCACTGAATTCAATATGGGCCTTCAGGTGAATGCCTACAGTGACTCTTCTAGGTTGTTTGTTGGTTTAACATTTTAGCCAAAATGTTCTACTTACAAGGAGATTAAACAGGACACATTGCTGCCTGATTCTCTTTTAATTTAAAGCTGGAAGGGACCCTAGATCATCTGGCTTCATTCCCTCATTTACAGAAGGGGAAATTGAGACCCGGAAGCTGGGTGACTGACTGCCCAAGGTCACATGGCTGTGACAGAGTTGGGGCCAGAAATCCACTCTTTTGAGACCTGAGTTTCTGATTTGTGGCCCTGAGCTCAGTCAGTGCACCAGGATTTTCTCAGAGTAACTTAATCTAAGCTAGGATTTGTAATGCATCTATGGTAGTGAGAGGTATGAGCGGGTGAGGGAGACTACGTAAACACTCAGTTTATATTTTCTCTAGCTGGCCATCTTTTGAAACATCCTTTGGAAAAGACACACCTATGTACACAAAGGTGCATGTAGATTCTTTGCAATAGGCACCAATACACTTTTTGAGGACCAAAAATAATAAATGTTGACTTACTTCTTTCCTGATTGCTTCGGTTAGTATCCTGAGATGAGCGGGTAAATGGAAACATTTTCTGCTAAGTTGTTTTGTTCAAAAATAATTTGAACATCATGTAATAAAAACTGCTTTAAGTGTGTATTTTCATATTTTAAACTCTATAAATTCCAAAAAAAAGAAGACTGAATCTTTAGTAAGTGAGTTTGCCCCAGTAGAAAATGGGAATGATAGAGTTAGGGTTATGGACTTAAATTAATAAATATATAGTTTTTAATTTTTTCAGATCATGGCCTGTAAAAGGCAATCTAGAAAATGTAACAAGAAAGAAAAATAGTGAAATTTCATATTGATATTTACATCTTCAGTAATTTCTGCATTTTTCTCTGGGACCTTTTGAACACTTTGTGTTGTAATGTATTAAGATTCCCTAATTTGTCATTTTAAAGAAATGCTTGCTTCAGAAATATTCTCTTGTTGGCTGCAGAACTACCCCTGAAGCCAGAATTTCCTGGGAAGGTGCTGAAGTTCTTAACTTCTTTAGGTGTTAAGTTTCATTCAGGTACCTCATATATGGGGGTTAATTTTATATATATATATATATGGATATTTACTGGTTCTTGGCTTGGTTGCCAAGTTAATAGTGAAGCAAGGACCAAGAAAATCTTTCTCTGGCAAGGCTGTGCGAATCCTTGACTATAGTTTTTAACATTAAGGCATGACAGGCAATAATGTATGAATCTCCCTCCAGGCACGTGTTTTTTTATTTTATTTGTTTGTTTGTTTTTCTCATGCAGTTTCAGATTCCTAGGTGTTAATCAAAATATCTTTTTCCTTATTATTCTTTTATGAAATAACTTTATTGGAGATAAATAAGTTTGGGGTAAAAAAATACAACACTAGGAAAACTCTGGTGCAAGGATTTTATCAAGTCAGAAATCTTGGGATCAGTAATCAATGGAATGTTTCTGCTTTTCTTTTGTGCAAGGAAACTGCCCACATTTCACAATTCAGGTTTCCTCCTTTTCGTCAGCTAAGATCTTAAAATAGAGATGATAGTTAAGTAAAGGAAGAAAAATACATAATTCTGTCATTTTATAGCTTTTTCATTCTAAATAAGACCTGGATTTCCTTGCCTCAGAATCTTGTCACTAAAAAAACAAAAACAAAACAACAACAACAACAAAAAACAAACACAAAAATACTTAGAAGCTACTATGGGGCCTAAAAATAATTAATACTTTTCCTCTCACCTTTTAAGTTCTAGCTGGGCTAATAATCAAATCAACAGAGACAGATTAACAGGAGAAAATCAAATTTTAATGCATGTGCATGGGAATTCACATAAGCATGAAAATTCCATAGATAGTGAGCCGGCATTGGGTATATATGGCATTTTTGACAAAGCAGAAAAGGAGTGGGAGACCCGGTCTTAGACTTCAGAAGTGAGATTGGCAATTCACAGGTAGTCGAGGAAGAGCACAGTATACATGGCAGGCGAATTCTTGCTAGGCAACTCAGAAACAGTGGGACACTGGGTATCTAAGCTAAGGGGTACCAGCCTGAGGCCCTCCTATTCACCATACTTAATTTGAATTTGGTTAAGGCAGTATCCTAAGGTTCCCTTCCTCGAGTAGGTTTTTCTAGCTGAACCTCTTGGAAAGGATAGTAGGGAGGGCTTGAGTTTCTTTGAGCCTTTTATTTCTCAATAACCATCTCAAAATCAATATCCCAAAAAGGCAGCTTCAGGGTGGCAAACTTTGATTCCCTTCACTACCATGTAGCAGTCAGTTGTTGTGTGAACAAGATCTCATGCAATCCTAACCATCCTATACAATAGTGTCCTTATCCCCGTCTTACAGATGAGAAAACGGAGGCTTCACGGGTACAAGGCCTTGCGAGTCTGAAATGGGGCAGCTGGGGAAAGCAATCTAGAGTCCCGCTCAGCCTTATGTGTGGGGTGGGGCATGTGGAGCAGGTCTGCTCATGTGCATAAGCATAGCTTTAAGAACGAGAAAGGAGCAGGTTACGAATTGGACTCTACCAAGTCACATCCCAAACCAACCCCATTCCTGGGAGTTCACGGAGCAAACTGTTGTTGATTGCTTGACAATCAATTCCACAGGCACTTCATGTAGCAGAACTGATCCCAATTGTAAGCTTAGAGGTTTGGGTGGTCTTTTGGGCTGGGAGAAAGGACAGGAGTTGGGGTGCCCAAGGACAAGCGGGTTGGACAGGAAAGAAAAGGCCCTGCGAGAGGTGTGGTTGCAGGAGGAAAGCCTGGGGTAAGAGAGAGAACAGGAGTCAGGGGTGTTGGCCTAGGACTTTTTCTCACAGCTACATTGTCTTCTGGACACAGTACCATGAAATAGTTTCCAGTGATTTGTACCCATTGATTCCCATCATCTTAATAACTAATAGATGTGGTGCTTGCCTTGCAGCAGGGACAGATTGAAAGCATCAATGCACTTAATACTTACAACAACCCTACAAAGTGGGTACAGCTGTTAGCCCTACTTGACAGATGACGAAACTAAGGCACAGAGAAGCTAAGAGGCTTGCCCAAGGTCACACAGCTATTAGGTGGCATAGCTGGACTGGAACCCAGCAGTGTGGCTTCAGTGTCAAAGAGAGCTGAGCCTAAACGTGTTACATGCAGCCCTCTTGGGCTCGGATTGCAGTGATTTAGGTTTCAAAGCACGGCTGTCGTGATGGCTGGTACCCAGGATAACCTTATGCCAGAATGATTTCACAGAATTGCCTACAAAACTGTGTAATCCCATCTGCCTATATGCTAACCACTTTTGAGCACCTGCCCCAAGTTAGCCATAGTACTAAGCCCTTTAAGTATATTTCATTTAATGTTTACAACAGTGGGAAGTAGTACAATATTACCTTTATTTTACAGGTGAGGAGACTAATGTTTGGAAAAATTAAGTAACTTGTCTATGGGGACTGTCTTCAAATTTGAACCCAAATTCCTAAGACAGAAATCATGCTGTTAAGCACCCGGTACCATTTCTCTATTGCTTACCCAGTATGATTTTATTGAGAAATTATCCAACCTGGAAGATTTGACTAATGTAAAAAAACATATTAGGGAATACACTGGTTTCCTTGCCTTCAGAAAATTAAAATAGGTACAAAACAACCACTTATCTGGGATTTTATACAAGTGATTTCATGGATCAGGTTGGAAAACCAGAAGATACAATTTACAATGCAGCAGAAATAAGGATGTAATTTGATGCAACACCAACTTGAAGTAACACGCCCATGAGTGTGGGAGAATAGGTCATGCCGACTCACAGTTCTGCTTTAGTTAAACACGTAGTTTTGAGCATAAGGTAATTTTCCTTTGAATTCCAGCTGTACGTCAACACGTGAAAAGAGAAGTTTGAGGGAAAGGAGAAGTTAAAGGAGGTGTCCTCACTCCCTGGGAAGTGACCTGGGAGGGGTTCTAAACAACATAATAAAGTTGCCCCAACCCACAGCAGTGAGTCGTGGCTTTTTTCAGTGACACTGCTCATACTCTGCATCCTTCCATTGAACTGGAGGTGTCATTCAAGGTCACTCTCTCCCCCTGTGAGACGGTGAATCATTTAAGAGCAGAGACTGTCTTACTCATTTTCCACCCCAGCGCCCAGGCCAGTGTCTGAAGCACAGGAGTTGCTCTGTCATTATTTGTTGAATGAACATGTCTCAAAGGAAGAAACTTGTCTAAATCATAGAAACCAAAGCATTGGGGGTCCATATTACAGTAACTTATAATGTATTAAATTTTTTCCAATGGGGTATTCATTTTTCGGTGATCATGTTAAATATGTGTTAGAACTTTACTTATTTTTGGCTTGTAGGAGAGACCCAAAGGGATATCTTGAAATTGAGGGTATCCACAGGCATAGTAAGGACAACAGCCTTTTTTGGAATAGATGTGTAGAATCTGAGGGTTGAAAGGAGTATTAAGTATTAAAGTAACTTTTAACTGAATTTTCCACCTGAGGCCGCATTTCTTTTGCTATTCTGTTAGCAAGCATGCTTGAATGCCTCTTGTGTCAGAGAACTCACTAATTTAACTTTCTCTCTTAAGTTATGCGTAAACTGTTTTTTCTGAAACCTCCATGATCTGTGACAGTGTTTGACACCTTTGAAGACAGTCCTCCTCAGCTCTGCTTGTTCCTTTTGGGGCTGAAACCTACCCAGTTTCTTCAACAATTTCCCCAAAGAGATGCCAACCTGTCCTTCTCTTTTGAACAGGCTCTGGTTTACCTGCAGCCCTGAGGTTTCCTAAACGCAAGGCCGTCCTCCAGGTACACCTGATAAGCACAGAGTTACAGGACATAGGTGCTATTTATTGAGCACTTACTATGTGCTAGAATAGATACTGCCATTGGCAATCTACATGAATTGTTTTATTTAATCTCCCAATAATGCTGAAAAATACATAGTAACATTGTCCCCATTTGCCAGATGTAGAAAATGAGGTATAAGAACTTGCTCAAGATCCCATTGGTAGAATGTGGCAGAACTGGGATTTGAGCCTGGACCACCCAGCTCCAGAGACGTGGTCACCTACTGGTTATGCACCACTTAAAGTCAGAATATTACTGTCCTCACTTTAGATCTTATGCTTCTATATGGCCTACAATGACTTTAGGCTTTCATATATATATATATAATTGATTTTAGAGAGGAAAGGGGAGGGAAAGAGAGATAGAAACATCAATGATGAGGGAGAATTATTGATCAGCTGCCTTGTGCACACCCCACATTGGGGATCGAGCCTGTGACCTGGGCATGTGCCCTTGGCTGGAATTGAACCCGGGATCCTTCAGTCCGCAGGCCGACACTCTATCCACTGAGCCAAACCAGCCAGGGCACTTTAGGCTTTTTAAAAAATAGTGCACATCAAACTGCTGCTCATAAGGCTCCTTTTTGTCTTTTCATGCCCAGTTCCCCAAATCTTCACCAATATATTTTATAAATCTTTTAAAAAATCTTATCAATGGACAGAATTATATCTTATTTAATTTTTGTCTCTTTGAGTACTATTGAAGCAGTACATTTTTATGTCTATTGAGCCTGAGTATTTCTTCTCTTGAAAATGGTCTATTTATATTGTTTGCCCATTTAAGGAGTGTTTCTATACATTTTTAATAATTCTAAAAAGTTCTTAAAAACATGTTAACTTTTAATTATATGGCATATTACAAATGTCCACATTTTATTTTGCTGTGTTTTTTTTAATGCACAGAAGTTCATTTTTTAAAAGTATACAGTCAAATATCTCATCCTTTGATATTTCTTCTTTTGGCATTATGCAATGTCAGAGTCTTGTGCACTAAATTATACCAGTACCATGATGATCAACAGCTGTTCCCTGGGAAACATTAATAAACCTAATTCAGCATCTAAAATACACCCATTGTACATTGTAGAGGTTTTCTTCTATAATGACAAAAGGCATTACAGAAAAATACAAATAATACCTCACCCCTCAATACTTCAGACATATGATATATATGTATATATGTGTATATATATATGTATATATATAACATATTATATAAAGTTATAACCATGATTTTATGTATAGCTAGCTAAATGGCCTGAAAAAATTGATTTAAGTTCCAGAATTACTCAAAGGTACATAGGAACCAAAATGAAGATAGCATCTGAGGGGAAGTAGAAAGAGCATAAAATTGGGAATCAAGAGCCCTGGATTCTAGTTCCAGTTCCACATGAACTGGTCAGGTGTAATGTGCCCTGGACATTTCAGGATCACACTGCCCAGTTTGCTCTTGGGTGAGTGCCAAGGGGGTTGGGGACAGGAAGGGGTCAGTACAGTGGTAGTGGGGAGGAGGTGCTGTCGTTTACTGCAGTGAGAAGCTGGTGGCTGCAGCCATGGCTAGGAGAACAGAGATCACCTGTCATTCCATCATCCTAACCCAGCTAACTCCTACCAAGCCTGGAAGAAACTTTCCACTCTAAGAGGCTGGTCTCATTTCCCTTGTTTTACAGAGGATCAGCCTTCTCAATGTGCATAATGGCCCTGAATCCCAAATGACACCTCCTGCTCTGCGAACTGACAGACCCCTGAGGCTACATTTGAATTAGGAGTAGCTTTACTTTAATTGCCTATAGGAGGAATGCAGTGCTGGCTGACCTCTCCCAATTTATCCCAATACTAAGGTCAAAACTGCTGAGTGATTGTGGCAGTTATTCATCTCTGAGGGGCCTGAGGTAGAATATACAATTTTAGACATGAAAGGTATTCAGGGTCATTTAGTCCAACTTTTTGCTCCTAGCTCTGTGAGTATCGCTTTTATTATTTTCATTATTTTATACACCTATTTCTATGTTTCCCTGAAAGTATAACCTAGATTTTACTCTATAGTAGTGTCTTGTGTTGTTCATTTATTTATTAATTTTCCCCAATTATTTTGAAAAATTTAAAACCCACAGAGTAATGAGAAAATGAGTACAACTACCTGTATACTATTTACCTTGATCTATCAATTGTTAACACATGTTCGCACTTGCTTTATCTCTCTATCTCTGTATTTCTATATAAATATACACACAATTTTCATGAGAATAAGCTGCGGACATCATGCTACCTCACTCCTCAGTAATTCAACATATATCTCCTAAGAATTAGGACATTTTCCAGTTCGATGTGCCATCTTGCACTCCTGCCCACCACATATTGGGATTCCAGTTACCATCCTTGCCAAGTCTTGCTCTTCTTAATTTTTGTAAATGTTAGATATTCTAATGATGTGTAGAGGTATCTCACTGTGCTTTTAATCTGCATTTTCCTAGTGAATAATGATGCCAAACATCATTTCAGATACTTTTTTGATAACCTCTTTAAAATATATATATATATTGATTTCAGAGATGAAGGGGCAGGGGAGAGAAAGAGAGATAAAAAACATCAATGATGAAAGAGAATCATTGATCGGCTGCCTCCTGCATGCCCCCTACTAGGGATCAAGCCTGCAACCCAAGCATGTGCCCTGCCTGGGAATTGAACCATGACCTCCTGGTTCATAGGCTGACACTCAACCACTGAGCTGGGCTGGATAACCTCTTTAGTGAAATGCCTCTTGCAGTTGTTTTCCCATTTAAAAAATAGATTTTATTTTCCTTATTGATTTGCAGGAACCCTTTATATTCTGGATATAAGTTTCTCTCAGATGTAAAGCAGAAAGACATTTAACTGAAATTATTTCCTGTGTTTGCAGTATCTGACCTTCCCCATTTTTTAAGAAAGGAAAACAGTCTAGTGTTAGTATGGATAGTCATTCTGCCTGTGCGAAAAAGAGATAGTGGGTTCTAATTTTAAAAGTTCTTTTAGTAACTAAAATAAAGGAAACACTTGGACAAGCAAAATGATACAAAATGATAGTCCCACAAGTACTTAACCTTTTTGCATAAATAGACTTCCTTTTGGGCAACTGACCTTAATATAGAGGCTCTTTGCATGTTAAGATAAGCCGCAAGGTCTTCTGGGAGCTGGATGATAATTCTATTTTGTGGAAGTGATGACAGGGTGACCTCATGGGTCCAATGGTGAGAGGCAAAGAACCTTATTTTCCCAAACTCTCCCAAAATATGGACAAAAAAGAGAGACTTCTTTGATTTAGTCAGAACAGTTAATGTACTGCTACAGGGGCTGTTGACATTAGTCCAAACTGAAAACTTTTCCAATAAAGATCTTCCTAAAAGCATGGATGGCAACAGTCTGGCATCACAGACCATTTTTCAAGGGATTTTCATACAACTTAGCCATCCTGAACGCAAGGCTGCTGTCTGAGTTTCTTCTTGACATTCACATTCAGATAAAATCTTAGACCACAGGATGGAAGGAACTGCAGCGAGCACGCCACCTTTATGGCCTCCACACCTGAGGCAAACACAGCTGTTGATCATGTCACTTTCCCCATGAGTCCGGCCTCGGGCTTCGGCTACTATTCAGTCTGCCCTGGCACTTGAGATAGAATCTATTGGCCATCCCTGAGTTGAACTGAACACAATGGGCAGGGGTGGGAGCAGAAAGCCAGCCTGAAATGCACAAGAAGAAGAGTAGAGATCCATCCCATATTCCCTTGGTAATGACCCATGAGAGGCTTATGGCCGATTATGAACATGCATACAGTTTATCTTAAAAATATTTTTTTAAAGTTCCAGAAGAATGGCAGTCCCTTCTTCCTTGAAGGCTGCTTGCCTAGCACCCTGATCACACAAATGTGGGTCATCTGAGTCCACACTGGTCAACAGTAGGCTATTTACCAAGTCCTGCCTCATCTATAGAACAATTTTAGAAAATATTGTTACGTGACTTTTTGTTGTCATTACAGGGGAGTGTGTTCAACACCTGGAAACCCATGTGGGTTGTATTGTTAGAAGATGGAATTGAATTCTATAAGAAGAAAAGTGACAACAGCCCCAAAGGAATGATTCCTCTGAAAGGAAGCACTCTGACTAGTCCCTGTCAGGACTTCGGCAAAAGGATGGTGAGTTGACATTAATAGCCACAATGAATGGTTGGTCAGACACTGACCTTTGAGCCTGTGCACAGCCTACAGTATGACTGGTTCCCCCCGGACTAGTTCCCTCACCACCACCCTGGGCATTTGGGTCTCTGTTGGCCAAGTACTTCCAGGACAGGGTTGGCTCAACTGCTGTGCTTCATAAGGGACCTCAGCCCCTTGAAAAGAGTGATTCCTAATGGCATGTATTTTTATTTTCAGTTTGTGTTTAAGATCACTACAACCAAACAGCAGGACCACTTCTTCCAGGCAGCCTTCCTGGAAGAGAGAGATGGCTGGGTTCGAGACATCAAGAAGGCCATTAAGTGCATTGAAGGAGGCCAGAAGTTTGCGAGGAAATCCACCAGGAGATCTATTCGACTTCCAGAAACCGTTGACTTAGGGTGATTTTCTGTGTTTGCTTCCTTCTACCCCTTCTTTTTTCCCCTTTGAGGAGATGTTCCAGGGCTTGCTTTGGTCACCTCTGAAGGCTATATTCACCCTTCCAGGCCGATACTGGCTCTTGGTGTACTAAGATGTTTACCTGGATCTGAAGGAGTGATCATGGCTTCTCCAAGGCCTAGCAGCTGAGGAGACAAAGCTACTGGAATATAGATTCCCTCATTTTGGAAAACCTTGGAGAAGAAATCTTGGCGGAGAAAGAGATCCAAAGAGATAGAGAGAGACAGAGAGATAGAACCTATTGCATTTATGAAGTAGCCATAATAAGCTAGTCTTTAAAGAATGCTCCAGGATGTCTGGGTAGGGAGGAAAAGGCAGGGGGTCTGCATCCATGTATGCAAGGTTTTGAGTTCAAGTGCATATATTCACACTGTCAGCAAGGACCAGTCAAGGTGAACACCCATTCTGGGCAGAAACCCTGGCCTGGTTTAACGTCCTATGACATTGGCTGGCTTGGAATTGCAGGTGATAGTTGTTGACTAAAGGTTGTTAGAGGCTCACAGGAAAATTCAGCCCGTGACAGGAACAGGACTCCTTCCTTTCTGCATGTTTCATATCTCCTTCTATCACATGAGCTTTTTTTTTTCTAGAAGAATCATTGCTTCCTGATAGTTTTGCATCTATGTCAAGTATAACCTGAAATAGGAGCCCAGTCAGAAAGTATTCCATGTTGGCTGCTAAAAATGTTCAAGAAGGGTTCTGTTTACACAATGTGGTTGTCCCTGAGAGGGACCAAAGACAAATCCTTTCAGCAGCCTAACACAGGACTTGGCATGTCACAGGAGTTTAAGTTTGTACAATGAGCTTGGGGAGACTTAGAATCTTCTCTCACCAGCAAAGCTTTTGGGTAAAGACCCAAGAGCAGGCTCCTGGTCTAGTGCAGCTGCTGGCTGGGGGCATCAAGTGACCACATTTCTGGCCATGGCTGTCAGAGCTAAGTGGGAATGGTGTTTGCGCTATATGGAACCACATGATACATGAAAGGGGCTTTCTGGGTACTTGTTGGCAGTTTCTCTTCTTTTTTTTTTATTTATTTTTTTTTTATTGCTTAAAGTATTACAAAGGGTATTACTCTTCTAAGGCTATCTTGAGTTTATTACTTCAAGGACAAAAATGAGAACTTCTCACTATTTTGCCTTGTCTCATAATAGAATAAGAGATAAGCTTAGCTAAAACATTTGCTTTCTTGGAGGCAATGAATGTCTAGTCTAGATGGTCTCTTAATGACACTTGAAGGACTGGGATGTGAAAATCAAGGGACCTTGAAGATTAGAGTGGAAAACTGGCCCTGAGAACCTTAATCCTTGCCACTTAACTTTCTCTCTCAGGCATTGGGACTTAAATCAACAAAAAGCTCAATGAATTTAAGAACTAATAATTATCTCCCTACTGCATTCTGTTGAATGCCATGCCAGACACAGAATTATGCAAATATCAACTCTGCCCTTTAGCTACTTGTGTTCTGGTGGGGAGGTTAGGCACAGGGGCCACCTGGGAGGGGAAAAGCTAGTGTTCTTGGCCAGCTCCTCAAGGTCCCTGCGAGGACTTGCCATTCTGAAATGCTCCCCACTCATCCATCTGTTTTCAACTCTGTGTAGGGCTCTGTATTTGTCCATGAAAGACACGGAAAAAGGAATAAAAGAGCTGAACCTAGAGAAGGACAAGAAGATTTTTAATCACTGCTTCACAGGTAAAAGGTCTTGCAAGTCTGATAGGGGGCAGCTGGGGAAGGCAATATGGAGTTCCCGCTCAGCCATATGTGTGGGGAGGGGCGTGTGTAGCAGGCTGGGTAGACGGGGTCATAGGAGGATGACTGGTGAACATGAGAATTGAACTTCTCCAGCATGGACATAAAATGAAGGGTAGAAAAGAACTTTGTTGTCCAAGATATTGTTTTGGAAATGCCAGCTATATCAATCAAAGAGTCATTTTTTTCTCCCAAAAAATGGTATTATGTTAAAATAGACACAGAGCTGAATAAAAGAATAGGCAGGAATCAAGATATATAAGACTTAAGTGCAAGTGGGTAAAGAACTATTTCTTTAATGATGCATTGCTTCTTAAAGAACTTACAGATTTAAGAAAAGAGAAACAAAACAAAACCCTTTACATAGTTCTGTTTGTTTCCGGGCAGCTATCCCACTGATTTTGTTTTTCCTTCCTGGAATAACAGGGAAGATGAGACAAGTCAGACACGCGGGTGCTCTGGGGCTTTCCAGGGGTGATGGTCAGTGGTTTGTTCTTTGATTAGGAGAGTTAACCTTCCCTCTGATGGCTCCATCCAGGTAACTGTGTCATCGACTGGCTGCTCTCCAACAAGTCTGTTCGGAATCGCCAGGAAGGCCTCATGATCGCCTCCTCACTGCTCAACGAAGGGTACCTGCAGCCTGCCGGAGACCTGTCCAAGAACGCCGTGGATGGGACTGCTGAAAACCCTTTCCTGGACAACCCTGATGCCTTCTACTACTTTGTAAGTGAGAGAAGCCGCTTAGCTACTCTTCCTGTCATGGAGGCTGCTCTGGGCAGATTCGAGGCTGGGCCACCCACATGTGTGAAAGCGAGACCCAGCCCTCTCCCCAGAGTTGTTAGCTGTTCTCGCCTTGACAGCTGTCCCCCAGCTCAATGCCTGCCACATCCAAGTGAGCCAGTTCAAAGGAAAATATTGTTTACTTGAGTAGTTTGCTTTAAAATGACTTTTAAAGCTTTACATCTATTCTTATTCTAAGCAATAATTCATTTATAAAAACAAAGAGGCTATAGCAATAAAATAAAAAAAAATTGCAGCCTGCGTGGAGCTGCCTTTCTAGAGGCGATCCATAAAATCACATTATGCTGATTGTATATTTTCTCAAATATACATTCAAATATTCAACTTAATGCAAAATGTATGCATTGGCACTCCCTCCCCCAATCATCTGTGTTAACCACAGATGGGGAAACACGGGATATTACACAATGTGGGCCTAAACCTGGGCCACGTGAGAAATCCTGCAACAGTGAATTTCCAGGGGAGTTTTGGCAGTTTTGTTTCTATTTGGGGTCAGAGCACAGAAGTTAGGAAGCTACTTAAGAGCCTTTTACAAAAATGATGTGAATGTCCCAGAGAGAGTTTCATTTCACTTTGGGGGAAGTTCCGCTGTCAGCATACATATTTTTAAGACCTCTAATTTGGCTGCTTATAGCCATTTAAATGTGGGATTCTAAAAATATCCAGCCACAAAGTCCAGGCCAGGCTTATTTCCTGTTTAATGTGTTACTGAGTCCAGGGTATTGGGCTAGAGCTTCTTAAGTCCTCCCCATTGAAGGTCTTAAAAAGTGGCTCCTTGCCGGGGTCCAACCCCAGCAGGTCCAGGGGTCCCCAAAGGTGTGGACGGAGTCGGCGAAGAAGGAAGGACACGGAGACAGTGTTCAGTTGATCAGCAGCCTAGCCAGGATCTCCAGCCAAGTTCTGGTCTGGATCTCCAGAGAGGTTCTGCTTAGGATCTCCAGCCAGGTTCTGTGTCCATGTTCTCTTGCTAGGTTCTCCAGGTTCTCCAGCCAGGTTCAGTCACCAGGTTCTAGTCAGGTTCTCTTGCCAATTTCTGTAGTCAGGTTCAGTCCAGGATCTTTTGCCATGTTCTCTCCAGCGAAGTTCTTCTGTCTCTAGGTTCTGTGTAGGTTCTGTCTTCTTTGGTTCTGTCTTCTAAGTTCTGTCTTCTTGGTTCTGTCTTCTTACATCTGTATTTATACCAGTTGATTCAATCCTATCAATCTCTGTTCCAAAGGTTAGGGCGTTTCTTATCTCCATTCCAGGGAGTAAAGATTATGTAGCTTAAGCATGATTGTTCATAGTTAAAGTGATTAATTACCCGCCTGGCACTTAGTTAAGAGGTTTTATTCCCTCTCTAACTTCAGGGGAAAATCCCTACCTGGGAAAACAACCTTTCTCAGAGAGGAGACCTTGGTTCAAACACATAGTGCCAAGAAGGTGAGCAAACATATTAAGAACAGTATGCCATATATGCCGGGTCCCTTGAAACAGCAAGGATGGACCGGCTCCCGGCAAACCGGCAGCTCCTCTTTCTCTGTATGATTCATTGCTTGCTTACAGCTGAGCAAAACCCAGTTCACTGCTGACCTCAGGGGTTGAGGCTGGGCACCTGCTCTTGGTCTTCTCAAAGCAGAAGAGGGCTGAGTGGCAGAGATCATAGTGGAGGTCTTGTTGTGCAATGTCTTAAAAAGTAGCCAACTCTGCTTTTGAGGATGTGGCTTTGAGGTCCAAAGAGAAGGAAGGCTTTGAAGGAAGAAATGTGCTGAGCTAGACTTAAAGTATGTGTAGCATGGGGAACCCAAGAAAATGAAAGGATTTCAGCAAGATCACATGAGTGGAAGGAGAGGAAGAGCATCTAGATTCTAGAAACAAGATTATTAAGGGGGAGGGGAAATGAGATAACCAAGGGCAGCCTTTATTTTTTATTGTTTATTTTATTTATTTATAATATTTAAAAAATAAATCTTTATTGTTGAAAGTATTACATATGTCCCCATTTTTCCCTCATTGACCCCTTCCAGCCCACCCCCTCTGCCCCAGGCCTTGACCACTCGATTGTCTGTGTCCATGGGTTATGCATATATGCATACAAGGTCTTTGGTTGATTACCCCCACCCCCTTCCCTCTGAGATCCAAGGACAGCCTTTAAAGTTCAGGTTGGGATATGAGCCACTGGGGGAGAAGAAGGAGCCTACGCCAGTGGCTGGAAGTGGTGCAGGGTGTGTGTGTGTGTGTGTGTGTGTGTGTGTGTGTGTGTGTGTGTGTGTGTAAAGATGGTACACATAACAATATGCCTAAAACTGGTAAAATAAACTTGCTATTTCCTTTCCCAATAGCCAGACAGTGGGTTCTTCTGTGAAGAGAATTCCAGTGATGATGATATAATTCTGAAAGAAGAATTCAGAGGGGTCATTATCAAGCAAGGATGTTTACTGAAGCAGGTGAGTGGCCATTACTGTTGCCTTTTAGCCTTTCCCTCTTCTCAGGTTCTTTTCATTTCTAAACCACCAAATGATATTTCCTTTGGCTGATAGTCAACCAGTAAATGAAACCAGCAGACTGAGATGGACAAATAGCTTGGTAAATGGTCAAAGTGGCATTAGGACAGGAGGACAGAGGCAGGCAGGGCAGAAGATGCACTTCAAAAAAAGGAAACTCTTTTAACAACATCATGGGAAAAAGATGTTTCAAAAAAATTATTGATCTTTTAATTAGCTGGAAGAAATCAGTTGCCATGGCATGGAAAAGACAGATATTTCATAATAAAAATACTTCCATTTGCTTATCCCTCCCCCTCCACTTGCCCCCAAAGTAACCAGGAAACAGGAATAAGCCACACCCAGAGGAGGAACATCATATAGGCTTGAGAGCAAGTAAGTGCCATTCCAGCCTGTGGGTAGGACATAGTGAAACCAAATCCGGGGCATGCCTGAGGCCAACTCTGCAGAAGCGGCAGACGAAGGTCAAATCCAGTGAGAGGGCATGGACTCAGTCCTGGGGGGAAGTCATGTGTAGTTCTCAAGTGTCCGCAGGTATAGGCTAGCATTAGACTGGGAGGCAAGGGCTAGGTGAGCTGAAGAGCTGTAGTTAGTTACCAGCTGCCAAGGCATGAGATGCCGAGAGTTAAGGGCTGTGGCGAGCGAGAAAGCCAGGGCCAGCACCTGGTAGAGGCAGAAGCAACAGGAAGACATGGGAATATCAGGATGAAATCAACTGATACTAGCACATGGTGTCACAGAAGCAAAAGCTGCTTGATGAAGCCAAGGTTTTGCCCTTCTGGTTGTGTTGCGAGCTGTCTTACAGGCACTGCTCAGCATATAACAGGGAGAATCTGGTTGCTGTAAGGAGATTTTTGTGCACTGTCTATAGGCCCTGTGGGACGGAGATTTGACTTACCTTGTAATGGACCCCTGAACTTTCAGGGCAAAGAAGGGAGAACCAATGTTGAGTATATATTTACTTTTAGAAAGAAGGGATTTGGGCTAGCTGAAATTAGGTATAGACGTGGATTCCGAGTTTCACTAGGGGAACTGGGGCATTAGTGTGGTAAACTACCTTAACATCAGGGTCCTAAGAAATAGTACAGCAAGGATTTAGAAAGATTTCACAGAGTCTTGTAATGACTTTTATGACAGGGTGACCATAGGAGCAAGGCCAGCCTTATATAGGGAAGATGGACAGTTTGCCCATTGCTGGCTTCCTCTTTAGTTTAATCCTGGCTCTTTGATTACAGGTGCTGGGAGGTGGCCGTTAAGACAAGAGTTCCTTAGGAGGGAATTTCGTTATTTTCTTGCGTTGTTGATTCCTTGTAGAATTCTGTATTGTTATCAGCCATTAATGACTTATTGAATTAGTTGACCTGAGAAGCCCTAGTCTAGAGAGGAGCCCTGAGAAAACTGAACGTGAGGGTTGAAAAGGGCTGAACGAAGTCTGAGCTGGACTGCATAAGTACCCCAATGCAAGCCCTGGAGGGTCAAAATCTGGCTGAGGGTAATGGGTGCTTGAGTGCCTGTTGAAGACAGTGGGGACCAGAGTAGGCATGCTTCCATGTTTTCCTTCGCCTGCCTTTACTCGGCCTTTGCTAGCTACCGTTTAGCCTTAGCTAGCCCTGTTGATGCACACTCTAATCCTCCAGGGACCTGTTAAAATTGCATGCCAGGCCAATTAGATTAGAGTCTCTGGATTTTATAGCTCCCATTGGTGTGTGGCCAGGCTGAAAACCACAGAGCTAGCCTTTTACCTAAAAGCTAATTTATCCTATTATCAGAACACTACTATTTAAATAGCCATCCTTATAAACCTCCTTTAAACATAAACAAAACAGAAATCTATGTGCACTCAGGAATTTTGTTCTTTTACAATATTCTTTCCTCTCTTTTTTTGGGAGGCCGATGGGGAAAAGAACAAAAACCTCTTCTATTTGAATTGACAGCCCCCTTTAATGTTTCCTTCCTCTTAGTTCACTGGTTTATATCAGAGTCATCGGAGGGAATTGTTAAAATGTCCTTGTTAAGTGGCACAAAAACTAACCCGCCCTGTGTCTACTGCTAGGAGTTAGCAACCATTAACCTGCATAGAATGCTGATCTTGAAAAAAGACACCTGTGCTTCACACCTTAAATGGTGAAGAAGCAGTGTCCAACTGGAGTCCGCCCCTTCCTCCCCATCTTTCCTCCCCACTTCTCCCATCCTAGAGGAAATAATTCTACTTGGGGGAATGTAACAAATTCTAGGACCAATGAGATTGGATTATATTCGATATAATCTTTTTAAATATAATTCATTCTGTTGTGACAATGGATAAAATGTCTGGTTTCTCAACCAATGTAGATTCTTTGATGAGGAAGGACAATGTGTTATACGTGTATGTTTTTCTCGTATCTGCTGCAGAATTCAGCATCCTTCTTGGTCTATAATAGGCAAAAAACATTTGTAGGATGAATTAAATAAAATGTAAGTAGATTACTTTGACAGATCAGCAACAATTCTTGGAAGCCCTAGGCACCCATGCATTCCTTAAAATCCCTCAGGAAATGCTCATTAGATGAAAGCTGTCCAGGCAGAATATCAAACTCTTCAAATTGTCACATTGTGATGCCAGTGAGGGCTTAAAGGGATTATGCTGGTGGCCAGGGTTGGCTGATTTCACATCTTCCTGTTACCTTCCTCTTCCATTGACTCATGAGAAGTTGGTATTCACCAAGTCATTTCATAGGAGGATATGCCACATACACAGATCAGGATAAAACGATGCGGGCAGAAACTTTAGTGTCCACATTTTATGGGCAACATCAATTAAGGCGAAGAGCAGAAATTCATAAGAAGAACTTTAGAAGTTGATGCTTTGCAAAAGCCATTCTGAATGTGAAATAGCAGATAGAAATATTCTGTATTCTCCTATATGACTTCACAGACTTCCTGGCTTCAACCTTCATGCAAGTAAAAGACTCTTTTGACATGAGCTCCTTGACCAAATGATTGGCCAAATAACTAGACCCATTCTTGAAAGCTCCCTTTAAACTCCTCTGACCTGGAATTATGGCACTGTTTGCTAAAATTGTAAATGTTTCATTGCTTTCTATATGCACACAATGAAAAAATGTTGGGAAATTCATTGATGTGCCTGTCAATGTGTGGAGTGTTAGGGAACAACATTCTTTGTACTGGCAAGATAGAAACTCCATATCTTTTCATCTAATACGGTATTTTTTGGCTTCTGAGTTATTCAAGTCATTTGAATTTCTGTGGGAAAGCGTGCAATCAGCTTTATCATGACATTTTAATAAAATGTTATAAGCTAATTGAAATAACTGGGTGATTCAAGGCAATAGACAGGAAGCACTCCCCTGTGCTAGGCACAGTGCTGGGCATTGGAGGACCAAAGACAAACAAGACACAAATTCTGCCCTTAAAACCCACAGTGTCAGTGTGTCATTCTATTGGAAAAGGCGAAGTACTATTCTTCCTTCTCATCATGTCTGGCACAGCAGCTATTCCTCCCATTTCTTTTGCTGCTATCTGATGTTAGTCCCTGATAATTTTATGCCTGAATTGTTGCAATCATTTCTTAATGACTTTCTTTTTACCTTATTATCTTGCCCCTGGTTTATCTTTAATTTAACCAGCTAGTTCATTCTGTATGTTGTCACCACATCAATCTTCCTAAAATGTGATTGTAATCTTTTTACTTCTGACTCAGCAACAACCCCACCTTTTTACTAAGTCTTTTTCCACTTTTCCAATCTTGACTGGACTGTTCCTCATGACTCCTGCCTTCTAGTCTGACTGCTCTTACTGCTGTTTTGTTGTCAATTGTCTTCTTACTTACCCTTTTCTCACCCATGTGGATAGGCATAGATCTTTATAAGACTTTCTTTGACATCCAAACCCCAAATTACATATCTCTCATTTAATTTTTTTCAAATCGATTATCTATACCAACTATTTGATACTTTATTTTCCCACATAGACTATAAACTCTATGAAGAGAAGGGACAGCCAGGACCGGTTTGGCTCAGTGGATAGAGCGTCGGCCTGCGGACTGAGGGGTCCCGGGTTCGATTCCGGTCAGGGGCATGTACCTGGGTTGCGGGCACTTCCATAGTGGGGGATGTGCAGGAGGCAGCTGATCGATGTTTCTCTCTCATTGATGTTTCTGGCTCTCTATCTCTCTCCCTTCTCTCTGTGGAAAATCAATAAAATATATTTAAAAAAAAAAAAAAAGAGAAGGGACATGTCTTAAATTAAATCTCTTTATAGCCCCCACATTACCTAACATAGTACATTGCACATACAGAGTACTGTTTTGTATAATATCAAGTTGGAAGGCAATCTTAGCAATAATTTAATCTATAGCTTATTTATTTTTTTAAAAAATATATTTTATTGATTTTTTACAGAGAGGAAGGGAGAGGGATAGAGAGTTAGGAACATTGATGAGAGAGAAACATCAATCAGCTGCCTCCTGCACATCTCCCCACTGGGGATGTGCCGGCAGCCAAGGTACATGCCCTTGACCGGAATCGAACCCGGGACCCTTGAGTCCGCAGGCCGACGCTCTATCTGCTGAGCCAAACCGGCTAGGGCTAATCTATAGTTTAATGATATCCAAATTGTTCATGGGCTACCGTGCTAACTCTCTGACAAAGATCTGAGTTGGGGCCTGGTTCTCCTAGAATTAGTATTTCATCTTTTTTTTTTTTTTTTTTCAATTCAGCCAAGATTTATTTTGCAGGTGCTATATATACCGAGCGATGCCAAGAACTCATCATTCCTTTTCTTATGTTGTTCCTGGATATAGGGGCATCGGAGGAAGAACTGGAAAGTGAGGAAGTTCATTCTGAGAGAAGACCCTGCATATCTGCATTACTATGACCCAGCTGGGGTGAGATTCTGTGGCCAACGAGCCCATCCTACTGGCAGCCTCCGCTGCATCTGCTCATGGGGCTTTCCACTCCCATTTCTGCTCTGCTGGTATCCCCTTCCCCTCTTCGCCCTCCCACTTTTGTTTTTCTGCCACCTGTCGCGACCGTTTTCTACCTCCTCTTATTTGCAAAGATTTGAGATCTTAGGCTTTGAGGCATAGCTCAGGGATGGACGAAAATATCACTAAATTGTCATTTATTAGTCAACTCAACAGAATTTGTTTTATTTTTTCTAATCTAATATTTTCAGAGGGATTCAACCAGTTCAACACTTTGTTCCTGGTTTAATATGCAAACAAGTGTTAGTTTCTCTTTCAGGCCAACTTGGATGAAAGCATTGTTTAAATCTAGGCGCTTAGACTGTTGAGTATTGAAGGGGGCTTTTCCTCAATGAAATGAGCCAACTCTGAATGTAAAGACAACTCCATCTGGGTTGGGTCCCCTGCCTCTTCGGTTCCCTCCCATGAGTGTTAGTTGCATGAGGCCAAAGAGCTCCGGAAACATGCAGTTCTCTTGTGGGACACGATGATTCAGCCTTTCCACGTCCCCTCCCACTTTCTCCAGATATGAAGCTAAGATTGACTTGTGTCTCCTCACCCCATCTCCCTGGGTGAGGTGGTGGGTGGGGGACTTGGAAGGGGCGACTTTTAATTTCCTTCCACTCATCTATTTTGGGGGGCCCTGATCTATACCAGAATGAGTGTGTGGCTTTGCTCTGACAGGATAAGGTATAGCCACACCCTGTACTTTGGAAACATAACGAAGGACTCCTCTCTCCTCTAGGGGGAAGATCCCCTGGGAGCAATTCATTTGCGAGGCTGTGTGGTGACCTCAGTGGAGAGCAACCCAGATGGTAAGAATGAATTTTTGTTTGAGAGCGGTGTATCTACTTAGCTTCCCTTTCCACTCATGGGCATCCTGAGCCAACAATTATCAATCATTTGATTAATCAGGCATAAGCATGAATGAATTTCTGTTTAAAAATCTGGGAGAAACCAAGAGCTATTCTTTCCCAACTTCTGCCCTGGCTCTGTGGATCTTGGGGAGTTGGAGAGATTTTGTGGATGCTTTGGGTAAATCTCTGAGCAATGCTGAGAAAAATTCTTCACATTAGAACCGGCTTAAGTGGAGAAACTTGTTACCTCCTGATGCGTGTAAGTGAGCCATGACATTCCTTAATGGGAGCCTTTTACATACCAGGAAATCTCCCACAACCCAAAGAACATTTGTAGTGTGTGGAAGGTGTATCTGGGTTATCGTTAGGTCTGTACTAGTCGGTTAGCGGCATGGCCTTGGGTGAATCGCCTAACTAATCTGGGCCTTAGTTCTTCCTCTGAAATGAGGGGTTTGCACCAGATGACCTCCGGGTCCCAGGTCACAAGTCTATGATGTGGTGCATGGAATAAGCATGTTGGTGTAGATTGACTTCTCAGGTGTGGGGAGGGGTGGTATCACGGTGGAGGTGTGGTTTAGACATCCAAACCTTGATTTTATCTGGTTGTTTTGGGTTTATAATGTTATAGAGATAGACAGAAAAACACTACAGTTGCATGAGCCTAGATATTTTTTTCCACTACCCCTGCTTACTCCCTTCACTGCGTAGAATTCTGCTTTAGTTTTGGGGTAGGGAGCATCTTGCTTTTTAATTTGAGGTGGAGACTTTAAGCCTTGTCACAGTATTGGCCAGTTTACTGCCTCCAAACTTTCAGCAGAGACTCTAACTTAGCCCTTGACAAAATCAAGTTCAGGCTAGTCTGGTGGTACTGGCGAAAGGCCTGGCTATCTATTTACTTACTTACTTACTTACTTACTTACTTACGTACTTATAAATTTAAAAAGGTATCAGGGTCGGCCCTTGATTTATATTATGAGCAGAGGAAATATTCATTAGACACTATTAGAGGTTACTCACTACTCATATGCAAAAGTGAGTAGTTTGTAAAAGAAAATGTTTCTCCTTGAGTGTTTCAACTTATTTCTTAAACACACACACACACACACACACACACACACACACACACACACACACACGATCATACTATGTACCTGTCCATATAAATACTATCTATAGTTATACAATAAATATATATGATCATACAATGATGGTAAGTTTGAAAACCACATATTTGATTTTCCTTGGACACTCAGGAAACAGGGGTTTCCTTCCTTGCAGAGGAGGTGAGCTAGGTGGCCTCTCTGATGCCCATGGGCACTGTCATTCCTGTTTTCTTTCACCAGCCAGGAAAAGTGAAGAAGAGAACCTGTTTGAGATCATCACGGCCGATGAAGTTCATTATTTCTTGCAAGCGGCCACCCCCAAGGAGCGCACCGAGTGGATCAAAGCCATCCAGGTGGCCTCCCGGACTGGGAAGTGAGGACACACCTGCAGCTCCTCCTCACCCTCCAGAGGGAACCCCCCAAATAAGCTTGGTCCAGGATCTATTCACTTCTGGAGACACATCAACAAGAAAGGGCCCAGGGCTGGGAACTTTTCACCTGCGGGGGTTCTAAATGTAACTAACCACATGCCAGGCGATGTGCACCTGCACCCCACCGTATGGCTCACTGCAGTCTCTGCTACTCTTCGTGTCCCCCAAGCAGATATACCAAGCTATGTGGAGTTGGCACACAGCTTAATCTCTCAGGCCCCTGGTTCCTCTTCTGGAAAATGAAGTGAAAGCCTTGAGGTCCTCCCTAGCTTAAAACCCCAAAGCCCCATGATTCTAACACCTTCCCCACCCCCAGCCGTCCAGCTGCTGTCCCTTCTTGACTAAGCCTTGGCCTTCAGAACCTGAAACAGCTCTTCCCTTTATAATCCTTGCAACCTGTACTAAAACGACTAGGCACAAACCACGTTTGTTCTTTTCCACTTCCTTCCCTTGCCCTTGGCCACAAGATTATGTATCAAAACGAAGGAGACCTCTTTTCTTCCTCCCTCCCTCTACCCAGAAACGTCCTGAGAGCTAGCAGTGCAGTGGTGGCTTTCAGGGTGAAGCTTTCGTTCACTCACTAGAGCCTGGAAGGTTATCATGTCTTCTGCGAAAAAGACCCAGGGAGGCCTGGAGTAGCCGAGGTCTTTTCCATGCCTTAAAGCCGCTCAGAGCAGGCGCTTTCCACTCCCACTCGAGGCTGATCTGAGAGGGCCTACCTTGGTTTCTTTCAGGAGCATTTCTCTATCATTTATTACCATTAGGATGGGGAACTCCACATCTTTGAGATTGTTTCATTTGAGTGTTTGCAGGAAAAAAAGTCACCACATGGGTTCCCTTCATGGTTTCTCTCCATGGGTGCAGAGACAGCTGCCTGGTAATGTGTGCCTCCAACCCCAGCTCCAGGGTGCAGGGGCTGGACCGCAGGCAGGCAGACGGGGTGATAGGTTCATATAAAGTTAGCACTGAAGGGACAGAGCTGGTGGAGGTGGCGGTCAACGTGGTTTGGTGCTTTCAGTTCTGTGGTGAGTGACACTGTGGTTGTGCCTGAGCTTTAAGCATAAGCTGTAGCAACTCCTTCTGGACCTCATGGACCCACTTTCAACCAGACTGATCTGACCTTGATTCAAATCAGGGACCGGTTTCCAAATTTTGTTTGTGTCTACTCATTGGTGAGCCTAATCCAAAACTGAGAGATAAACCGGGATATGTGTAAAGGTGTATTTCCCAATTTCAGATTTTTAATTCTAAGGCCCCAGTGAAGAAAGGAGAGTAGAAAATTCTTCCTAATTGTATCAACTCTCTTCCCTCCCCCAATTTCACACAATATCTATGAGGCTATTCCTAGTCCCAGATTGTTTTAGCAAAGGCCTACGGGCAAAAGACCACCTTTCCTCTGATTCTGTAGTAAACTGTTTTCTTAGAACAAGCACAGTAGTTTTTCGATATTCAGTGTTAAAAGTATTTATTAATATGGAATCCACGTTATGTTTTCAAATAAATATGACTGTGTTTAGTGTCTTTTGGATGTGATAACTCTGATGTTTTGCCTCCCATTGACGACTCTCCTTTTCTACAACCCACTTCCATTTCCTGAGGACGACACCATTTATAATCTCTCAAGTTATCCCGATGACTCTATGATTTCAACGTCAGTCTGTTCTGGGAATAATAAAAATAGGGGGCAATAAAGATAAGCCATACGCCTGGCTCACTAATTTTTGATTTATGAGACCTTGATTATAATGCTCAGGCGAACAAGAGTCCACAAATGGCCATTAGCTATTAAGGATGCAGAAAAGTATTCGCATCAGGGAGAAATGAGTTTCCTACTGGAGGGCTGCTGTGTGTGGTTGGGCGATGTGTGCTGCTCAACCCCAGGAGCGCTATTCAGACTGGAGTCTAGGTGACTGCGCCCTAGGATTGTCAGTACACAATCTGCGTATTTGGATACAGTCCTCTGCAGAGAATGCAAAGTGTTATCATGGCTTCCTCACACAGCAACTCATTCTTCCTGGTGAAACAAAGGGGTCACTTTTCAAAGTCGATATTTTGAGTCTAGGTATAGATGTTATATCTGAACCTCTTTGGCTAAGAAGTCTGCCCAGGCCTTCAGGCTAATAATAGGTAAATCCACGTGGGTCCTAGCCCCAGAGTGACAGGCTTTTCCCTCAGTAATGCGGATGAAGGAATATACAAACTGTCAGTTTCATTTGAAGAACATTCAAAACCAAAAAGAAAGGCTGCTTGGCATTTACCCAGGATTCCAATTTAGATGGGAGTGGGGTAAATTGTCATATAATCCATTGTAGAAGAATTAAGAACGTATATATAAAGGAGAAAAATGTCTTTGTGCATCATGTGATCAACAGAAAAATAAAGCATTAGATCTGAAAAATCTAACGCCTTGGTGGGAAAAAAATAGAAGGGGTCACTGGGAGATGAGAATATTACACGCAAATGGAGAAGACAGTGCGGATTTAAGGAGAGATGTTCAGTGTCCCTTGCAGACACACACAGACACATACACACAGACAGCGACCACAGTCTTCCAGTAGAGGATGACTTTCCAAAGCAGGACGAGGAACTTGCTTAGATTAAAATAACGAACTGTTCCCAGTGCTACAGAGAGCACCGGCGTCATTTCCTTTGATTTGGGGGGAGCCTACTATAAGCGAGCCCCTTTCTGCTGTCACCCCACGTCAGCCTTCGGGTACAAAGAAAACCACCCAAGGAATTCCTTACGATTTCAGGTTCCATTTTGTGCTCTCTAAACAAGGAGTTTCACAACTGAGTATAGTGGATTAGGAGATGTCAGAGGGGGAGAGGGTGGGACAAAGAGAAGGAAAGGAGGAGTTGGCTTTAAAAAAAACAAACACCAAAACTTGAAATGATAGTTCTCAGTGATTTGGGCTCAGTTTCAGGGCAGAGGGAAGGTAAAATTCAGACCCCAGCGGAGGAGAAAAAGGAGAAGGAGTAGGGAGTATTTATGACACAATATTTGCTATCTAGTTAAGATTCAAGGGAACAGTGTTTATGGGGAGGTTGTTCGATACAGTGGGAAATGCCTTGGTTTAGAGCCTGGAACCTGTGTTTGAATGCCCAGTCTGTGACTTACTACACGTGCACCATGTAAGAGTATCACCTTCTTTGCCCCTAAAATGAGAATAATAATGTCCCCCTCATAGGGCTCTTCTTAGGACTAAATGAAATACTACCTGTAAGTTACCTGGCATGTGAGGGCACCAGACAGATCCTAGTTCTCTTTCTTCTGACTTCTCTGTCAAGAAGCTATTCATATTAATCCAGATTTACTTTTTTAAAAATTTAACAAATATTTATTGAACATTTACTATGTGCCAGCAATGAACTGTATACCATTATTTTTTCATTTGCAAAGTATATGTATATAACTTTGCAAATGAAATTATATATATACTAGTGGGCCAGTGCACGAAATTCGTGCACTGGGTGGGAGTGTCCCTCAGCCCGGCCTGTACCCTCTCCAATCTGGGACCCCTCGGGGGATGTCCATCTTCCAGTTAAACCGGCAGTTGGACATCCCTCTCGCAATCTGGGACTGCTGGCTCCTAACTGCTCAAGGGGCCTGCCGGCCTGCTTGCCCCCAACTTCCCCACCCCCACCCCACCCCCGCCGGCCTGATTGCCTCCCAACTGCCCCCCCCTCCAGCCCCCACCAGCCTGATCGCCGCTAACCATCTCTGCCTCAGCCCCGACACCATGGCTTTGTCTGGAAGGACTTCTGGAAGGTCTCCCTTTCTAATTAGCATATTACCCTTTTATTAGTATATATATATATATATATATATATATATATATATATATATAGTCATGGGATCATTTTCCCCCATAAGGTATTAATTTACTCAATTGTAAATTGCCCTGTGTCAGGTTTTGAGAGCATAATCTCCATAGGCTCCGTGTCAGTGGGTTTCAACTTTTGGTCTCTGTCGGAACGGCTTGCAGAATTCTTTCACTGAACATATGCCTGAGCCTCTGCTTCAGGGATTCTGATTTCGTAAGTGTGCAGTGGGGCCTGTTTGCACTTCTGCTTTAAAAAATATATAGTGGTAACTTTTTAATCAACATTAAAGGTAAAAACTACCAGTAAACTGCTTGAATCCCCACTGCCTACAGTTTAGGCATTGAAGAAATAGTCTAGCATTTAAGGCTCTTTGCCAACTGGCCCCCACCTACCTTTCCTAACTGATTTCCCCTTTGCCCACCATCCACTCCAGACATACACCCATCTCACTTGTCCTTGGGAAGACCATCAGGCTTCTGGAACCTCCTCTTGCTCATGCACTCCCAAGGCCTAGAACTCTCTCTCTCTCTCTCTCTCTCTCTCTCTCTCTCTATATATATATATATATATATATATATATATATATATATATGTGTGTGTGTGTGTGTGTGTGTGTGTGTGTGTGTGTGTGTGTTTATTGATTTTAGAGAGAGGAGGGAAGAAGGAGGGTGAAAGAAACATGGATATGAGAAACATCAATCGGTTGCCTCCAGTTTGCACCCTAACCAGGGATCGAGCCTTCAACCTAGGCATGTGCCCTGACCAGGAATCCAACCAGTGACCTTTCAGTGCACAGGACAACAATCAACCAACTGAGCCACACAGGCCAGGCTGGCTCTCTCGCTCTTAATGCCTAGCTCTCCGACTCCCTTTGTAATTCCCTCTATTTCCACGGCAGATCTTATGTCTCTGAATTTCTCTATCATCTATTTGTACTAGGAAGAGTACATAGTAATAGTTACCTACTCTACTGGTTGATCTTATGAACCGTGCTTCCTGTTTTAGGGGTTTGTGTTCTTTGGGATCAGGAAAACGTATGTCTTTTACAATTTTTCCAATCCCTTCTAACACCTAGTTCAGTACTTGTGCGTAGTAGATGCTCTATAAATAGCTGTTGATTGAGTAATGAGAGCCAAGGAATTATAGTCACAAGTAGGAAGCTCTTTATACACTGACGGGAGCTTAGGGAGATCCCTGCAGCCGTAAGAGCACACTTCTATCTGCTATCGCCATCTTAAGTACTGGGCAGATATAAGCTCAGTCAATGTTTATAGCAACCTTGGGAGATTTATATTATATTATTCTCATTTTATGGATGAGGACATTTTGGCACAGAGAAGTGAAGTAACTTGTCCAAGTCACACAGCTAGGAATTGTCAGAGTTGGGGTTCTAGCCCAGTCTGGCTGGCCCTAGAGTCCCAGAGTTCAGGCTCATAACCCCCACTTTCCCTTCATAATAAGAGATGAATTTAATGTGCTGATCATAGATGCCAAGAACTTTGTTACATACCACCCAGATTTTTCACTTAATTTTTATGACAATCATGTGAGGCAGCTTCACCCCCATTTTGCAAATGAAAAAAATGAGGTTAATAAGGTTACCCAAGAGCTCTGAGCCAGTAGCCCAAGGAACTGCAAACCCAGGTCTGAAGCCACGTGCTTAAGTGCTCGGCTCTGCCCTGGATACATTTGGGTTTTACCACTTTTTGGTTATGTATCTCGTTGCTGTGGGAACGCCCTGCTTACTGCACCCACTATTCATGCACTATCAGCGGCAGCAACATTTCCTGTTAGGTCACAGGGCTCTAGGTTTTCCTTTGTTTAAAGGGAAACCTGTATGGTCAGATACAGCTATGCAAACAGCTCTGCCCTGCTGATAGTGGTTTGGAGGCTCCTGACGATTTTATTCTCTAACACTATATGTTCCAAAGCATTTTTCTGAGCTCATGAGTGTGTGTGTGTGTGTGTGTGTGTGTGTGTGCGCGCCTATATATACACATGTGCACTTGTATATGTACTTACAGTGGGGCCTTGACTTGCGAGTTTAATTTGTTCCGTGATGGAGCTCCTAACTCAAATTACTCATATGTCAAATCAGTTGTGATCGAGTGAGACATGTGATGCTAGGCTGATGTTGTGGTGTTCACTGTGACGTTCGCTGCACCAACTAGCAGTGGGGTATCTGAAGCTGGCTCATAACCCGAATTTTAGCTTGCAACTCAAAGCAAAAAATTGGCCGAGAGAGATGGCTCGTATCTCAAAAAACTCGTTAGTCGGGACACTGTAAGTCAAGGCCCCACTGTATAACCTTTTTACCTAACTCTACTGATATCACTGCATCCAGGCACAGGAAAGAAATTGCTGTGTGATCAAAGGTCATATTTTGTCAATAATGAGAAAGCAAACAACATCATAAAAAGGGGGGGGGGCGATACTTTACTGAAAAAGATATATAGATGGCCAGTCAACATCATTAGTTTTTAGAGAAATCTTTATTGCCAAAGACACTATTTTGAATACAGTGAGTCAAATAAAAGATATTATTAAAAGTAATTTTATCTGTTCCTTTTTACTATTTAAAATATGGCTATTAGAGAATTTAACATTGTGCATGTGGCTTGCCTTTGTGGCCTGCATCGAGTTTTTATTGGATAACCTGGTTCTAGATAGTAGTTCCTCTATCTGGATGGTTCCTAAAACAAGGATGTCCAAAATATGGAACAGATCCTACACCCAACCCACAATGTGCAATGTGAGCAAGAAATAAGTGTTTGCTGTTTTAAGCCATTGGGGTTTGGGGTTACTGCGGCGTTAACACCCTAGCTAACCTGTTGGGTCAACGTGGAAGAGGAACTTCCAGACTATCCTACCCTCTGAAGTCTCCATCAATAATTTTTCTTCTTTAGGTTTCTCATCTCCAGGAGTCACAACCAGACAGGTCAGAATCCTTTACGATTTTCCTTGTCTTTCTAAATGAACTCTCGGCTAGTAATAATTCAGAAGAAGAACGGCATATCCAATATCACTGTGTGGATTTTTCTTTTACGTCAGTGTCTTGACAGACAAGGAAGATAAGTTTCTCGTTGTCTTGCCTTTGGATTAGTAACTAATGTCAACATGAGGCTGGAAGACTCACTGCCCCAGTTTGGTCATTTGTTTTCTGTCACAGTGAGTGACCCAGATGGAAGAGCAGCGCACTCTTTCTGTTATGCCTGCCTTCCTGTCTCTCTTGCTCTCTGGGCCTCTCTATGAACTGTTCACATCAGTGTTTTACAAGCAAATTCTAACCATAGTGTGGAGAGCAGGTGGAGTGAGAGGACAGTGGTAGTCAAGCCTGTTGTCACACCCCGGTAAGAGACGATAGGAACACGGCAGTGAAGGTGAGGCAGGTGAGAGTCCATTTCAGTCACCAGCTGAATAACTATTTGCAGAAAGTCCATCACACATCAGGAATTGTGCAGGGATGAGAAGTAGCTGAGCCTTCCTCTGCCTCAAAGAACTGTGGTGCTGATGTTTCGGCACCTTGTGACCGCTGAGGACGTGATGGGCCGATAAAGAGGGGGAACTGGGCTGTTTGAGATGGCTTCCTAGAGATGGTGAGAGCTGAGGGAAGCCTTGCAGGATGGATATTATCCAGCAAAGAGGGCAGGGGACAGACCTGAAAGCTACTCAGGAGGGAAAATGAACAAGAGAGAAAAGAATCTGAGTTGATTTTCAGTGTGGCACTTAGTGACCTGGAAAATGGTCATTTCACTGACCCGTGTAAGAAATACAGAAAGAACAAGTGAGTGGGAAGGATGATGCATTTCCATAGAAAAATACTAAATGTGAAGTCCTAGCTAGGAATCTAGAAGGGACTGCCCAGTAGCAGTTAAGGATGTAGGAATGAAGCAAAGGAGAAAGGTCAAAGGGAGTGTTGCATGTTGGAGTCGTGTGCTTGTCTGTGAGCATTCGAAGCTGTAACAACGGAGAAGACTGCCCAGGGAGAAGGAAAGTCCATGCGCCCATTCACTCATGCACTCAGTGTTTACTGAGCGCTCACTGTGTGGCAAGCGAAGAAAGGTGAGATCAACCTGGGGGAGTGTGGACTTCCAAGACAAGCTGAAATGTAGACTCTTCCTTCAAGAGACTTGACTGGCCCCGCAGTGTGGCTTGGTGGTTGAGCATTGACCTATGCACCAGGAGGTCTTGGTTTGAGTCCTGATTGGGGCGCATGCCCAGGTTTCGGGCTCAATCCCCAGTGGAGGGCGTGCAGGAGGCAGCCGATCAATGATTCTCCCTCATCATCGATGTTTCTTTTTCTCCCTCTTCCTTCCTCTCTGAAATCAATAGAAACATATTTTTTAAAAAGAGACTTAAATGTGCAAGGAAGGGGATAAATAGCTGATAACTAGATGGGATAAGAAACCAAGAGAACACTTTAAAAGGATGAGAGACTTTCGGGAGTTGAAAATTTAGTTTAATTTCACCTGCACTTAAAAAAAACCACACACACCTTTTTGTCAATGAGAGACATATAACTTAAAATTCTCAGTTGATTGTTTGCATAGATGTTAATATTGTTAAAATGTTCAGGGATTTAAATCATATCTATTAATACTCCTACCCATTATCTGATTCTTCTGCTCTGCAAATAATGGACTTAGAAGACTTATGCTTCAGAAGAAATTAATTGGACAAATGTTAACTGGCCATCTCAAGAGCCAGGTGTTATGCGGGTGCAGAGAAGTCAAGACCCAATTGTGCCCTCCAGGCCTTACTGTCTGTTTATAAGGATTAATGCTAGTGAACTGCATAGATGACCACAGTGGTGAGATTACACCTCCATTTTTAGAAAATACTGCAAAAAGTAGGAAAGTAGGAATATTGAGGAAAGTCTAGAAAACTGGCTTGAGCTCTGTTTGTGTTAAATAAATAAAGAATTAGGACTTCCCTTTTTTCCTTGGAGGCAATGGGCATTTAGGTAGCTTGAAAGAAGGTCACTCAAGGGACAGGGAAATCCATTCGTGGATTATTATAGTTTATCGGCATGAGAGGCAATGGAGTATAGGTAGCAGAAATAAAGATGAACACATGATTTCTTTCCAGGTCCTTATCTTTGTATTCAAAAACTAATTTCAAATATTTAATAATAAAATTGATTTTATAAAAATGTGACTCAAATAGTACATTTACCTTAGAAACCAAGTTAATAAAGTCATTCTTGCTTTTAAAAAGTCAGTGAGAATGCTCTTCACATTTCTAATTTTTAAACTTTAAGTGTATTTTATGTCCATAAAGTAGTTTTAATTTTATTAAGTTACTTTTGAATAAACAAGTTATTTTAAACATTGCTTAATGCTTGAAAATTTTAAGCATGAAAGCAAGTTTTTCACTGCAATATTTTAGGAGTTAGTCTGTCAAATCTGGTATTTTCTTCTACCCATTTATAAATGCCCTAGTACAACACCCTCTTTTGTTTCATGTCCTATTTAAAAAATATTTTATTAATATTTATTATTTTTTTTAAAATTTATTTTTATTGTTGAAAGTATTACAGATGTCCCCCCCCCTCCTGCCCCCTCCCCAGGCCTTCACCGCACTATGCACTATTGTCTATGTCCATGGGTCATGCATATATCATATAAGTTCTTTGGTTACTCTTTCATCTCCCCTGCCCCCCCCCCCCCCCCCCCCCCGGAGGTTCCTCAGTCTGCTGAACACAACTATTTCAAAGGAAGAATGTACTGATTGAATACGATGGTGAAAGTTAAGAGGTACTTAGGGAGGACTTTGGTGTCTTGTTCCTCTGAGAAGAGTGGTTCCTTAACAGAAAAAGGAAAGTTATAAAAAGAGGATGGGTTTGGAATATGATTTTGAAAATAAGGTGAGAGCGCGTGGATCAGGGGACTGCTTAAACGCTTGAGCAAATAAGTAAAAGCTGAAATCTTTGGAGATGTGTTAATCAAGAAAGAAGTAAGAAATTGACACAGCTGTATGTCAGACAACTGGGAAGACCCATGGATCAGGAGCAGGGAGAGGAGCCGCCAAGGGCTTGGTAAAGACATGGTCTACAGGAGGAGACCCAGAAGCCTGGGGAGAATTATTTTGCAAGAAAAGGGAAGTGGTCAGCAGTGTCAAATGAAGCTGAGGCCTCAAAAAAGCAGTTGGGCTTGGTCACTAAAGTACCATGGTGACTTTCAAGGGAGCAGTTTCCGAAGAATGGTGAGGCAAAAAGTCGCAGCACAGAAAAAAATGGTGGGTGTAGGGAAAGGGGGTTAGCTGTGGATGTAGACTATTCATTCTAGAAGTTTGTTACAGTGAATTTGAGAGAATTGGGTTGCAGCTTTCAGGAGTAATAGTGTAAGCCATTCACTTACTTGTTCAATCCCTATGTACCACAGCCCACTGGGTGCTTGTCCACTGCTAGGTGAATAAGGCAGGCCAGACCCCCGCTGTTATGCAGCTTGCATTCCAGTGTGGAGGTGTCTTCATCTGTAAACAACGAGGACAACCTCAGACACTGAAGGTGCTATTGATGAAAATAAAACAAGGCACAAAACAGGCACATTTCAGACTATGGATGGAAAGGGAAAGCACACAGAACCTGAGGCAGGACCAAGTGCCAACTATTCTAGAACAAAAAGGCCATTGTGCTTGGAGCTTGATAAACTAACGGGGAAGTAGGGGAAGACATCAGAGAGACAGGGGAGGAGTTTGGGTTTTCTTCTAAACCCAAGGGGACACCATTGTAGATTTTAGAGAAATGACATGATCTGATTTATAACTTTTGAATTCTCTTTGGCTGCCTTGTGAAGAATGGGCTGAGGAAGCTGCTGAAGAATTCAGGCAAGGGAGAAGGGTGGCTTACACCAGGCTGGTAGCCCTGAAAACAGAGAGAAAGAGCCAGATTGGAATATGTTTTGGTGGCGGAATCACCAGTTAGGACCTGCTAAATGTCGGGATAAGGGAAAAAGACAAGTGAAGGATGATTCGGGTTTTTCATCTGACTGAGTGGATCAACAGTGGAACCTTTTGCTGCTCTGGAAAGACTGGGGGAGGTGAAGATGTGGGGTGTGGAAGGGTAGTAGGGTAGACGGGGTGGCTCATGTGTGACATGTTTTGAGTCATCGAAGTCGAGATGGGGTTCAGAGCAGTGGTCAGAGCCCAGTGGAAGATTTTTCTCTTAGTGGAGAACTGAATATTTGTAAATTATAGATTGAGGGTAGGAATATGCTGGAGAGGGGGGTGAAAGGCAGAAAACGAGGAAGGAAGGTTTTGAAGGAGGGAAAGAAGGATTGGATCACTGGCCCAGACAGAGGTTTGCCATGGAAAGCAGAAGGGACTCTACTGATGCGAAAACGGAAATAAAGACAGATGTAGAAATAGAATTCTTTAGCGGTTGAGAGGAAGGAAGAGGGTAGAGCTTATGTGGAATGACCTCTGCCATCTCTCTAAATAAGAGAGGAAGTCGCCTGCTGAGGGGGATTCCAGGGAGAGGAATTGTTAGGAGCTGGAGGAGAGAGGTGAGGAGTAGACATCTTAGGGGCTCAGTTGAGAGAAGAGAGCATCACTCCCTGTAATGCAGGAGTGAGAAAAGCCCTTGACCTCAGAAGTCCTTAGTGACCCTCAGGCAAGGATGAGGAATGCAGTGGGAATGAATTGGGCACACAGGTTGGGTGGCGACTCTAACAGTAGGTGAGGGGAGTATTGTTAGACTAGGTTATGGGCACGTGTGGGATTCAGAGGGGCCTTAGTGCTCTGAGTGGGGCTGATGGGTTAGGGTCCTGGTGTAGGTAAAATGCTGGGTGTGTTTGCCGCAGAAGAGAGTTGTGCTGTTAAAGTGTGGTTCACAGCCCAGCAGCTGCAGTGTCCCCAGGAGTCTGTTAGAAATACCAAGGCTGGGTTCCAGCCCAAATCTCTGAGTAGGAGTGTGCATTTTAATTAGACTCCCGTGTGATGTTCTATGCATATTAAAATTTGGAATGAGTTGCTTTGGGGAATGAGGCTTTCAAAGGTTAAAATTTTTTAAAAAACCAACTGTATATTTCTGCTGAAGATGTGAGGATCTTTCTTATAGATTGGTTTGATATATTTTACTTTGTAATCTGTATGATTTTTCTGATTTCATTTTTTTAATATATATTTTTTACTGATTTCAGAGAGGAAGGAAGAGGGAGTGAGAGATAGAAACATCAATGATGAGAGAGACTCATTGATTGGCTGCCTCCTGCATGCACACTGGGGATCAAGCCCGCAACCCGGGCATGTGCCTTTGACCAGAATCAAATCTGGGACCCTTCAGTCCACAGGCTGATGCTCTATCCTCCGAGCCAAACCTGCTAGGCTGATTTTTCTGATTTTAAAAAAGAACATACATTTGTCTTGGAAGTGGAAAATACAGACATGTCTGAAGAAGAAACCAATGTTCAAGCACATTGTTAGGACTACTTACAATGTTAGAGGGAACAGAATCCTGACTGTGAGGGTCTCCCGGAAGTTTAGTTTCTCACAGGGAATAATCGAGGGAGGCTGGTACTTCCTGGTTAGATGACCTGCTAAGCTAGTTATTTAACCTAGCCTCTATTTCTGTATAAGCTGATGTATGCAAATAATAGTGCACAGGGTTAATGTAAGGATTATATTACATGTAAATACCTTAAGACAATTCCTGACACATAATATTAGGACTATATCAGGGAGAGAAGTCTCTACACAAAACAAACTTTTAACACAATGTCATAGCTGCTCCTGCGTGGAGGGAGGTCTTTGGACAACTTCGGGTATAGACTACTGTCTTGAAGGTCCTCACCAGCCATGACACTTCAGAGGGAGAGCCCTGGAGGACTGAGGAGGCAAGATACACCCTTGATCTGAAGGAGCTGGTCGGAGGATGGATGCCAAGGTCTAGGAAAAGGGAACAAGATGTGGAGACTTTGATGTAGGGAGTTAAAAGCAACAGAGCAAAAGCCTAGGCCTGGGATGGAGTAGAAGATTCTCCTCTCCCACTTTTGGTATTGTACCTTTTCTCTTTGTTACATAAGTCCACAGCAGCAGTGCAACTGCTTTTGTAGTAACATAGCTCAAACTGAAACCATGAAAATCAGGAAATAAATGTATGCACTGCCTTTAACTGCCCCTGACCAGTGTGGAAATCCCCCACTTTCTCACTGTGGCTTGTCCACAAATATAAATAAGCACTGATGAAACGCCATGGAAAGTGTTCAGCATAATGACGCGTAAGGCTATATGTAATGTTCAATTTGCCATGTAGGGTAGAAAGAGTGCATACCACTCCTCTGAAGGCATAACATGTCTGCTGGGTCATCTGGAAAGCAGATACTGAGACAGAATTAGAAATGGAAGGGTTTTATTGGGAAAGAGAGAGATTAAGTCCATGAAAGATAGAAGAAGAAGCCAAGTTGGGTACAGAAAGCTTTCAGACTACAATGCAAACCTGACAGAGGTGGCCTTGAGAGACAGAGCAAACGGTAGTCTTCTCAATGGACAGAGCTTTGAGATTTGTGTGGAAGACTAAGTGCCCAAGGTGATAATATTTTTGGACTCATGGACAGTGGCAAATGGCCTGTAGAACTAGTCAGGGTTCTATAGGGAAAAAGACTGAAAAATCAGAGACAAGGTCTGAGATAGTAGCATATGGACGTATAGAAAGGGACCTGAGGTATAAAGATGTCTGTATTATATACTAATACTCCCCCAAAGCACCCACCTGCAAATTAGTTAGCCAGTTGGTGTTAGCCAGTCCTTGTCTACAGTCACTACAGAACCATGGGCACCTCAATAGGGTGGTCACAGTGGCAGAGATGGAGGCTATGCATAGTGTCAGCAGTATTGACTTCCACTTTCCAAGGCTGATCTAGCTACTGCCACCTCTGAATGGCCAACCTGTGAGCAACAGAGATAAATGTTGAGCCTCCTGTATGGCTTATTTTATTTTATTTTATTTTATTTTATTTTATTTTATTTTATTTTATTTTAATGTTAATCCTCATCCGAGGATATTTTTTGATTGATTTCTAAGGAGAGTAGAATAGAGAAGGAAAGACAGACAGAAACATCGATGTGAGAGAAACACATTTGTCGGTTGCCTCCTGCACATGCTCCAACCAGGGCCCAGGCCAGGGAGAAGCCTGCAACCAAGGTACATGCCCTTGACTGGAATGGAACCTGGGACCCTTTGGTCTGCAGGCTGACACTCTATCCCCTGAGCCAAACCAGCCAGAGCTGACATTTATTTTTAGGAGACCAACCAGCCACTGGCCAAGTTGACTACACTGGACACCTTCCATCATGAAAGGACCAATGACTTATTCTTATAAGAATAGACATCCATTATGGGCCTGGATTTCCCTTTTCTGTCCATGAAGCCCACAGCCAGCATCACTATCTGAAAGTTTACAGAGCGCCTGACTTGAGGTACAGGGCCCTATACAACATAGCACTCAACCAGTGGACCCACTTCACAATGAGGGCTGTAGGGAATGGGCCCACGACCATGCGATCCATTAGTCATATGACACACCGTCACAGCCAGAAGCTGCTGGAGTGGTGGGACGTTGGAATGTCCTGCTGAAAGCGCAGCAGAAGTGACAGTTCAGAGGCAATACTCTGCAAAGAGGGGAACCGGCATCTGGGACGCAGTATGTCAACTGAATCAGAGACTTCTATATGACACTGTGTTTGAGACCCAAGGGGTGAAAGCAGGTGTAGCCTTACTTACCGCCATGCCCAGTGACCCATCCGGTGATTTGGGGCTACTGGTCTTTGCAATTCTGGACTCAGTTAAGTTAGAGGTCTTTATCCGCAGGTAGCACATTCTTGCTAAAAGACACAGCAAAGTCCCCACTGAACTCTAAGTTACAGCTGCCACCTGGGCATTTGAATTCCTTGTGTCTTGAGACCAGCCCACAAGAGGTCGAGTCAGTAACTTGAAACAGAATTAGGAATGCAAGGGATGTATTGGAGGCAATACATATGAAAGATAAAAGTGGAAGGATTAGCCAGGGAGCACCTCACATTGTGGTGCACGTAGGACAATGGCTCAGTCCACATCATGGAAAGCTCCAGAGCAAAGATTGCCTGTTCCCACGTTGAGGAGAAATGGCCAGGCCCTCCTATTCCACCATGATTTGCTACTTAAGAACAGAGGTATTTGGTCCATATGGATTTTGAAAAGAGCCTTTCCTGTATTTCAGAAAAGTTTCTTAAAGATCCCACCCTAGCCCTAACTGGTTTGGCTCAGTGGATAGAGTGTCGGCCTGCAGACTGAAGGGTCCCAGGTTCGATTCTGGCCAAAGGCATGTACCTTGGTTGCAGGCACATCCCCAGTAGGGGGTGTGCAGGAGGCAGCTGATCGATGTTTCTCTCTCATCGATGTTTCTAACTCTCTATCCTTCTCCCTCCTCTCTGTAAAAAAATCAATAAAATATATTTTTTAAAAATCCCACCCTATATCTCCCTAGTGTCTAGTTAGCTTTCATACAAACTCTAGTCCTGCAGCTTTGGCTCAATTCAACATTACAGTCCTTTATTCTCCCAATAAAACTTGGTATTTACTAATGAAAACATTGGCTTGCATAACTATTATTTCTAAAATGGATATCAAAAGCCTAGGTTGGAACTAAAAGCTGAATATTGTTTCCCTTTTTTTGTAGCTTAGCTCTGCTCACTCCTCTGAAGAGGCTAAGGGAGTAATAAAAATTGCTGGGAATAAAAAGTACTTGTAATAATATTCCAAATTATTACCCTGCATTGATTTATCTCATAGATATCATGTTGCATAAAAGAAACCAGTCTCCAAAGAATGTAATGTATGATTTCTTTTACAGGAGGTTTAAGATGAGGCAAAACTAAAGGTTATAAAAGTCAGAACATTTAATAGTTTTGGGGGTATGCTATATCATCTGGGAAACTGCAGGAGGAAATCTCATAAGATGCTGGAATGTTCTATAACTTGATCTGGGAATTGTGTATTAATATGGAAGATAAATTGTTGATCTGTACACTTAAGATTAGTGTGCTTTTGAATATAATTATATATTGTCTTTCAAGAAAAATGTATTGTTAGTTTCCTATTGCTGTTGTAATAAATTATCACAAATTTAGTGGCTTAAAACAGCACATGCTTATTATCTTACTAGAGGCCCAATGCATGAAATTCATGCACGGGGCTTGGCCCTCGCAGCCGTGGTGGCTTGCCTCGGCCTTGGCAGTCCCGGGTTTGACCAGAAGGTTGTTCGGCTGTCTGGTCTACTTAGCATATTATGCTTTTATTATTATAGATAATAAACATTCAAAAATGGGTCTCCCTGGGCTAAAATCCAGGTGTTGGCAGAGCTGTGTTCCATTCTAGGGGCTGTAGGGGAGAATCCAGGTTGTGCTTTGTCTGCCTTTTTGAGCTACTTTGGCTTGGACTCTCCTTCCACTTTCAAAGCCAACATTGGCCAAGTGATGACATCTCTCTGGCTCTGACTCTTCTGCCTCACTCTTACCCATTTTATTTTATTTTTTTTTAATTAAATCTTTATTGTTCAGATTATTACATTTGTTCCTCTTTTTTTTCCCCCCCCCATAACTCCCCTCCTCCCAGTTCCCCGCCCCACCCTCCGCCCTCACTTCCCACCCACTGTCCTCATCCATAGGTGCACGATTTTTGTCCAGTCTCTTCCCGCATCTCCCACACCCCTTTCCCCCCAGGAATAGTCAGTCCATTCCCTTTCTATGTCCCTGATTCTATTATAATCAACAGTTCATTCTGTTCATCAGATTATTTATTCACTTGATTCTTAGATTCACTTGTTGATAGATGCATATTTGTTGTTCATAATTTGTATCTTTATCTTTTTCTTCCTCTTCCTCTTCTTAAAGGATACCTTTCAGCATTTCATATAATCCTGGTTTGGTGGTGATGAACTCCTTTAGCTTTCCTTATCTGTGAAGCTCTTTATCTGACCTTCAATTCTGAATGATAGCTTTGCTGGATAAAGTAATCTTGGTTGTAGGTTCTTGGTATTCATCACTTTGAATATTTCTTGCCACTCCCTTCTGGCCTGCAAAGTTTCTGTTGAGAAATCAGCTGACAGTCGTATGGGTATTCCCTTGTAGGTAACTGAGTTTCTTTCTCTTGCTGCTTTTAAGATTCTCTCTTTGTCTTTTGCTCTTGGCATTTTAATTATGATGTGTCTTGGTGTGGTCCTCTTTGGATTCCTTTTGTTTGGGGTTCTCCGCGCTTCTTGGACCTGTAAGTCCATTTCTTTCACCAGGTGGGGGAAGTTTTCTGTCATTATTTCTTCAAATAGGTTTTCAATATCTTGCTCTCTCTCATCTTCTGGCACCCCTATAATTCTGATGTTGGTACGCTTGAAGCTGTCCCAGAGGCTCCTTACACTATCCTCGCATTTTTGGATTCTTTTTCATTTTGCTTTTCCGGTTGGGTGTTTTTTGCTTCCTCGCATTTCAAATCATTGACTTGATTCTTGCGCTCCTCTGGTCTGCTGTCGGGAGTCTGTATAATATTCGTTATTTCAGTCCGTGTATGCTTAATTTCTAGTTGGTTCCCCAATATAACATCGAGGGTCTCATTAGTTTTCTTGTAGATCTCATTAAGTTTATCGGCGGCTTCTAAACAGTTCTTGAGAGACCTTAAAAGTGTGGTTCTGAACTCTATATCTTCCACTGACAATTTTGTCCTGTTTCTTTGTCTCCGCATTTTGTTATGCTTCCTTGGTGCACCCCCTAGTGGTCTTTGTTCGCAGTCTTATAGTTAAATCTTGATTGTTGTAGCTAATTCCAGGGAGGGTTTGACCTCCAGGCCAAGTGGCTATGAGAATCAGCTGTGTCAGCAGTGAGAGAACTTCTGTCCTCTAGGGAGGTGCTAATCTAGCCTTTGCCTGAGGCTATCCGGCAAATGCCTGTGTGCAGGGCTTGGGCGGGGCGGGTCGAACAGGATCAACAGGGTGGGCTGGAGAGAGCAGTTATGGTGGCTCTCAGTCCTGTCCCCAGGGGCTCTGCCTCTCTGAGTCCCAGCACCCGCTGCAAAGCTCAGAGAGAAAGCTACACTCGCTCTGACCGAAGCCAGACAGTCCTGCTTCTCCCGTTTGAGTCTGGGTCCCTAAAGACTCGCCCGGATCTGGAGCTCAGAGTCTGCGACTCCCTCCCGATTGAAAACGCCAACCGCGCCCTCCGCCGCCAGCCCGCTCCGCGCACTCCACACCTCAGAATTTGACTTCAGCACTGCGCCTCCTCTGAGTGTCCGTATGCGTTTCTCTTTCCTCCTAGTTGTAGGACTTCCACTCAGCCAGCGTTCCTGTGGTTCTGGCTGATGTCCCTTCCGTCTTTTAGTTTCACTTTTGAAGTAGTTGTTCAAAGCAGCAAACTCCGGCATTAACCTATGCCGCCATCTTGGTTCTCACTCTTACCCATTTTAGTACCCTGGTGATTGCATTTGTCCCACCTGAATAATCCAGTAGCATCTCCCTGTTTTAAGGTTAGTTGATTAGCAACCTTTATTCCCTCTTACCATGCAATTTAACATATTCACAGGCTCCAGGAATTAGGATATGAATGTCTTTTGGTTGGGAGAGGGCTGCTCACCACAATTATTATTCTGTTATAGTTTTTTAATTTATAATTAAAGTTTTCAAGATAATGTCCTAACCAAAAAAAAGTTTAAAAACCATTAGCAATAAACTCATCATCCCATTTTCAAGTGGCACCTCCCCAAATGGGCTTTTCGTAGTACCAATTATTCCTGGATCCTCTTACTCTAGTGCTCACAAGTTTATAACATGCCCCATGATGTTTCAATCTCCTGTCCTGGCCATTCTCTGAAATATTATAGAAGATTCAGCTATCAAGAATATGAAACATGGGTTTCTAGGGAGAAGATGGCAAAATGCATATCAAGAGGGAAAAAAAAGATCAGTTGTGACTTTCATCTCAAGAAACACGGAGGTCAACTCACCTCTCACTATAAAAAATAATTTTCCCTTTGATGGGGAAAGACCTTTCCAGAAGCAACAAATATATGCTACCTCTGCAACAGCCTGCTTCATCTACCCAGAAGGCTGGCTCTGTTTGTTGACTCCTGGAAGTTCTTCACTTTGCCTGTTAATGCTGTTCTCCTGGTGAGATAGTCCAGCAAATTCTATAAACTGTTAATGATCCAGTGTACATGGGGCATATCCTAAACTTCTAGACAATTCTTATAAAAGCCACTTTCTGGGTAGGACAAGGCACATGATTAAGGAGGTTCATACAGTTCATAGTGCTTTTAATTTTAAAGGTTGATTGGTAAGTCCTCATTCTCTTAACTTCTACTTAGGCTCTCTTATGTTCCATTGGTGAAGCACTGTAGTCATGACACTGGAGTTGATGGAGAATCCAACTACCTGGTAGTTTTGTAATCCTGTGCAACATATAGGTAGAACACCAGCATGAAGTTTTATCACAAATAAAGCAGTGGAGTGAAGGCTGAAAAAATGCCAAGCTTGGATTTGACATAGACTTTTCTTTAAGAAGGAAAAGAGCTATGACAGAAAAAAGTGGAAGCTTTTTGTTTTTATTGATTTCAGAGAGGAATGGAGAGGGAGAGAAAGATAGAAACATCAATGATGAGAGAGAAGCATTGATTGGCTGCCTCCTGCACGCCCCCTACTGGCCATGTGCCCTTGACCGTAATTGAACCGGGACCCTTCAGTCTGCAGGCCCCAACGCTCTCCACTGAACCAAACCAGCTAGGATGAAAATGGAAGCTTTTAAATGGAAAATGTAATATTGATTTTTCCGGGCATATCATTGTGAAAGTAAGAACATCAGAGAGAAAAGAGAAACAAAAATAGGGCACACACAAGAAACTGGAAGTGAGAATGTTATTGGACTCCTCAATAGCAACATTGAAACTTGAATAGATCAATGCCTTCAAAACTCTGAGTAAAAGTTATTTTTGACCTGGAAGTCTGTATGTGTCTTTTTTGAGTCATTGCTCCTTCAATTCCTGACCATTCTGGGTTTCCACAATGCACTTCACTTAGATTCTCTTTGCTATCTCTCCCTGCATGTGCTATAATTGACCTTCCTCTTCCTCTGCTAAATCATTTTTCATTCTTCCATCGACTTTCTGTTTTCAGACTGTGTTTCAATTACACATCTCCTTAGTCACATTGAGAATGCAATTTGTATTGCTGTTTCTCTTTTTTCTTGTTGTTTTGGGGTAATCTGCAATTAGGTATAGAAAGGCCTTTCCCTGCTTCCTAACAATGGAAAGGTTTTCTCCTTGTTTTTCTCATTCAGTCTTTCAATGGCTACTTATTGATTGCCTCGGTTCAGCCAGGCTGAGAAAATAAAACAAAAGCAAGCCCCTATGGCCTCTATTACAATGCATTGGCAATTCTAATTCTACCCTATTCGTCCTGTGCAGATCAACGGCAAGGTCAAGTTCTTATTCTCAGGAAGGCAAAAGAACAGGCACATGCAAGTAATTAACACTATCCTGTTACCTGTACATGTGATACACATTCACGTGGCCACCATATTGCATTCATGCATCTGTTCTCAGTGTTCTCTCCCTATGCGGATGCTTATTCAGGGCATCAGAAACGGAAATCTTCCCCAGTTGATTCCCCCTGCATTGACTCTTTATTTGCATTTGTCTACGAATTTCTTGTCTTTGTCAAATGAGTCAGCAAAGATGTAACTGTTCCCTTATTTGGCTTGTTCCATGTGCTTCAATGTCACACTGCAGCAGAGGTACCAGGGTCTCTGTTGCACAGTCCATGTGTCTGCGCATCTGGCGCGCACACACGTAAAGGCGTCTAGTTATCTTTTCTGCTCCATCTGGACACCCGAGTGTTAGCTACAAATGCTAATTGGTTGAATGCTTTGCATACTTTCTCTTTCAAAGCCTGAAGGTTTTTTTTAAAGCTGAAATTTCTAAAATCAATGAAAGGGTTAGTTAAAAAATGAGGACTCAAAGTTGTGGGAGCGAAACCAACGCCTGGCTCGGAGTAGCAGCAGCACCGCGGCTGCCGAGGGTGTCTCTGGCCAGTGTCTCTCCCTCCAGTCTACAGCGTGGGGAATATCTTTGCGAACCTCTTCAAGGGCCTTTTTGGCAAAAAAGAAATGCGCGTTCTCATGGTGGGCCTAGCCAGTGATGGCGAACCTATGACACGCGTGTCAGAGGTGACACGCGAACTCATTTTTTGGGTTTTTTCTTTGTTAAATGGCATTTAAATATGTAAAATAAATATCAAAAATATAAGTCTCTGCTTTACTATGGTTGCAAATATAAAAAATTTTCTATATGTGACACGGCACCAGAGTTAAGTTAGGGTTTTTCAAAATGCTGACACGCTGAGCTCAAAAGGTTCGCCATCACTGGCCTAGAGGCTGCGGGGAAGACCACCATCCTGTACAAACTGAAGCTGGGTGAGATCGTGGCCACCACCCCCACCATAGGTTTCAACGTGGAGACTGTGGAGTATAAGAACATCAGCTTCACTGTGTGGGACGTGGGTGGCCAGGACAAGATACGGCCCCTGTGGAACTACTTCCAGAACACACAAGGTCTCATCTTTGTGGTGACAGCCATGACCGAGAGCGTGTGAAGGAGGCTCGAGAGGAGCTTATGCGGATGCTGGCGGAGGATGAGCTCAGGGATGCTGTCCTGCTCGTGTTCGCAAACAAGCAGGACCTCCCCAACGCCATGAACGCAGCTGAGATCACGGCCAAGCTGGGCCTCCACTCTCTGCGCCACAGGAACTGGTCCATTCAGGTTACCTGTGCCACCCGTGGGGACGGGCTCTATGAGGGACTGGACTGGCTGTCCAATCAGCTCCGGAACCAGAAGTGAACCGAACTCCTCTCTTCCCCCGCACTCCCTCCTCCACCCTTGCTTTCCTCTCATGTGGCAGATGTGCCCCTGTGGTGTGAGTGCCAGAAGCTGTCTCCATGGTTGGTCCCAGTGTGCTTCATCATGCTGCACATGTGCAGACGCAGCCTGCAACCGGGTTTTTATTTAATGTAAATAGTTCTTGTTTCCCATGAGGCAGTTTCTGGTACTCCTGTGCAATATTACTCAGCTATTTTTATTGTAAAAAAAAAAAAAAAAAAAAAAAAAAAGAATCAACCCACTGTTTAGTACTGAGAAGGAATTTTGGGCACCCAGGGCGGGGCCTTTAGGAGTTGCTCTGAGGTCACCTCAACGCTCCTCCTCTGGGCTTTAAGTCTGTGTTGAGATCCATTTTGGTGGTTGGTTTTTAACCCAAACTCAGTACATTTTTTATAATATAAATACAAGGTAAGGAGACACTTTAGCACAGAGAAGGGAGAAATGTGCCTAGTGTAGGTTCTGCAGTAATGGCTTGAGTCCAGTCTGCCTGTGGTCTGTCTCCCATCTGGAGCGTGCAATGGGCAGAACCAGCCACAATACATTCTGCATGGTCACTTACGGTCCCTGATTGGCTTTGTCTCGCTGGGTCATCTGCATCCCATAGCATTTGTGCTTGTACCTGTGCTTACACCACTGCCTATGGGGGTGGGCTGGGGGCTGCGCCCACCACTCAGGCCCCTTGGAGGGACCCCAGCCTTCCCTTCGGTCAGTGTGGGTCAGCGTAGGTGCTTTGGTGGGATCACTCTGGCCAGAACGGGAGACCCCCATGGTCCCTACACACACTCACTTGCTCCAGGTTGTCTGGGTCTCACCAGTAGGAACGCAGGCAGGTGACCGGTCATCTTAGAGCCTAGCTCCTCAGAGCCCCTGTCCACATGCGCTTTCACTCCCTCAGCCTGCAAGGGTCAGATGGACATCAAAAACAACAACCTCTACTTTTTCCTTTTGTATTTTGATAAACACTGAAGAAACTAGAGCTGTTAAAATTTATCTTGGGGAAAACCTCAGAACTGGGTTATCTGGTGTCGTGGAACCTCTTACTGCTTTCAATACACGGTTAGTAATCAACTGTTTTGTATACTTGTTTTCCGTTTTCATTTTGACAAACAAGCACTGTAATTATAGCTATTAGAGTTAAAAATGTAGTAAATATAGTTTATTAAAGAGTTAACTTAGACACTGTTGGTGGGAATGCAGACTGGTGCAGCCATTGTGGAAAACAGGATGGACTTTCCTCAAAAAATTAAAAATGGAACTGTCTTATGATCCAGCTATTCCACTTCCGGGAATTTGCCTGAAGAAATCCGAAACACTAATTCAAAAGAATATGTGCACCCTATACTCATTATACCATTGTTTACAATAGCCAAGCTTGGGAAGCAGCCCAAGTGTCCATCAGTAGATAAGTGAATAGGAGAGCTGTGGTGTAGTTACATATGGAACACTTACTTGGCTATAAAAAAAGGGAAATCTTACCTTTTGTGACAGTATGGATAGACCCGGAGAGTATTATTCGAAGTGAACTAAGTCAGTCAAAGAAAGACAAATACCATATGATTTAACTTACACGTGGAATCTAATAAGCAAAACAAACAAAATAGAAACAGATGCAAAGAGACAGAGAATAGACTGACATTTATCAGAGGGGAGGGAGTTGGGGATTGGGTGAAAAAGGTAAAGGGATTAAGCAATCCTCCCCACCGCCCCTCCCCACACACACCAAACTCATAGACACAGACAACAATATGGTGATTACCAGAGGGAAGGGGAGGCAGAAGAGGGTAAAGGGAGGATAAATGGTGATGGAAGGAGACTTGATATTTTATTAGCCAATGTCTCCTCAATAAATTAATAAAAATTTAAAAAAGAGTTAGCTTAGACAAATCATTATTTTAAATAGAAGAAAATTTAAAGTAATATATAGACATTGATATTATTGTGGAATCTTATACAGATTCCACATGAAGTGGAAATTGTACTTTTTAATTTATTCACATGAAGTCAGAAACTTCAGAAACAGTTGCCACTAGAGGATTTTTAGAAATAAAATCTACACTAGAGTTTTGAAGCGAATGCTCTCAGGTAGCTTTTCTTGTTTAGTTAAATAAAAGTGTGTGTGTGTGTGTGTGTGTGTGTGTGTGTGGAGGGGGGCTGTTTGCAGAATTTGCCTGTAGATTCTAAAACTATTCCCCTTAATCAAAGATGGAGTTTTTACCCTTATTGGGAGATTAATAATTATGAGGTATCTAGTTAACATGGAAATGTCTTAGCCATTTGTTTTTCATTTCATTTCATTTATTTATTTAATATTTATTCAAAATAGTTATTGATTAGTCACTATGTGTCAGGCAGGCACTGTTTTAGCTGCTGATCTTGTTGAGTTTATATTCTTTTTAAATAGATAAATTATAATGTGGTGATAATTATTATATGAAAAGTCAGATAACAGGAATAAAGAGTCGAGGCTAGTGATGCTCTATTAGCGAAGGAAGTCAGGGCAGTCCTCTCCAATACGGTGACATTGGAGCAGACACCTAAGGAAGAAGGTGAGCCATGCTGGTATGGGGAGGGGAGAATCATCCAGACAGAGAACACAAGTGCAAAGGGCCGAGGTGGGTGGGCTTGAGGAGCAGGAAGGATGCCAGTGTAGTAAAAGCAAAGTGTGAGTGGGAGGTGGGGGAGGAAGGGGCCTGCCGGTAAGACCAAAGCAGCAGTGGAGTCCAGGTCATGTAGGATCATTTCAGGAAGTGCCACAAATAAGTAAAAATTTCCATGCAGTGCATCCTAAAAGTTCTCGGGCCTTTTCTCAACTCCTGAGCAGCAATATTTTCAATTAGATTTAGAAATGCAATACATTGTACCTGTCAATTTATTAAACACATAAATAACTTCCATCCACATTGTTAAAACCAATGGTCCCAGAAGTCAGGTGCCATTGGTAGGTCCCTCCTGCCTCCTTAGGCATCTCACTTACTTTCTAGTCTCCCCTCTACTTCATTTCTCAGTCTCTTTGGCTGGCTCTTCTTCATCCTCTTTATCTCTGAATGATGGAGTGTCTCAGGTCTCAGTCCAAGGGGAAAGGGATGGGAATATGGGGCATAAATGTTAATTCTCATAACAGTTCCATGAAGTACATACTTCTGCAATCTTCATTTTACAGTTGCAAATCTGAGGCACAGATAAATTGCCCACATAGTTAATAAGGAGCAGTTGCAGGAATGGAAGGATACCATCTAATAAACATTCACATTAGGATAGCTATTATCCTATCTAATAAAAGAGAAACATGGTAATTAGCATACGACCGCTACCCTTCCCATTGGCTAATCAGGGCAATATGCAAATTAACTGCCAGCCAAGATGATGGCCGGCAGCCAGGCAGCTTAAAGCGAACATGAGGCTTGCTTGCTTCAGTGACGGAGGACTCCAACGTTCCCCACCTGCCGCTGCCGGCCTCTGAGCTGCAACTCTAAGCAACTATGTTACAAATATAGAAGCTAAACAAAACCCCAGAAACCTGCTTTAGTCGCCGGGCTTCAGCCAGCAGGATCGCAACATTGTTTCAAATACAGAAGGTAAACAAAGGCCAGAAACCTGCTTTCAGCAGCGGAGGCCTAAGAGGTGGAGTCAAGCCTTAAAGCTAAAGCTGGCCCAGAATAAAAAAAAAAGAAAAAAAGGAGCGGTTGAGAGCTTTAGTCACTCGCCAGTCTGAAAACAGGCCTCAGCCCCTCACCCAGACTGGCCAGGCACCCTGGCCAGTGGGATCCCTACCCTGATCCAGGACACCCTTCAGGGCAAACCAGCCGGCCCCACCTGTGCACCAGGCCTCTATCCTATACAGTAAAAGGGTAATATGCCTCCCAGCACCGGGATCAGTGTGACAGGGGGCAGCGCCCAAACCCCCTGATCGCCCTGCGGCTCTGTGTGTGACAGTGGGCGGGGCCACAACCTCCCTATTCGCCCTGCTGTTTGTGACAGGGGAAGGTGCCCCAACCCTGCCTGATCAGCCCTGCTCTGTGCCTGATAGGGGGGAGCTCCCCAACCCCCTGATCGTCCTGCGGCTCTGTGTGTGATGGTGCGGCGCCTCAACCCCCTGATCAGCCCTGCTCTGTGTGTGACGGGGTAGAGCCATAACCTCCCCATTGGCCCTGCCCTGAGTGTGACAGTGACGGTGCCCCAACCCCCTGATCGGCCCTGCTCTGTGGGTGATAGAGGGTGGTGCCCCATCCCCATGATGGGCCCTGCTCTGTGTGTGACAGGGGGCGGTGCCCCAACTCCCCTATCGGCCCTACTCTGTGAGTGACAGTGGGGAGCTCCTCAACCCCCTGATCGGCCCTGCTCTGTGCATGACGGGGCAGCGCCCCAACCCCCTGATTGGCCCTGCTCTGTGCATGACGGGGCAGCGCCCCAACCCCCTGATTGGCCCTGCTCTGTGCGTGGCAGGGCGTGGCTCCGCAACCTCCCATCGACCCTGCCTTGAGTGTGACAGGGGGCGGTGCCCCAACCCCCCAATCGGCCCTACCCTGAGCGTGACTGAGGGTGACATCACAACCTCCCGCAACCTCCCAATCGGCCCTACCCTGAGCATGACTGAGGGTGGCATCGCAACCTCCCAATCCGCCCTGCTCTGTGCATGACAGGGGACGGTGCCCCAACTCCCCAATCAGCCCTGCTCTGAGCCCGACCAGGTGCTGCACCTAGGGATTGGGCCTGCCCTCTGCCACCCGGGAGCAGGCCTAAGCCAGCAGGTCGTTATCTCCCAAGGGGTTCCAGACTGCGAGAGGGCACAGGCTGGGCTGAGGGACCCCCCTCCCCCCCGAGTGCACAAATTTTTGTGCACTGGGCCTCTAGTCTATATATATAATAGGCTAATATGCAAAGTGTCCCCTTGGGAGTTCAACCAGAAGACCGGGAGTTCGATCGCTCGCTATGACGTTTGCTGACTACCAGGGGGCGGCGTGGAACAAAGGAAGGCCCTGGCCGGCAGCTGGCAGCCGGGGAAGGAAGGGCCCGGCCAGCAGCTGGAAGGCCCCAATCGGCCCTGATCACTGGCCAGGCCTAGGGACCCTACCTGTGCATGCATTTTGTGCACCAGCCCTCTAGTTATCTGTAAACTTTGATCTTGAGTGGTGACTTGCATCACAAATATACTGTGCTTAGGCAGGGTCATGGCAGTAGAATAAAAAACTAAGTCATATTGAGATAAAACTATATATCATACTTAGGCATATTTTACTTTCCATTTTGAGATGTGGATATTATATACATAATAAAGTGCATATAATCCAAGAGACAGATTTCAAAACTTAAATGTGAGCAGCTTATTTTTAAATGAAATGGCGTCTTGCATGTGAATTTTGATTACCTTGCTCAGCTCCCCAAGGCCCCTTGTTCAACTTTCTTGCCTAAATGAGTTTTTAAGGGAAAGAATAAAAACATAATTCTAGAAGTTTTTTTCACCCCTGGGTGAATTCCTTTCATAGTTTTTTCATACAGGGAAGAAGACTGTATTCACAATGTTAGTAAAAGGGTGAAAAATTTCTTTACACCTCAAGACTGTCAAACCATAAATGTCTATTTCTAAGTTCTTGGAACCAACAAACTCAGAACTCACATCCGTTACTTCAGTAAATATACTCACACTCACAGCCCAGCATCATAGAACTGCAGAATCAGTGGACACCCTGGGATGAAGAGTTAAAGAATGAATCTGTGGAAAAGAAAGAATACCCTATAGAAAAACACCTGCACAGAATAATTGGATAAAAAAGTGCAAAATTAAATTCATATATTTTACATTGTGCCTTTGGAGATTAAAGTAGAAACCTATTGGGTGGCCAGGTTAGGACTGAGGGGCAGAGAGGGTTAGACTTTTTATTAATTGGAGTATTATATTCCTTGACATCTTAAACTTCTAGCTGTAGAGGCTGCTTGTCATTTTGGGGTTGCACCCTCCCTATGTTCTTAAAGTCACACTTCACTCTTAGCCCCACCCTCCTACCTGGAGGTGAAACTGATTAGTTTCAGTTCTGTCATTTGTGACTTAAAAGGGTTCTGACTTCTGGCTTGTGAGATTAGCAAACCCAGCTGGGATGAGGAACTTTCTCACACCCAAACTCTTGGTCTGGTTTCAGTAGAACTATTCCTCCCTCTGCTGGAAGCTGTTCGCATTGACCATTCAGGTCTCAAGGAGCCGGTGGCAGAAACAGCTCCTGTCCCTCCCTTCCAAGTACAAACTGTTTGACCTTACTCACCTTACGTTGCTTCCGTAAGCCTCAATTTTTGCACCATTAAAATATTAATGTTAAAAAATGACCTTTCAAGATAGTTTGAAGAGTTAAATGGCCACATAAAAGGCACCTAATCAATGGAAGATATTATGATTAGACCATTTTAGGGAAGACGGCCAGCCTGTTCCTCAAGTTTTTCAAGGTTGTAAAATATTGTTGTTTTTCTGGGCCTGAGAAAACATACATATATTATGTCAACCTAAGAAGCTGTTTGCTGCAGGGTATAATTTAAAACACTGCTCAAAGACCAATGGAAATATTCCTTGGTCAGGGATACGATAACTAGACATCATCAAGATGTGAACTATCCCTAATTTAATAGTATTCCAATACATTTCAATGGCAGAACATTCTTCGTTTCTCCTGGAACCTGGGAGAAGGACGTCCTATAACAGCATGAAGCAACTGCTGTAGAGTAGAAATGGGTGCTGTAGGGTGTTTAGGCAGAGTGGGCCTGAGGGGAGACTGAGTTACCTTACGATGCTACCACGTAGTCGGCAACCATATTCTGGTTCATGAAGACTGGAGTTGGGAGGGGGATGGGACACACTATAAGACTCTCACCTATGAAAAGTACTCCAGTCATTTGCATGCTAACTCAGGCTCAACATATTACTCAGTCTTTTGGGATTAGGGATGCCAGGTAAAATACAGATGCCCACTTAAATTGAATTTCAGATAAAACTGAAACACTTTTAAAAATTTGTTTTAAAAATGAGACATTTGGCACACACTTATACAAAAATCATGGTTTATTGTTTATCTAAAATTCAAATTTAACTGGGCATCCTGTATTTTTATTTGCTAACTCTGGCAATCCCATCTGGAGTTCTCCCTTTTCCCTTCTTCCCCTTTCCTGGCATCCAGGCAGGGCAGGAAGCTTGGGTAACAGCATTGCGTCAGAGGCACAGCCTGCGGCCTGCACACAGCCCTTCCTGAGGGGCCTCTTGCCATTTTGGGCAGCAGCCTCTCCTCTCAGTGCGTCCTTTGCCCCTATGATCTACAGTCTGTTCTCTTGGTAGGATCAGGGTTCTGGGGTGCTCTAAGGACTCTGCAGCATCCTTTGTTTCTCTCATGGTTTTGGCTGTCAATCCCATGGCTTCTGCTTTGGGGTCCTGTGACCTTATTTCTCAGCTGCTTCTCTAGCTCTCTCATGGGGCATTGGAACTTTGTCAGATCTCCCTCAGGTCCCACTGAACTGAGGGAAACTTGAGGGTGACCTCTCTCTCTCCCCATTCCTTCTGGAAGTTCAATGATAAATATATTAAACCTTCATAGAGGTGTCACCAAATGGGTTCCATCCTGGGGGCTGGCCCTGCCCTGGCTCTTGACTAGCGCAGGAAAGAATTTAAGAACGAGTAGAGTGAGATCCAAAGCAAGTTTTATTTAGGGAAAGTTTTATATAGGGAGAGAGAGGACAGGAAGCCGGTCTTCTGGTTGCAAGTCTGACCGGGTGCCATTGCAGAAGTACATGTCTCAGTGGATGCGGGCAAACTCACGTGTGAATTGTGCACTGGATCTGGTTCCTAATATGCTCCATTCTGGAAGTGCCATGGTGCCCCTTCTACTTGTGGTGTCAGTTTTTTATTTTTTAATCTTTATTGTAAAAAAATAAAATTTTTATTGTTGAAAGTATTACATATATCCCCTTCCCCACTCCCTCAATTGATCCCTTTTAACCCATCTCCATCTCCTGCTCCAGGCCTTCACCACATATGAACATAGGGGTGTGTACATTATTTCTGATTGGTGTTTTGGATTTCTTAGGCTATATTCCTAGAAGTGGGATCACTGGGTCAAATGGTGGTTCCATATTTAATTTTTTGAGGAAACCCCAATAGTGTTTTCCATAATGGCCACACCAGTCTGCATTCCCAACAGCAGTGTACTAGGGTTCCCTTTTCCCAATAGCAGTGTACTAGGGTTCACAGGTGTGAAGTGATATTGTTTTAATTTGCATCTCTTTGATGATCAGTGACTTTGAGCATTTTTTCATATGTCTCTTGGCCATCTGTATGTCCGCTTTGGAGAAGTATCTATTTAGATCCTTTGTCCATTTTTTAATTGGATTGGTTATCTTCCTTTTGTTAAGTTGTATGAGTTCCTTATATATTTTGGATATTAAACCTTTATCTGATGTTGCATTGCCAACAGTGCCAACTATTCCCATATAGTGGGCTCCATTTTCACTTCTTTCTCAATGGAGAGATTTGGTGTTACTATCTCAATCAAATGATCAGACTTACCTTCTAACATGGATCAGACATTATGTGCTAATTCTTAATGTGATGCAATAAGAAGTATATTACATCACCTAGGTGGTATACTTGCTAAATATGTTATACCTGAGTCAAACCATGAAGAGACAACCAGTCAAATCAATTATAGAAAATTCTATAAGATAACCAGGCTGAATTCTTTTTAAAAAGTCAGTATCCTGAAAAACAAAATCAAAGGCAGGGGGATACTTCTGGTCAAGAGATAAAGAGACCAACCCTGACCGGTTTGGCTCAGTGGATAGAGCATCTGTCTGCGGACTCAAGGGTCCCAGGTTCGATTCCAGTCAGGGGCATGTACCTTGCTTGCAGGTGCATCCCCGGTGGGGGGTGTGCGGGAGGCAGCTGATTGATGTTTCACTCTCATCAATGTTTCTAGCTCTCTGTCCTTTTTCCTTCCTCTCTGTAAAAAATCAATAAAATATATATATTTTTTAAAAAAGAGATTAAAGAGACATAAAAACAATATGCACATGTAAACCTTGTTTGGATCCTGAATTGGAAAAAAAAATCCATAAAATCTATTTTGGGGGGCCATTGAGGAAATTTAGGTATGGATTGTAAATGAGATATTATTGAACTAATATAAAATTTTTGATGTGATAATGATATTATATCAGGAGAGTACACTTATTCTTAGAAGATGCTGAAATATTTAGGGATAAAGTATTGTCACATCTTCATCTTATTTTCAAACACTTCAGCAAAATTAATAAAACCAATGTGGAAATGTTAATAACTGGTATATCTAGGTAAAAGGTATACATAAAAGTTTTTGTCATATAATTTTACTTTTCTGCAGGTTTGAAATTTTTCAAAATAAAAAGTTGGAGAAACATTCTTAGCTCTTCCATTTGAGTTACTCATTCTCAGATAAGTTTTTAATTCATTCAATACAAATTTATTTAGCACCTACTGTTACATACTCTTATAGGTTACTGGGGAATGGTAATGAATTAAATAGATTGTTTGCTAACTTGTTTCCTTAATCATAAGCAGAGATACAGTAATAGCACCTCCACATAAGCTAATGCTTGTTGTGGAGTAGACACTCAATAAATATTAACTACTATAATTCAACTTTGTCTATTGTTGACCTACTTCTATCCATTTGACCTTTGGTCTTTCAACTGTACTCTAAATAAAAAGGCATAATCCTCCATCTTATTATTCTTATTTTTGTTAATATTATTATGCATTTGAAGTTTTGGAGAGAAGATATAGAAAGTCAAAACAAAGATAAGGTGGTTAGGGGTTATATTTTTCTAATTAGGCTTGTATATATGTGACTATTTTAAGGTTTAAAGTTTATATTCATATAGATTTTATTGATGATTATGTCCTGGTCTAAGATTGGGTTACAAGGTAGAAGCAATTAAAAAAAGGTTTCTAAATTTTAAAAAAAAGTAGATATTGAACTGATTAAATACTTAAAAACATTGGAAATTCTAATAATCTTGTCTCTGTTACAAACTGTGTATATTTAACACGTTATTTTTTCTATGTAAGGATTAAGAGCACTCCTCCCACATTACTCCACCCACTCATGTTTTCAAACGCTAATGGCGCGGTCTGATAAATGCACACTTCATTGCAAGCCCATCCCATAAAATTTATCTCTGAGGTCCAAAACTTCCCTTTCAGTGTAGACTGAGATCATAGCTCATAACTTATCACACCAAGAATTACGGAAATGCAATAATACTACAAAGACAAAAACTTAAAATTGATAGGGGTGACCCAATAATTAAAAGTAGTACGTGATACATTTGGGTGAAGTGTATTTTCAAGTGTTTATTAAAAAAAACCAAAACAGAATATTTCTACTTTCTGATTTTTCTCTTACAACTTTAGAGCATATCAAAACAATTATTCATATATTAGCATTAATATCAAGCATACCCTATATCTTCTGAGTTTTACATTGTATTTCAATACTTGTCTACTAACAATATAGTAAGTTGTTTTTATTATATATTCTGGGTAGAATTAAAATAAATAACACACAAATAATTTAATATTTTTTATGGAATACCTACTATGTTCCAGGCTTTGGGAACACAAAAATAAATAAATGGTCCCTGCCATCAAAAATCTCACAGTTTAAAGGGGGAGACAGACAGATAAACAGACAAATTTAATGTAGCGTGGCAGCCTTGAGAATGGCATGCACAAAGAACTATGGGGAACCTTCAGAGGGCCACTTAATCCAGAATGGTAGAAGTTAGGGATGGTGTCCAGATCAAGATGATAAGTTTTACAAAAGAGGTTGCCAAGAAAAGAATGAATGGGGGAGGGGGTGATAGGAAGCACATTCCTAAAGAGGGGGTTGCCAAATAGTCTTAGAGACTGGACTGCCTGATCTTTAAGGCCCCTTCCAACTCTAAGAAGACGATAAGAGACAAGCACTCATCCCCTGCTTGATTCAACAAAGAGAATTTGTAGAGAATGGGGCATCTTTCTGATATTTGCCTATTTGTTAAACACTGGTTTCCTGGATCCTTATTTTTCATGCTATAGAGCACAGTGTAAGAAGAAAACCCCATCCTAACTAAAATCTTTTGTAGACAGACACCTTCTACTATGGTGCTGGCCACAGATTCAGAATGAACAATCTGGTAGAGTGTATACCATGGCACCTACTTTTAAGAAAAAGAGAACAAACATTAAATTAAAGGTTACTGGAAAGCTATAAACTTTAACAAAGTCAGGTATTTAGGGTTCTCTGAAACAATATTTTTCTTCTACATGTGGAGAAAACAAAAAGGAGCTGACCTTTGTCTTAGTTATCTATGAGTAAAACACTAGATGGTGCTATAAGATGGGCAGAAAGAGAGCTTTGCTAAGAAAAATAGAATGGCAGTTCTGATGGTAGTTAAGCATTCTGAATATTTTCCATAACTCTTCAGTCTCAGAACAAGTTTTAGCCCCATGGTCAGATTAATTTGAAACTAAACCACAAATCTAGCACATTTTATAATGGTTTCAATGTTTATCAGTTCAATCCGATTTCACTGAAATGGAAAACTTAAAGTTATTGAAATATAAATTTACTATACATTTAAACATATTGCTATTAATTTAATTTAGGTTATCTTCCCATGAGCCTAGTTATGACTACTATTCAATGATCTCTAAGACAGCTTCTTCAAATGGTTTCCTGAATTTTTGAATTATTATTAATCAGAAAATGCCAAACTCTCTTATCATTCAAGTACCACAATATACTGACACAAATACATGAAACAATACATTTTGGAATTACTCTACTGGCACATCATTTCTTATATAAAAAACATTTCATGATTTGTCACGTTACATTAAAACCAGAAAAATATTTTTTACTGAAGTGGCAAGTAAAAACAAAGCTTTACTTTTACAATATTTTCTATTTTTAAATGTTAAATATTTTAAAAGGCACATAACAACAACAACAACAAAAAAGAATGGGTAAAGAGATACCTTTTGCAACCTAAGAGTCATTTTAGGTTTAAATTCTCACAGTTATGAAATCTGTTTGTGATTTGGTCTTTTCAGTTCTGCTTCTAGAATTTCCCCCCACGTTTCTGCATCCATTGGGCACATGATTGTTTCTGGTAGGCTAATAGGAGAACATATGTTGCTGTATCTGCCACTTAGCCATCCAAGTTTCACTTGACTCTTCTGGTAATTCCTCAGTAGTATGTCCTGAAAGAGGCAAAGCAGCATCACAGAAGGTAGTAGGTTGCTGCCTGATGAGATGAGTTTGTTTGAAACCAGAGAAGCTGATTGACAGGGCTGAAAAGAAGATTAAATTTTTACACTGATATACACATATACTACTAAATTTGTGTGTGTGTGTGTGTGTGTGTGTGTGTGTGTATACAGTGTGAACCATAGAGTTTGCTGGGAGTTTTGGATAATAAGAAGTGAAAAGAAGTAGCCACTTTCCTTCTGGCTAACAGAGGAAAATGCCTTAATTTAAGATTGAAAAAATGTTAAAGGATGGATGGGAGATAGTATGGGTTGCAGGAAAAGAATAATAATTCAACTTTAAGTTCAAAAGTCAACAAACACACTTGAATGTCATTCTGTATATGGAATCCTACCTCATCCAAGCAGAAAGCAGAGTTTGGTTCACACCTACCACCGTGTACTTAAGAATACTGCAGACCACAAAAATTATACTTACCCTCCAGGAATAACCGCTTTTCCGATCATCATCTACTTCTCTTCTGCACACAGCTCGTACAGCCAAGCAATGAGGTTTCCATAAGCGGTCATTGTTTCTTATTGTGGCAAACCAGCTCATGCATGTCATTGAAGCCCTGCACAAACTCTGAATGTCCAGCTGACTGAATATGTATAAAGTAACTTCTTGAGGCAGCCACATAAAAAAGTTATTTTGATTCATTTTTTTCCTTCTCAGTATCCACAGAGTTCAAGTCTATATCAGAAACTCTTGAATTATGGTTCCTCTTGAAGTTATTCTGCATAGCTTGATGTTTTAGTTAATTATCTGCATAGGTAATCTAAAAGGCAGAGTTTAAACTTATTCAGTCTCTTCAGTTCAGACTATGGGTCCCACTCTGAGCCAGGTAACTGTTTGGGCATGATTTTAAAAACCTTAACTTTCTTGACTTGAGCTTTTCAATCTGTAAAATGAGGTCAAAAATGGTCTTCACGTGTATGTCCTTGCTAGGATTAACAAGGAAAACGTGTGAATCATCTAGTTTCACATCTGAATTGCACACTGGGGATACTGGACAAATGTTACTTCTCGTCTTCTTTTTAACATTGTTAGTAAATGGGTTTTCTAGTAAACATGTGTCTTTCTGCTTGCTCCCAAAGAACATTATCTTAAAAAAGACTATGATTTATTGAGTTTAGTAGAAATGCCTATTGTGAGAACACATTCCAACTACTTATTGAAAATAGCTTCAAAATGTGTAGGATTCAATTCTATTAAGCTCCTGAATACTCACTGTCTGTGGGAACTGATGCCTTGTCATTAAGGTCTTCACCTACAATTTGCAACCTCATCATAAACCTGATGGATATTTAGCAGTTTATATAAGAACTAGAGGCCCGGTGCACAAAAATTTGTGCACTCGGGAAGGGGAAAGGGGGTCCCTCAGCCTGGCCTGTGCCCTCTCGCAGTCTGGGACCCCTCAGGGGATGACCACCTGCTGGCTTAGGCCCACTCCCTGGGGGATTGGGCCTAAGATGGCAATCAGACATCCCTCTGGCAGCCCGGCAGCCCTTGGGGGATGTCCACTTGCCAGCAGGGAGGAGGCCTAAACTGCAGTCGGACATCCTTAGTGCTGCTGAGGAGGCAGCAAAGGCTCCCACCACCACCGCTGTACTGGCAGCCATCAGCCTGGCTTGTGGCTGAACAGAGCTCCTCCCATGTGAGAGCGCCCTGACCACCAGAGGGCAGCTCCTGCATTGAGCGTCTGCCCCGTTGTGGTCAGTGTGACCACACATTCCCAGTCCTTCTGCTGTTAGGGTCAGTTTGCATATTACCCTTTTACTATATAGGATAGAGGCCTGGTGCATGGGTGGGGGCCGGCTGGTTTGCCCTGAAGGGTGTCCCGGATCAGGGTGGGGGTCCCCACTGGGGTTCCTGGCCAGTCTGGGTGAGGGCTGTTTTCAGGCTGGCGGGTGACTGAAGCTCCCAACCTCTCCTTTTTTTCTTTTTCTTTTTCTTTTTTATTCTGGGATTTATTTACCTTCTATGGCTTTCACTGGAACTGAGAGCCGGCTTTAGCTCTGAGGCTTGGCTCCAGCTCTGAGACCTTGGCTGCTGAAAGCAGGTATCTGGATTTATTTACCTTCTATAATTGAAACACTGTTGCAGCTCCAGCTCTGAGGCCGGCTGGCTGAAAGCAGGTTTCTGGGGTTTGTTTAGCTTCTATAATTGCAACATTGTTTCTTAGAGTGCAGCTCAGAGGCCGGTGGGGAACCTTGGCTTCCTCCATCACTGGAGCAAGCAAGCCTCCTGTTCGCTTCAGCTGCCTGGCTGCCGCTGCCATCTTGGTTGGCAGTTAATTTGCATATCACCCTAATTAGCCAATGGGAAGAGTAGTGAAGTTACGGTTAATTATCATGTTTCTCTATTATTAGATAGGATTGTTTATCAACTTGTACCTAATGGGTAGGTGCTCACATTAGACACAGATACTATCTGAAATGGATAAGAGGTTGAGGTCAGGGTTACAACGACACAAAGTCTCAAATATTCAATTCCATGATAAGATGAGTGTTTTAGAAATGGCCTCGTGAAGCTATCCTACTTGCACAATTAATTATAAACCAAGGATAATAATCACTGAGGCAATCAAGCACCAGTGACCAACCACTATAATGTTTATTATTCAGTTAGGTACAGCATGTAACTACTGATTGGGTGGTGAACTCACAATACCATATACAGATAATATATTATAGAATTGTACCCCTGGAACCTATATAATTTTATTGACCAATGTCACCCCAATAAATTCAATAAAATATTGAAAATAAATAAATACACAAAAACTAATCTTGTACCTTTATTTCTACCAATTACTATATTGAAAGTGTCCTGTATAAATGTAATTATAAGTTAAGCTAATGCATAAAGTATTTTTTTTTTTCCTAACTGAAAAAAAAGTCCAGTTTTGGCTAATTTACCTGAGGCGCACGGTGCAGGCTTCCAAAATCAGTTGAAATAGCATGGAGCTATTTTTGCATATGAAGACAGCTTATACTTACTTAAAATTAGTTTATTTCATTTAGCACTTACTTGTATAATAGGGATTGATGGTGTTGGAGGAGTTTGAGATACAGCTAAATATTTCTTTAACTTAGCTCATGACAATTCCCCATTTCCAAATGAACTATTCACCTACATGTTCTGGACGTACCAAGGTCACAGTTGCTCCCGTTCAGTTGGTTGTTTATAATCCAAAGTAACTATGCTGGCGAGAGTTTTAATGCCTGTTTCAACAGAGGACTTCCTCTTGAGGCTTTGGGGAAGTAAAAAAACCAAAGAGGTAAAAACAAGATTTATGAGTCATCCCCAAGTTTTTGCCATGCACCACCCCTCCCGTCTCATCATCAATACAAACCAAAGCCAAATTACCATATTCTTGAAAAGAATCTCATATTAGGAGAACACTGCTATTTGTTACTACTTCCAGGATCTCACTGGGGAATAAAATGCGCCTTCTCATTAGTTACTCCACAGGAGGCAGAAAAAGGCTTTTGAATTTGTGAGGTTCCTAAAATCCCACTAGACATCTTTCTTATGAGTCCAGTTTTGCCTGGATGCCTAGAAAACTATCCCCTTTCTGCCTGTTCCTTACGAACCAAACTGCCGAATTACCTCTCGAGTTAGGGAAGGGCTCGCCCCCGTTCAGGTGTCACTCGGACGGAGATGGATCCGGAGGCAGGACAGACCTGGCCGCGGGCGCCTCCCGGCTCTCGGGAAGCCCCCCACCCTGTCCAGACCCTGTAAGTCGGAAGAAGTGACCTCGCGTTCCCTCTGAGCCCCTCTTTTTGCGTGCCCCACGCAGGCTGCAGCTGACAGCTCAAAGAACACAGCTGACAATAACAGCTCTGAGCACCGGCTGTCACTTCAGCTCTGCGGCGCTGAGCGGAGGCGGCGCTGGCGCAGGGGCCACGTCCCCTAGACAGCCGGCCGGATGCTGGCTGGACGGGAAGGAATGACCTTACCTGCTGGAAGGTGCCGGCTTCTCCTCCAGCGGTTTAAATCCTCTGGCCACAGAATCCCATCCCTGAGTCCCCCTGGCCCCGCCCACTCTAGCCCGTCCTTGCTGACTCTGATTTCGCGTAGGCATGAAGAGGAGCGCGCATTGCCTTTTGGGATCGGTAGTTTTACTAGGGCGTCTCCGCTGAGCCAGGCAGGAGAAGGACAGCGCGACGGACTACAAGATCCGGCGTCCTCCCAGCCAGGTGAGCGATGGACGGTGGGAGGGGGAAGGGGACGGGTTCAACCAGGGTTTTAAACAGTAGTTGGAGTACAGGCGGAGGGGGAATCCTCGGTTGCGTCATTGGTCCGATTGGAGAGGCAAGAATCAGGACAAGTCTCTCCAGCCCCACCTGGGACACGTCGCTGGACACGTCGCTCGGGCCCCAGCTGCGGGAGAACTTGACACACCCCGGCCAATTCCAGCTCCCCTCCCCGCCCCGTGTTTTTCCGGGGGGCCTGTCCAGGCTCCGCGCGTGTCCCTGGAAGGCGGAAACGGCTGCGGGGACCCTCTCCTGGCGGAGGGGCCTGATCCTCGCCGCCATGTCCGGGGGCTTTGAGCTGCAGCCGCGGGACGGCGGCCCCCGGGTGGCGCTGGCGCCCGGGGAGACGGTGATCGGCCGCGGGCCGCTGCTGGGAGTAAGTGTGCGAGGGCTCGGCCGGACCCGAGAGCCGTGCAGCGAACGATCTCGCTCGCTTCTGCGGCCCTTTCTCTCCTGAACCTGTTCCCCACCACGCCGGCCATGTCTGGATTTTAAAAGTTTGGGGGCAGCACGTTTTTCACTCAGTCCACTCACACACGTTTCCCTTATGTTGCCTTTAAAAAGCACGGACTTGAGTTATCATCATTATCATCTCATCCGGTGGTCGGCAAACTGTGGCCCTGGGTCCAAATCCAGCCTGTTTGGATGGGCCTGCGTCCTAAGAACTTTAAGTTTTAAAGTGGAAAATGTAAACAAACAAAGAACCTGTTAGCCTTTCAGGGGAATAATTGCTCCAAGGGCTGTGGCTATTGCCTCTTGACTTGACAAACCACAATATTTACACTAGTTTCTGGCTCTTTATAGAAAAAAAGTTTGCCAACCCCTGAATTTATCTTTTCTAGAATAATTTCTTTTACGTTTTTGGCCTCTTTTGTGTGACTGATGGCCTCACTTTTATCGGAATAGTCTTTCAGTAGCTAACCCTTATGGGGTGTGTAGTGTTGCAGGCATACCAAGTTCTGTAATCTTTTCAAAACCATGGGAGTTAGGTGCTCTTTTTATCCTTATTGTTCAGATGAGAAAAATGAGTTGTAGATCGGTTATTTAAAGGCCACATGTAAGGTTTTGGACACAAAGTGGCACTAAGCTGTTTAATCTCCACCCTCTCTGGGATGTTTAAGAATTAGAAAAGTGGTCTGTTGCATTCTGAAATTTTGTAGCTCTCCTTCTAAATACTAGTACTTGCATGTTTTCTTAATCGTTAACATTTCTTTTTTAGTGCCCACTTTGTGCAACACATTCTGTAGACTCTAGCACTGTGGGGCATCCAAATATGAGACATGGGTTGATGCCCTCTAGTTTTTCTTGGACGGTGGAGACAAACCTGTGCCCGTGGGGTAATGCCAGGGAGTAATGGGTATGGACTGTTATCCTGGTTAACCTCCAGTGTCTAAATGGAACCATTGGTATTAGCCCTAGAACCCTTCTCCAAGCAGGAAAAGTGAGAAGGAAGTCAGTCCTAAAGGTGTGTGTGTGTGTGTGTTTAGTAAGGTTAAGTAAGAAAGTTGAAATTCACCTGTTGTTTATTTTTATTTTTTTACCTTGCAAGTCATTACTTAAATGTTTAAATAACATTGATACTTTTTGCCACAATTTATTAAGCTGTACAAACATTTGAAGGAACTGCCTGGGAGGTTTGTCGTCTACCCACCCTTTTCTCTCCTCTTCCTTCTTCCCTATTTCTATCTCTCCCTCTATCCATTTTATCTATCTATCATCTATCTATCTATCTATCTATCTAATCTAAGTTAGGAACTTAGCAGAGTATGTGCTTCATCTAGATCTTTTGACTGGTGACTAATTAGTTTTTTTTTTGCTTAACAAATTATATCACCAATGCAGAGTCCTATGGATCTAGTTAAAAGATGGGTGAGTTTTAGGCCTATGTTTCATAAACATGTAAGTTGCAGACCCTTTCACCATTTGTAGTTTGATCTTTTGTGTTCTAGGTTTGTTATTGTGATACTAGAGGCCCGGTGCACAAAAATTTGTGCACCTGGGGTGGGGGTGGGGGTGGAGGTGGGGGGGAGTCCCTCAGCCTGGCCTATGCTCTCTTGCGGTCTGGGACCCCTCAGAGGATGTCCACCTGCTGGCTTAGGCCCGCTCCCTTGGGGATTGGGCCCAAGCTGACAGTCAGACATCCCTCGGTGGATGTCCACTTGCCAGCGAGGAGCAGGCCTAAGCTGCAGTCGAACCTCCTTAGCGCTGCTGAGGAGGTGGGAGAGGCTCTCACCACCACTGCTGTACTGGCAGCCATCAGCCTGGCTTGTGGCTGAGCAGAGCTCCCCCTGTGGGAGCGCACTGACCACCAGGGGGCAGCTCTTGCATTGAGTGTCTGCCCCCTGGTGGTCAGTGTGTGTTATAGTGACTAGTCATTCCCAGTCCTTCTGCTATTAGGGTCAATTTGCATATTACCCTTTTATTATATAGGATAGAGGCCAGGTGCATGGGTGGAGGCCGACTGGTTTGCCCTGAAGGGTGTCCTGGATCAGGGTGGGGTTCCCGCTGGGGGCCTCGCCAGCCTGGGTGAGGGACTGATGGGTGTTTGCAGGCTGCCCAAACCCTCTTCAGGGTGGGGGTCCCCTCTGGGGTGCCTGGCCAGCCTGGGTGAGGGGCTGAGGGCCGTTTTCAGGCTGCCCAAACCCCCTTCAGGGTGGGGGTCCCCACTGCGTGCCTGGCCAGCCTGGATGAGAGCTGATGGCTGTTTTCAGACTGACCAAGCCCCCTGGCGACTGAAGCTCCCAGCCTTTCCTTTTTTTTTGTTTTTTTATTCACTCCAGCTCCGTGGCCATGGCGACTGGAAGCAGGTATCTGGGGTTTATTTACCTTCTATAATTGAAACTTTGTTGCTTTTGAGTGGAGCTCAGAGCTGGCTGCGGCAGGCTGGCTTCCTCCATCACTGGAGCAAGCAAGCCTCCTGCTCGCTCCAGCTCTGTGGCTGGTGGCCACCATCTTGGTTGGGCTAATTTGCATATAGTAGCTCTGATTGGCTGGTGGGTGCTTAAGGCATAGGGAAGGTACAGTCAATTTGCATGTTTGTCTATTATTAGGTAAGATGAGCCTATTTGACTTCTGTTTTTGAAAATTATAAGGAGTAGGGGAGAAACCAAATTGCAGCTGAGAACGCCAGTGTCTTTTTCAATCGGGAGGGAGTCCAAGCTCCTGACGGCCCTGACTCCAGATCCTGGTGAGTCTCTGGGGACCCAGACTCATATGGGGAGAAACTGGACTGTCTGGCAGTGGGCGGAACTCAAGGGCGGCTTTCTCTCAGAGGTGCTTGCAGCAATTACCGGGACACTGAGACCTGGGGGCCTCTTAGGGCAGGACTGAGGAGCAGCCATAGCTGTTTGCTCCGCCCTGTTGATTCCCTGAAACCCCCCCCACACCTAAGCTGCGAGCAGAGGCTTTTGCATATGAATGGGCTGGCCCTTTGAGTTCTAAAATTACCTAACAAACTGCAGCTGGGTCAGAGAGACCCAGAACATCCAAAAAAAGGCTTAAGGCCCCACAGCAGCTTGCATTGCTTCACAGCTGGGCCTCATCTGAGCACCTCCAAACCCCAAACAAGGAAGAGGAATCTGCAGATCTCTCCATAGCTCCTGCTGGGTAGCCTCAGGCAGAGGCTAAATTAGCACCTGCTTAGAGATCCAAGAGCCCGTGTACCTAGTGGTCAGAGTGGGATCATCCAGATTACAGCTCCTCAGATCCATAAGGGACACACTCAGGGGGCAGATTCAGTGAGCACCAATGCCCCACTGAAGCAAGTCTTGCCCCATAAGGGTGTCTTCAGCACAGAAGTTCTCCCACTGCAGACACAGCTGATTATCACAGACCATTGGCCTGGATGTCAATTCCTCCCAGTGATACCAACAACAACCAAAGCTTAACTACAACAAGACTGAGCACAAAGCCCACAAAGGGGTGCACCAAGAGTGTCCACCTCAGATAATTGGGGAGGCTGAGCCACTGGCCCCTATAGGACACCTAGCACACAAAGCCACTCTACCAACACAGGGAAGCATAAAAAATGCGCAAAGAAAGAGATCACAAATGACAGAAATGGAGGAAAGCAAACTACTGGATATAGAGTTCAAAACCACGGTTATAAGGTTTTTCAAGAATTTTCTAGAAACTGCTGATAAATTTAGTGAGACCTTCGAGGATATGAAAAAGGACCAACTAGAAATTAAGCATACACTGACTGAAATAAAGAATAATATACAGAGTTCCAAAAGCAGACTAGAGGATCCCAAGAATCAAGTAAAAGATTTGAAATATGAAGAAGCAAAAAACACCCAACCGAAAAAGCAAAAAGAAAAAAGAATCCAAAGATATGAAGATAGTGTAAGGAGCCTCTGGGACAACTTCAAACGTACCAACATACGAATTATAGGGGTGCCAGAAGAAGAGAGAGAGCAAGATATTAAAAACCTATTTGAAGAAATAATGAGAGAAAACTTCCCCTACCTGCTGAAAGAAATAGACTTGCAAGTCCAGGAAGTGCAGAGAACCCCAAACAAAAGGAATCCAAAGAGGACCACACCAAGACACATCATAATTAAAATGCCAAGAACAAAAAACAAAGAGAGAATCTTAAAAGCAGCAAGAGAAAATAAGACAGTTACTGACAAGGGAGCACCCATATGACTGTCAGCTGATTTCTCAACAGATACTATGCAGGCCAGAAGGGAGTGGCAAGAAATATTCAAAGTGATGAATAGCAAGAACCTACAACCAAGATTACTTTATCCAGCAAAGCTATCATTCAGAATTGAAGGTCAGATAAAGAGCTTCACTGATAAGAAAAAGCTAAAGGAGTTCATCACCACCAAACCAGTACTATATGAAATGCTGAAAGGTATTCTTTAAGAAGGGGAAGAAGAAGAAAAAGGCAAAGATAAAAATTATGAACAACAATTACATGTCTATCAACAAGTGAATCTAAAAATCAAGTGAATAAAAAATCTGATGAACAGAGTAAACTGGTGAATATAATAGAATCAGGGGCATAGAAAGGGAGTGGACTGACAATTCTCGGGGGGGTAAGGGGTGTGGGGGTGGGGGAAGAGACTGGACAAAAATTGTACACCTATGGATGAGGACAGTGGGGGCGGGTAAGGGCAGAGGGTGGGGTGGGAACTGGGTGCAGGGGAGTTATGGGGGGGGGAAGAGGAACAACTGTAATAATCTGAACAATAAAGATTTATTAAAAAATAAAAATAAATATGTGTTCAAAAAGAAAATGGTAAGGAGTAGAAAGTCAATTATCTGGCCTGGATTTTGCTTTTCCTTTTGAAAGCAAAATCCACTTATGGGATTCTATTGCCAAATTTGGCAGGCATTAGAAGTGCCTATGAACAATATCCTAAATGCATTGAAGGGAAAATTTGAAGAACTAACAAATCATCTGTGGTTTTTAAGATTTGGGAGCTGATAGACACATGTATTTCTTCTCTGTAGTGGTTAACACTCAACTTGAGGGTTGCTTTTTCAAACAATAGCAATTCCAGTAAGGTGAGGTTTATTTTTTCCTTTTTTCTTTTGGTAGTATGAGAGAGCAAAAACTTAGTTTTAAGTGGAATAACTCAGGAAGTTAATTGTAAATTCGCATCTACCTGAAATGATCTATAATAATAAGAGTGTAATATATTAATTAGACCAGGCAGCCAAACGACCTTCCAGATGTCATTCCAGAGGTCCTTCTGGACGAAGCCATGGCAGAGGCGGTGAGGGGTGATCAGGCAGGCACGCAGAGGGTTTAGGGGTGATCACGCAGGCAGGCGAGTGGTTAGGGGCGATCAGGCAGGCAGGAAGAGGTGGTTAGGGGTGATCAGGCAGGCGGGTGAGTGGTTAGGGGTGATCAGGCAGGAAGGTGAGAAATTAGAGGTGATTAGGCAGGCAGAGTGGTTAGGGGCAATCAGGCAGACAGGTGAGCAGTTAGGGACAATCAGGAAGGCAGGCAGAGGTGGTTAGTGGCAGTCAGGCAGGTGGACAAGTAGATAGGGATGATCAGGCAGTCAGGCAGAGGGTTTAGGGGCAATCAGGCAGGCAGGCAGAGGTGGTTAGGGGGAGTCAGGCAGGCAGGCAAGTGGTTAGGGGCGATCAGCAGGCTGGTGAGCAGTTAGGAGCCAGGCAAGAGGTTAGGAGCCAGCAGTCCCAGATTGTGAGAGGGATGTCTGACTGCCTCTAAGGATCGGGCCTAAACCTGTAGTTGGACATTCTTCAAGGGGTCCCAGATTGCAAGTGGGTACAGGCCTGGCTGAGGGACCCTTCGTCACCCCCCACACGAATTTCCTGCACTGGGCCTCTAGTATTGGATAATTGGATAAGTGTTGACTATACTTATGGGATAATCATTACAACGATGATCCCATTTAACTTTTTACAGACATTACTTTTATAGCATTTATTAGTTTTCTTTCTCTTTTTGTAAAGGCTTTATTTTGTAAAGCAGTTTTAGGCAGAATTGAATTGAAAGTACAGAGTCCCATCTACCTCTGCCCCCCACCCCCATCTGCAGCCTCCCCCACTATCAACATCCTGTACGACAGTGGTATGTTCTATAAACTTATATTGACATGTCATTATCGCCCAAATAGTTTACAGTAGGGTTCAGTCTTTGTGTACATTCTATGGGTTTTGACAAATGTGTAATTACATGTATCCACCATTGTAGTACCACACAGAATAGTTTTACTGTCTGGAGAATCCTCTGTGCTCTGTCTATTCATCCTTCCTTTCCCTCCCAACCCCTGGCAACTACTGAACTTTTCACTGTCTCTATAGTTATACCTTTTGCAGAATATCCTATCATTGGAATCATGCAGTATGCATATGTGGCTTCTTTTACTTAGTAATATGTACTTAAGGTTCCATAGCTTTTCATGGCTTTTTAATGATGAGTAATATTCCATTGTCTGGATGTTCTATAGTTTATCCATTTACCTACTGAAAGACATCTTGGTTACTTCCAAGTTTGACAGTTATGACAAAGGCTGTTTTAAACATCTATGCACAGGATTGTATGGTAAGAATGTATTTAGTTTTGTAAGAAACTGACAACTGTCTTCCAAAGTGGCTGTACCATTTTGCATTTCTACCAGCAATGAATGAGAGTTCCCGTCCGAAATCTTCATCAGAGTTTGGTATTGTCAGTGTTTTGGCTTTGGGCCTTCTGGTAGGTGTGTAGTGAATTACTTTTCTTATGTATATAAAAATTATCATCTGCCTTTTTTTTCATATGCCTTCATACCTCTGTTCAAACTCCTTTCTCTGGTAACTTGATTCCATAGTGGTTTCTGAATATCTGTATTTTTAAAAAGCTTTGAAGATGATTCTATTATGAAACCGGAGTTCAACACCACTTCTAGACACACTATGAAGGATGCTTGGCACAGAATAGGTCTTTAAGAAAGGTCTGCTGAACTGAACTAAATAAGTAACAATTAAGAAACTTTAATTCACCAAAGTCTCAAATGAAGATTTAAATGCAGTTTGTCCTCCTAAGCTTTTCTTATGCATTTACTCACTATGTTGTCTCTGTCATAATATATTGATGATGAAGATGATGTTCTCACACTTGTATAGCATTCACTCTGCAAGCTGCATTGCAAGCCGAACAGGTTAGGTGAGTTGAAATTTCAACAGGAGCAAGTCAGCACATTTCCATCATATTGGCTAACAGTTCAGCAGCCTTGACTTAGGAGATCAGAAAGTATTGGATTTTACTTTTAAAATCTACATGATCCACATTTCATCAGTGTTGTAGATTAAATAGGTATTTGTGAGATAGCCTGATAACCTGACCATTTACCCTGTTATTCTTATGGAAAAGTATATTCACAAATTTCAAAAAACTACTTCACCTCCAGTATACTAATAACCTTTGTAAGCTTATTTGTAAATTGGAGTCTGCCTAGAGAGCTTATGGCCAAAATCAAGTATATTTTCTCAAAGTTGTCCTTTCATTTTTTTAAAATATATATATTTCTATTGATTTCAGAGAGGAAGGGAGAGGGAGAAAGAGATGGAAACATCAGTTATTGGCGCCTCCTGCACGCCCCCTCTTGGGGATTGTGCCTGCAACCTGCATGTTCCCTGACTGGGAATTGAACCAGGACCTCCTGGTTCATAGGTGGATACTCAACCGCTGAGCCACACCGAGCAGGCCAAAGTTGTCTTTTCTTAATATCAGAAATTGGACTCGGGTAAATTCCAAGTGAAATCATAAACATCTTATGTCAATTAACTTTTGCTCTTATGAGGAATAAGATAAACTAATGTAAAGTTATGATTGAGTTTCAGTGTTGGTGATTGAGCTTTGGGGTGTATGCTGGACCCGATACTGGGAAGCTCTCTAGATAAGAAAACTTTATGGCTTGGAGACTGCTTTATTGTAGCCAGCCTGTTCAATTCAGGTCTTAATTTTAGATTTTATTGACTTTACACATGCAAACACGCACACACACACACACATACACACACACTGAGGAATTTTATGCAAATCATGACTAAAATAGATCTTGTGTTTCTTTGGGTTTGTGTATTTTCCCATAACACAAACTCAGATCTCAGGTGGTTTTCTATTTTTCTCTACCATGAAAGTTTGAATTGTTCTATTTTTTATTAGTTGTCGATTGAGCAAACTAGGTAATCTTGTGTGAAAGCACTGAAAACTATAGAGTACTGTACAAGGAAATTTTTATTCTATCCAGGGGTGGGCAAACTTTTTGACTCCAGGGCCACAATGGGTTCTTAAACTGGACCGGAGGGCCGGAACAAAAGCATGGATGGAGTGTTTGTGTGAACTAATATAAATTCAAAGTAAACATCATTACATAAAAGGGTACGGTCTTTTTTTTTTTTTTAGTTTTAGTCATTTCAAACGGGCCGGATCCGGCCGCGGCCGTAGTTTGCCCACAGCTGTCTTAGACCTTAGTGGGCTATGTAATTCATACTCAAAAAACAACACACAAATTTTACCTCTTTTCTGTTCTTACATATATAGGAAGCATGCTATACGGGAACATTGAATTATTGAGTTATATTTGTCTATGATATTCAGAAATTCCTCTGGGAAAATATCTTAAGAAAAATTAACTGGTGTTGGTTTTTCTGTAAATACATATAGGCAAAAATGAAATGAGTGGTACCATTCTATTCTATCTGTTTCAGGGTCCAGTAGCTATTCTGCTTTTACTTTATTTGGGTTTATTTTTAGGATTTTGGAAATAATAAACAAATAGGTTAGAGACCTTGATTCAAAACATCTAAGCATTTCCCCTGGTAGCATAAGAAAATCTTCATTTTGTTTTACTCCAATAAATGCCAAAAATGAATGTGTGGCAAACAAGTCACAAACAGTTCCTTTATGTATTTATGTCTCTGTCTTTTCTTCTGGCACAAACTTTTGATCATAATGCATGAAACATTTAATTCAAAACCAGAAAATAAGAGATAAGGGAACCACATTTGTATCAATACAAAAGTCATATAAAAAGATATCCGTGCCCCCAGTCAAGAAACAACATGAAGAATTTTAGTAATAGGTATTTTTTTTAATTAAATCTTTATTGTTCAGATTATTACAGTTGTTCCTCTTTTTTCCCCCCATAACTCCCCTCCACCCAGTTTCCACCCTACCCTCTGCCCTTACCCTCCCCCCCCCACTGTCCTCATCCATAGGTGTACGATTTTTGTCCAATCTCTTCCTGCATCGCCCCCATCCCTTTCCCCCCCACCCTGAGAATAGTCAGTCCACTCCCTTTCTATGCCCCTGATTCTATTCACCAGTTTACTCTGTTCATCAAATTATTTATTCACTTGATTTTTAGATTCACTTGTTGATAGACATGTAATTGTTGTTCATAATTTGTATCTTTACCTTTTTCTTCTTCTTCCTCTTCTTAAAGGATACCTTTCAGCATTTCATGTAGTACTGGTTTGGTGGTGATGAACTCCTTTAGCTTTTTCTTATCTATGAAGATCTTTATTTGACCTTCAGTTCTGAATGATAGCTTTGCTGGGTAAAGTAATCTTGGTTGTAGGTTCTTGCTATTCATCACTTTGAATATTTCTTGCCACTCCCTTCTGGCCTGCAAAGTTTCTGTTGAGAAATCAGCTGACAGTCGTATGGGTATTCCCTTGTAGGTAACTTGCTGCTTTTAAGATTCTCTCCTTGTCTTTTGCTCTTGGCATTTTAAGTATGATGTGTCTTGGTGTGGTCCTCTTTGGATTCCTTTTGTTTGGGGTTCTCTGCACTTCCTGTTCTTGTAAGTCCATTTCTTTCAGCAGGTAGGGGAAGTTTTCTTTCATTATTTCTTCAAATAGGTTTTCAATATCTTGCTCTCTCTCTTCTTCTGGCACCCCTATAATTCGTATGTTGGTACGTTTGAAGCTGTCCCAGAGGCTCCTTACACTATCATCATATTTTTGGATTCTTTTTTCTTTTTGCTTTTCCAGTTGGGTGTTTTTTGCTTCTTCATATTTCAAATCTTTGACTTGCTTCTTGCGATCCTCTAGTCTGCTGTTGGGAGTTTGTATAATACTCTTTACTTCAGTCAGTGTATGCTTAATTTCTAGTTGGTCCTTTTTCATAACCTTGAGGGCCTCACTAGATTTCTTGAGGGTCTCACTAAGTTTATCGGCAGTCTCACTAGACTTATTGAGGGTCTTACTAAATTTATCAGCAATTTCTAGAAAATTCCTGAAAAACCTTATAAGTGTGGTTTTGAACTCTATATCCAATAGTTTCCTTTCCTCCATTTCTGTCATTTGTGACCTATTTCTTTGTCTCTGCATTTTTTATGCTTCCCTGTGTTCATAGAGTGGCTTTCTGTGCTAGCTGTCCTGTAGGGCCCAGTGGCTCAGCCTCCCCAATTACCTGAGGTAGACACTCTAGGTGCACCCTTTGTGGGCTTTGTGCACAGTCTTTTTGTAGTTAAGCCTTGATTGTAGTAGGTATCACTGGGAGGAATTGACCTCCAGGCCAGTTGGCTGTGAGAATCAGCTGTATCTGCAGTGGGAGAACTTCTGTGCTGGAGACACCTTTCTGGGTCAAGACTTGCTTCAGTGGGGCTTTAGTGCTCACTGAGTCTGCCCCCTGAGTGTGTCCCTTATGGATCTGAGGAGTTGTAATCTGGATGGTCCCACTCTGACCACTGGGTACACTGGCTCTTGGATCTCTAAGGAGGTGCTAATTTAGCTTTTGCCTGAAGCTACCCAGCAGGAGCCCAGCTGTGAAGCAATGCAAGCTGCTGTGGGACCTTGGGCCTTCTTTTGGATGTTCTGGCTTTCTCTGACCCAGCTGCAGTTTTTTAAGTAATTTTAGATTGCAAAGGGTATGGAAAAGCCTTTCATATGCAAAAGCCTCTGCGCACAGCTTGGGTGGGGTGGGGTCTCAGGGGATCAACAGGGTGGAGCACGCAGCTATGGCTGATCCTCAGTCCTACCCTAAGAGGCCCCACGTCTCAGTGTCCCAGTAATCGCTGCAAGCACCTCTGAGAGAAAGCCATTCTGGAGTTCCGACCAATGCCAGACAGTCCAGTTTCTCCCCGTATGAGTCTGGGTCCCCAGAGACTTGCCTGGAACTGGAGTTCAGAGCAGTCAGGAGCTTGAGACTCCCTCCCAATTGAAAAAGACTACTGCGTATTCAGTTGCCAGCCCTTTCCACATGTGCAGCATCCTCAGCTGTGAGCCCTTTCCGCGCGCATCCATACCTCTGCACTTTACTTCCGCACCTACTCTGAGTCTCAGTGTGCTTTTCTCTTTCCTTCTAGTTGTAGAATTTCCACTCAGCCAGCCTTCCTGTGGTTCCCAATGCTGTTCGTTTTGTCTTTTAATTGTATTTTTGAAGTGGTTGTGTGAGACAGCAATTTCAGGTGTTTACCTATGCTACCATCTTGGTTTCGAGGCTTCCAGTAAGAGGTATTTTTATAGTACCTGAAGAAAACTGCTGTCACTTTAGTGCTGCTCATGGAGGAGAGGAGTGACTTCAGCATTAGCCTTCAGCCTGGGTATCTATCAGGGTTTCTTTTCTGAGTTCCTGCCACATGATACCCAATTCTTTTAATAATAAAGTTCTTGTTCTGGAGTACTCAGTTTAGTTAGCTTTTCAGTTTCTTAATATTCTTTCTCTAAATGGCTGAGCATAAATGAATTCGTTATTAGATGTCTAGTATCAACATAACAGTTGCTAAAGTAATGGGTATTAATCATAATTGCTCTTGGCGGTAAGTAATACAAAAGTGTAGATGGCAGCTTAATCAAATAGGTTTTCCTTCCATAATAGAGAATCACAGGGGCAGTCAGTCAGGGCTGGTGCAGCTACTCCAGGAATGGGCTCTTCTGTGCTCCTTGCTCAGCCTTTGCATATGGTTTTCATGTCTGTAGTCGTGGATGGCTGCTGTACTTTGAGGAGTCACATTTAAGCAGGAAGAAAGAAAGGCAGAGGGCAAAAGGTGCATGCCAGTTGAGCCAGGTCCTTTTAATCAGGAAGACAATCTTTCTAGAAGCTCTACTCTGTTTTAAAATATAGATTTTATGGTTTTAATCAGGTATGGTGAGGCCAACTGATCAGGAGATGATTCATTGAGAAGACAATTTATTACTCACAGTTCCCAAGGCAAAGAAGGGTACACCATGCAGGGTCACACCAGAGAACCCTAGGTCAGTGGAAGGCAGAAGGTGGAAAGAGCTTGGGAAACTAGAAGGGAAAGCCTTTATTGTGGCTTTCTGCTGAATGAATGGGCAAGGCAAGGAAGCAGGTTTAGGATGGACTGGTTTGAATAATTTTATTGAGCTGAGGTCCCTTGGGGCTGCCCTTAGTTGTCTGATGCCTAGCCCTGTGCTGATTAGGGCAGTGTAAGAGCCAGGTAAAGCCAGGGGATTGGGGGTAAGGTTTTCAATTGGTTAGTTTGCATATGAAATGTGCACTTACAGGCGAGTCATTTGTTTATTATCTCTAAGAATCCCATAACCCTGGGAGGGGTAGTTCTTTCCTTGTCAGTAATGTCCTAGGTATCAAAGCAGAAGATTCGGAAGCTAGAAAATGTGGTTAAAACACAGTTCCTCTTATATCTTTTGCTAGAACTGTGTTTCTTTGCCATCCATCACTACAAAGAATTATGGACATTTGGACATGTTTAACTGGGCACATTGTTACCTGAATAAATTGGCGTACTATTAGTACTGAAGAAGAAATGAGTAGATATTGATTAAGCAACTAGTAGCATTTGGTACACAGTGTCACAGGGGAAGAATTAGCATCTAAAAAGTATAGGTGTAGTTTAAATTGTGAGTTGCAAATTCAAATGCCACCAGAGGCCAGGTATGCCATAAAGAGTAAGTGGGCTTAGTGGAAGATTACAGGGAGTGCTGGTGAGATGGAGGGTGCATATACTCTTCAAAGTAGAAATGAAAAAACAGTGTGATTTGTGGCCTATTAGGTATCAGTTGTGGTGCCTACTTAAATTAGATGTAATAGAAAGATGCTTATTAATTTTACTGTAGAGACTATAAATAGAAATATACTTTATCATGTTATTTAGCAATCATGTACACTACATTTTCTAGTTAACTTGATGGTAACTCTTAAGTACCAACATTTTTGAAATAGTAGTTATTTTTTCCTGAACTTTTCATTTTGAAAGACTTCAGACCTACAGAAAAGTTGTAAAGAATAGTACAATGAACACACATATATCCTTAACTTAGGTTAACTAATAGTTAACATATTGCCTTATTTACTTTGTCGTTGTCTTTCTTTTTCTTGAACCCGTTGAAAGTATACTACATGTATTATGGCACTTTACCCCTAAGTATGTCAACACGTTTTACCTAAGAACAAGGATGTTTCTACATAAATAGAAAATAAATACACACATTCGAGAAATTTGTAACTGTAATAAATTTTAATATTCCACAATCAGTTTTATCCAACTTTTCCAATAATGTCTTTTTTTATCATTTAAAAGAATTTAGGATCCAATCAAATATTATCTGGTCCTAGCTGGTTTGGTTCAGTGGATTGAGTGTCGGCCGGCAGACTGAAGGGTTCCGGATTTTATTCTGGTCAAGGGCAGGTACCTCAGTTGCAGGCTTGATCCCTGGTCCTGGTCGGGTCACATGCAGGAGGCAGCCAATTGATGTGTCTCTCTCATATCAATGTTTCTCTCTCTGTGTCTCTTCACCTCCCTAACACTCTCTAAAAATAATGAAAAAATATCCTTGGGTGAGGATTCACAACAACATATATATATATATTCTGTAATCTAGACCTGTTCTGTCTTTCATAGCACTAATGCTTTAGGAGTCCAGGCCATTCATTTCATAGAATGCCCACAAGTTTGATTTGAATGATTGTTTCCACATAGTTAGACTCAGGTTAAGCATTCTGGGTAAGAGTATTCCATAGGTGATGTGAACTGGGCGCAGCATGTCAGGAGGCCCAGCTCTTGGTTGTTCTGTTCACCCTGTTGTTATTAGTGTGATGAGTTGGGGAAGGTGGTGTCAGACTTCTCCCAGTGAAGAGGACATATTTCATCAGTTTTTTAAACATATTTCTATTGATTTAAGAGAGGAAGGGAGAGGGAGAGAGAGATAGTAACATCAATGATGAGAGAGAATCATTGATTGGCTGCCTCTGGCATGCCCCCTACTGGGGATTGAGCCTGTAACCCAGGCATGTGCCTTTAACCAGAATCGAACCCAGAACCCTTTAGTCCACAGGCCAGTGCTCTATTCACTGAGCCAAACCAGCTAGGGCTCATATAGATTTTATTGATGAGTATGTCCTGGTCTAAGATTGGGTTATAAACTAGAAGCAATTAAAGAAAGGTTTCTAAATTTATTTTTTAAAATAGTAGATATTGAATTGATTAAATATTTAAAAACACTGGAAATTCCAGTAGCCTTGCCTCTTTTACAAACTGTGTATGCTTAACATGTTATTTTTTCTCTAAGAGCACTCCTCTCACATTACTTTACCCACTCATGTTTTCAAATGCCAAGGGCTTCTTCTGATAAATGTACACTTCATTCTAAGCCCATAAAAATTATCTTTGAGGTCCAAAACTTCCCTTTCAGTGTAGACTGTGATCATAGCTCATAACTATTATACAAAGAATTACTTAAATGCAATAATACTACAAAACCCAAAAATTTAAAATCAATTGGGGTGACCCAATAATTAAAAGTAATAAGTGGCCCTGACCGGTTTGGCTCAGTGGATGGAGCGCCGGCCTGCAGACTGAAGGGTCCCGAGTTCGGTTCCGGCCAAGGGCGTGTGCCTTGATTGCGGGCACATCATCAGTGGGGTGTGTGCAGGAGGCAGCTGATCGATGTTTCTCTCTCATCGATGTTTCTAGCTCTCTATCCCTCTCTCTTCCTCTCTGTAAAAGGATCAATAAAATATATTTTAAAAAAAAGAAAAAAAAAGTAATAAGTGATACATTTGGGTAAAGTGTATTTTCAAGTGTTTATTTAAAAAATAAAGCAAAATATTTCTACTTTTTGATTTTTCTCATACAGCTTTTGAGAAGACTAAAGCAATTATTCATATACTAGAGCAGTGGTTCTCAACCTTCCTAATGCCCCGACCCTTTAATACAGATCCTCATGTTGTGGTGACCCCCAACCATAAAATTATTTTTGTTGCTACTTCATAACTGTAATTTTGCTACTGTTATGAATCGTAATGTAAATATCTGATATGCAGGATGTATTTTCATTGTTACAAATTGAACATAATTAAAGTGTAGTGATTAATAACAAAAACAACATGTAATTATATATGTGTTTTCCGATGGTCTTAGGCGACCCCTGTGAAAGGGCCGTTCAACACCCAAAGGGGTCGCGACCCACAGGTTGAGAACCGCTGTACTAGAGGCCCAGTGCATGAAATACATGCATGGGTGAGGTTCTTAGGCCTGACGGGCGATCAGGGCTGATCATGGCCACGCCAATAGGGGCCCAAAGGACCTAGTGGGGTTGGGAGAAGGAGGTGACTGTCACTGGGCTGGGCGCAGAAGGAATAGACACCAGATGCCAATGCTGCCCTTGGCGCCCCACCACCCTGCGGTTCCCTGCCTCCTTCAACCATCCTTCCCTTGGTGCTGCGCCACCACTGGGGACCTGTTGGTGGGGGGACAGGGTAGGGGGTGAAGGGGGAAGGGCCTGGGCGGTTTCAATCCCGTTTGGAATGTGCAGAAGGCAGCCAATCAATGATTCTCTATCATCATTGATATTTCTATCTCTATTTCCCTCTCTGAAATCAATCAAATATATATTTTTAAAATGCAAGGTTTTTAGAGGAAGAAAGGTCAGGCAAAGGAGCTATTGACAGGAACACTGAGATCTTGCTCACATTTCAAATAGGATAACATTAGGTGGTCCTCAGGGGGTGACAGGTGAGGCGTGGCAGTGGGGGGAGCAGGGCACTGTGGGCTGAGGAAAGGGCTGTAATGACTAGGAATGTCTGTGACAGTGACACCGAGCATGTGTTGGGGCCATCACTGGGATCATTCATCCCGAAGAGGTTTTGATATTGGATGGGAGGAGAAACACGGAGATCAGTGGGCCTTTCTTAGCCTAGAAGGTGTGGCGGGTGGCAGGAGTGGGCTGCCCGGCTTCCCTACAAATGTAAGCACACAGTGTCATTGCGCATGGACCTCAGCCGCCAAATCAATGCCCAGCCAGCCCTGATGGCTATGGCCTGCCAGTCTCTGGCTGTGCTGGGGCGCTATTGGCTGGGGAGGCCGAAGCCACGCCCCCAAGCGCATGTAGTATACCAAGGGGCCGGCAGGAAGTCACAAGCTGGAAGTAGGAGCTGAGGCGGGCTGGCAGCACTGTGTTCACCATGGAGCTGGACGGGGAGCAGCTCTTGGTGCAGCTGGCTTTGGAGTTGGAGGGGCTGCGCTTCCTGCATGTCACCTGCGAGTCCCCCTTATCCCTCAGCACACCAGCCAGGCCTGGAGCCATTCTTCTCAAGGTGGTGGCATAGCCCCCACCCCCTTTTTTTTTTTCTCAGTTTACTTTTTTATTGGAAAGCAAGCTCTGGGCTTGCAGTTCCTGGGGTCCCTGGGCCATAGTGTGCACCTCCAGGTCTCACTGCGCCCTCCTCCCCCTCCTCCTGCATTGAGCGTCTGACCCCTGGTGGTCAGTGAGCATCATAGCAACTGGTCAATCAGTCGTTCTGGTCATTCTGCCATAATGGTTTCTGGGCTTTTATTATATAGATTCGCATTAATATGAAGCATACCATATATCTTGTGAGTTTTACATTGCATTTCAATACTTGTCTACTTACCTAGTAAATTATTTTTATTATATATTCTGGGTAGAATTAAAATAAATAATACTAAAATAATTTAGTATTTTTTATGGAATACCTACTATGTTCCAGGCTTAGGGGACACAAAAATAAATAAATGGTCCCTGCCATCAAAAATATCACAGTTTAAAGAGGGAGATAGACAGATAAACAGACAAATTTAATGTAGTGTGGCAGCTTTGAGATGGCATGCACAAAGAACTATGGGGAACCTCCAGAGGGCCACTTAATCCAGAATGGTAGAAGTTAGGGATGGCTTTCAGATCAAGATGATAAGTTTTACAAAAGAGGTTGCCAAGAAAAGAATGAATGATGGGTGATAGGATGAACGTTCCTAAAGAGGGGGTAGTCTTAGGGATTTGACTGCCTGATCTTTAAGGCCCCTTCAAACTCTAAGAAGATCATAAGAGACAAGCACTCATTCCCTGCTTGATTCAACAAAGAGAATTTGTAGAGAATGAGGGATCTTTCTCATATTTGCCTATTTGTTAAACATTGGTTTTCTGGATTCTTATTTTTCATGCTACAGAGCACAGTGTAAGAAGAAAACCCCATTCTAACTAAAATCTATTGTAAACACCTTCTACTATGGTGCTGACCACGGACGGATTCAGAATGAACAATCTGGTATAGTGCATACTATATCATGTACTTTTAAGAAAAAAAAAAAGTGAAATTAAATGTTACTGGAAAGCTGTAAACTTTAACAAAGTCTGGTATTTAGGGTTCTCTGAAACAATATTTTTCTTTTAAATGTGGAGAAAACAAAAAGCTGGCCTTTGTTTTGGTTATCTGTGAGTAAAACACTAGACGGTGACATAAGGCTGTCAGAAAGAGAGGTTTGCTAGGAAAAATAGTATGGCAGTTTTGGTGGTAGTTAAGTGTTCTGAAAACTTTCCATAACTTTTCAGTCCCTGAGGACAATTCCAGGTCTGCAGGCAAACTAATGGGAACCTTAATCTCACAAGTGTTAGCCCCATGATAAGATTAATTTGAAACTAAGCCACAAGTTTAGCACATTTTAAAAATGGTTTCAGCCCTGGCCGGATGACTCAGTGGATAGAGCGTCGGCCTGTGAACTGAAGGGTCCCAGGTTCAATTCCAGTCAAGGGCACATGCCCGGGTTGTGGCTCAATCCCTAGTGGGGGACTTGTAGGAGGCAACCGATCCATGATTCTCTCTCATCATGGATGTTTCTATCTCTCTCTCCCTCTTCCTTCCTCTCTGAAATCAATAAAAATATATTTTAGAAAAATGGTTTCAGTGTTTGACAATTCAATCTGATTTCACTGAAATGAAAAAAATGTAAAGTTATTAAAATATAAATTTATTTTATATTTATCCCCATTGATCCCCTCCAGCTCACCCCTGCACCCCACTCCAGACCTTCACCACCCTATTGTCTGTGTCCATGGGTTATGCATATATGCATACAAGGTCTTTGGTTGATTACTTCCCACTCATCCACCCTCCCTTGCCTTCCCTCTGAGATTCTGCACTCTGTTCCATGCTTCCATGTCACTGGATCCACTCTGTTCATTAGTTCATTTTAGACTCCACATATGAGTGAGATCATGTGATACTTGTCTTTCTCTGACTTATTTCACTTAGCATGATATTCTCCAGGACCCTCCTTGCTGTCTCAAAGAGTAAGAGATTCTTCTTTTTTACTGCTGTATAGTATTCCATGGTATAAATGTACCATAACTTTTATCCACTCATCTGCTGATGGACACTTGGGCTGTTTCCAGATCTTAGCTATTGTAAATTGTGCTACTATGAACACAGTTTTAAATAATATTTTTATTGATTTCAGAGGGAAGGGAGAGAAAAAGATAGAAACATCAATGATGAGAGAGAATTATTGATCAACTGCCACCTGCACACACACCCAGCTCCCCTCCACCTCTGCCCCCCCGCCCTACTGAGCCTGCAACCCAGGCATGTGCCCTTGACTAGAATCAAACCCAAGACTGTGGCGAGCCGGCACGGCCATGGCATACTCAGCCCCAGGGTGCCTTATGTGCCATGCCAGCTCAGCCTGGTTCAGTGACCCTGAGAGGGGGTGGTGAAGGATGGGGAAAAGACAGACAAGAGAATGAGCTGGGTCTGGGTGGGATGCTGCTCTACTGATGGAGAGACAGTGCCAACACCCACAAGCCGTGTCTTCATTTTATAGCAGATGCCACGAGGCAAAGTAAGGGCCTGATCAAGATGTTTACAACATTCTCATGGGTTTCAATCCTATTCAACTACATGCACCTGAACTCTATCAAGCCCATATTACTCAGGCACATGGGGCCACATGTTCGGACCTTAGGTTCAAGCTTACAACTCTAGCTGTTGGCTATAACTGTGCTGGGAGGGCCCTGCCAATTGCATGTGGGACTTGCATGTGGCAATGAGAGGACTGTGCCCTCTCATCAGTCCAAGGCTTGAACCTGTCCAAACACTGTAGCTGCTCCCCACATATCCCCCTTTACTTTTGTTTTTAAACATGTCTATTTACATTATCAAAAAACTCTAAACAAATTATTCAGCATAATCAAAACATCAAAACAAACTTCTGGCTATTAACAAAACCATAAACACAGCAATGTTAATACAGCAACAAGAGAGAACAAAACTCTGGCTATTAATAAAACAATAACAAAACAATGCTAATGCAAAACTGTTGGAATGTACCCCGTGAATCACACAAGCACGCCTCAAGAAGTTGAATTAAGGAGTCACATTTTTTTCAAATCTGGGACTGCAAGGGGGCATTTTGCTTTCCAAATCTCGTGCTTATATAGCCCCAACACCAGATTTATATACGCAAAAATCACAAAGGTATTGATTACATCTCGGGGTTTGGATTGAGGAACCTGGTTTGCAAAAAAAGCAGTTCGTTACAGAAGCTAGATTGAGCCAATTAGTTATCTACAAAGATTAATTACAGTTTCGGGTCTTGGGACCACTGAGTCAACGGAAACACATTATCTGGAGCTACTGAGGCAATTTAGAGTAATTGTGCAGTCCTGGCCTCCAGGTACAGAGGAATGTGTTTTCTAAAACCAGTATGACCATAACCAATGGGGTATTCACATTACAATCAATAGGGTATTCAATCGAATGGGATGATTTATATAATTCAGAAAATCAAAATAACTTTTCTATTATTTTAGCAAGCAAATAATGACAGAAGCCAAGTCAGCAGGGTTAAAATATTAAACAGCAGTTCCCACCAAACATGGTTGCCACCATGCTTCAAAACCGAACTACAAACATGTTAACATTTTCCTCAAAATAAAAGTTTCTTTTGCTGCTGGTTTATAGCTACTCAGATTCCTCAGATTTGGCTGCGAAAGACTTTAAAAGAGTAACTTCCACTCTGCTTTTTTACCATCTGTTTGGCCTCAGTCGCCATCTTCTTCAGCTGACTCCATGTTGATACCTCAGCCCCTTGCCTAGTAAAATGCCGCCAATGCAAAGATGTTGCCGATGTAAGACTGGTCCCCTGGATCAGGCTGCTCAGACGGTTGGCCTTGGGACTGAGCCGGCACTAGTCCCAGTCAAATTGCCCCGTCCGCACGGTGGAAGTCTGGTCCCTTCCTCAGCTTCTTTCTTCAGTCGCTGCTGCATGGAAATGAGCACCCCTCGGTCCTGCAGTACCGAAAACTGGCAGCTCACCAGACCCAAAGTCCCAGGGAGTTATTAGGTCACACAAGCAAAATGACCAAAGCCCAGAAACAATGCGACTGCTGCAAGAGCTTACAATCTAGGTCAGAAATAAAAGTTACTTCCTTAAACAACATCAACCACAGCCATTTTTTGCTTTACAGTGGCTTAAACAAAACCTAGGAAATTTCTACCTCATTTTGTATCTCCTATTTTCTACTTTCTACCTATTTCTACCTTCTATTTCTACTGCTTATTTCTTATTTCTATCACTTATTTATTTCTACCACTTATTTCTACTGCTTCTCTATTTCTACTGCTTATTTCTACCGTTTATTTCCTACCACTTATTTCTACTGCTTATTTCTCTATTTCTACTGCTTATTTTCAAACGCTTATTTTCTAATGTTTACCGCTTACTTCCTACTGTTTATTTCTTACCACTTATTTTTATTTTACTTTTCTTTTGCTTATTTTCTCCTTAAGAAATTTAAAAATGCTTCTACTAAGCACTGTCCCATATTTTACACCCAGTAATTACCGAACCTGGGCTCCCTACCCTACTTTTGCTTTCAGCTTTTACTTTTAGTTTTCTACTTTTTCTTTCTGCACGTGCTTCAAGGGAGTCCCCTTTCATCTCACCACTGTAGTTCCCCCAAACTCAGGCCCTGTTCGTCATAACTCAGACCCTGTTCCCAGAACTCAGTCCCTGCTCGGGCACCATATGTGGTGAGCCGGCACGGTCATGGCATACTCAGACCCAGGGTGCCTATGTGCCATGCCAGCTCAGCATGGTTCAGTGACCTTGAGAGGGGGCGGTGAAGGATTGAGAAAAGACAGACAAGAGAATGAGCTGGGTCTGGGTGGGACACTGCTCCCCTGATGGAGAGACAGTGCCAATGCCCACAAGCTGTGTCTTCATCAAAGTAAGGGACTGCTCAAGATGTTTACAACATTCTTATGGGCTTTAATCCTACTCAACTACATGCACCTGAACTCTATCAAGCCCATATTACTCAGGCACGTGGGGCCACGTGTTCACACCATAGGTTCAAGCTTACAACTATAGCTGTTGGTTATAATTGTGCTGGGAGGGCCCTGCCAATTACATGTGGGACTTGCATGTGGCAATGAAAGGACTGTGCCCTCTCATTAGTCCAAGGCTTGAACCTGTCCAAAACACTGTAGCTGCTCCCCACACAAAACCCTTGTCCACAGGCCAATGCTCTATCCACTGAGCCAAACCAGCTAGGGCATCAGTTTATTTTGTTACTTAGATTCCACATATGAGATCATGTGATACATGTATTTCTCTGACTTATTTCACTTAGCATGATATTCTCCAGGACCCTCCTTGCTGTCTCAAAGGGTAAGAGATTCTTTTTTACTGCTGTATAGTATTCCATGGTGTAAATGTACCATGGCCTTTTAGCCACTCATCTACTGATGGGCACTTGGGCTGTTTCCAGATCTTAGCTATTGTAAATTGTGCTGCTATGAACACAATTTTAAATATATTTTTATTGATTTCAGAGGGGAGAGAGAGAGAAAGATAGAAACATCAATGATGAGAGAGAATCATTGATCAGCTACCACCTGCACACCCCCCACTGGGGATTGAGCCTGCAACCCAGGCATGTGCCTTTGCCTGGACTCAAACCCAAGACCCAAGGGGTGCATACTTTCTTTCTGATTGGTATTTTGGTGTTCTTAGGATATATTCATAGAAGTGGGATCACTGGGTCAAATGGCAATTCCATATTTAATTTTTTGAGGAAACTCCATAGTGTTTTCCATAATGGCTGCACCACTCTGCATTTCCACCAGTGTACTAGGCTGGGGGCAATTGCTTCTGCCTGGAGGCTAACTGTTATTCTCAGTCTCTTAATGGGCCTCAGAAACTCCACACCTTGGGGCAAGGTGTTTTCCAATATGGTGGATCTACTGTCTTTCTCCCCCCTACCCCCCAGGCAAGATCCCTGGATTTTAATTGTCTGCATGAGAAAGAAGTCCTCTGCTGCATGAGGGAATGACTCAGCACAGGAAACTGAGGTGTCTGCCTTCTGAGCTCTAACCCTAGAGCCCCCAACCCTGATTTCTGCTCACACAGCTCCAGTACACTCTGCCTTCCCTCTGCTGGAGCACAAGGTAAGTGGCTACACATGGAATTTTGTGAGTTGGCCCTTTAAGAGGGTGCAGACAGCAACCCTGCTGCTTTTCACAGCCAGATGTTACGTGAACACCTTTCTCTGCTCTGGTGCTCTCTGCTGAGGGGCCCAGCTTGGGGATTAGACCCCAGAGTTCTCAGTGGCAACCCCACAGATGAAGTATCTCTTCAGCTGGTGTCTGTGGGAGCCTGTCTAGCCCTTTTGCACCTCTGCCCTTCCTGTCACTCTCTATGCAGTCTTCATTTTCCGTCCTTGGTTATCAGGGTTCTCTCCAGCTAGTCTTCAGTTGATTATTCAAGATGTTCTTTTAGTTATTAGTGGTCCGGTGCACGAAATTTGTGCACATTGAAAGGGAATTAATTAGAGGAACGTAATTTGGACTATCTAATATCAATAATATCTGAGCGTGAGGCAGTCCACGTTTCTGAAATTCAATGACAATTTTAGCTATTACTTTGCCAAATAAATGGAATTTACAGACATCATTTAAAAGAGCATTCAGCTTAATTTTAAAAACTCTGGCTACCAAGTCAGGTCTGTTTTCAACTTTTTGCCAGTGTTGTAAATTGTTTGCAATATCTGCCCATTTGGGGTTGCATGTCATGGTTATGAATAAATCGGGCTTGCCATACTTCGTTACAATTGCCATAGCATTCTGATATCACTGCTGCATTTTCTGGGACTACCCTCAAAAGATGATGAAAGTATTATCATTTTACCAATCAGCACATTGTCATTTTCAGATCTAGATTTGAGATAATCCATCAAACCACTATATTTTTCAACTCTCAACTTAGATTGGTTTGCTTTGATGAAATTTACCCGATTAGCCTCCATTTTTGAATATGAATCCACGATAAACTGTTAATTTTCCCGCATTTAAAATAGGATTGAATGTGTCCTGCACAGAGAGATGAAATCCATAATACTGCATTTGTGTGAATCATGTCCTTACATTTTGTCTAGTATTACTGTCAATTACACTGTTGTCTCTGAGTCTCATGCAGTATCTGTTCCCCAGCCTTTTTCACCATGTGGAAAAAGAATATGTCATTGCATCTAATGTAGGAAATGATATTGATTTGTTTCATTTTAGTGGCATTTGTATTATTGGGATCTGGTTTGCAATGAATGAGCGAGTCCCTTTCAAAAGGAGGTTCTCCATCTTCGTTTCTAAATATGACAGCAACCTTGGTTACATGGGAATTATATCTACGTGGGTCACTGTTACGATCGTATTTAATTGCCATTGTTACTTCTGTCTCCCAGGTCAGTGAAGGCCCCAGGAGTCCAGGAGCGTGGCTTGGCTGGCCTTGCCTCCTGGGGCGCTTGACACCTGCATATGCAAATTAACCCGCCAGTTTTTATCAGCTTAATTTGCATACCCACTCCTGATTGGCTGGTGAGCACAGCGGAGGGATGGTCAATTTACATGTTTCTCTTTTATACCAGTAGCCTGGTGCACAAAAATTTGTACACTCATGGGGGTCCTTCAGTTATTAAACATTTATCGGCACAACACTGACCACACTGGTGGTGGTGGTCATCTTGTCAGAATGTTATATTATGCAGATGAAAATCTATTTAAACAGATTTGATGTAGATATTTTCAAAGATGGAAGAATTGTCCGTGTCAACTATTTTAGTTGATTCATATCTTCAGTAATTGTCATCATTGCAAAGTTTTCAGTCCCCATATGGATTGCTGGATATAATAGGTCATGCGCTGTCCCTGTCCTTTGTAGTCTTTGTTACCTTAAGGACTCTAGTTTTCCATTTGTATGTTTAAGTACCAACCTTACCGGCTTAAAAATGTAAGCTTTTAACACTGCTCTCTGTTCCGTATCCTTCTGATGAAAAGTGGAGTTGGGTTGCAGCACAGGAGAGAAATTCAGAAGGGGAATATTGAAGTAATGACTGCAGTAGGAGAAGAGGGAACCTATTTCCTTGGCCACAGGCGCTGGTGCCCTGGACCACAGGGCTGGCAGCTTCTCCGGGTGGCTGCAGCCTGGGACCTCGGGCGGGTGGCTTGTCCGTCTCCTGGGCTGCAGCCAGCCACAGGCGCTGGCGCCTGGACCAAAGGTGGGCGGCTTCTTCTTCTTCTGTGCTTCCAGGGAGGGCAGTCAGTTATGTGTATATGTGTGTGCTTGCAAACATAGGCATGTACACGTGTGTATGTGGAAATCTGCTGGGCAAGTCAAAACCATAGAAGAGTTGCCTCCTATCTTGAATCTTCCAGAGATATCCCCCACTTTTTTATTCTATCACTACTGGAGAGTCAGTATTTACAGCCAGCCAGCCAGCCAGTGACTCTCTCAGTGTTTACTTCTGACTTCTTCTTTCCCTGTCTGTCTTCCAACCCCTAATCATATTTCCACCTGGATGCATCATTTTTACTCCCAATATGCTGTATAGAGAAGGAGTCAGGATGCTGTCTTCCCATGAATAGTACTCAGTAACAAACCAATTGCATTTTAGTTGGGCAATGCCCCTACCCACCCTTCAAATCCCTTCCACCATGCATTTCTGTTTCCCTTTGTTTGTTGGATTGTTCTGCTACTCCTTCTCCTCACCCCACCACCCTTGGATCGTAATGTAAAATTCTTTTACCATGTCAAGAAATTATTAAAAATACAGGTACTTTGAAAAAAAAATACTGGTACTTCTTGGAACACCGGCTGGGGGGGGTGGGGGGGCAGGGAAGAGGCGCCTTCTCTGATCACGGGCCGGGGAGCGGGCAAAGGCGGCCCCGGCTTCTCCGATCACAGCCGGGGGGCAGGGCAAAGGCAGCCTCGGCTTCTCGGATCACCGGCCAGGGGGTGGGCAAAGGCGGCCCTGGCTTCTTCGATCACTGGCCAGGGGGTGGGCAAAGGTGGCCCTGGCTTCTCCAATCACGGCCGGAGGGCAGGCAAAGGCGACCCCGGCTTCTCCGATCACCAGCCGGGGGGCGGGCAAAGGTGGCTCTGGCTTCTCTGATCACGGGCTGGGGAGCGGGCAAAGGCGGCCCCGGTTCTCCGATCACGGCTGGGGGGCAGGGCAAAGGTGGCCCTGCCACCAGGCTCTTGCCTGCTGCCTGGGTTTCCAATCAATGTCAGTGGCAGGCGGCTTCTTCCGTCCTTCCCTTTTCACCTCCCAGCATTGCGCCTTTGTTGGCAGTTAATTTGCATATCACCCTGATTAGCCAATGGGAAGGGTAGTGAAGGTATGGTTAATTACCATGTTTGTCTATTATTAGATAGGATAGGATCATTCCAGTTTGGTCCTGGGAGTGTAGCATCCACTTACTGTGCCGTCATTTTTAATCTCTGATCTACTCAGTTCTGAATCTAAAATTTCCCCCCACGTTTCTGCATCCATTGGGCACATGGTTGTTTCTGACAGGAGAGTAGGCAAATTTATGTTGCTGAATTTGCCACTTAGCCATCCATGTTTTACTTGACTCTTCTGGTAATTCCTCAGTAGTGTGTCCTGAAAGAGGTAAACCAGCATCATCACAGAAGGTAGTAGGTTGCTACCTGGTGAGTTGAGTTTCTTTGAAACCAGAGAAGCTGATTGACAGGGCTGAAAAGAAGATTAAATTTTTACATTGATATACACATATACTACTAAATTTGTGTGTGTGTGTGTATGTATAGATATACATGTAATTGTATACATATACAATGTGAACCATGGAGTTTGCTGGGGTTTTGGATAATGTAAAGTTAAAAGCAGTAGTCACTTTCCTTCTGGTTAACAGAGGAAAATGCCCAAATTTAAGATTGAAAAAATGTTGAAGGATGGATAGGAGATAGTGTGGTTTGCAGGAAAAGAATAATAATTCAACTTTAAGTTCAAAAGTCAACACACTCTGTATGTCATTCTCTATATGAAATTTTACCTCCTCCAAGCAGAAAGTAGAGTTTGGTTCACACCTACTACCATATTCTACCATTTAATAAAGAGGGAATATGCTAATTGACCCTCACACTGTTGCAAAGATGGCGGCGCCCACAGCCAATAAGGAGGGAATATGCTAATTGACTTTCCACCCTCAAAGATGGCATGCCCACAGCCAATAAGGAGGCAATATGCTAATTGACTGCCCTGCCCTCAAAGATGGCGGTGCCCACAGCCACAAGATGGTGGCGCCTAGTCCCGAGGGTCGTCCCAAGGCATAGGCAAGTCTCAGATGGTGGCTGCCCAGGGCTGCCCGAGGTTTCAGTAACCAGGGCGGGCTGAGGCTTGCGCTGTTGCCAATGGCAGCAGTAGAGATGTGATGGGTGTTGCCTTCCCCTGATCCCGGTGTCGCCTCCTGTCCCTGAGGGCTCCTGGACTGTGAGAGGGGGTAGGCTGGGCTGAGGGCCCTCCCCCCTCCCCCGCCTCCAGTGCATGAGTTTTCATGCACTAGGCCTCTAGTTGTTAATAACACTGCAGACCACAAAAATGACACTTACCCTCCAGGAATAACCGCTTTTCCGATCATCATCTACTTCTCTTTCGCACACAGCTCGTAGAGCCAAGCAATGAGGTTTCCATAAGAAGTCATTGTTTCTTATTGTGTCATTCCAGCTCCTGCATGTCATTGAAGCCCTGCACAAACTCTGAATGTCCAGCTGACTGAAAATCTGTAAAGTAACTTCTTCAGGCAGCCACATAAAAAAGTTATTTTGATTCATTTTTCCCCCTCAGTATTCACGGAGTTCAATTGTATATCAGAAACTCTTGAATTATGGTCCTTTTGGAGTTATTCTGCTTAGCTTGATGTTTTAGGTAATCTTCACAGGTAACCTAAAAGGCAGAGTTTAAAGTTAGTCTCTTCAGATCAGACTATGGGTCCCACTTTGAGCCAGATATCTTGACTTGAGCTTTTCAATCTGTAAAATGGGGCCAATAATGCTCCTCACGTGTATGTTCTTGCTAGGATTAACAGGGATAACATGTGAATCATCTAACCCAGGGGTGGGCAAACTTTTTGACTCGAGGGCCACAATGGGTTCTTAAACTGGACCGGAGGGCTGGAACAAAAGCATGGATGGAGTGTTTGTGTGAACTAATACATGTTAACATGGCTGCTGGTGAAGGAGTGGAGGGGAGAGCAAGAGAACCCTCCGCTCTTTCGGCTCCGCAGGCCGGATAGAACAGCCGAACGGGCAGGATCTGGCCCGAGGGCCGTAGTTTGCCCACGGCTGATAGCCTCACTTCTGAATTGCATGTTGGAGACACTCGGCAAATGTTACTTTTCTTCTTTTTAATATTGTTAGTAAATGGGTTTGTTAGTAAACATCTGTCTTTCTGCTTGCTCCCAAAACACATGGTCTTAAAAAAAAAAGAAGCGATTCTTCACAGATTATGATTTATTGAGTTCAGTAGAAATGCCTATTGTGAGAACACATTCCAACTATTTATTGAAAATACCTTTAAAAATATGTGGGATTCAATTCTGTTAAGCTCCTGAACACTCACTGTCTGTGAGAACTGATGCCTTGTCATTAAGGTCTTCACCTAAATTTGCAACCTAATCATAAACCTGATGGACATTTATAGTTTATATAATAATTGTTTATCAACTTGTGCCGAATGGGCAGGTACTCACATTTGACACAAATACTATCTAAAATGAATAAGAGAGTTACAATGACACAAAGACTCAAATATTCATTTCAAGATGAGTATTTTAGAAATGGTCTCTTGAAGGTATCCTACTTGCACAATTAATTGTGAACCAAGGATAATAGTCACTGAGGCTATCAAGCAACAGTGACCAACCACTATAAACAATGTTTATAATTCAGCTAGGTACAGCACTTAACTAACAATTGGGGTGGTGAACACACAATACAATATACAGATGATATATTACAGAACTGTAGAATTGTACCCCCCAAACCTATATAATTTTATTGACCAATGTCACCACAATAAATTCAAAAAAATGTTAAAAACAAGTAAACAGAAAACTAATCTTGTACCTTTACTTCTATCACCAATTACTGTATTTGAAAGTGTTTTGTATAAAAGTAATTATAAGTTAAAATAATGAATAAAGGTGTTTTTTTTTCCCTAACTGAAAAAAAGTCCGGTTTTAGCTAATTTCCCTGAGGTGTATGGTGTAGGCTTCCAAAATCAGTTGAAAGCATGCAGCTATTTTTTGCATATAAAGACAGCTTATACTTACTTACAATTGGTTTATTTCATTTTGCACTTCCTTCTATACTAGAGAGTGATGGTGTTAAGGAGGGGTTTGAAATACAGCTAAATACTTCTTTTAACTTAGCTCATGACAATTTCCCTTTCTAGATGAGCTACTCATGTACAAGTTCCTGGACTTACCAAGGCCACAGCTGCTCCCATTCAGTTGATTGTTTATGATCCAAAGTAACTGGTGGTCAGAATTTTAGGGCCTGTATTCATGCAACAGAGGACTTCCTCTTGAGGCTTTGGGGAAGTAAAAAAACCAAAGAGGTAAAAACAAGATTTATGAGTCATCCCCAAGTTTTTGCCATGCACCACCCCTCCCGTCTCATCATCAAAACAAACCAAAGCCATATTACCATATTCTTGAAAAGAATCTCATATTAGGAGAACACTGCTATTTGTTACTACTTCCAGGATCTCACTGGGGAATAAAATGCGCCTTCTCATTAGTTACTCCACAGGAGGCAGAAGAAGGCTTTTGAATTTGTGAGGTTCCTAAAATCCCACTAGACATCTTTCTTATGAGTCCAGTTTTGCCTGGATGCCTAGAAAACTATCCCCTTTCTGCCTGTTCCTTACGAACCAAACTGCCGAATTACCTCTCGAGTTAGGGAAGGGCTCGCCCCCTTTCAGGTGTCACTCGGACGGAGATGGATCCGGAGGCAGGACAGACCTGGCCGCGGGCGCCTCCCGGCTCTCGGGGAGCCCCACCCTGTCCAGACCCCGCAAGTCGGAAGAAGTGACCCCGCGTCCGCTCTGAGCCCCCCTTTTTGCGTGCCCCACGCAGGCTGCAGCTGACAGCTCAAGAACAGAGCTGACAATAACAGCTCTGAGCACCGGCTGTCACTTCAGCTCTGCGGCGCTGAGCGGAGGCTGCGTTGGCGCAGGGACCCGACATTGATACAGCCGGCTGGACTGCTGGACGCCGGCAGGAATGACCTTACCTGCTGGAAGGTGCCGGCTTCTCTGGCAATTTGAATCCTCTGGCCACTGAATCCCGTCCCCGAGTCCCCTGGCCCCGCCCACTCTAGCCCCGCCTTGCTGGCTGATTTGGTTTTGGCGGGAAGAGGCGCGCGCGCTCTGATTTGGTTTTGGCGCGAAGAGGAGCGCGGGCCGACTCTGATTTCGCGTCGGGCGTAGAGAGGAGCTCGCGCGGACTCTGATTTCGCGTCAGGCATAGAGAGGAGCGCCGCCGACTCTGATTTCGCGTCGGGCGTAGAGAGGAGCGCGCGCCGACTCTGATTTTGCGTCCGGCGTAGAGAGGAGCGCCGCCGACTCTGATTTCGCCTCGGGCGTAGAAAGGAGCGCGCAGACTCTGATTTCGCGTGGGGCGTAGAAAGGAGCGCGCGCTGACTCTGATTTCCGGTTGGCGTAGAGAGGAGCCCGCATTGCCTTTTGGGATTGGTAGTTTTACTAGGGCGTGTCCGCTGTGTTAAGCAGGAGAAAGACGGCGCTACGGACTACACGATCCGGCGTCCTCCTAGCCAGGTGGGCGGTGGGAGGGGGGAAGGGGACGGGCTTTCCCGGGTGTTTTAAACAGTAGTTGGCTTACTGGCAAAGTGGGAATCCTCGCTTGCGTCACTGGTACAAGTAGGGAGGCGGGACTCCGGAAGGGTCACTCGGGCCCCAGCTGCGGGAGAACTTGACACACCCCGGCCAATTTCAGCTCCCCCCCTGCGTTTTCCCGGGGGACAAGGGGGCCTGTCCAGGCTCCGTGCGTGTCCCTGGAAGGCGGAAACGGCTGCGGGGACCCTCTCCTGGCGGAGGGGCCTGATCCTCGCCGCCATGTCCGGGGGCTTTGAGCTGCAGCCGCGGGACGGCGGCCCCCGGGTGGCCCTGGCGCCCGGGGAGACGGTGATCGGCCGCGGGCCGCTGCTGGGAGTAAGTGTGCGAGGGCTCGGCCGGACCCGAGAGCCGTGCAGCGAACGATCTCGCTCGCTTCTGCGGCCCTTTCCCCTCCTGAACCTATTCCCCACCACGCCGGCCATGTCTGGATTTTAAAAGATTGGGGCAGCACGTTTTTCACTCAGTCCACTCACACACGTTTCCCTTATGTTGCCTTTAAAAAGCACGGACTTGTGTTATCATCATTATCGTCTCATCCGGTGGTCGGCAAACTGTGGCCCTGGGTCCAAATCCAGCCTGTTTTGGATGGGCCTGCGTCCTAAGAACTTTAAGTTTTAAAGTGGAAAATGTAAACAAACAAAGAACCTGTTAGCCTTTCAGGGGAATAATTGCTCCAAGGGCTGTGGCTATTGCCTCTTGACTTGACAAACCACAATATTTACACTAGTTTCTGGCTCTTTATAGAAAAAAAGTTTGCCAACCCCTGAATTTATCTTTTCTAGAATAATTTCTTTTACGTTTTTGGCCTCTTTTGTGTGACTGATGGCCTCACTTTTATCGGAATAGTCTTTCAGTAGCTAACCCTTATGGGGTGTGTAGTGTTGCAGGCATTCCAAGTTCTTTAATCCGTTCAAAACCATGGGAGTTAGGTGCTCTTTTTATCCTTATTGTTCAGATGAGAAAATTGAGTTGTAGATCGGTTATTTAAAGGCCAGACGTAAGGTTTTGGACACAAAGTGGCACTAAGCTGTTTAATCTCCACCCTCTCTGGAATGTTTAAGAATTAGAAAAGTGGTCTGTTGCATTCTGAAAGTTTGTAGCTCTCCTTCTAAATGCTAGTACTTGCATGTTTTCTTAATCGTTAACACTTCTTTTTTAGTGCCCACTTTGTGCAACACATTCTGTAGACTCTAGCACTGTGGGGCATCCAAATATGAGACATGGGTTGATGCCCTCTAGTTTTTCTTGGACGGTGGAGACAAACCTGTGCCCGTGGGGTAATGCCAGGGAGTAATGGGTATGGACTGTTATCCTGGTTAACCTCCAGTGTCTAAATGGAACCATTGGTGTTAGTCCTAGAACCCTTCTCCAAGCAGGAAAAGTGAGAAGGAAGTCAGTCCTAAAGGTGTGTGTGTGTGTTTAGTAAGGTTAAGTAAGAAAGTTGAAATTCACCTGTTGTTTATTTTTATTTTTTTACCTTGCAAGTCATTACTTAAATGTTTAAATAACATTGATACTTTTTGCCACAATTTATTAAGCTGTACAAACATTTGAAGGAACTGCCTGGGAGGTTTGTCGTCTACCTACCCTTTTCTCTCCTCTTCCTTCTTCCCTATTTCTATCTTTCCCTCTATCCTATTCTCTCTCTCTCTCTCTCTCTCTCTCTCTCTCTCTCTCTCTCTCTCTCCTATCTCTATCTCTATTTCTATCTCTATCTCTATCTCTTTATCTATATCTAAGTTAGGAACTTAGCAGAGTATGTGTTTCATCTAGATCTTTTGACTGGTGACTAATGAGTTTTGATGCTTTACAAATTATATCACCAATGCAGAGTTCTATGGATCTAGTTAAAAGATGGGTGAATTTTAGGCCTATGTTTTATAAACATGTAAGTTGCAGACCCTTTCACCATTTGTAACTTGATCTTTTGTGTTCTAGGTTTCTTATTGTGATATGAGCTTATTTGGCTTCTGTTTTTGAAAATGGTAAGGAGTAGAAAGTCAATTATCTGGTTTGGATTTTGCTTTTCCTTTCAAAGCATAATCAAGTGATGGGATTTTATTGCCAAATTTGGCAGGCATTAGAAGTGCCTATGAACAATATCCTAAATGCATTGAACGGAAAATTTGAAGAACTAACAAATCATCTGTGGTTTTTAAGATTTGGGAGCTGACAGACACATGTATTTCTTCTCTGTAGTGGTTAACACTCAACTTGAGGGTTGCTTTTTCAAACAATAGCAATTCCAGTAAGGTGGGGTTTATCTTTTCTTTTTTTTTTTTTTTTTGGTAGTATGAGAGAGCAAAGACTTAGTTTTAAGTGAAAAACTCAGGAAGTTAATTGTAAATTCGAGTCTATCTGAAATGATCTATAATAATAAGAGTGTAATATATTAATTAGACCAGACAGCAGAACGACCTTCCAGATGTCATTCCAGAGGTCCTTCTGGATGAAGCCACTGCAGTGGGGGCTAGACAGAGGCAGTGAGACGCGATCAGGCAGGCAGGCAAGCAGTTAGGGGCGATCAGGCAGGCAGGCAGAGGGATTAGGGGCGATCAGGCAGACAGGTGGGCAGTGAGGAGCCAGGCCAGGGACTAGGAGCCAGTGGTCCCAGATTGCGAGAGGGATGTCTGACTGCCTCTAAGGATCGGGCCTAAACCTGTAGTCAAACATCCCCCAAGGGGTCCTGGATTGCAAGAGGGTACAGGCCTGGCTGAGGAACCCCCCTCACACCCCCCTGTCCCCCTCCACACACAAATTTCATGCACTGGGCCTCTAGTATTGGATAATAGGATAAGTGCTGACTAGATTTGTGGGATAATTATTACAACAATGATCCCATTTAACTTTTTACAGACATTATTTTTATAGCATTAGTTTTCTTTATCTTTTTGTAAAGGCTTTATTTTGTACAGCAGTTTTAGGCAGAATTGAGTTGAAAGTACAGAGTCCCATCTACCTCTGCCCCCCACCCCCATCTGCAGCCTCCCCCACTATCAACATCCTGTACGACAGTGGTATGTTCTATAAACTTATATTGACATGTCATTATCGCCCAAAGTCCATAGTTTACAGCGGGGTTCAGTCTTTGTGTACATTCTATGAGTTTTGACAAATGTGTAATAACATGTATCCATCATTGTAGTACCACACAGAATAGCTTTACTGCTTGGAGAATCCTCTGTGCTCTGTCTATTCATCCTTCCTTTCCCTCCCAGCCCCTGGCAACTACTGAACTTTTCACTGTCTCTATAGTTATACCTTTTGCAGAATATCCTATCATTGGAATCATGCAGTATGTATATGTGGACTTATCATATTGGCTTCTTTTACTTAGTAATATGTACTTAAGGTTCCATAGCTTTTCATGGCTTTTTAATGATGAGTAATATTCCATTGTCTGGATGTTCTATAGTTTATCCATTTACCTACTGAAGGACATCTTGGTTACTTCCAAGTTTGACAGTTATGACAAAGGCTGTTTTAAACATCTATGCACAGGATTGTATGGTAAGAATGTATTTAGTTTTGTAAGAAACTGACAACTGTCTTCCAAAGTGGCTATACTATTTGCATTTCTACCAGCAATGAATGAGAGTTCCAACCCAAATCTTCATCAGAGTTTGGTATTATCAGTGTTTTGGCTTTGGGCCTTCTGGTAGGTGTGTAGTGAATTACTTTTCTTATGTATATAAAAATTATCATCTGCCTATTTTTTCATATGCCTTCATATTTCTGTATGAGCTCCTTTCTCTGGTAACTTGATTTTGTAGGTGGTTTCTGGATATCTGTATTTTTAAAAAGCTTTGAAGATGATTCTATTATGAAACCGGAGTTCAACACCACTTCTAGACACACTATGAAGGATGCTTGGCACAGAATAGGTCTTTAAGAAAGGTCTGCTGAACTGAACTAAATAAGTAACAATTAAGAAACTTTAATTCACCAAAGTCTCAAATGAGGATTTAAATGCAGTTTGTCCTCCTAAGCTTTTCTTATGCATTTACTCACTATGTTGTCTCTGTCATAATATATTGATGATGAAGATGATGTTCTCACACTTGTATAGCATTCACTCTGCAAGCTGCATTGCAAGCCAAACTGGTTAGGTGAGTTGAAATTTCAACAGGAGCAAGTCAGCACAGTTCCATCATATTGGCTAACAATTCAGCAACCTTGAATTAGGAGATCAGAAAGTATTGGATTTTACTTTAAAAAATCTACATGATCCACATTTCATCAGTATTATGGATTAAATAGGTATTTGTGAGATAACCTGATAACCTTACCATTTACCCTGTTATACTTATGGAAAAGTATATTCACAAATTTCAAAAAAACTACTTCACCTCCAGTATACTAATAACCTTTATAAGCTTATTTGTAAATTGGAGTCTGTCTAGAGAGCTTATGGCCAAAATCAAGTATATTTTCTCAAAGTTGTCCTTTCTTTTCCTTTTTTTTTAAAATATATATTTCTATTGATTTCAGAGAGGAAGGGAGAGGGAGAAAGAGATAGAAGCATCAGTTATTGGCGCCTCCTGCACCAATTGGGGATTGTGCCTGCAACCTGCATGTTCCCTGACTGGGAATTGAACCAGGACCTCCTAGTTCATAGGTGGATACTCAACCACTGAGCCACACCGATCAGGCCAAAGTTGTCTTTTCTTTTCTTTTCTTTTTTTTAAAATATATTTTATTGATTTTTTACAGAGAGGAAGGGAGAGAGACAGAGAGCCAGAAACATCGATGAGAGAGAAACATCGATCAGCCGCCTCCTGCACATCTCCTACTGGGGATGTGTCCGCAACCCAGGTACATGCCCTTGACCGGAATCGAACCTAGGACCTTTCAGTCCACAGGCCGACGCTCTATCCACTGAGCCAAACCGGTTTCGGCTAAAGTTGTCTTTTCTTAATATCAGAAATTGGACTCGGGTAAATTCCAATTGAAATCATAAACATCTTATGTCAATTAACTTTTGCTCTTATGAGGAGTAAGATAAACTAATGTAAAGTTATGGTTGAGTCTCAGTGTTGGTGATTGAGCTTTGGGGTGCATGCTGGACCCGATACTGGGACGCTCTCTAGATAAGAAAACTTTATGGCTTGAAGACTGCTTTATAGTAGCCAGCCTGTTCAATTCAGGTCTTAATTTTAGATTTTATTGACTTTACACATGCAAACACACACACACACTGTTTGAGGAATTTTGTGCAAATCATGCCTAAAGTAGATCTTGTGCTTCTTTGGTTTGTGTATTTTCCCATAACACAAACTCAAATCTCAGGTGGGTTTCTGTTTTTCTCTACAATGAAAGTTTGAATTGGTCTATTTTTTATTAGTTGTTGATAGAGCAAACTAGATAATCTTATGTGAAAGCACTGAAAATAATAAAGTACTGTACAAGGAAATTTTTATTCTTTTAGGCCTTAGTGGGCTATTTAATTTATACTGAAAAAACAACAACACACAAACAAACAAATTTTACCTCTTTTCTGTTCTTACATTTATAGGAAACAGGCTAAATGGGAACATTGAATTATTGAGTTATATTTGTCTATGATATTCAGAAATTTCTCTGGGAAAATATCTTAAGAAAAATTAACTGGTGTTGGTTTTTCTGTAAATACATATAGGCAAAAATGGAATGAGTGGTACCATTCTATTCTATCTATTTCAAGGCCCAGTAGCTATTCTGCTTTTACTTTATTTGGGTTTATTTTTAGGTTTTTGGAAATAATAAACGAGTAGGCTAGAGACCTTGATTCAAAACATCTAAGCATTTCTCCTGGTAGCATAAGAAAATCTTCATTTTGTTTGTCTTCAATAAATGCCAAAAATGAATGTGTGGCAAACAAGTCACACACAGTTCCTTTATGTCTTTATGGCACAAACTTTTGATCATAATGCACGAAACATTTAATTCAAAACCAGAAAATCAAACATAAGGGAACCACTTTGTATCAATACAAAAGTCATATAAAGAGAGAGAGCCATGCCCCCAGTTAAGAAACAACGTGAAGAATTTTAGTAAGAGGTATTTTTATAGTACCTGAAGAAAACTGCTGTCACTTTAGTGCTGCTCATGGTGGAGAGGAGTGACTTCAGCATTAGCCTTCAGCCTGGGTATCTATCAGGGTTTCTTTTCTGAGTTCCTGCCACATGATACCCAATTCTTTTAATAATAAAGTTCTTGTTCTGGAGTACTCAGTTTAGTTAGCTTTTCTGTTTCTTAATATTCTTTCTCTAAATGGCTGAGCATAAATGAATTCGTTATTAGATGTCTAGTATCAACACAACAGTTGCTAAAGTAATGGATATTAGTCATAATTGCTCTTGGCGGTAAGTAACACGAAAGTGTAGATGGCAGCTTAATCAAATAGGTTTTCCTTCTGTAATAGAGAATCACAGGGGCAGTCCGTCAGGGCTGGTGTAGCTACTCCAGGAATGGGCTCTTCTGTGCTCCTTGCTCAGCCTTTGCATATGGTTTTCATGTCTGTAGTCGTGGATGGCTGCTGTACTTTGAGGAGTCACATTTAAGCAGGAAGAAAGAAAGGCAGAGGGCAAAAGGTGAATGCCAGTTGAGCCAGGTCCTTTTAATCAGGAAGACAATCTTTCTAGAAGCTCTACTCTGTTTTAAAATATAGATTTTATGGTTTTAATCAGGTATGGTGAGGCCAACTGATCAGGAGATGATTGCCATTGAGAAGACAATTTATTACTCACAGTTCCCAAGGCAAAGAAGGGCACACCATGCAGGGCCACACCAGAGAACCCTAGGTCAGTGGAAGGCAGAAGGTGGAGAGAGCTAGGGAAACTGGAGGGGAAAACCTTTATTGTGGCTTTCTCCTGAATGAATGGGCAAGGCAAAGAAGCAGGTTTAGGATGGACTGGTTTGAATAATTTTATTGAGCTGAGGTGCCTTGGGGCTGCCCTTAGTTGTCTGATGCCTAGCCCTGTGCTGATTAGGGCAGTGTAAGAGCCAAGTAAAGCCATGGGGTTGGGGGGAAGGTTTTGGATTGGTTAGTTTGCATATGAAATGTGTACTTACAGGCGAGTCATTTGTTTATTATCTCTAAGAATCCCATAACCCTGGGAGGGGTAGTTCTTTCCTTGTCAGTAATGTCCTAGGTATCAAAGCAGAAGATACAGAAGCTAGAAAATGTGGTTAAAACACAGTCCCTCTTATATCTTTTGCTGGAAGTGTGTTTCTTGGCCATCCATCACTACAAAGAATTCTAAAAATTTGGGCATGTTTAACTGGGCACATTGTTACCTGAATAAACTGGAGTTCTATTAGTACTGAAGAAGAAATGAGTAGCCGAAACCGGTTTGGCTCAGTGGATAGAGCGTCGGCCTGCGGACTGAAAGGTCCCAGGTTCGATTCCGGTCAAGGGCATGTACCTGGGTTGCGGGCACATCCCCAGTGGGAGATGTGCAGGAGGCAGCTGATCGATGTTTCTCTCTCATCGATGTTTCTGACTCTCTATCTCTCTCCCTTCCTCTCTGTAAAAAATCAATAAAATATATTAAAAACAAAAAAAGAAATGAGTAGATATTGATTAAGCAACTGGTAGCATTTGGTACACAGTGTCACATGGGAAGAATTAGCATCTGAAAATAGGTGTAGTTTAAATTGTGAGTTGCAAATTCCAATGCCACCAGAGGCCAGGTATGCCATGAAGAGTAAGTGGGCTTAGTGGAAGATTACAGGGAGTGCTGGTGAGATGGAGGGTGCGTATTCTCTTCAAAGTAGAAATGAAAAGCAGTGTGATTTGTGGCCTATTAGCTATCAGTTGTGGTGCCTAGTTAAATTAGATGTAATAGAAAGATGCTTATTAATTTTACTGTAGAGACTATAAATAGAAATATACTTTATTTATCATGTTATTTAGCAATCATGTACACTACATTTTCTAGTTAACTTGATGGTAACTCTTAAGTACCAACATTTTTGAAATAGTAGTTATTTTTTCCTGAACTTTTCATTTTGAAAGACTTCAGACCTACAGAAAAGTTGTAAAGAATAGTACAATGAACACACATATATCCTTAACTTAGGTTAACTAATAGTTAACATATTGCCGTATTTACTTTGTCTTTTTCTTTCATTTGAACCCATTTGATAGTATACTACATGTATTATGGCACTTTACCCCTAAGTATGTCAACACGTTTTACCGAAAAACAAAGATGTTTCTACGTAACTAGAAAATAAATACACACATTCGAGAAATTTGTAACTATAATAAATTTTAATATTCCACATTCAGTTTTATCCAACTTCTCCAGTAATGTCTTTTTTAGCATTTAAAACAATTTTGGATCCAATCAAATATTATCTGGTCCTAGCTGGTTTGGTTCAGTGGATAGAGTGTCGGCCGGCAGACTGAAGGGTTCCGGATTTTATTCTGGTCAAGGGCAGGTACCTCAGTTGCAGGCTTGATCCCTAGTCCTGGTCAGGACACATGCAGGAGACCGCCAATTGATGTGTCTCTCTCACGTAGATGTTTCTCTCTCTGTGTCTCTTCACCTCCCTAACACTCTGTAAAAATCAATGAAAAAATATCCTTGGGTGAGGATTAACAACAACATGTATATATTCTGTAATCTAGACCTGTTCTGTCTTTCATAGCACTAATGCTTTAGGAGTCCAGGCCATTCATTTCATAGAATGCCCACAAGTTTGATTTGAATGCTTATTTTCACATAGTTAGACCCAGGTTAAGCATTCTGGGTAAGAGTATTCCATAGGTGATGTGAACTGGACGCAGCATGTCAGGAGGCCCAGCTCTTGGTTGTTCTGTTCGCCGTGATGTTATTAGTGTGATGAGTGGGGGAAGGTGGTGCCAGATTTCTTCCAGTGAAGAGAACATTCCCTTTGTGAGTAGTCTGTGGAGTGATGCCTTGAGACTTCATAAATATTGTTTCCCATCAAGCTTTCACCTGAAAATTAACATCCATTGATCCTTTACTGAGTCAGCTCATACTTTGGTGGTTACAAAATACTGATTTTTTTTGGATACTTTTTTTTCTTCTACCTTAGCAGGCATTGTTTTATAAAGGAAGGCTTTTACTCCCAGCCCTAGCCCCAGCCCCTTTCTTTAGTTCAGTATGAATTCATGGATTATTTTTGTATTGTTTGTGTTATATTCCCTTATAATCATTATTCATATTGATGCCCAAGTTATTCCCAGTTTTGCTGGCCATCTGAACTGCTGGATGTGAGATGTGTTTTCAGCATTTCCCACTCAAGGTGTGACTTCTCTTCTGGGAGTGATACTATCTGTGACTCACTGTCCTCTCTTCTCTCTTTCTTTTCCTCCCAGTTGCCACCTGTGGGTTGCAGCATAGGTCTTGAAGCTTGATCTTCTGCATTTGATGTCTCTTTCCCCTCTTACATGTAAATTAAAGTTTGTGGTGATGTCTGTCTCCTAGTACTTTAGATGTGTGATATAGTTGGTTTTATTTGCTTTATTTATTTTTTATTTTTTAAATATATTTTATTGATTTTTTACAGAGAGGAAGAGAGAGATAGAGAGTTAGAAACATCGATGAGAGAGAAACATCGATCAGCTGCCTCCTGCACACCCCCCTACTGGGGTTGTGCCTGCAACCAAGGTACATGCCCTTGACCGGAATCGAATCTGGGACCCTTTGGTCCGCAGGCTGACGCTCTATCCACTAAGCCAAACCAGTTAGGGCTATTTGCTTTATTTATTGATCTTAGATTTGGTGGGAGGTATGTGGTATGATTAGGATTTTTATGTGGCTACAGTTATTCTATATGAAACTGGAATTCCGTGATTTTAACTATTTTTATGGCTAAGATACCAAAATGTCTGACTTTCAAATGAAGTTTTCACTTATTGATGACTCCTATAATCAATAAGCAAACTTGGGGTAAGACTTTAGTACCTTTTGAAGGATGTTATGTCATTTGTCCCTACTCTCAATAGCTTCTAGCCAGCATATTCTTTTTGAATCCTGGGGTTTCTTTGCTTTTCTATAGTCTTTCTCTTTCCACTTGCAGACCAACATTAGTCATTTCTCCCATCCCCACCCCATTGTCAATGCTTTGCTTACTAAACCATGTCTACTCTATTCTGTACTGTGAATAGAGAATTGGGAATTTAGATAACACATGTTGTTAGACTTGGGTATGACCGTTAGAATAAACAGGACCAAGTGAGAAATGAGGCCTCTTGGAGCTTTATTTAGAGCTTAAATTTTCTCAGAATGTCTACTTGCTGTTTAAATAGCCATTCTGCTTTATTTCCAGTTTTGTTCGTATATTGTATTAAATAATCTAAAAAATAATGTTTAACCTAATGATGATGAGGGCAGTACAGTGTTAAGAGCAAAGGTATCTCTAGAATCATATTCTGTGAGTTCAAATCGTGGTTCCACTGCTCATTGGCTACGTAACTTCACGTAGTTGCTTAATCTCTCTGTACCGCCATTTCTCATCTATAAAGAGGAAGATAATAGTATCTTCTTCACAGATTTTGTGAAGATTACAAAGGATAATACATGATATGTATAGTGTTCTTGATACATGATTGCTGTTACAGTTAATATATTAATAACAATGTGTGGGTATTCATTCTGCACAAGGAGCAGTGATCAACTGTTAAAGTAAGTAGGTCCTAAGATATTTAGGATAATTTATTTGTGACCTACCTTCCACCTACCACCCACCCTTCTCACCCCATCCTGAAATTAAAATAAGCTTTAATGATAATTTATTAAACCTTTAAGCTTTCTGTTGAGAAAACATAATATTTTTAAAACTTACTCATTTGTTAGAGGTATGGTTTAAAAGGGACGATTATAGCTAAATGCCTGAGGGATGTTAATTTCAAAGACTTTAAAGGACTTTTTTGGTTCTTTATAGAGATGCACATCTAGCAATGAAATTACGTTGTGTGGAGTCATATGACCACTAGAGGTCATATTATACTTTTATATTATTTAAAAATCTTTCTTGCTGGTGTGTCTGTCAGTGAAGCCTACTTCATACAGCTAGGAAGAGTCTATTATTGCTTCCTGCAAAAATATAGATTGGAAAAAAAGAAACCCAAGCTGGACAATTACAAGAACCATCATTTAAAAAAAAAAAAAGTGCCGAAACCGGTTTGGCTCAGTGGATAGAGCGTCGGCCTGCGGACTGAAAGGTCCCAGGTTCGATTCCGGTCAAGGGCATGTACCTGGGTTGCGGGCATATCCCCAGTGGGAGATGTGCAGGAGGCAGCTGATCGATGTTTCTCTCTCATCGATGTTTCTGACTCTCTATCTCTCTCCCTTCCTTTCTGTAAAAAATCAATAAAATATATTAAAAAAAAAAAAAAAGAACCATCATTATGTGTCATGGTTTTATGTTTGACAGTTTATTACTCTACTAGAGGCCTGGTGTATGAAATTTGTGCATGGGAGGGGGGCTCCCTCAGCCCAGCCTGCACCCTCTCGCAATCAGGGACCTTTTGGGGGATGTCCATCTGCTGGTTTAGGCCCGATCCCGCAGGAATCCCTGTGGATTGGGCCTAAACTGGCAGTTGAATATCCCTCTTACAATCCGGGACCGCTGGCTCCTAACTGCTCATTCGCCTGCCTGATCGCCTCTAACCACCTCTGCCTGCCTGTCTGAGCTCCCCTAACTACTCGCCTGCCTGCCTCATTGCCCCTATCCACTCTGCCTGCCTGCCTAATCACCCCTAACCACTCGCCTGCCTGCCTGATTGCCCCTATCCACTCTGCCTGTCTGCCTAATTACCCCTAACCACTCGCCTGCCTGCCTGATCACCTCATCCATTCTGCCTGCCTGCCTGATTGCCCCTAACCACTCGCCTGCCTGCCAGATCGTTCCTAACCACCTCTGCTTTCCTGCCTCATCACCCCTAACCGCCTCTGCCTGCCTGTCTGATCTCCCCTAACTACTTGCCTGCCTGCCTCATTGCCCCTAACCACTTGCCTGCCTATCTGATTGCCACTAACTGCCTCTGCCTGCCTGCCTCATTGCCCCTAACTGCTTCTGCCTGCCTGCCTGATCACCCCTAACCACTTGCCTGCCTGCCTGATCAGGGGCCGTGGTCGTTCTGGTCATCCTGCCATTTCAGTCGCTGGGCTTTTATAATATAGGGTAGTATTGGTTAGCAAATTGACTTGTATTATTGAACTTAACAATGAGATCTTAGTATTCGAGTTAGAAATATAAACTTCTTACTCTCAGCTACAGAATAATTTGCATTTATTGAAACTATGTCTGATGATTACATGTAGATGTAGGATCACATGAATATTTTCCTCACATATTTTTATTAATAACAGTATGAATTTGGAGGACTACCTACTCAAAAATGACCTACAGAAGTTACTTAAATTCTCTAAGCTTTCAATTTCCAAATATGTAAAATGTGAGTAATAGCTATAACAGTATTGAGTACTGTTTGTAATGAATCTCAACACTTAAGTGAAAGCTGTATGCAAATGGCAAAGTGGGTTACCAGATAACTGCTGTTGATTTTGGCCCACTAAAGTACATTATTGGGAAGATTATAGGAACTTCTGAATTTCTATCCTTTTCTGATAGGATACATTATAGTTTATATTTACTTTTCTGAAATAACCATGGCGGCTAATAGTGGCTAATTTTAATAGGACTTCCTTTAAGATACTTAGTTCAATGAAGGCCTGGGGAGGGGGCAGGAGTGAGGAGGAGGGGAGACAATGGGGGAAAGAGAGGGCATCTGTAATATTTTCAACAATAAAAAAGATACATTATTTTAGAAAATATTCTAAATATTAACTTGCAGCTGTGTGGAAAATTTATGGATGTGTAATTCATTCTGCTGTGATGCTTGATGTTACTACTTTCTAGTTACAGTCTTAAGTGTGGAACTGCTCTCTGGCTTAAAAAAATGGGTATTGATTCCTGGTAGTTTCACATTTTGCCAGGTTTTGCAAATCTAATGGATTTAATTGAATTTAGTCATTGCTGTAGTCTGCTTTTACCTATAATTTTGGTTTTGATGTGGGTAAATGATAGATACCAAGATAACTATAAGATGGACCAAATAATTATCCTAAATTGGTGCTTGAAATGTTGTCATATGAATCAGCCACAAATTACAAAGGTAATCTGAACTATTGTGTTTATAGCCATGCAGACAGGGCTTGACTGGCAATTTTAGCATTTAAAGTGCAAACAGTTTTTAAACTTTTGTATGCAGAAATGATTGTGAGCATAAGTAGAGCACTATTGGCTCAAACACAGAGAGCAAATATATATATTAGATGATAGTTTCGTCTTCACTGTAAACATTTGATTGTCACCACTCCCTCTCCTACCTTCCTGTTGTCTTAAGTAGTGCTGATGGCTCCAGAGCTCAAACGCAGGTCTGCCTGACCCTAAAGCCTGTAGCCTTACCATTTACACTTACTAGACTGCTGCCTTTAAAAGCTCTTGGTCATCATAACCTACACTACATTTCCTGTATTTGAAATATTTTCTAATAAGTACATATTATATAGATTTTTTCTCATTTTATGAATCACCACTAAATGTCTGCCTTGAATGGAAACCATCATGTAGGTTTTGGGATTTGTTAGATTGCAAGCTTGAGTCTCTGCTTAGCCATTTATTCTTCTCTGAATTTGGGGCAGGTCTCTTAATCTCTGAGTTGTTGTTTTTTTTTTGTTCAATGAGGACAGTCATGGTTTGTTGTGGTTGTTATTGTTGTTTTTTGGGGAGGTGGCTGTATTTGAAATTTTTATTTTTTCCCACTGTAGATAACAGACAAGAGAGTGTCCAGAAGACATGCGATTCTTGAGGTGGTGGGTGGTCAGCTTCGAATCAAACCGGTAAATATGTTAATGATACATTTTAACGTGTTGTCTCTCACTTTTTCCCAGCTTCGGATCAGAGAGGCTTGTTTTTTTAAGTTATGGAAATAGGACATTAGTGTCAAAACATATCCTTCTTATTGCCAGGAGATAATTGGGAGATAAAGATCAAACTATTTACCTTCTTTCCTATAGGGCAGTGTTACATTTACACAGAATTTAATGGAAGATAACTACCAGTTCACATGTACATGATTGTTTTGTTCATGACGGGGTATTACAAATAAGATCCTATAAAAAAGCTCATAACTAAGGGGGTGAGGTAGTGACCAAAGTCACTTTAAGTGTTATAGAGTTATATTTTAATAGATTTCTATACCTCTATGTGTAGAGTTGACTATTTCTAAAATTTAGACCTTATTCAACTTTAGGATTTTAAAAATAATTGTAATTTGAAAGTTCCTGTTAAGGGCTAGAATTTTACTTACTTGCTTTTAGTTTAAGCACTGATATGTTGCAAGGAAAGCAGGTTCTGAGAATATACTATGTGATCATTCCTTTTCATTTGCAGAATCTATTGCAGAGGAGAATGAAATATGTTTATGAGGGTCCATTTATTTTAGACTCGATGCTGGTGTGTTAAAATTATTAATATGGAATGAATTTCATTAATTTATAACATTTAAAAACCTACATGTATGTTCATCTTAGTATGTATAACTTCCTGTTGTTTTATTAGTTCTTCTTTTTATACAGATAGTACTTTTATTATCCTATGTTGAACTATCTGCAAATTTGAGAAATATCTTTTTAATTCTAATATTGGGAAAATTTTTGAATACCAATGAATTCACACCACCTCAACCTTAAATAAATACTTTTAAAGAAAGTTTGTATCTCATTCTACATTGTCTTAGTGTCTTGAAAAGTGCTAATATCTGTAGTCAGCATTCTTGGGGGGACCCCTTTGTTTACCATCATCAGTTATTTGTCTTTGAGTCCAACTATCTTATTCTTCATAGTGAGACTTACTAGACCATAAGCTTGTTGAATATAGGAACACTGACTAAATCTTCATATCTCTAGAATCTAGCATAGCTGCAGTGAGAACTATGTGTGGCATTTCTAGGAGTGGGGATATCATGGATTTTTATAAAAGTACCAGAGGACCGGTGTATGAGTTTCATGCACTCGGGGGAGGGAGGAGGGACCCTCAGCCCAGCCTGCACCCTCTCACAGTCCAGGACCCCTCAAGGGACATCCCCGGAGGGGTCCATAGAGCTGCCGCAGAGCCAGGAGAAGTTCCTGCCACTGCCGCTACACTCGCCATCTGTGAGCCTGGCTTCTGGCTTAGTGGTGCTCCTCCTGTGGGAGTGTACTGACCACCAGGGAAGCTCCTGTGTTAAGCATCTGCCCCCTGGTGGTCAATGTGCATCATAGTGACCGGTTGTTTCACTGTTCAGTCGATTTGCATATTAGCCTTTTATTATATAGGAGGACTAGAGTCCTGGCGCACAAAATTCATGCCTGGGTAGGGTCCCTAGGCCTGGCCTGCGGTCAGGGCTGATCTTCCCTGGCTGCCAGCAGCCGGCCCTACACCCCCGCTGCTGCTACCAGTCGCCCTCTGTGTGTGGGGTGATTGGTGGGGCGGGCGATCAGGGCCCTGGCACCGCCCGCATCTGCCTCCACCCACCCCTGGTTTCCCGTTCCCCATTGGGTGATCGGAGCCTGCCGGCCGGGGGAAGGGACCAAGAGGTTGGCTGGCAGGCCTCCAGGCCTGCGGGCTGGGGGCAGCTCCTGCATTGAGCGCCTGCCCCCTGGTGGTCACTGTGCGTCATAGTGACTGGTTGTTCTGCTGTTCGGTCGATTTGCATATTAGCCTTTTATTATATAGGATAGTTTCAATAAAATTCCTATTCCGTTGAAATAAATTTATTTATTTATTCATCTACTTATTGTAGCTGCACCTACAAGGTGCAATTTAGAGGAATACTAGTACAGAGAAATTCTAAAACTGACTTTTTTTTTGTCTTTTTAAAAATTGATTTGGTTAATAGAAGTTTTAGAGATCTTGAAAGTAATGAGAATGAGGTGAACAAGTGATTTCTAGTTCATTTATTTTAATGTATACTACATTTTTTTAATTTGATATGCTAAAGCAATTTAAATATATGAGTGTAATAAAGAGTTGAGAGATAAATTTTAGCTTAAAACATTATAAAATTATGTAAATGAATATAGCAAATGTTTTATTATGAAGATCCCTTCTGTATGCTGTATGCTTCAAATTATGTTTAAGTGATTAAATATATTTTCTGCTCTCCTTCAATTTAGAAAGCTAATCTAATAAAAAGTAGCTTTGACTATGATAGATGAATGCAATTAAGCAATTACTAATTTGTACTTTTAAATTTGTCTTTTTTTCTTTAATATTTTCCTCTAAAAGTCTCTACTGTTAGTAGTTCTTGGAAGTAGTGCATGAGGAGACAATGTTAGCTCATGAGAAGATAATGATTTTTTTTTCAAATTTAAGCTAGTCTGATATCAGCAGGGAGAAAATACATTATAAAGGTCAAATGATAATATTCTCTATAAATGACTTTATCACCAATGGTTTGTTATGTCCTAAGGGTGAACTCATGGCTGTCAATGCTTTTATTTCATTTTAATAGAATCTTACTCTTTTTGGTTCTTGGTGATCAAGAGAGGTTACATAGATATATAAAATTTGTAGGATATATTTTTGTCTTCATTTGGTATCGATCCTCGAAGTATACATACTTGAGTGTGTGTTTTTTCTATTATGCAATAAAATTCTTGAATTGTGATTGTTTTTCTTCCCATAAAATTTTTAGTATACTTATAAAATAGCTATACAATACTGCAGTAGCTTTTCCACAACTTTTGCAAAAGAGAGATAATTCTTTCTAAATTAAAAAAAATAACAGCACTGAAAATGAGAGGAACCTATTTTTTTGGGTACAAAGCAATCTTTCATTAATATTTGATGATAACTCCAAGAGTAAGCTATAGAAGATTGACTATATTTTAGTTCCATTTATTCAGGGATAATGTATCCTTTGCACCAATTCTACAATAATAGCATCTCTTTAGGTTCACCTTTATAATCCCAGGGATATGTTAAAAGGCACACAACAATGATATGATTCTGATATGGCAGTTCATATCTTTCATTCACTGTGGGGTTGGGTTTGCTTGCCCTTGTCTGCCTGAGGAATCAAAGTTAAACTAACCTCATTGAAGGAATTTGAGAGATTTCCATCTTTTTTAGTCTTGGAAGAATTTGAATATTCAAAAAATTCCTTAAAACTTGGGTCTGGTTTTTGGAGGGATTCGAAAGATTTTTAATTATTAATTGTATTTTTAAAATGTTATAGGTCAAATTCAATTGTCTTTTTAAACAAGCCACCCCCATACACACATAAACATCCATTTTTAAAAGTGTTGTTTATATTCTTAAAGATAATTGTCAATTTTGGCGCAGATCTATTGGCATGAAGTATTTAATAGTATTTTATTATTGTACACATTTTCCTTTATATGTAGTTATGTCATTGTTTTTCTCCAAATTTTTTGTATGTACATATGTATGTCTTCTCTCTTTGAGTTTATTAATATTTTTAGATTTTTAAAAAAACTATCTGTTGAACTTCATGTGTGGCTTTTTAGTTGGAGTGTATATAGTTTAACATTGATTTTAAAAACATATTCAGTGAATTATATTGATTTAGGTTTAAGTTATAGGATCAAACATTAGAGTTCTTGGAATATTATTTTTTGCTCTTAGTTCTGGGATTCCTCGTATGCATAGTTTTAGAAAAAGAAAAAGGATGATCATGGACCACACTCATTGATCTGCTTTCTTTGTGGCTGAATTTGCTAAATGCTTGATATTTAACCTCCTAAAATTTAAATAAGCACTTTCACGTAAGGAAAAAAAAAATACTCGAATGTTTTCTTAACTTTGGGTTTGTGATGCATTTTTTAAAAAATTTATTTTTATTGTTGAAAGTATTACAGATGTCTCCCCATTTCCCCCTTTTGACCTATCTATCCCCCCACCCAAACCCCAGCCAAATGTAATTAATTTCCTTTTAAAAGTATTTTATGTTTTCTACTCTTAGAATTTTATACCTTGTATTTAATGTCTTAGCCTTTGTAAATTTAGGACTATACCATTATTTAATGTTTAGAGATTCATCTCAGTTTCTAAAATACTCATGAATAACAACATGATCATATCTTATAAGAGGCAAACCTCACTGAACGAATGTTCAGTGTTCTAGAAGAAGCCAAAATACATTCCTGCTTTGACTATTGTCCCTCCTGTTACCCAATATTCCTGACTCTGGTGACCATGGCATACTCAAGGAAGGGGCGTCTTCCCTTATAAGGAGTGATTTTCAAGGAGTAATAGGGAGTGATTCCAAGCCCAGCAGTGTGCACAAGCTCAGAACCTGGTGGCTTGTCATGCCTTGTTGCACTCAAAATCTCTGGCCAGAGAGCCACTTTGGGAGGTAAATTAGGGGTGACTGCTAGCATAATGAAAGGCTTCTAAACATTAAGTTTAAATTAGAACTTGATTTAAAAAATGAAACATTCACAACTTTTTTTAAGGAATATGGCTCATCACTGCATCTCCATTCCTATGTAGTCTTGTGCATGGTTTGCAAAATGATCCTGATCAATAAAATAATTGCCTACCGCCCTAACTGGTTTGGCTCAGTGGATAGAGCATCAGCCTGTGGACTGAAAGGTCCCAGGTTCGATTCCGGTCAAGGGCATGTACCTTGGTTGTGGGCACATCCCCAGTAGGAGGTGTGCAGGAGGCAGCTGATCGATGTTTCTCTCTCATCGATGTTTCTAACTCTCTATCTCTCTCCCTTCCTCTCTGTAAAAAAAATCAATAAAATATATATGTTAAAAAATAATAATAATAATTGCCTACCTAATTTATATAGCCTCTGTTTTAAATTTTTACCTCTATCCCTAATCTCTAAATTTAGCTTTACTACTTGCTTTTAACACAGATTTAAAGAAAACAAATGTTTTCAGTTGCAGGTTCACCTAGGACAGTGATGGCGAACCTTTTGAGCTCGGCGTGTCAGCATTTTGAAAAACCCTAACTTAACTCTGGTGCCTTGTCACATATAGAAATTTTTTGATATTTGCAACCATAGTAAAACAAAGATTTATATTTTTGATATTTATTTTATATACTTAAATGCCATTTAACAAAGAAAAATCAACCAAAAAAATGAGTTCGCGTGTCATAGGTTCACCATCACTGACCTAGGAGGTCTGATGGCCAAATCCTCATTAAAGTAAATTGCCAGGACTAGGTAGATTACATTCATTCTAAATTTCAACATTGTCTTTTTTTTTCTTAAATAAAATTTGGGCATATAGGTAACAATGCTTAGTATTTTCCAATAACAGCTTTTGTTGCATTGCTTCCTGTTCTATATTAGTTTCTCCCCCCGCCCCCAGCTTGGTTAAACATACTGTTTGGACAGTTCAGCTTTTTTTCTTTACAAGTTGAGCTAAATAGTTTCTAGGTTTCTTTCCCCAAATTTCATGGTTCTGTGGTTAGTTTAAAAGTATAATGTCATGATATTTGATGAAGTTACGTAGAGTGAGAAAGTTACTTGGGGGGTTTTGAAAGCCAGGAAGCTTATGTGCCTAGCTGCTTGCTATTGGGGGCATTTTAGAAGATGAAAGTGATTATTGTTTAAAAATTTATCTATGGAGAATGGAATTGAAATGATTTTAGTGGTGAATCTATTTAAGTGACTCAACAGGTAGCATTTTTGGTAAATACATTAGATTTTAAGCATCACTTCTTATAGTAAACTCTTTGGAACCATTCCTGATATTATTCACTAATGACTGATAGTTGAAATATTGATTCTTCCTGCTATTAGAAACTTCTGTGGTAGGTACAGTTATATGCAGCCATGGACCTGACAGTCTAGTGGTGATTTATCAGATGATTATAGGTAACCTTTGAACTTATAGGGACTAATTCAAACAATTCATCCAGAGAGGTATGATGGGATAAGACATCTCAGGGTGTAGTAAATCAAAGAGCATTTTGAGTAGATATCCATGATTGGGTCAAAGATTCTGTGGGTGAATATTTGGGCATATGAAGGTGGGAGATGAGTTTGGAAACCACTGAAGTTTATGAAGAGCCTTCACTTCTGTGCTTTGTTGATATTGGGGAGTCATCAGAGGCTTTCACAGAGAAATGTAAAAGAATAACTTGGAATGCAATGAGGTGAATGAAGACAGGAGACTTGATGTGATGTTAGCCCAAGCAAGAAATGTGAGCAGTGGGTGTGAACTTGCACTAGGGAGTGACTGTGTAAATGGCAACAAGAAATGGATTCAAGAGATAGTTCAGAGGTAAATGATCTAGGATTTGACATTTGGATAGAGTGGGAAAACATTGTAAGATGTTCAGTAAGTGTTTGTGGATATTTTGGTGTGTTTTAATATATAACAGAAATTAAAATCAGAATATATCACATTTACCTCTGAAAGACCCTATTCATATTCTGGAGAAATAGGTTTTTAAAAAAATAGAAGACACTGAAAAATAAGTTATAATGCAAGTGGCTTACCAAAGTTAATGTTATTATTTGCTTCATGTTTTATCACAGCATTCTAGACTTGTTTATATTTTTCTTAGTTTATATTTTATACAGGCTTAACATTTTTAAAAAATGAAAGTGAGTATCTACACTAATAAAAAACAAAGATGCTAATTGACCGTACCTTTGCTATCCCTCAAGCCATGCCCACCAGCCAATCAGAGCGACTATATGCAAATTAACCCAACCAAGATGGCGGCCAGCAGCCATGGAACTGGAGCAAGCAGGAGGCTTGGTTGCCTGGGCGATGGAGGAAGCCAAGCTTCCCGCATGCCCTGAGCCGACTGTGGCCTCCGCTCATGGCAACAAAGTTTCAATTATAGAAGATAAACAACCTCCAGATACCTGCTTCCATCCAGCCTCCACTGGGAGCTTGGGTGTGGGGGCCGTGGCCAGCCTGCAAACAGCCATGAGCCCCTCACTCAGGATGGCCTCACCCTCATGGGGTGAGGGTCCCCACTGGGGGGCTTGGCAAGCCTGCAAACAGCCCTCAGCCCCTCACCCAGGCTGGCCACACCCTCATGGGGTGAGGGTCCCCACTGGGGGGCTTAGCCAGCCTGAAAACGGCCCTCAGCCTCTCACCCAGGATGGCCAGGCACCCCAGTGGGGACTCCCACACTGAAGGGGCTGTGTCCAGCCTGCAAACAGCCATCAGCCCCTCACCCAGGCTGGCCAGGCACTCCTATATAATAAAAGGGTAATATGCAAATTGACCCTAACAGCACAACGACTGGGAATGACTGATCACTGACACACACTGACCACCAGGGGACAGATGCTCAATGCAGGAGCTGCCCCCTGGTGGTCAGTGAGCTCCCACAGGGGGAGCTCTGCTCAGCCACAAGCCAGGCTGACTGCTGCCAGTACAGTGGTGGTGGTGAGAGCCTCTCCCGCCTCCTCAGCAGCACTAAGGATGTCCAACTGCAGCTTAGGCCTGCTCCCTGCTGGCAAGTGGATGTCTCCCGAGGGCTGCAGGGCTGCCAGAGGGATGTCTGACTGCCAGCTTAGGCCCAATACCCCAGGGAGCAGGCCTAAGCCAGCAGGTGGTCATCCCCCGAGGGGTCCCAGACTGCGAGAGGGCACAGGCCAAGCTGAGGGCCCCCCTCCCCAACCCAAGTGCACACATTTTTGTGAACTGGGCCTCTAGTATTTAATAAATATTTTAACCAAGTTTACCAGTGGGGGGGAAAAATTTGTTGTGGAGTAAAAAGAAAAGGAAAAGATAAATTCCTAGAATTTCAAAATACATTAAAAATAGGCCTATTATGAACTTTCTTAATATTCCCATAATGAATATATTTTATAATAGGAACAGAAGTTTTTACCTACTGTATTTATACTGAATTCTAATCTGTTCAAATTCAGTATGAATAAAAGATACCTTAACACCTTCAGATGTTTTAAATGTTTGGGATCAGAAAAGGTTTTAATGTATGAAAATATAATTTTATCTCAAGATACTTGAATGAAGTATAAATAGAAAAACTGGAAATGTTCAGCCCAATCCTGGGGTGGTAATTACCTTGTTATACTGGAGAGGTTGTTGATGTCTCTAGAAAGTCTCACTTAAATCGATGAAGCAGATGGATGGATGGATGGGTGGATAGATGGTAAGGGGAGTTGCTTTATCTAAGATTCTATTAAAAAAAATAACAGGAGAGAAACCAAGTTGGCAGCATAGGTAAACACCTGAAATTGCTGTCCCGCACAACCACTTCAAAAATACAACTAAAAGACAAAATGGACATCATCCAGAACCACAGGAGAGCTGGCTGAGTGGAAATTCTACAACTAGAAGGAAAGAGAAAAGCACACTGAGACTCAGAGGAGGTGCAGTGTGGAAGTAAAGAGCAGAGGCATGGAGGCACATGCGGAGAGGGCTGGCAACTAAGGATGTGGCTATCTTTTTCAATTGGGAGGGAGACACAAGCTCCTAACTGCTCTGAATGCCACTTCCTGGCAAGTCTCTGGGGACCCAGACTCATACGGGGAGAAACTGGATTGTCTGGCATCAGGCAGAACTTGAGGGCGGCTTTCTCTCAGAGGTGCTTGCAGCGATTACCAGGACACTGAGAACCGGGATCTCTTAGGGCAGGGCTGGCGATCAGCCATAGCTGTTTGCTCTGCCCTGTTGATTCCCTGAGACCCCGCCCCACCCAAGCTGTGCACAGAGGCTTTTGCATATGAATGCCCTGGCTCTTTGCAATCTAAAATTGCCTAACTAACTGCAGGTGGGTCAGAGAGACCCAGAACATCCAAAAGAAGCCCTAAGGCCCCACAGCAGCTTTCATTGCTTCACAGCTGGGCCTCATCCGGGCACCTTCAAACTCCAAACAAAGAAGATGAATCTGCAGATCTCTCCATAGCTTCTGTTGGGTAGCCTCAGGCAGAGGCTAAATTAGCACCTCCTTAGAGATCCAAGAGCCAGTGTATCCAGTGGTCAGAGTGGACCATCCAGATTACAACTCCTCAGATTCATAAGGGACACACTCAGGGGGCAGATTCAGTGAGCACCAAAGCCCCACTGAAGCAAGTTTTGCCCCATAAGGGTGTCTCCAGCAAAGAAGTTCTCCCACCATAGACACAGCTGATTCTCACAGCCAATTGGCCTGGAGCTCAATTCCTCCCAGTGATACCTACAGCAACCAAGGCTTAACTACAACAAGACTGTGCACAAAGCTCACAAAGGGGTGTACCAAGAGTGTCCACCTCAGGTAATTGGGGAGGCTGAGCCACTGGGCCCTATAGGACACCTAGCACACAAAGTCACTCTACCAACACAGGGAAGCAGCCAAAATGCAGAGACAAAGAAACAGATCACAAATGACAGAAATGGAGGGAAGCAAACTACTGGAGATAGAGTTCAAAACCACGGTTATAAGGTTTTTCAAGGATTTTCCAGAAACCGCTGATAAATTTAGTGAGATCTTCCATAAATCTAGTGAGACTGCCGATAAATTTAGTAAGACCCTCAATAAGTCTAGTGAGACCCTTGAAAATATGAAAAAGGACCAACTAGAAATTAAGCATACACTGCCTGAAATAAAAAGAATAATATACAGAGATCCAACAGCAAGACTAGAGGATCCCAAGAATCAAGTCAAAGATTTGAAATATGAAGAAGCAAATAACACCCAACCGGAAAAACAAAAAGAAAAAAGAATCCAAAAATATGAAGATAGTGTAAGGAGCCTTTGGGACAACTTCAAGCGTACCAACATCTGAATTATGGGGGTTCCAGAAGAAGAGAGAGAGCAAGATATTGAAAACCTATTTGAAGAAATAATGACAGAAAACTTCCCCTACCGGGTGAAAGAAATAGACTTACAAGTCCAGGAAGTGCAGAGAACCCCAAACAAAAGGAACCCAAAGAGGACCACACCAAGACATATCATAATTAAAATGCCAAGGGCAAAAGACAAAGAGAGAATCTTAAAAGCAGCAAGAGAAAAACAGTCAGTTACCTACAAGGGAGTCAGCTGATTTCTCATTAGAAACTATGCAGGCCAGAAGGGATTGGCAAGAAATATTCAAAGTGATGAATAGCAAGAACCTACAACCAAGATTACTTTATTCAGCAAAGCTATCATTCAGAATTGAAGGTCAGATAAAGAGCTTCACTGATAAGAAAAAGCTAAAGGAGTTCATCACCACCAAACCAGTATTATATGAAATGCTGAAAGGTATTCTTGAAGAAGAGGAAGAAGAAAAAAAGGTAAAGATACAAATTATGAACAACAAATATGCATCTATCAACAAGTGAATCTAAGAATCAAGTGAATAAATAATCTGATGAACAGAATGAACTGGTGATTATAATAGAATCAGGGACATAGAAAGGGAGTGGACTGACAATTCTCAGGGGGGAAGGGATGTGGGGGGTGCGTGAAGAGACTGGACAAAAATTGTACACCTATGGATGAGGACAGTGGGGGGGTGGGTAAGGGCAGAGGGTAGGGTGGGAACTGGGTGGAGGGGAGCTATGGAGGGAAAATAGAGGAACAACTGTAATAATCTGAACAATAAAGATTTAATTAAAAAAACCCCAAAGATCTGCATTAATGTAGATTGCTTTGTTATACACTAAAACTTATTTATTTTAAAAGCTTCATCATATTGATGACAAAAAGGCTATTTGCCCTTTGGAAATAGCCAATAGGTCTTAGTTATGAAGGGAACTTCATTATCTTTAACATGGAAGCTTTTGGTGGCAAACATAATCCAAAGTAGTGGATATTGTAATAATTTTGACATTGAGATATATTTACTTCTTACAATTTGAATATGGATGATAATCTCATGGTGGGATTTTATTCAAACAAAATAAGATTCCTCCATGAGAAGCTTAAAAAACCCACAAAAAAAATTATGCTCTTTGCTTGAGAGATAGGGTCAAAATTTCCCTTCTCATAGTTTCTAATCTTTTAATCATAGTAATAAATTATTAAAGGAAAATAAGTGGAAAAGAAGCAAGCCATTTCCAGGGGATTGGTGAATTTTGGATTTCAAAGTAAAGGGAGTCAGTTTCCATACTGGAGAAATTTTTTTCTAGTTTCTCTTTTCAATTTCAAATTACGTCAAGCAAAACAGAGTATCTTTTAACCAGTCAATTGATAACTTTGTTTTTTTTTATTATTCTTAGAGAAATGGGAGGTATATTACAGCTTTTTTGTATGAATGGATAAAAATTATGGTATTTATAAGTTCCAGATTTATTAGAATTTTAAGTTTCTTAAACACCTAACTTATTATGATATTAAAATTTTGTATCAGTTAATATTCAGTTGTATTTTTTCATAATTTGGAGTTACAAAATCACTGTATTCTTTCTTTCTTTGTTAGATACACACAAGTCCATGTTTTTATCAGTCTTCTGAGAAGAGCCAGCTTTTACCATTGAAGACAAATCTATGGCACTGGTTGAACCCTGGAGATAGTTTTTCTTTGTTTGTTGACAAATACATTTTCCGTGTTTTCTCTACGTATTCTGAAACAGAACTGGACTGTACTTTCAGGTAAGATTGCCTGATGAAATGACATCAGGTAATGGTATTTGTAACCTAATTCCTCAGCCATCCGCAAATGCCTCAGGAGAAACTATTCTAGTATTAAACTGTATTGGCAATATAGGGGTTACATGGTGTGTGTGTGTGTGTGTGTGTGTGTGTGTGTGTGTTTCCAGAAAACATTTGGAAACTGATGCCTCAATAGTGATTGTTCTCATATGTGCTGTCTTTTACCATTGTGTTCAGAATGTATTTTCCATCTAACAGTAACCAGGATAGTTAATTTGAAACTCACTATATTTTCTTAATCTTTTTGTTCAATTTAAAGTTTTTATTTTATTATGTTTGTTGTTGAAAGTATTACAGATGTCCCCCTTTTTCTTTATTAAGATATTAATCTTTGACTTAGACTAAAGTTGCATAACTTTTATTTCTTATAAAAATAACAGAAAATATAGAATAGGGAAACTGAGGAAATGAGGTATTATAATAAACATCTGGTGTAAAATTAAATTATAGAATACATAAACTGGCTCTATAAAAGTAGAATTATATACTCACTTCAAAAATCAGAAAAATGCTGTACATTTCTATTTTAAGCAAAGTATGGCCATTGCTTGATAACTCATATACATTATTATATGTCAATTTTAATTTTTATGTCTATTCAAATTAGCTTGTCCCCTTGGTGTGAAAGATCAGTGTTGTGCCTTCAGTCAGATTGTGAATTTTAAATTTTTTTGGTATTGATAAAACTGAAAATAGAACCCACTTTAAGAACACTCTATTTTTTCAGGCTATTATGAAGAGTATTATCTTGTATGTTATTGCTATCAAGCCAAATGTGTGGAAAGAGGTAGTAAATATTTTTTATATGTTTTGGTAATTATGTGCTTAATTTAGGGTAACCAAATTAATTGTGTTTTTATATTAAAAATTAAATGTTCTGGTGTTAGTCTGCTCTTGTAAAATTTCCTTCAGGGTGTTGATTTCACTCTTAGCTGTTTTTCCATTTGTGATTTGGAGTTTTCAAATATTCCCATCTATATATATAAAAGGGTAATATGCAAAGTGTCCCCTTGGGAGTTTGCCCAGGAGACCGGTAGTCCAATTGCTCGCTGTGATGTGCACGGACTACCAGGGGGCGGCACGAAATGAAGTAAGGGCCTGGCTGGCAGCCGGGGAAGGAAGGCCCGGGCCGGCAGCCAGAGGCCCCATTTGGCCCTGATCGCAGGCCAGACCTAGGGACCCTACCTGTGCAGGAATTTCGTGCACTGGGCCTCTAGTAATGATATAATGATTTCTGATGTGCAGTAATGATTTTCATTTTTTCACTTTGATCCCCATTATGTAGTAACAATAGTTGAAGACCATTTGCTTAAAGTTAATTATAATTTCTATTTTTAATTAAAAGTATTTATCATATATGCATCATTCAGTATATGATTCAAAGCATATAGCCCTCCCTTTTGAGCCTTTTGGCAATATTTGATTCATTTCAGAATGTTTTTGATTTCATTGGTTAAACATTTAACATTTGAACAGGCAGAATAAAGGTGAACCTAAAATACTGAATACTTTCTCAAAAGGGGCTATGTCCAGAAGCAACCATAGACAGTATGTAAACAGACATCCATGGCTATGTTTCAGTAGCACTTTGTTTACAAAAACAGGTAGCAGGTTGGATTTGGACTAAGTGTTGCAGTTTGCTGATTCCTGTATTAGAGTAAAAGCTAAGTTGCTTAAAAAATGACCTCCAAATGCAGTGCTTAAACAAGATAGAACATTTTTTCTGTCACACAATGGTCCAGAGTTTTAGGCGTGCTCTCCTTCATAATGTAATTCATGTTCTCCAGCTAAGGGAGAAACTCTGTCATCCTCAATATATATCTTTTAAATTAGTTTCGTTGTTGGTGTTGCCAGTTGGTAAGGTAAGAAGGAAATGAGGAAGAGAATCCAGGGCAGTGTCTTGCACATATCATTTCCATTTACACCCCTCCTTCCCCAAATTAGGCACATGGCTAAAAAGAGTTACAAGGAAAGCTGAAAAATGTGGTCTCCAGCGAGGTGGACAGACATTGTTACAGATGCTTACTGACCAGTGCCATTCCAACTTTGCTGCCTGTTATGCTAGTAACATCCACTTAGCCTCTGATGTTTAATGCTAACCACAGGGCCTGCGCAATTCTAGAATCCTGTCATCTCCATTGATACTACGGAGCCCTGTTTTTTGGCAGCCTCCCCTACCACCAAAACTGACCTGTAGAGGCAGCTACCATTGAGCTACTCAGCACTGCCGCACTAGTGTATACCTTATTGCTTAGTGTTCTGGGTCCTTCCAGGGAACATAGCCAGCTGGTGGATTCTCTAGTCTTATGTAAGAAATCCATTTTAGCATGCCTCTTTGGGATAGCATTCAACTGTCTGTATTAGTCCCACTCCTGCACCCCTAGCCCCTGGAAGCCACTGACCTGATTTCTGTCCCTATAGCTTTACCTCTTCAGAATGTCATATAAATAGCTCATTTGACTTAGCAAAATTCTTTGAGATGCATTCATGTTTTGTACATACCAGCATTTCATCCCTTTTTATTTCTGAGTAGCATTTCTATTTCCATTTTCAAAAAGATAAATTTGTTGGATCATCTCTATGCATACATAAATGATAATGATGCAACGACTTTGGATGATCTTATCACATTGCAGCAAGTAGGAAGTAATTGGTTCTACTAGTATGTTCCACAGGTGACCATGTGTCGGAACATTTAGCTTTCAGTCAGGCTGCATGTTTGGGGGGATTTCACAAGTGGCTGTACTGGCCAGAACCCCAGTAACAGTTATAGGATTTTATTTATTTTTTCTCCAAGGGCCTAACTAACTTAGCTGATATATTTGCAATTTGCATTTTCTCTTTGGATTCTGCGTGGTGATCTTAACTTTTATGGACTATCTGGACAAATACTAAATAAGTAAGTAGCTCTTAAGCCTTGAGAGAGATGACTGATCCCCATCTGATAAATAGTTGTGGTTTTTAGGCCCAGGATTTGGAAAGATTAATGTATTTTATGGTGATCCTATGGTCAGAAGACAAAGAACATGTTCTAGTTTAGATATTTTATTCTATTATACTATAACCTGCTTTTATGTTCTTCTAAGTCTGAGAAAAGTAGCATAACCCATTATTTAAATGTTCTTGGGAGACTTACATTTATAATAACAAATAATAGCAGTTTTAATTCAAATGGTAAATAAATGATTTTGATTTTATTTTCTAGAAATAGTCAAATGCTTGATGAAGATGATATATTGAATGAAATACCAGAATCATCCTTGGTTAATTTGCCTGATAAGACAACTGGTGCTCCACAGCTGGAAGGAAGCACAGGAATAGCGACGACCCAGACTTCTACCACAAATAGTGTGGTGAGAAATTTAAGATCTCATCCATTTATAACCTGTCCCTTAAATTATTTTGAGGAGAGAAAAGACAACTGAAATTAGGCACAACACTTCACCTAGTAGAGATCATGAATGTCTTTGAGAAAATTTGACTAATTCAGTCCATAATTGCAGATGTTTTTTTTTATGGTAGCTTTTTACAAAGTAAAAACAATTACAACTTCATTAAGGGAGCATGCTTATTTTTGGTAATTAATAAGATAGGTGATTTTTTTAGTCTTTCGCAGGTGAATGCTCAGGCATCAGTAAGCAGCAGTCCAACCCCGCCCAGAGGAAGAGAATCCTTCCAGCATGGATGTTAACAGATCTGGGTGATCAAAACCTCCCAGCACCAGTGACCAGTGAAAGTAGGTTTTGTTTCAAGCAAACATTAAGCAGAATTGGAAAGTTTTTATGAACAAATGAAGAGGTGAATAACATAGCTTAACATTTTTTTTAGATGTGTACATGAAATCTAATTTAAAACACTAGCTATTATGCTATTTATCAAACATCCTGTTAATTATTTTTTGATTTAACATGTGCTAGACTTACCATATTGACAGATTTTTAAACAAACCTGTGCTGTCATGTCTAAGATAAAAGGCCAGCACAGTACGGGCTTTATAAATTAACTAGAGACCCGGTGCACAAAAATTTGTGCACTCGGGGGGGAGGGGGGTCCCTCAGCCCGGCCTGTGCCCTCTCGCAGTCTGGGACCCCTCGGGAGATAACAACCTGCTGGCTTAGGCCTGCTCCCGGGTGGCAGAGGGCAGGCCTAATCCCTAGGTGCAGCCCCTGGTCGGGCTCAGAGCAGGGCCGATTGGGGAGTTGGGGCGCCGCCCCCTGTCATGCACAGAGCAGGGCGGATCGGGAGGTTGCGATGCCACCCTCAGTCACGCTCAGGGTAGGGCTGATTGGGGGGTTGGGGCACCGCCCCCTGTCACACACAGAGCAGGGCGGATCAGGGGGTTGGGGCGCCGCCCTCTATCACCCACAGAGCAGGGCCGATCAGAGGGTTGGGGCGCCGCCACTGTCACACTCAGGGCAGGGCCGATGGGGAGGTTATGGCTCTACCCCATCACACACAGAGCAGGGCCCGTGGGGGGGGGAAAGGGGGTTGGGGCACCGCCCTCTATCACCTACAGAGCAGGGTCGATCAGGGGGTTGGGGCGCCGCCACTCTCACACTCAGGGCAGGGCCTATGGGGAGGTTATGGCTCTACCCCGTCACACACAGAGCAGGGCCCGTGGGGTGGGGGGGTTGGGGCGCCACACCCTGTCACACACAGAGCCGCAGGGCGATCAGGGGGTTGGGGCGCCGCCACTGTCACACTCAGGGCAGGGCCTATGGGGAGGTTATGGCTCTACCCCGTCACACACAGAGCAGGGCCCGTGGGGTGGGGGGGTTGGGGCGCCACACCCTGTCACACACAGAGCCGCAGGGCGATCAGGGGGTTGGGGAGCTCCCCCCATCAGGCACAGAGCAGGGCCGATCAGGGGGTTGGGGCGCCTTCCCCTGTCAGGAACAGAGCAGGGCAGATAGGGAGGTTGTGGCCTCGCCCCCTGTCACACACAGAGCTGCAGGGCGATCAGGGGGTTTGGGCGCTGCCCCGTCATGCTGATCCCGGTGCCGGGAGGCCTCGCGGCTCCGCTGATCCCGGTGCTGGGAGGCATATTACCCTTTTACTATATAGGATAGAGGCCTGGTGCACGTGTGGGGGCCAGCTGGTTTGCCCTGAAGGGTGTCCTGGATCAGGGTGGGGGTCCCCACTGGGGTGCCTGGCTAGCCTGGGAGAGGGGATGATGGCTGTTTGCAGCTGGTCACACACCCTTCAGGGTGGGGTCCCCACTGGGGTGCCTGGCCAGTCTGGGTGAGGGGCTGAGGGCTGTTTTCAGGCTGGGACTGAAGCTCCCAACTGCTCCTTTTTTTCTTTCTTTTTTAAAATTCTGGGCCAGCTTTAGCTCTGAGGCTCCAGCTCTGAGGCCTCTGCTGCTGAAAAAAGGTATCTGGTTTGTTTCAGTTCTATAATTGAAACTCTGTATCACTTCCAGCTCTGAGATCCCAGCTCGCTGAAAGCAGGTTTCTGGGGTTTTGTTTAGCTTCTATATTTGTTACAATGTTTTTTAAACTGCAAGCTCAGAGGCTGGCAAGGCAGACGGGGAACGTTGGTTTCCTCCGTCACTGAAGCAATCAAGCCTCATGTTAGTTTCAAGCTGCCTGGCTGCCGGCCGCCATCTTGGCTGGCAGTTAATTTGCATATTGCCCTGATTAGCCAATGGGAAGGGTAGCGGTCGTATGCCAATTACCATGTTTCTCTTTTATTAGATAGGATATAATTTTTAAAAAGTGCTAGGCACACGATGTTATGTGCTGGAGGATTTAAAGAAGAGGTGACCTCTGTCCTAGTATAGCTTACTGTCCTGGCAGATATTACAATGATTTATGTCATCTGCTGGGTATTCCCATTGATTTAAGATTATTAAAAACGTTTCTGCATTGTCTTATTTAGTCAACATTTTATTTGCAACTTTTCAGTCATCTCAGGTTCAGTTTCTTTTGACTGCTTGTTTTCTTCATTTTCCTTTTATTCTCATCTAGTGACTTTCTGTTGGAAATTGGAAATTATAAATGATGTAGAGCTTTTGAGTTTTATGTTCCTCCGAATACATATTTTTGTTCTAATAGACAATTAATTTGGTCTGATAGGCTATTTTCTTTGAATAGGCAGTTAATTCAAGCCCTAAATCCTGTTTTCCCCTGTGTGGACAGCAGTTACATCTCTGCTTAGTTCTCTCAGCTTCCAGCTGCTGCTTCCCCCAGGCCATGTAGTGAGCTATGGGTTGATTCTATGCATTGATTTTGGTTCTTGGTTCTCTGTGAGTTTCTTCCTTTTAGGATTTTATCCCTAGCTTTCTACCTGCTCCACAAGCCTCTAACTCTGTCCTATGAACAGGTAAGCCAGTAAGGCTGCAGCTTTCTGCTACCTGTGAATTGGGAGATGCTCTCAGGAAAGAGCCGAAGTTTACAAACCTCACAGGTTGTAGTGAGTTTTCCAAGCTGAGATTCTTCTCTACTTTTGCCTTTCAGTCACTCTCCAGTGTCTTCAGATAGTGGCTTTTATATGTTTTGTCCAAAATGTATAATGGTTTTGTTTGGGATGATTAGTTCATGCAAGGTACTCTTACATCTTACCGTGAACATTATCTTTAATAAAATAACTAGAGGCCCAGTGCACAAAAATTTGTGCACTTGGGGGTCGGGGGTTCCTAAGCCCGGCCTGTGCCCTCTTGCAGTCTGGGACCCCTCGGGGGATGACCACCTGCTGGCTTAGGCCTGCTCCCCGGGGGATTGGGCCTAAGATGGCAATCAGACATCCCTCTGGCAGCCCGGGAGCCCTCGGGGGATGTCCACTTGCCAGCGGGGAGCAGACCTAAGCTGCAGTCAGACATCCTTAGCAGTGCTGAGGAGGCAGGAGAGGTTCCCACCACCACCGCTGTACTGGCAGCCATCAACCTGGCTTGTGGCTGAGCAGAGCTCCCCCATGTGGGAGCACTCTGACCACCAGAGGGCAGCTCTTGCATTGAGTGTCTGCCCTGTGGTGGTCAGTGTGTGTCATAGTGACAGTCATTCCCAGTCTTTCTGCTGTTAGGGTCAGTTTGCATATTACCCTTTTACTATGTAGGATAGAGGCCTGGTGCACGGGTGGGGGCCAGCTGGTTTGCCCTGAAGGGTGTCCCGGATCAGGGTGGGGGTCCCGCTGGGGTGCCTGGCCATCCTGGGTGAGGGGCTGATGGCTGTTTGCAGCTGGACACACCCCCTTCAGGGTGGGGGTCCCCACTGGGGTCCCTGGCCAGTCTGGGTGAGGGGCTGAGGGCCGTTTTCAGGCTGGCCAGCGACTGAAGCTCCCAGCCTCTCCTTTTTATCTTTTTTCTTTTTTTATTCTGAGATTTATTTACCTTCTGTAACTGAAACATTGTTGCCGTCACTGGCGCTCCCAGCTCTGAGGCCACGGCAGGCTGAAAGCAGGTATCTGGGTTTGTTTAGCTTCTATAATTGAAACTCTGTTGCCATCACTGGCGCTCTAAGCTCTGAGGCCCCTGCTGGCTGAAAGCAGGTATCTGTGGTTTGTTTAGCTTCTATAATTGGAACATTGTTGCTTTTGGAGCTCAGAGCCGGGCCGCAGCAGGTGGGGAACATTGGCTTCCTCCATCACTGGAGCAAGCAAGCCTCATGTTCGCTTCAGCTGCGTGGCTGCCGGCTGCCATCTTTGTTGGCAGTAAATTTGCATATCACCCTGATTAGCCAATGGGAAGTGTAGCGGAGGTACGGTTAATTACCCTTTTTGTCTTTTATTAGATTAGATAGCACAATTGTATATTTATTTTAGTTGATATTAGTACTCTTACTATTTTTAATATTCAGCATAGTGGTCACAGAAGTCTTCTAAAGTTTTTGATCAAGTATGTTGTGGACAGCATAATGCTAGTTTGGATTGTAGTAGGATCAGAAGAATGATAATGCAATAATTAATAAATAATAATCCTACATAATAAAGAGCTAATATGCTCATTAGACCAAACAGCAGAATGACTGTCTGGATGACTGCCAGATGACCGTCTGGATGATCTTCTGGATGAAGCCAGGGCTGCAACGGCCGAGCCCCTTGCACGAATTTCGTGCATCGGGCTTCTAGTACAATAATAAACTGTGTTTTTGTATTCACAACTGTAAACCTACTTTTGCCCCATCCTGTATTTATTTTATTTCCAGCAATATTGCTAAATGATCTAATTAATTATAATAGTTTTTTTAGCCTCTTGGATTTTCTAGCTGTGTAATCATATTTACAGAATTATGACATTTTGGCTCTTTTTTTAAAAAAAAATTTATGTTTATTATTGTAAGTATTACAGATATCCCTCTTTTCCCTCCATTGACTCCTCAATTCCACAACCACCCCAACCTAGGCCTCCATTGCAATTTTCTGTGTGCATGGGTTATGCATATAAGTTTTTGGTTAATCTCTTCCCACTCCACTCACCTTCCCTCTGAGATTCATCAGTCTGTTCCATGCTTCTATGACACTTCTGGCTCTTTTGATCTATCTACTGCTTCTTAAATTCTTCTGACCTTATTTCATATGCTAGAACTGTGAATTTTAAATAAAAACGGGTAAAATTGGTACCTGTTTCTTATTCTGATTTTACTAGGAATTCTGTTAGTTTTTTAGCATTTAATAGGGTTGGGATTGATTCTGGTACTCTTATGTTTAGGATGTGTGGGGGTTTTTTCCCCCAGGAATAATTGTTGAAATCTCTGGACATTTTTTTAGTATAGACAGTCTTGCATTTTCATATGTTAATGTAATTAATGATATTGCTAGATTTCCTACTGTTGTATCAGGCTGTGTTCCTGGAATAAGTTCAGTTTATCATAATGGCTTATTATTTTATACTCTGTTAGATTAGATTTGCTAATATTTAGTTTAGAACATTTGTATCTATACTCACAAGTATGGTTTGTATTTTTTTTCAACATGTGCCAACTATGTTAGATTTTGGTGGTAGAGCTTTATCGGTGTTGTATAAAATGAATTAGAAAGTTTTCCATATATGCTCAAGGACAGTTTGAGTAACAGAAATATATGTTTCTTTTTTTTGAAATTTGATTTTAGAAAGAGGAAGGGAAAGGGAGAGAGAGATAGAAGCATCAATGATGAGAGAGAGGAAGGGAGAGAGAAAGAGAAAAAAAAAATTGACCTGTTGCTCCACCCATCTATGCATTCATTGGTTGACTCTTGTATGTGCCCTGACTAGGGATCGAATCTACAATATTGACATATAGAAATGATGGTCTAGCAACTGAGCCACCTGGCCAGGGCTAAATATAGATATTTTTAAATTTAGAATTTTATGTACATTCTAGAGGCCCGTTGCATGAATTCATGCACCAGTGGGGTCTCTTGGCCTGGCCTGTGGGATTGGGCTGAAACCAGCTTTCCAACATTCCCTGAGGGGTCCCGGATTGCGAGAGAGCACAGGCCAGGCTGAGGGGCCCCATCAGTGCACTACTGGGGCCAGAGAGGGACGTGGGAAGTTGGCCAGCTGGGACCACTGGAGGGCTCTAGGGCGTGTTCAGCCCATCTTTCTCAGTCCCGATTGGCCGGACTCCAGCAGCAAGCTAACCTACCGGTCAGAGTGTCTGTCTCCTGGTGATCATTGCACATCATAACGAGTGGTTGAGCAGCCTTAACATATCATTAGCATATTATGCTTTGATTGGTTGAACGGCCAACCAGATACTTAGCATATTAGGCTTTTATTATATAAGATTGCCACTTACAATGTGATACACTGCCATTTGGGCAGAAGCTGTGTCTTATTTAATTTGCATTTTTTAGTTTTTAGCATAGTAAACAATACCATAGTTGGCTATTTTCCTTGGTTTGACTAATTCATAACTGTTATAGCACTTGATCATTTGTTTCACCAAGCTGTATGGTTCTATTTTTTTTTAAAATATATTTTATTGATCTTTTACAGAGAGGAGGGGAGAGGGATAGAGAGTTAGAAACATCGATGAGAGAGAAACATCAATCAGCTGCCTCCTGCACACCCCCTACTGGGGATGTGCCCGCAACCAAGGTACATGCCCTTGACCGGAATCGAACCTGGGACCCTTGAGTCCGCAGGCCGATGCTCTATCCGCTGAGCCAAACCGGTCAGGGCAACGGTTCTATTTAGTCTTATTTCTGACAGTTTCTAAAATGATGTGGAATGTCTCCTAATTTAGATTCAAAACAATATTTAAATAATTATGTGAAGTTTAAAGTTAATAGTTTATCCATAAGTTTCCTTTAATAGATGCATTATTTTTATGTTGGTTCGGGTGATTTTCCTGTTTAGTAATATGAATAATAGATATTCTATTAGTATTTTTCCTCTGAATTTAATGGAGTTGTTTTTTCAGATTACTTGACTATTCTTTAGAATAGCTCTGAGCAAATTATAGCTCCTGAGCCAAATCCAATCCACTGCTTTTTTTTGTAAATAAAGTTTTATTGGAATACAGCCAGGCCCATCTATGTATGTATTCTCTATGGTTGCTTTCACACTACAAAGGCAGAGGTAAGTAGCTGTGACAGATGCTATATGGGTCACGGAGCTTAAAATATTCAATTTCTGACTTTTTACAGAAAAAGTTTGCTAACCCTTACATTACAACATTAGAATAGTGATTACGGATTGCCTTACATGCCTATATCCAGGCTCTTAAGGGAATCTTTGGACAAATTCTGTTTATGTTCACAAGTCATGTAGTCAGCATATTGAGGCACAGTTCTAGGTACTGGAGGCACAAGGGGGAAACAGTGGACAAGGCACATATAGTCTCTGTCCTCGTGAAGCTATCATTCAAGTGTAGAGGAAATAGACAACTAACTATGAAGACTTCCCTCTTAAAATATGTAAATCTTTCTTCCTTTCTGATGAGATAATTCACGAATTTATTAACAAAATATTATATTGACATAAGTTTCCTAGTTATAGTGAATCTTGGGAAGTATAACATGGGATTTAGTGTCCATTGTTACTGAGACTTATTTTCTTCTTCGGTGAAATTTGCAGAGGTCACTCTCCCTTTTGGGTTATTTGGGTTCTTAATCTATAAGGTAACCTAAGTTGAACTCCTCACTGTGGCTATTGGGGCTCAATAAATATATATAAAATTCATGTCAGATTTTTTTGTTAGAGAAATTCAATGCTAAAATAAAAAAAAATGATAGCTAACATATTTCAGGTACTCTCCTAGATAGTTTACATATCTTACCTCATTTACTCCTCTTAATAATGCCATGAGCTATTTATTATAATTTCCTTTTTCCAGAGGATGAAAGCTTTGTTGAGAGAGGTGAGGTGAAATAGTTAAGGATGGAGTCTGCCCTCATTAGCATCTTAACCTTGCTGACTCCAGGACTGGAGTTCTTGGCTATTATTGTTTGCTTAATACTTTTTGAGATTTGCAAATAAATGTTTTCAAGTTGACATTACCATAATGGACCTTTAATTTTACTAGCTGCTTCATCTTCTTCCCTCCCTCCCTCCATTCCCTCCCTCCCTCCATTCCCTCCCTCCTCCTCCTCCTCCTCCCCCTCCTCCTCCTCCTCCTCCTCCCCCTCCTCCTCCCCCTCCTCCTCCTCCTCCTCCTCCTCCTCCTCCTCCTCCCCCCCTCCTCCTCCTCCTCCTCCTCCTCCTCCTCCTCCTCCTCCTCCTCCTCCTCCTCCTCCTCCTCCTCTTCCTCCTCCTCTCTCTCTCTCTCTCTCTCTCTCTTGTTATTGTTTTGTTTTTTTGTGTTTTTGGGGGGCATGATTATTGACATTGGAAGATATAGGAGATAATTTTCTCCTCCTTTTTCTTTGTGTATGTGTACTTATGTGTGTTTAAGATAATGTAAACCAGAAAAGTGGAAGAGAAGGATTCTGCAAAAATAAAACCCAAGAATACATAACACAGCAAGGAAGAAAGCGATTGATTTCACCGGGAAGCTCACAAAGTACATCTGCAGAGCAAGACACAGGAAAAAAGTGCAGAAATGCTGATCAGGAAGAGTCTGTCATTTCATCCAAGGTGATTTAAAAAAAATAATTATCTGATTGTTTTCTTAATCAGATATTCTAGATAGCAATTAATTATATGTGGTATGCAGCAAGGAAAAACCAAAATTGCTTTTTATTAATGAGTTTATGAAGTTTACAAAAAGAAAAATTAGCTCATATTTTGCTGACTTGCTGACAATATCCTTTAATATAGTATTTGCATTGTAGAAAACAAAGTTACTTAGAAATTTTCAGACTGGGGAAAAGGTAAAGACCACCTGACTGTGGTTATCATTGGAACCTCCATTATTAAAAACTGGCCTTTTCATATTATATTGGTTATTCTCAAATGGCATGTAACCACTTTTTCCTTTTCTTTTTTTGTTTTTTGTTTGTTAATCCTCACCCGAGGATATTTTTCCATTGATTTTTAGAGAGAGTGGAAGGGAAAGGGAGAAACAGAGAGAGAAATGTTGGTGTGAGAGAGACGCACCAATTGGTTGCCTCCCACACATGCCCCGACCCGGGCCCAGGATCCAGCCTGCAACTGAGGTACATGCCCTTGACCGGAATCTAACCCAGGACCATTCAGTCTGAGGGCCCACACTCTGTTCACTGAGCCAAACGGGCAAACCACCTTTTTCTTGATGAGTATTCAGAGAACAACTAGTGGGCTAATTCTTACTAGCCTGTTGCAGGATTACTTCTGGGCTAACTTTTAGTATATATAAACCTTCTCTTTCAGTTTCTGCTAACTTACTAAAATAGTTTGGATGACTTATGCATTCTTTAGCACTGAGTACTTAAAGAAAATTAGGCCTATATTGATGCATATAACAGGAGAGGAAAAAAAGATATCCCTGGGGCAGAAAGGTCAGATATTCTTCCTCTTGGTAGAGGGGTGGCTTCAGATGCAGTTTTCATGATCCTGTAGACCTATGGCTGAGCTCTGTGGTCCTCGTCTTTTTAGTCTCCACAAGAGCCGAAGGAGTGGGATTGGTTTTAGGATAGTGTGCACTGGAGTGATTGAAAGGCCAGTAGCCTTCCCGAGGGTCAGGTCTTTTGTAATATTCCCCTCACTCCTGCCTCCTCTCCACCAGAGCAGATCCAGATTTTCATTGGATCCTTCTTTCAGCTAGAGAGGTGGGGTCTAATAACTATAGCCAGAACCCCTTGCTTGCTTTTGGGGTCAAGTTTAAGAAGTGAAAACAAAGTGTTTTCTGACTCAGTGTTTTGCCCACAAAAGCTTATAAGGTAAAACTTACTTACTTTGAGACCTAACATGCTCTACTATCTGAACATATTATTATGACTGCCTTTATTTTCCAAGAAGAGAAGTTTATTTTTTCAGAGTAAAATCTATAGTATACATGTTTTACTATGTTTATTTCAACCCATCAGTTTGATAATCGCAAGTACTACTTTCACAAACACCTTCTTAACTGATAGATTTTTAGAGAGGAGCAGTAAACAGGGCCAAAATATTTGAGGTATTTGTGAGATTTTGATGACATCAAGGTAGTATTCAGCTAGGTCCCAGGAATGCCTGAGCTCTACTTGGCCAATTTTGTTTCCTTATCTTAGGGTTTTTGAGGGAGATTCAGCTCTCATAGCACAGGAGAAACAGGGCTCAAGGTTTCAGTACCTTTTCATAACCTTTTATGCAGGGCTTTCTGATAAAGCTGGGCTGGAGGTGAGGACTTAGACTGAGACCCAAGAAGACCTTTCTAAGCCCCACCCTCCATCCCCACCCAGTTTCACTCTTAACTGGCTTGCAGCTGGTCCTGAATGGATATCTGCAGTGCAGGAGCAGGTGAGAGGGAAAGTTACAAGAGTGAAAACAGGAGGTTGGGGCTGCCTATTTATACTGTAATGGCATGAGGTTGCCAATTATATGGGACTAAGAACAGTTTGGCCAGGCCTGCAGAGTAGACTTGGGTCAGTTCACTTGGGAAGAATCAGTCACATTTTCCTGGGAAAGAGAAAGAAAGGAGGTGGAGAGAAGGGGCAGAAATCACCTTCCCTCACTGGGCCCTACTCCTGAGATTCTGATTCAGTTGTTCTGTGCACATCTGTATTATTTTAAATAAACATTTTCAGTTGTAATGTGTACACAAGGTTGAGAGCTACTGATGTACCATCATTCAACACCTTGGAGGTAACTGGGCCCAAGAGCACATTGCTAGAGACCTTGGGCTCAAACATAGGTCTTTTCATTTTGGGTACAATGGATTTCTCTACCATACATATGAGACTGTCTGCAAGAGTTTTGTGGCTCTATAACTTCTGATAAGGCAGCGAATTGCTCTGAAATAGTTCATTTTTCATCAGTTTCCTTATGTCACCCCTTACCAGTTATGTAATTATCTAATTGGGGATTGAAAGGAGGGTGCTTGAATTTATGAACTTTAACAGAAATAATGGTATGTCCTGTACACAGTCTAATTAGGACTGGGTTGTAAATGACAGAAGGAAGCCTAACTGATTCAACGTAAGCAAAATGAAGTGTATCAGCTGTCTATTGCTGGGAAACAAGCTACCCCAGCACTTAGTTGCTTAGCAGAACAATGATTTATTATCTCTTATAATTCTGTGGATTGGTTCAGCTCAGCTAGGCAATTCTTTTATGACACAATTTTGGTGTCAGCTTGACTGTATCCAGCTGGGAGCTCAGCTGAGGCTAAAGCATCCATGGTGGCTTCACTCTCAGGAGTGGTGCCCCAGCAAGGATTGATGGGATGACTGGGGGCTGGCTGGGCCTCCCTCCTTCCACTTAACTATTAAGTAGTCTAAACTGAGAATCTGTGCCTGACAGAGTGAAAGAAGAAGCTTTCAGGTCTCTGAAGGCCTAGAACTGGTACATGATCATTCTGCAGCATTCTTTTGGTCAGAAGAAGTTAGACCAAAACTACTTCTTAGATTCAGGGGAAGGGGATTAGACTCCACTTGTCCAGTGGAATGATTTATATAGAAGGTATAGGTGGGATTATTGGCAGCCATCTTTGATGACTGAATCTCACACAAAGATATAGGAATAATTCAATTTCCAGAATGAAAAATAGCAGGAACTATATAGATCATAAGGACCAGCCAGAGACTTGTTCAAATCAGGTTGGTCTATGGTTTTCTTATTTTTGCTTCTTGAATTATTCTTCACTGCTATTGACAGGCTTTATTCACATGGTCTACAACATGGTCATGGGTAGCTTTAGGCTCATGCCATCCCATTTTTTAAGTTAAGAGAAAAAATATCCACAAGAGTGTCTTGTTTCTGTGGTTGCTTTAGTGTTAAATTCTAGGAACTTGGATAATGGAATCTCCATTTTGACCATTCATAGTGGTCAGAAAGATGAGGCAGTATTACCCGTTTCTCAGTCATTTGATAATGAATGGAGGAAAGAGGTCTATGAAGAAATGAACGATATACATTATACTTTTTAAAAACACTATAGTTAGATTTGGATAAATTCAGCGAGCAGGAAAACAACTGGTAGTTTGCTTAGGATGGTTGAGATCAACCTAACAAATGAGGAGACTGGAAATGGTTGGGAACATTGGGGTACACCCTAGGCAGGGGCAGGAAAGACTAAGTTAACCTCTTTTGAAGGAGGTATTTGAGTTAGGTGTTGAAAGATGGCTGGCCTGTTAGCAAGTTCGTTCGGTGAGGAGGAGTAATGTCAGTGAAGGGCATCGTTGCTGAGCAGAGAGAGGTGCAGACGCAAGGAAGTGTGTGGTCCATTGATGTCTATCACACTGCAGTGTCTTGTGTGTGTGTGCATGGATGTGTGTGTGGATATGCATGGGCAAGAGCTGAGGAGGAAGCTACAGAACAAATCAGAGTGAAAGCCAGATTAAGTAAGAAATCAGGACTGTATTTTATGGCTTCAGATACTTTTTGAAGTGTTTTGAGTGAGAGTTATGTGGTTAGGAGTGTGTAGCAGCAATATGTAAGATGGAGGCGGGACCAGCCTAAGAACCTGCCACAGGCGGCCACAGGGAATGAAAGCCTGGACTGGAATGGTGCCATTGGGACCAGAGAGAAGTAGAGAAATGTGAGAGACATTTTGGAGATAGAATGTGAACAAACCTGATGACTAACAGAATATCGAGGAAGAGATTGAAAATGTTCTTAACAGAGCAGTAGACATGGCAGTTGGGGAAGAGATGGGAGGACTTTCTTGGTTTGAGGCAGTGGTGATGAATCTATGAAAGCCATCTAATAGAAATGAAAGTCTGTCTCATAAGAGAGAAAAAAAAATCAGAGCTAAAGAGTTCTGTTATGCCATATTATTTGGGAGCAACTTGCAAATGCACCTGTATTTCGTTCAGAGCAAATGGAGTATATGTGGAGGAGGGTGCTTTGGTGATAAGAACCATTTCTAGATATACTCCCTGCTCTGTCCTCTGTATGCAGCTTCCCTCTGTGATAATAATTGCTGAAACAAATAAGCTGGCTGTTAAGTACCTCATTTCTCTATAGATAGATGTCTGCTGTGGAGTCTTAACTCATTTTTCTTTAGGGAAATGGCAGGGGAGATAAAGCCTATAATGCTTACTTACACAGCTATTTCTTAGGAAAGGCTGAATTCCCCAGAGCTCCTAAGTATTGGTTTATTAAATCAAGGAATCTTATACCCTTTGCTCCTGATTGGTCATTTGGGTTAGTACCATTTATAGCATACTTCTGATCAGTCCCATAGAAACGTCTTTTCATTTATCATTCATTCACTCATGCACTCAATACGCATTCATTAATAGTAGTAATGTAGTGGCATTAATTATGCTATTAACAATAACAAATGAAAACAAAAAACTACAACCATTTAGTGAGCTCTTATTCTGGGCTAGACCCAGCACTAAGATATTATTTCATTTAATTTTTAGAAAATCCTGGAAAGTAGGTTGATTATATATCTGGTTTATAGATTATGAGACCTGAGGTTCTGAGAGTTTAAATCAACTTGTTTAAAGTCAAAGGTTAAGAAATGGTAAAGCTGATATTCAAAATTCAATTTTTTTACTTCAAAGATTATTCTAATAATCATTATACTAAGCAGTTATATGCAAGGCAGTGTACTAGAATTTGGGATTGAAAGATGAATAATATGGAGTTAATAAGGAATCCTAGGGACATGATTCGAATCATAAAATAATGTGACCACACATTGATTTTTATGGGAGCTTTGAGGAGGACTACCCAAGCCAGCTGGAGGATTCCTAGGGAAGGGTTCCTAAAAGAAACGATGGAGATGAATCTTAACAAAAGAGCAGTAGGTACAGCCCAGGTGTAGAAGAGGTAGAGGTAGGAGTCCATCCCAGGTAGATGGGGCAGCAGGTATATGAGCAGGGGGGATACAAATGATATGTTGGGAGTTCTTAGTGCAAAGTAGGTGGCAGTGTGAGATGAGGGTAAAGTCAGAAGTGGGGACTAGTTCATAGAGGGAAGACCTTGAGATGTTTTCAGCCACAGAGATAATCCTGGCAGCTCTGCAGAGGAGAGATTGGAAGATAGGGGAAGAGGGAGGAGATTAGGGAATTAACACAATCAAGAAATAAAGAGAATGGGACCCAGGGCAGTAACTTTAAGGATGAAGCAAAGGCATTGGATTAGAGTAATGTATAGGAAGCAGAACTGTAGGACTTGTTGCTTGGATCTGGGGAAAGTGGAGGAAAGGAGGGAAAGATATACTTCCAAGGTTCTGGCTGGAATGAGTGGATAAGTTATATTGGCATAGCTATGGTACAGAATACAGAGGGAGGATTTCAATTTTGACATTTTGAGTTTGAGGTGCTTTGGATATTGGAGAAGAAATGTCTAGCTAGTGATTGAATAAATATATGAGTTTGAAGCTCAAGAGCGAACGTGGGGCTAGAGTTTAGGATTTTTTAGTCTCTAGCATGCGGGTGTTAATGGGATGGATGAAGGACTTTTAAAGTAACTTATGAGCACAGACATTCTTTCCAAGAGCAGCTTGGAAACACGATGAATTACCTCATTGAACTAGTATTAGGAGGAAGTTTTTATTCTGTCCCTTATAGTACATGAAAACTTCAGATGTTTGAGGGCTGGGAAGGGCAAGTTAATGGACTATTTTAATAGCCTTAATAATGCAGTCCAGCTGCCTCCAAGCACCAAGGTCACCTTCCATGAGCTCCATGCTCCTCCATCTCTGAGGTTTCTAGCATGTATTTTTATGGTATACGGGATCCATCCTCTCTATAATGAATCTCTAGCCTCCCATACTTCATTCTTCATGTTCTCATCTAATCTAAGAAAGAAGCAATGTGGGTATTTATAAAATATGGAACTCTCTGCCTTTCCCCTATTTCTTCCAAGTACAGAGCACCTTCCATTTTTCCTCTTTCCTCAGTTGCCAGTTCACTTGCTCTGGCTCATGAGCTTTGTAATTGGCGCAGTGCAAATTTATGTCTCAGCAAACTTACAAATTACTGCATGTAATGGATTTTGGGGATCATTTATAAATAATTGAAACCATGATTGTTAAATTCTTGAATGCCAAGGGTCTACTGAATATTAATATTTCATGGAGTTCCATAAAGAACATTATGAATTCTAGCTTCTGTGACTCTTAAAATGGTATATTTGAGAACCCCTGACCCATAGAATTGATATCTGTGACTTTATAATTTCTCTCTCTTTTAGAATAAATTAATGTGTTAAACATATTTCTTGTGAAGATATTTTTTAAAAAAACAAATCCTTCCTTATATTTCATGGAAGCAGAGGGAGTTGAAATATGATGCTAAACATTTCATGCCTTTTTTTAAATTTAATTTTCTTTTATTTGTTTTTCATATTTAAATATATTTTATTGATGTTTTACAGAGAGGAAGGGAGAGAGATAGAGAGTTAGAAACATCGATGAGAGAGAAACATCGATCAGCTGCCTCCTGCACACCTCCTATTGGGGATGTGCCCACAACCAAGGTACATGCCCTTGACCGGAATCGAACCTGGGACCTTTCAGTCCGCAGGCTGATGCTCTATCCACTGAACCAAACCAGTTAGGGCTGTTTTTCATATTTAAATGGCAAAATAATACATGCTTGTTGTGAAAAAACAATACCAACACAGAGTATTCAGAAGCATATAGAATAACACATATATATCTTGAATTGCCTATCCTTCAGTCCCATTGTCTTACAAGTATTTTGATTTGTATCCTAAACCATTTCATTTGGATTTATACAAGTAAGTCCACACATAGCTATATAGGGATTTTTTTTTTTTTTAAAAAAAGCTAAATGGGATCATGGTACTATGTATATTGTTATTGTTTAATTAAAAAAAAAAAAATAGCCGTGGCCTGGTAGCTTAGTTGGTTAGAGTATCATCCCCATATGCCAAGATTTCAGGTTTGATCCCATCAGGGCACATAAAAGAATCAACCAATGAGGGCATAAATAAGTGGAACAACAAATTGCTGTCTCTCTCTCTCTCTCTCTCTTTCTCTCTCTTTCTTTCCCTCCATCCCCCCTCTCTTTTTTTCTCTCTCTCTCTATATAAATTTAAAAAATATATATTTCAACCTCTGCATGGTGTTTCATAGTAAGAATACCTTCTAATTTAGTTAACTTCTTCCCAAGCTGTGCCCTTTTTTTTCTCCTACTTAAGTGTAAAGGATGTTCAGTGGGACTCCCCCTCCGCCCATTGTCCTATAACTGTTGCTGAGGCCCAAAGATGGGACAACAGTACTGAGTATTTCATGTTTGAAAGGAGCCTCCAACAGTGAAAGCCAGACCTTTCCCCGTGGGGATTGTTGAAAGGCGTCCAGTGACCTACCTTCCGGCTGTATACAAAGAGAACTGAGAGACAAGAAGGTTTTTTAAGGTTTGGGGATTGCTATGCTTGTGGAGAGAAGCTTTTTCTGCCTTTCTAAAATCAAGAGAAGAGGGGGCTCTGAGAGAATTACTTGTGGAGTTTAGAGATACCAACAGAAAGAAGAGAATGGCATTTATGTGGACATTGACTCAGCCAGTGGATTTGCTGGCCTCCCTACCCCTTTAGTACCTGCACAGGCAGAAAAACAACCTGTGAGAGTTAACCTGGTGGGAGACTGCCCAGTGGGGAGGTGGGCCAGGGTTGTCCCAGTCCCACCCCAGCGTTCTAGTCTCTGACATGTGTTGGTTGGTCCTGCAGCAGAGGGCGATGAGAATGGGGTGTGGTTGAGCAGCTTAGGAGAAAAGAGTTTATGTTTTAGAAGAATGGTATAAACGTCACCTGCGGAAGGTTAGCTCCAAGAGGTAGCCAATGATTGCTTTTCCAATAGTTATTTATTACAAGAAACATTATAAGACTTAGGTTCCATTTATAAATTGTTAAGTCAGTTTGGATAATATTTTAAAATTACATACTGTGTTTTTTTTAAAAAAGGAAAGTATTTAAATACAAGTAATTAGTCCAAAAGAAGCCATGTTAATAATATCTTCTCAAGAAATTGGAACTGTTAGGCATTAAGTAATATCAAAATCAGCTTTTCCCAGATGCAGCCAGTATACATGAGTCCTCAGTTATACATGGGGGTGAACATTTATATGTATCTAGTATGTTGTCATCACTTCCTAGAAATGGTTCCCAGGAGGACTGGGGTGTATCTGAGCAGTGTTTTCACTCCAAAGGAAGTATTAGTAAGTGGTCATCTTTAATAGCATAGGGCCTGGTTTACTCTTTGTGCTGGCGGTAAGTACAAATGAAAAAGGTCCTATATGCTAATGAGAATACTTACCTGGTTCACAGCCCCTCTAATTGGTTAAACTGAAACCTTTATTCAGATCATGTCAGAGGAATCATGTTTATTTTCTGAGTTGGCCATAACTTAGCTTCATGTAAATTTATCTGTGAGGGAGGAGCAATTTTATCATTCAGTTATAGGGAAAAAATCATGATATTTAGATGGGTGAAATGAAGTATTGCAGTAACTTATAAGAAATTAATTATAAGGACTATGCATGTTAAGAGTGAAACACATTGTTAAATAGAAAATTTAAGAGATTAGTAGGCTTTTTGAGAAAGATTATATTCAAATGAAAGCAAATGTTTTTGCTTATGTTTCATTTCTATTTTTCTGGTTATCTTTTATGGAATGTTTGACATGATTGGAATGGTTTGATCCAACTGAATTCTTTTCTAATAACTATGTGTTTTAAAGTTATTAACTAGAGACATAGAAAGTGGTATTTTTAATAATTCTGAATGAAGTAAATATTGAAAATGTAAAAATATACCTATTGCATGAATCTTGTAGTGCCATGCTTTTATGCTTAGTTTACATATCCCTTTTACATTTTTTCTGATTTGTTTGATAGGAAATGCCACAAACAGTTTCTGCAGTCACATTAAGTAACATGGATGTGAGTAATAAGAAGACTAATGCACTGAGAAATGAAATCCCAACAGAGGGACTTGGTAAGGTTTCTGAAGATGAAATCATCACTAAAGGAACACGAAATAAAGAAGAGACAGTGAGCTGTTCTGAGAGTTGTTCGAGTGCCCAAGGCAAGTCTTCCCATGGGGAGTCTCAAGGATCTTGTCCTGGGCCTAGCTCTGATCCCTCCAACCCTGCAACTCTGCATGCAAAAGCAGCCGATCCAGTTCTACAAGGTTCTGAAGAAAACAAGGTCAAGAGAACATCCTGCATGTATGGGGCAAACTGCTACAGGTAAAATGAAAGTATAGGTAGCATATAATGCCATTATTTCAATGGCATGTAGCCATGTAAATATATGTTATCATGTATTAAAAGCCTAATAAAACACATGGGCCTAAAGATTAGGAGCTTTTTTATGTATCTACTTGGTTTGTACTGTCTCAGTGTATATTCTTGCAAATCCTGCTAGAAGGTTTTAATAATTAGATATTTCATATGTAGTCATGCTGGTTAATGCAAGGATTTGAACTGGGGATTCCAGACTTGAAAATTGAATCACTCAGACCCAGATATTTAGTGTCTTATTGAGATATTAGAAAGATAGCTTCATAAATAGTTATATACATTATAACTATTGAGATAATTTTAGGTTGTGTTTAGGCATCTTATTATACTTGTGCATTTTCCTCTATATTTTTTAATGGTGCTTTTGAATCACCATGATGTCTTCTGAAACAACTGAATGTATATTTCCTGGATTATTTGGTTACTTCTATACTTACCTCATTTGATTACATTGCACTATATTTTCTAATTTCAACCACCTCTGCCTCGTCCCCTGCTACTGTGGCTTTGTCCGGAAGATGTCCAGTCTAACTAGCATATTTCCCTTTTATTAGTATAGATAGAAACAGAACTTATTTTTATTTTTTATCCTGTAGCTTTGCTGAATTAGTGTATTACTTCTAAATGGTTTTTGTAGAATCTTTATTTTTCTGCATATGTAGAAAATGCATAAACATGTACACCAAAAATATAATGTTAATGGCAGTATTATGTATAAAAGCCAATAACTTGAATGAACCCAAGGGTCTATGAATAGTAGAATGGACAAATAAACTGTAGCAACTTCATACAATGGAATGTTACACAGTAATGAAAATATACTACTGCTACATGCAATAATATAGAGTAATCATGTAAACATAAAGTCATTCTCAAAAAAGTATATGCTATATACTTCAATTTAAAGTCAAGAACAGAGAAAACTAATGTGTTGTTTTATAACATCACTTCCCAAAGTATGGTTAAGATTCTCCTGAGAAGTTCTGGTACCCAGGAAGCTTTTAGAAAATCTGTAAGGATAAAACCATTTTCATAATGAAACCAAGATTTTGTGGGTTTGCCTTTTTCACTCTAATTCTCTCACTCACAGGTATACATACAGCAGTTTTCCAGAGGCTACATGATCGGCATTACTGTTAATGATTGAATGCAGAAGCAGATCTGAGAATCTAGATGCCCTCTATTAAGATTCAGCCAGACATTAAATGCATTTTCAAAGTTTGACACAGTGTTTCCATGAATTTTGGGGGGAAGATATAGTTATTTACATGTTATTTATTATCTATAATAATAAAAGCATGATATGATAATTAGACTGGACGACCTTCCAGACGAAGCCAGAGCTATGAGGGAAGCCCAGGTCCTAGGTGCCAGAGGGACGCCAGTGCCAGCAGCTGGGGGAAGGAAGGCCTACTCTTGCATGAATTTTGTGTATCGGGCCTCTAGTAATATATAAAAGGTTAATTATTTTTAAATATACCTTTTACGTTTCTTATTTTCTTATTTCTAACAGGTTAAATAACCACATGAACAAAAGCTCTCTGGAGTTTTAGTAAATTTTTCTTGCAACCAAAAAATTTGAGATACACTATTTTCTATGATTGGATAGTGTCTACTTTTGGGTAGGAAAATAGGTTTAATGATTGGAAGGAGACCTGTGGAGACTTCTAGAATGTTGGTAATGGTCTGTCTTTTACCTTAGCAAAGAGTGCCTAAGTGTGCTCATTAAAAGTCCTCAAACACTTATACTTTTATCTGTAAAGTAATGTCCATTGACATACATGGCTTACCATATTTCACTAGAAATTAATTTTGTTACCATGGAGAGTTCTGTGTTGAATACATGATGAGTTTTGTTTTTAACAATGTAGCATATTAGTTCACATTCTGGAATAATCAGATGTGTGTTGCTTCGCTTCCTGCCATATCCTATTAATTATTTTTTAGTATATCTAGAAATTTCACATATTCTATTAGTTATTTTTTCTCACTGTATATTTGCAACCCTTATAGGAAGAATCCTGTCCATTTCCAACATTTCAGTCACCCTGGTGATAATGATTATGGAGGTGTAAAAGTCATGTGTCAAGATCTAACTGATGACCGGCCTGAATGTCCTTATGGAGAATCTTGTTATAGGTATGGAAACCTACAAGGTTTGGTTGTGCTTCCTTTTCTCCTTAATTTCTGTTATTTATTCATTTATGCCTGCAGTTTCTCATCTCAAGCCTTTAACATTTAGTTTTTAAACTCCCATAGAAAAGGTTTTCATTCTGCTAATAAGTAGGATTACAATATTTCCTTTAGATAATTCTAAAGTGTTGAAGTTGTTAACCTTATAAATATCTGAAATTTTTCTCATAACTTTCTAAAATGCAAATCATATAATTTAAAAGGGATCGATGCTATCCCATCGTACACTCTTATCCAGGCTCCTTAGTGTGACACAAATCAATTCAGGATGTTATCTCTGCCTCCCTCAGCTCCACCATTCCTGCCAACACATGAAACTGGATCCTGTAAGGAAAGGAAAGCTACCTCTCTCTCCTGTAGCATCGTGTGCCCGTGTGTACCATGCAGAGTAGAATTTATTTCAAGAGATCATTTGTTTCTTTACCAGAATGCCTCCTCCTCCAGACAGGCGCTTTCTTGACAGCAAGGACTCTTTTATCCTTGTACCTGCAGCCTTGCTTAATGAATGAAGTGTAAATAGATCACACTACCAAAGAGAGAAGTAACGATTCCCTTATAGGAAGAAATTCCCTCAAAATTCATTCTTAGTCTTAGAGAATTCCAGAATGGGTGTTAATTCCAGACACCCATTTTTCTGATAATTTTGGAATACAGGTTACTAAACCTAGTGGACTTTTTGAAGTTGTTGCCAGTTTTGTAATTGTGGTTTTTATTAAGAAGGCAGAATAAGCTTCTGAAGCTAGAAAGGAAAAAGCCTTATCATTTGAAAAATAAGTGTTCCATTCCAACAGAATGTCATTAGATATTTTCATCAGCTGTGTCAATAAACTTGAAAATTTAGGAGAAGTGAACGAATTCCTAGAAAATATGTCTTTTAGAAACATATTCAAGAAAAAATGGAATAATCCATAATATTAGAGAAATTGAATACATAATTAAAAGCCTTCCACGAAGGAAAGGCTGTTTGGTGTTAATTCTACCAAACATTTAAAGAAGAAACACTCAATGTTTATACAGAGTATTCAAAAAAAAGTAAAAAAGGTTATATTCTCCAACTCATTTTATGAGGCCAATATAATCTTTAAAAAATATTTTTATTGATTTCGGAGAGGAAGGGAGAGGAACAGAGAGATAGAAACATCAGTGATGAGAGAGAATCATTAATTGGCTGCCTCCTGCATGCCCCACACTGGGGATCGAGCCCACAACCCAGGCATGTACTCTGACTGGGAATCGAACTGTGACCTCCTAGTTCATAGATTGATGCTCAACCACTGAGCCATGCCAGCCGGGCAAGACCAAAATAATCTTAATACTAAAACCTAGCAAGAAAAATACAAAATGAAAAATTACAGGAAAAATGACTTTAGAATTTAGATGCAAATATTCCTGAAAGAACAAAAAAAGGTTGGTTAAGTGAATCAAGTAATTAAAAAAAAAAAAAGGAAACTATAACATGACCAAATTGGGTTTGGTCAAGGAATGCATGTTTTAATATTAAAAAATAATGTTAATTTTCCACATATCAGAATAAGTAGAAAATTATATAATTTTAATAATTATAAAAGCTGACAAAATTTACTTATGATAATATTTCAAAGTAGGAATAGAAGGAAACATTTTTAATATTATAAAGAATATCTACAAAAAGCTTATAGCAAATATCATACATACTTATAAGTGATATATTAAATTTTTTCTTTCGGATATTAGAAATGAGATAGTAATATTTATTCCCTTAATTCTGTCAGTTTTTCTTCATGAACTGTGGTCTGTCTTTAATAGAAAAGCCATAGAAATGGGAAACTCACTCAGATGTTCCCTTTTTCCATGTGACACCCCTCTGGTTTCTGCCTGCTTTTGGTATTATCTATTGCCTTAAGATTATTATTTTTAATAGGTTTCTTCTGTCATTACCAGAAGTAGAACTCTTACTTTGCATGATATGATAGAGCTGCTCAAGCTTATGTTAGTGTTTGTGAGATATTTTTTATCCTTTTACTTTCAACCTCTGTCCTTATATTTAAAGCATGTCTCTTACAAATAGTGTATAATTGGTTTCATGGTCTTATTTTTTATCCAGTCTGATAGTCTCTACCTTTTAAATGTAATGCTTAGTCCAGTTATATTTAATACAATTACTGATATATTTGAGTTTAATTTTGTCTTTTACTATTTGTCTTCTATTTCTCCCACAAATTCTTTGTTCCTTTAGCCTTCTTTTCCTGATTTATTTTGGATTTAGCCAAGTGCTTTTCATTTCATTTCCCCCTCCACTTACTCTTTAGTTACATATATTTTTTCATGTAACATTCTATGTAGTAGTCATCATTGACTTCCTACCTTAGAGTTGCTAATTTTACCATTTCCCAAACAATGCAATAATCTTACATCAGTTTAATTCCTTTTCCTCTTTCACCTTTTTTTTATATGTCATCATACATTTTTACCACTATTCATGTTAACTTCTAAGGTATTGTTATTAATTTCTTGAATGTTAAGCATCATTACTCTTTTATATTTACTGGCATATTTATTACTTTGTGTGCCCTTCATTTTTTCCTGAAGTTTTATCTTTTTATTTGGTATCATTTTCTTTTAGTCTTAACTTCTTTTAGTATTTCAGGTTGTGAAAAATATGCTGGAAAAGAATTCTTTAAGTTTTTGTGTGTATGAAAATGGCCTTATTTAGTTTTTTGGGTTTTTTTGTTTTTAAGGATGTTTTTACTCAATGTAGAATTTTAGCTTGGCAAATTTTGTTTCCTTTCATCTCTTAAAAGATGTCAATCTACTGACTCTTGCATTCATAGTTTATGTCAAAAGTATATATTGTTGCTCTTTTATAATTAACTAGAGACCCGGTGCACGAATTTGTGCACAAGTGGGATCCCTTGGCCTGGCTGGTGATAGGGAACGATGGGGGGGGGGGGTGGTCAAGGGGAGGGACCACAGGAGGTTGGCCCCAGCAGTAAGCTAAGGCATGGCCAATTCCGTGAGGTGCGGGGTGTGGGTGAACCAGATTCAGGGCTGCGGGTGTGGGTGAACCAGATTCAGGGCTGTCAGGGCCCTAGCAGCAAGGTCTGGCTCAGTGCACTTCATAGCTACTGGCTGGTAGTCGGTCGTTCTGGTTGTTCTGATTGTTTGGTCGTAATGGTCACTTAGGCTTTTATATATATAGATGTGCTTTTTCTCTGGCCATATACTATAGGAAGTATAGAAAAGGATATTATTAAATTTATTTTTTTCTGGACTACAGGCATTGTTCCAATTTCTCTGATGTTATTATTTTTCAAATCAAATAAAAAATCAACTTGAAAAAAAGATAATTAAAATGAACCAGTTGATGTTGTCATTTTAAATATCTTGCCCATTTAACTAATTTGTTATTTTGCATTGTACACTGCAGTTTGTCAGAAGACTAGCTCAGTTTAATGCATTTGATTTTCTTGAGGTATTTGTCTGAATTAGAATATTAGATACTTAATGCCCAGCATATCCTACTGATCGCTGCACCTGCCTCTGAGTCATTCACTTCCTCTGGTGTGCAATAGGTTTTATGCAGTGCTTTATTACTCCTGTTCTTGCTGTTAAATTAAGCACTAAACTTAGAATGCACATACACTAAAATAATTGTAATAAATTTTCAACCAGTTTAATGTAAAAATGTAAAGCCAAACTCATATACATTGCCTTTAATTTACAAAACCTTAGGCAGGTGTAATACATATGAAGATGTTGGTGCCTTCATGTTTCTCAGAAGCCAGCACCCTGCTTTTTTATTTTTTATTTCATTATACCTTTTAAAAGGGATGAGGTAAGGAAGTGTATCAGTCATCAACTATAAGTGGTCTCATTGTAATGAATCTGCAACTTGATCTGTACAGTGTGAAAGAACAGTGTTTTGCCATAAGCAATAAATCATTTAAATGTATATTTAATAATAAGTAAATTTATTCTTGTTTTTGCTGATTCAGATTTATAACTATGACATAAAATGTTTTATTTTCCCAAAATGTTTTAAGTTATTGCAATATTATCTTAACTGATAATGTATGCAGGTGTACATTTCAAACTATAAGATGCTGACTTTTAGAAGCCACTTACTAAAAAATAGGAACCTGTATTTAGTATAAATCTATATTATATAATTTAAGGCAAAATGAATAGGTTTTATTACAGAAACACTAGTTATAGTTGCCTGGTAGTTGTGAGACTATCAATCATTTTATTTGTAGTTGAGCAGAATCAAAGTTGATAGTATCTTTTAATGAATTTTTATAGGATCTGCAGTTAGAGAAAGTAACCTATCATCATTTGCCACGCTTATAGTTCTTTAATCATGTATAAGAGTATGGTCTTAGAAGAAGGTATTTTATACTAAATGTTGCTCACTTGCTATCCAGTTTTACATAATACTTGACTGTAATTTTTAAAAATTCTTTTATAGCAGTAACACCATCAATTATCTTTATATAGCCTTGACAAAATATGGCTTCTGTGGTTTTTTTCTTCTCTTTTTTGACTATGTGTTCATTTTAATAATAAATTTGTTTTTCTTTTTATATTTAGTATTAATTGCAAATATATAAGAATTTGCAGATTTCTTTTGGCATAGGTAGTAAATTATAATTACTTTCAGTTACCAAATTGACTACTTTCTATTATTTTATGCTGGTTTATTCTTTCATTATTTAACAAAGACCATATTTATTAATTATTTTTTCTCCTAAATTTTGAGACTTAGATATTTGATAACGTAGAATTCATGTTTTTGCATTAGGTTTTAAAATAAATGTTGAATTTCAAAAATTTAAGGTAAATTATTTTGGGATGAAAACAAAAAGATAGTATGATCATTTATTCATTGAGCAAATATTGAACACCTAATGTGCTAGTCACCATTTTAGACACTGATGTAAAACAGTACTTAAGGTTCATTTAAATTTTTGAGTGTTAAGTTTTGATATTAAATTACCAAGTGTTTGGAAGTAAGCAAAAATAAAAATTACTATTCTGTTCTCATTATTGTTGACTACTTAATCTTTAGGTAGCTTTTTATGATGGAGAGATACGAGTTTTAAAATCAGCAGACAAAATTCTAGTTATGGTTATGCCAATTCTATAGCATAACTTGGATCTTTCTGAGCCTCAGTTCCTCATGAAAACATGGAAAACAGAGGTTGGATCATTTATGCTTAGGGTTCTCCACTCAATGGTGTAGAAATGGAGAGCAGAGAGCAATTTATTCATATTCATACAGTCAGATCAGTTATATTCCCAGCTTTCTTTGCTGTCTCCTCTTCCTTTTTCCTCCCTGTGATTATTGCAGAGCCAGAGGACTCAGTTCTCTGATCTCATCCATTCTCTATTCTATCCTTATTCCCTGGGTGAGCTAATTTAACTTAATGGCGCCAGGCTCATGTTTGAATGCCCCCACTTGGTTGTAAATAGTAGTTCACACTTACCACATCTGAAACAGAACTCTTGATTTCCATCAGGAAAGCAGTGCGTTCTCAAGTGTTCTCCACCTTTGTCAATGACTTCACCTTCACAGAGTATTTAGGCCCCAAACCAAGAAGCACCCTTGCTTCTTTTCTGTTCTTCACACCAATCTTCCAGTCCATCGGCAGTTCTTGCCATTTCAACCTTTAAAACCCTAACCACTTCATACTTCCTCTGTCTCTATCATCTTAGTCAAAACCTCTTTCCTGGAGTATATCCTCTTCCTTCCCTTGCCTTTCTGTAGCTTGTTTTCCACATAGCAACCAGAGGAATTCTCTAAAAACAAGTCGTATAATGTTGTTTTCTTACTCAACACCTTCCGGTAGCTTCCTACAAAACTCTTTACCATGTCTCACAAGTTCTCTGACTTGATTTCCTGCTATTTTCCTTCTCACTCATTCCCCTTGAGCTATACAGACCTTTCTGTGTTTTGCCACCTGCTCTAGCTTGTTTCTACCTTGGCCTTAAAGCAAATTTAAAGACATTTTAAAAATTACCTTTTCCTGAAGTGTTCTTCCTTCAGATGTATATTGTTATTTATATACCTCAATCATTAAAATCAGAAATGTTTTAGAAAATGTATATTTTAAAATGTAACAGCTCACAAAAACCTGGTGTGGTTATGAGTGTATGGATCTGTGTTTAGAACCTAAAGATTACTATTAATAATTAATAACAATGCAAACACACACATAAACACACACACCCCAAAAAACAAAACAAAAAACAAAACAAAAAACAGAAAGGATTTTGAGGCCTGCTGAGTTATAGAAAATGCCATCTGTGAAAAAGGTTGATATAAATATTTTATGAATGAACGCTATTTCCATTCATTATTAGGAAAAAGTCCTGGATGGAATTTAACATTGTCCTGGAAAGTTATTACAAATGCCTCCAAAGAACATTACAGAATTGCCACTTAGCATTAACTCAGGATTATATGAAAAAGACATTCCGCCTTATTATGAAATAACTGGTTTTTGAGAATTGAATATACATAGGCAAATGTTAGAAGATATTCTATAAGTGTGTGAAGTGTGATTGAAGACATATTCAACCATAATAAGTGTATGTATTACTGAAGACAAAATTTAACCATTTAGTATTACTTAGCAGTTCCTTTTGCTGGCACAGTTTTCAGATATTGTTGCCCATCTTAAAGTAAAATTGATTTCTGTTCTATAAAAATAGCTGATGGTTGTAAAATGCTTAATAGCCTACAAATGTTTATACACATTACTTCATTTAACCCTTGGAACAACCTTGTGTGAAGTAGGCACTATCATCCCTGCCTACAGAGGAGGAAGTGGAGACTTGGTTCATAGGAACTACCCTGAATCGCATAACCTGTAAACAGTGTTGGTGAATTCAGACTTAGGTCTTCTGATCCCGAAACCAGAGCCCCTTGCACAACATAATGCTCAGGTTGAACAAGCCAGATGAGAATAGGTCCGAGACACAGTGGCATCTCTCTCTGAAGCATCTGGGAAGAACTCTGTGTTCCTTCTTGACCTGAGTGATGGATGGACTAGAGCTAAGTGTCTTATGATGCTCAGCAGTCAGTAGCCAGGAACCTGATTGCAGTGGAGTCTGCTTACTATGACTGTCAGATTTTTCTTTGGATTCAGAAGAACCTTAAAAGTATCTTTTAGACATTACATAACACACACACACACACACACACACACACACACTTTATATTGTGTTATATATTTTATATACTATTTTACATTATATTTTTATATATGTAACGTATGACATTGACATTTTAAAAATAAAATATATTTATTTTAGGAATATGATATATTTTGTTTGTCTCATGCTGTCCTTCTCTAGAGTATAAGTCATGAGGAAAGAACTTTGGTTCACCACTCTATCTTTTCATCTAGAAATATGCCTGGCATCAGTAAATGTTGAAATCAAAAAGCAACTGCTGTGTACAGTATGGCGAGTGTAGTTAACAAGGAAAAGCAAATGCTTTTCTAAGAGAGGCTTATTGGGGTCTAATTGTCTGTGTGAGTTAGTGACTGTTCTAGTTTAATTAAAATAGTCATTAATTTTTAGTGACTGGAAAACTAGATCTTATTCTGATTTCTTTTCTTTCTTTTTCTTCAGGAAGAATCCTCAGCACAAGATAGAATATAGACATAGTACACTTCCAAGTAAGTAATTTTTCTTCAGGAAACTCAAAATGAAACCTTTAAATGAATCTCTTATTAAACCTATATACAGTTTCCAGTGATTATGAATTTTCCCCAAAATCTCTCCTGTGAATTTGTCAAATTGCTAATTTTAATGATTTTTATTAAATAAAAATGTAAGGATACAGCAAATATTTCCTACAATTATTGTATAACAATATATATTTGTCCTTGCATCTGTTAGGATTTTTTTCTTTGTAAGTACCTGAAAACAAAATTTCATTTTGGTCTAAACAGTACAGAGAACTTGCTCACTTCTATAATAGAAAAGTTCAAGTATAGGACTAGATAGACATAGTTTATGCTTTGGCTCATTAATATTGTTAATAATGTCACCAGTGGCCCAATTTCCTTCCAACATTCTGTCTTTAGAGAGGTCAGTATTATCCTGAGAGAGAGAGAGAGAGAGAGAGAGAGAGAGAGAGAGAGAGAGAGAAAGAGAGAGAGAGAGAGAGAGAGAGAGAGGGAGAGAGAGAGAGAGAGAGAGAACAACTTTGACTCTCACCATTCTAAGAAAAAAATCATAAAATTCACTTGTTTTTTACTAGCTTAGATCACATTCATTCTCTTGAACCATTCACTGTGCCACTGATTAATGTGTACCAGCCCTGGAACCAGGGTAGAGTCACCTCCTTCAGAACCACAGGGATCCCCAATATAAACTAAAATTTGGGGAGAAGGAGAAGAAAGAGGAATAGACACTAGACAACTATTAATGTCCGTCAGTCCTATTTACATCAGTCTGTTTGACCTTCTGTTTCCCCTCCTTCTGAACTGTAATATAACAAATTCTGGCTTATTTGTATCATTGGCAGAGGCCAGTTAAACGCACAATATTTCTGCCCACAGAGCGAGAGAATAAAATGCATACTTCCAGACTATGCCTACGTGTATTTGTATGTGTATAAACACAACCAACTTGTAACCAAGTGATAAAAATGATTAATTTCACCATTGGGGATTCCATTTGATGTTTCTGGCTGAAACGTACTTTAGTGTTTTACTACTCCAGAACCAGTATACTCACTTTATCTGAGGCAATATGTGTGGAGATTATATGTTATACCGTTTTTACTGAGGCTGTATCTAACGATGTAGCATTTATGGTTGTTAACTTTCCTTCCAGCAATAATGTAATAATCTTGATTAAAATTATATTTTATTGACAAAGTTTAGCATTTTCCTATGAAAAAAGTATTTGACACATCTGTGTATCTTCACAGAAATAGGAACCATTTTCATAAATACAATCAATATGTATCATATGGCATCATTAAAAATATTTGAATTTTCTTTGCAAAATCTCTTTGAAGTAAAAATATTTTTATTTCATTAGAAAGACTTTTTTTTAAAAAAGTACAGATATTATTAAGCAACATTCAGTCTTATGTTTTTAATGTACTTTCAAAGGCTCTGTGGCAACATAATTAGAATATCTCTTCCTACTCCAAAACCTACAAATTAAGGTATCTGGAGTATTTCAAATATTAATTTAAGTATTAAGGTCTCATATTTTTTAATTTAGTGCTATCTGACAGAATTATAACATACTTGTTTTCTTATTTCCCAATCTTTAAAGTTTAACATTACCCAAGATCTTAATCTCATTTATGTAATGTTCATTTACTCACACGTTCATTCATTTATTTATTATATGTCTAACAAGTGGGCAAAGTTACAGAGAGACAGGAAAACCAGCACTGAGTTGACTTGTTTGTGGTGAGATGCTCCAAAACCTGGGGTTATCAGGGTACACTAGAGGTGCGAATTTTAAGTTAATGTGGTCTTTAAGGTGGGAGGATTTCAGTCATCTTTGTTTCTTGGCTTGTGGTGAGTAGGTTTAGGACATCCCAGACACAGTGAATAATAGATCAATCAAGGACATCAAGGTAGAAAATGGTAAGTTGTGTTTGAGTTAGCAAGATTTCCCTTAGGAAACCGAGGTGATTCTTACGCTAATGAGAATTGTGCAGCTTACAACGTAGCTCCTTGTTAGCTACCAAGAAACTTGATACTCAAGTTATAATAATTATGTTAAAATTGAGATTGACATATATTTTACTTTTTATGTTTTTAAATTCTATTTGTATTTTTTAAATCACCTCTATTATTATTATAAGCTGTCTCAAATCCTCTCTGGAATGAGTAGTGATATTAAGAAAAATATAAATATCTATTTCGTGTGAACTTTAAGATAAGAAGAGATTAACTAAAGCATATGGAAAAACATGGACATTAATATTTCTTACCCATACATTTGCTTTTCACCACAGTGATTGTCCTCTGCTATTCAGAAGATTTCCAGATAGAATTGTCCTACTATATACATATAGATTTCAGAGAGGAAGGGTGAAGGAGAGAGACATAGAAACATCAATGATTATTGATCGGCCTCCTTCACGCTCCAAACTGGGGATTAAGTCTGCAACCCAGGCATATGCCTTGACCGGGAATTGAACCGTGAACTATTGGTTCATAAGTTGATGCTCAACCATTGAGCCACACTGGCTGAGCCTACTTGTTTCTTAAATGCTCCATATCTTCCCAGAGTCTTTCACTGCCTTACTTTAGACCAACTCTGATGCTCACTATGGAAGGAATATAAAACAGAGTGGGATGAGGGAAGAAATTAATTTGGAGATAAGAATTCTAGTATTATAATATTAATTAGAAATCTATAAATTCTAAATGCTGTTACCATAGTAATCTTATTTGTATAATGAACTCTAGAATATCATAGACTTATAAACTAAACTTTCCAAAAGTTTAGTATGTAAACTTTGTATCTTCTCATTTGATTACAGCCCTCATGCATCAGTCAGATTATGCTAGGTTTGCTGTGATAATCCCCAAATTTCAGTGCCTTACACAAACACGAGATGTATTTCTTCTTCACTTCCAGCTGCGTGTTGGCTATGGCCTTGTCCCAGCTCGGCGTTCAGGCTGGAGGATCAGCCCCTGCCTGGGACCCGCTGTTCTCACAGCCCAGGGGACATCATAATAGCAGAACCGCAGAAAGGCTCTGCAAGCTTCTCCTTGGAAGGCCACACACCACTTCCACCCACTTGTTTTGGCCAAGACTGGTGTCATTGGGGATGGAGAAGTATAATCATATCACAGGGAGGGGCAGTGAATAACTGGGACAGAAATACACTGTACCATCCCAGAAGGCAGGGTGGCCTGGATATGATTACGATATTATGAAGGAGCCATTATTATGAATCTCATAGGATATTTTAGTCTCAGGAGCCTCATGGTAGGAAAAGCTAGAAATAATAAATAGCAAGTAGTCATTTTAGTCCTCTTTCTAGAAGTGTGTAGTGATTAGCTATGTATTAGGTAAAATGAATTTTTCTTGACGGAGAAGGGCATTTAACAGTTAGCTATCTCTAATCCCAGGTTGAGTGGCAATTCATGTACCAAACTTCTGTTTTTCAGTCCGAAACACTGTGGATGACGACGAAGGGCAACCCAATGAGTACGACCTGAATGACAGCTTTCTAGATGACGAAGAAGAAGAGTATGAGCCCACGGATGAAGATTCTGACTGGGAACCTGGAAAGGAGGACGAAGAGAAGGAAGATATGGAAGAGCTTTTGAAAGAAGCAAAAACATTTATGAAAAGAAAAAAGTAACTTGGTTATGCAATAATACATGGCTCACATTTCCTATTTCTTTATGGAAAAATATTCAGAAACTAAGGAGGCACTTAAGCAATAATTGTTTTCCTTTCTATAGTTATGACTTTACTATTGACTACTGACTCTGCCAATGAAACATTGAAATGTCAACCTTCAGTGTAGTCTATGGAATTTTTTTTTTTTTTGCTTTGCTTTTTTTATTCTATTTAAAGCATCTAGAAGTGGAAAGTAGACAGAATTAAAGACAAGTAATTGATATTTTTCACGTGCTTTGTCTGCTGGTTATAAAAAGTAAAAAACCATAGGTTGCACAAAACTTTGGTCTTTTTTCCTATTTTCCAAAGATTCTGTCTTTATAGAATACTGTGCAGGTATAACCCGGCAAATTACATCATGATTGGAAAAGCATGCCTCTTTTCATTGCTATTGAAGTAACTCTTCAAGCAGAACCAGGCTTTAACATTTGACAGCCATCATATAATAGCTAGCATTTTTCTAGTATCCTAGATGCAAGTTTTGCATTTCATCAACTATTTTATTCTTTGAAACTTGGGGACATTAGTACCAAATGGATACTGAAAATAGACTCCATAAGACTATAGAAATGTTCACCATGCAGGGAATGTTACTTAGTGCCCCACATCTGTAATTTACTGTGTGTCTGAGTTTAAAGGTGGAAAAACTCAAAGAATTTGAGTTTCTTTCTTTTTCAAATGAAAATCCTGCCTGATTATTTTAACTTTCAATGTACTGTTTTTACATTAAGAATATAGAAATGATTTTTGACCATAATTTTCTCAAAGGACCTTAGTTCTTTCATCCTCAGATGAAGGTGGCAAGCTATCTGGCCTTTTATTTGTTCTCCAGTGTCATGAACTATGTCTCTGTATCTCTGTTCCCAAACTGCTTTAAGCCCAGTAATAATCTCATCTCTAGTGACTTAGAATTTTTGAAATACAGTGTAGCATCTTTAATAATAGTTGGGTATATGTATTGGAAATAATAAATCACTAAACCAAGTGTCCTTGTTAAACTAATATTTTCTATTCTATAAGAACCTAAAAATGTATATATTAAAAGAGCAACACAGATTTGTAATGGTTTTCTTTGTGTTTTAAATCTTTCCAAGATAACCCTGTGAGGCCTGTTGGGTGGTGAGTTTGGGAGTGGGAGGTGGAGAACATTATAAGGAAAGACAGGATGAACCAGCTGGTACCGCATCTTCACCCTTTACCAGGAATGAATCTTCTCACCTTCTCCTGGGGCCCCTTGGCATTCTCTGATGTTCACCCTCAGCCATAGACACTGAATGTCTGGGTTCTCTTGGATATCTAGGTGCTTGGACTCCTGCACTGTGTCAGCATCATTAGGGCAGCAGGTGAACACCAGAGCGTTGCTGTTCTGTGTATTGTAACAGGGCAAGGGGAAAAGCCAGGTTTTCATCTCATGGTCCTGCCCCCTGGATAAGGAAATGGGTGAAGAATGTGAGCTCATTATGACTCTGAACAATCCCCATCCCAGTGCTCACGTGGGAAGTCCAAAATATTTCCTAATTGTGTCACGGCCAGCTTAATGCAAGTATAGCATTGGAATTCATCTCTTCTGTTTTGAAAGAGAAATTTATTCCAAAACTGAGATGAAGCAAAATGTGTGCCCAGCTGCAAAAACTCACCTTTCTTTGATGGTGTTGATAACTGAGTGCTAACTGACAGGAGATAAAACCGTGTTGCAGGTGTGACTAATAGCCACAAAGCAACCTGCCTGCCATCTTCTCCTAAGATGTAGCACTTGTTTCTGATTTGAGGTTGACATCTCAAGATGGCACCAATCATCCAGACCTACATAACCACATGCCGCCTGATGCAGAGAGGGCCCTTTTGTGACTTAGCAGATTTACTGATGTGTGAAATAAGCAAGTGTCTGGAATTAGTAGTCTGGACATTTATGTAAACGTCCCCTACTCAAGGGTACATGTTTATTCTCCCCAAGCTTTGTTTTTCAAACTGGCACCCTAGCTGTGGTCTCCCTAAACCAGTAAAAAATCACACCCAAGACATTTCATTTTAACAACACCGAAATATCACTCCTATCAGAATGATAGTGTTAAGAATGAAATTCCACTCAACACACCATCATGCCCTGACAGTCACCTCCAGTTCGCTTTAAAACACTTCTGAAGTTTCCTGGGTGGAGGCTGGCCATTCCCGACAAGTCCATGTCCAGGAGGGGACCTCTAGGCCCTGTCCCGGCTCCATGAGCCTGCCTTTCTGACCTAATCCAGGGGGAGCTCAGCCCCCAGCCAGGCCCATCAGGTGCTCCTTCAGGGAACCTGCTCAGCCTATGGACAGACAGGAGGAGTTGCAGCTGGGGTGCCGGGCCCTCCAGCACTCTGGAGAGCAGGTCCCCAAGACTCCATTGCTGAGGCCTCAGAGGTGTCTCGTGACGGGTCAACGTTTCCTTTCTCTGAACTACCCCAGGATCTATGTTTATTTTCCTTTAGCTAGTCAGAATTGATTGTTACATCCAGCAAAAAGAAAAGAAGAACGTTGAATTATTACACTACAGTAGAAATTATGATTGAGCTATGTAATCAACACTACAGTTTTCATTTTAATTAAGGAAATGTTAGTGTTAACTTATGATCTTTCTTTTTTCTCCAAAAGTCAGTAATTAAGTAGGCAGGCAGAGGTAGAAATGTTGAAAAGTCAGTGTTTACCTTTTTAAGACATCTGATATAATGTTGTAGCAAGAATTTCTGGCATTTTGCCGAGTAATGAGTCTCCAAGTTCATTCTATTCGACAAGTGCTAATTCAATGTTCCCTAAGTTCTAATATGAATAGGGACTTCTTAAAAGGAAAAAGTTCTTGTAGATCTCCCGGCCCCAGTGTGTGGAGTGCTACACCAGCATTTATTGAGCTTATTTTTAGAGATTTAAGTTATAAGTTTAAACTGCCACAGTTGGGGGTGAAAAAAATTGTGACTAATTTATTATAAAACATTAAATGAAAATCTATAAGTACATAGAGATACTACTCATAATGCTTTTTTAAAGCAAAAGTAAGAAAAGACTGATTTTTACTAACTCCTTACTCTGGAAAATTTTAACAAACATATTCTGCCTTTAAGAAACTGTATTTCATCCTCAGTAGATGAGGGAATATTTTTTAAAAATATGTATTTATTGATTTCAGAGAAGAAGAGAGAGGGAGAGAGCAAGAAACATCAATGATGAGAATCATTGATTGGCTGCCTTTTGCATACCCCTGCTGGGGATCAGGCCCGAAACCTGGCATGTGCCCTCACCAGGAATCAAACAATGACCTCCTGGTTCATAGGTCAATACTCAACCATTGAGCCACACCTACTGGGCAGAAATATTTTTAAGGTAGAATGCCAGCTAATAAATGGAGAAGGAATGAGAGAATGAGGAAATCACCATTTTCTAACCCCACAATGTAATAATTTATTCAGGCAAGGATCATTAATAGACCTTGAAAAATATCATCCCCCAGATAAATTACAAATGAGAAAACATAGCTTTACGTTAGAGAGGTCAGGTGTCACCTGTCAATAGTGGATGGTCTGGCTTTAGGTGCTTCTTAAAGTAATGTTCTTGCCAAAGTGTTTCACTACTAGTAAGTTTAATCAAGCCTTTGACCCTAACTCTCAGGAAAGAAGAAATATAGTAGATAGAGGAGCATAGTAAGTGACACCACAGCAAAATATAATCAGATAAATACAAAATGTGAGCAGTTCTACCTGATCTCTTAAAAAAGACAATGTTCTAAAAAAATAAATGAGGAACCCTCTAGACTTAAAGAGAATAAAAATCATAACTACTCCATGTAATGCATGAATCTGAATTTGATCCTTGTTTGGAAATAAACCAGCTCTAAAAGATATTTTTAGGACTATTGGAGAAATTTGAATATGAATTGGATATTAGACAATGTTAGGAAATTATTGTTCATTTCCTGGGCTATGATTAAAGTATTTTGATTTTGAGGGAGAATATTCTCTTGTAGGAGACACAAGCTGAGGTGTTTATAGCTGAAATAGCATAATATTTTTATCTTATTTCCATTTGGTGCCATTTATACACACAAACACAGATAATGCAGATATGGCAAAAATATTAATTGTTTAATTTAGATCATGGGTATCCAAGTATTCATTATACTATTATTATAACTTTTCTGAGCGTTTGAAAAAAATGTTTAAATCTCAGAACAAAATAAAGGAAAACATGGGGATGATTTTTTTTAAAGAAGATGCATAGCTCTGTCCAAGTTATTCTGAAAACAAAAGAACCCTATGTTAAAAATATTGATTATTTCAAGTTGACCTCATTCTTTTAAAATTTTAATTTTGCTTGTGTTTTAAAGTGCATATAATATATTAATATCGTGGTGCATGTGAAAACCTTGTGCCAGGTATTTACATAAATACTTGATATGGGGAAATACACATGCTCAAAATTTTCTTGCTCCCGCAGTGTACAATAAAAATTATTTGGAGACCACTTCCATGCCTACCATGTCTCATGTTTCCAGGTCAACTTTTGAACTGCTACCAAGGCAGGTAGAACAACCAACCAGGCTACAGGTTTGTAGAGCAGAGAGAATTCATTCATACAAGAATACAAGAACCTAGGTGGGGACAGCCCTCTCCCCCTGACTCAGGGGGCTGCCTGATCACACCTTTCCTTGTGTCTTGGGTGGTTGTGACATATAGACTCTTTCTTCTCTGACATGAACCCCAGAGCCCAAGTGCCTGGACTACTGAGAATGGAGTTCTGTTTCTGGTCCAGGAAAGAAATTAGGATATTGGAGGGGGCAGGGGGCAAGAAGAGAGCAGGGGATTGCCTGGGAGTCAGGTGTCATTCCTTTCCTAAAATACCCTCAACAGACTTCCATAGCCAACAGGAGCCTTTCCCAAATGGAATACTGATTCTGTAGGATGCTTATAGGTGAGACTCAAAAAGGAATACAATGATGAAGTTTGTGAAAAGCAAATTTGCACCATGAATCTTCAAAATGGGGTTTATAGTATTTACTGTTTCTAAAACTTATATAAACATGATTTTTTTTCTAGAAATTCTGTAATGTTCATTCACTCCTTCATTCAACAAATATAGTTTAGTAGTTATAACTGTGGCAGACATTGTTCTTGTCACGGTAGATGCAGAAATGAATAAGATGATATTTTTTCCCAAATGGAGCTTATCCTATATAATAAAAGGCTAATATGCAAATAGACCAAATAGCGGAACAACTGAACAACAGAACAACCGAACAGTTGCTATGATATGCGCTGACCACCAGGGGCATGTGCAGAACATGGCGGGCATTGGCTGCAGTGGGATGGTGGAGCAGGTGAGTGGGGGCACCAGACCAAGGTGGGGCACCAGTTGCTGTCATAAGGGTGAGCTTCTGGTGGTTACTGAAAATTCTTTGCTCCTGTGTGCCATGGTACCACCGAGCACTCACACCTGCTGCCGGCACCAGCCCTGCTTGCACCTGCTGCCGGCACCAGAGCCGCCACTCACACCCACTGCCAGCTTGCACCCATTGCCAGTGCCCAGCACCAGTCCCGATCACTTGGCGCCATCAGTGGGTGCGAGCGGCAGCTGCTGGCCTGATCGCCCCTGAGGGCTTCTCCACCTCCCCCTGCTACTGAGGGGCGACTGGGGCAGCAGCTGCTGCTTGCACCCACTGATGGCGTCAGCCCCAATTGCTCTATGCCGTCAGCAGGTGTGAGTGGCAGCAGCAGGAGCGGGGCTGCCAGCAAACGGGACTGGGGCCATGGAGAGAGGGGATAGGCAGTGTTGCAGAGGATGGGCTGAGACCTGCCCCTGTGCCTATCCCAGCCTCATGGCCCACAGTTCCTTTCAAGATTCACAAATTCGTGCACTGTGCCCCTAGTACTGAGATAACAGCAAATAAGCCAAGAAAACAGTGACTATGATAGTAGTGTAGTAAGTGCTATAAAAATAAAACAGGGGAAAGAGAGTGGGTGAGGGGGCTTTGGGGGGTGTTAAAGCTGGTGGCTATTTTAGAAAATGTCCCTGAAGAGTGATATTTGAGAAGAGACCAGAGTGAAGCAAGGCAATGGCCATGTGATGATCTGGGGGAAGTGCGTTCTCAACAGAGGTACAAAGGCCACAGGGCAGGAAAGAGCTTGGGGAGTTCCAGAAACATCAAGCAAGCATTGCCTTAGGTAGAATGAGCAAGGTAGAGAGGAGACAGGAGGGATGAGAGACCCCTCACTTTGGTAGAGGTAGGCAGGAGCCAGATCACGGGACTCTTCAGAGAAGAGTGAGCATTTGGGGGATTTTGTAGATAATAGACTGAGTTACAGTAGGTGAGCGTTTGGGGTTGGGAAGGAGTGAGAAACCGAGTCAGATTTGTATACATGCTGAACACACAGAGGTAAGTTAGTAGGTGAGAAATGAATGCCCTGGCGTCTTGAAGTTGACTGAGGCAAACAGGAGTGAGAGGCATGATGGGATAAATCTCATAGAAAATAATTATCTCACTTGCAGCTGCTGATTGGGCAGCTCAGGCTGTGGTGTCCTGGAGGAGGGGATGAGAAAGTATTCGCAGGGGCATTCAGAGCTCTTTGGGGATCCTTTATTTCTACCTGAGGGCCTGTGCCAGCAGGGAAAAGGCGGTCTCCCTAGGTGTGCCATGTGAGTCTAGTTTCCGAGTGTAGGGACTGTTCTCTTTTTCTCACATGATACTTAGCCCTGTGCTATATGGTTGATCCTCCTCAGTAAATGTTTGCTTCGGTGAAATGCATTTAGACCTTTTGACTTTGAGAAAATGAATACTGGAGAAGAATAAGTGACTTACACCATAACCAGTAAATCTAAGTTCATGTCACCTGAGAGAAAGATAAATCTAGAACACAAGAATTCTTATAAATATCTCTATCATAATCATTAATAACACCCACATTAGTAAAAGTAAAAACACGTGAGATAAAAATAACAGACCTTGTGTTCATATTAATTAAATGTATTCTTACATATGTGCCAATATGTATATGAGAGATATTAAACTTAAGAATAAGACCTTCTTTGGTGTTAGGTGTGAATGCCTTTGTATTCATTTTTTAAATTATGATATTTATATATAATCCACTCTAACTCAAAAAAGTCATTTCTTTCCTGTGGCCTTCATTATGTTAAAAAAAATTTTAAACATTTCAAAATGGGATTAATCATGCCCTTTAAGTAGTTTCTCGAATTGATGACCGGTTAGCTAACATTCCTGAACTTTCCTACACAGCTCATTCACTCCCTGTCAGACAGTAAACTCAGAAAGCGTTTCTTTCATCATGTGATTAGAGAATATGTATTGGATGAAAGTAACAAAAGTATCATTGTCATTTCATTTTATTGCTGGAAGAAGCTTTCAAATTTCTTGGGAAGTAATGTGGGCTGTGGAAGAAATGTTGACTATAATTTGAGTCAATAATGGGTTGCTTCCTCTGTTATGACTCCAGGTGTAAAGGTCCATAAAAAATACAGAAGAACATTCATCAGTAGCTAGGCAATAACTTAATCTTTTAAAAAAATATATATTTTACTGATTTTTTTCCAGAGAGGAAGGGAGAGGGATAGAGAGTTAGAAACATCGATGAGAGAGAAACATCGATCAGCTGCCTCCTGCACACCTCCCACTGGGGATGTGCCCGCAACCAAGGTACATGCCCTTGACCGGAATCGAACCTGGGACTTTTCAATCTGCAGGCCGAAGCTCTATCCACTGAGCCAAACTGGTTAGGGCAATAACTTAATCTTAAAGAAGTGTTGGGGGCCGAAACAGGTTTGGCTCAGTGGATAGAGTGTCGGCCTGCGGACTGAAAGGTCCCAGGTTCGATTCTGGTCAAGGGCATGTACCTGGGTTGCGGGCACATACCCAGTAGGAGATGTGCAGGAGGCAGCTGATCGATGTTTCTCTTTCATCGATGTTTCTAACTCTCTATCTCTCTCCCTTCCTCCCTGTAAAAAATCAATAAAATATATTAAAAAAAAGTGTTGGGGTATAAAAATAAAAAATATTGAAATTCTATAATATGCTTAAAATTTCTTTTTTTCTGAAAAATCAGAGAAAGACAGCAAAAGGCACAGTATAAAATCTCTCACTGCCACCTATTCTAATTTACAATTGGTAAATTAAAGATTCAAAGAGTTTAAGTGAATTCTTCAAAGTTAGAGAGAAAAAATAGTAGTAGTGGTGGTTCTAAGGGAATGGCAGGTGATTTAGGCCCTTTCCTCATTCATTCTATGTCAATAGCTCAAAAACTCCATTCCAACCTACCAAGTCCCTCTACCTTTGAAGCTGCCCCTAATTAGTAGTGGGTTCACAGTTCATCTGATGCTTGGATCAGCTTTCTCACACCTAAACTTATAAACAAAAACAAGAAGTCCAAATTTGCCTCACGCCTTGAATTATTTTTTTTAAAAATATATTTTATTGATTTTTTTACAGAGAGGAAGGGAGAGAAATAGAGAGTTAGAAACATCGATGAGAGAGAAACATCAATTCAGCTGCCTCCTGCAAACCCCCTATTGGGGATGTGCCTGCAACCAAGGTAGATGCCCTTGACCGGAATCGAACCTGGGACCCTTGAGTCCCCAGGCCGACGCTCTATCCACTGAGCCAAACCGGTTACGGCACGCCTTGAATTATTTAAAATTTATCTTTATTGTTGAAAGTATTACAGATGTCCTCTTTGATTCCTCCTCCCCCCCACATTGAACCCCTCCACTGTGCATCCACCCCTCCCAGGCCCTTCACCAGACCTGTCTCTGTCCATGGACCATGCATATATCCATATCAATTTCTCCCCCTCCAACTCTCTCCACCTTCCCTCTTGAATTTGCTTCAGGTCACTGCTATAGACCGTGGACCATCAATGACAGATGAATACAATTAACAGCCCTAATGGAAATCCATTGCCTTAGTGAACTTTACTAAGGTCTTGTTTGCTAGATTTGCAATTTAAAAGTATGAGATAAATCCGTAAGGGAATAAAATGAATGCTAACTTGGCTCCATTCTTTTAGTGCTACAGTATTTCTGAAAGAGGAGTTCCTGATTAAAGATGCAAGGACCCTGTCGTGCTAATTTCAGCGGATATCCTGACTCGGAATGCCATCCTGCCCCGTCACATCAGACAGCTGGCTTAATAATTACATTTAGGCCGTGTTTGCTTTTGTTGACCTTTACTGAGAAACGCATTTCCGAGCTCTGGACATGAATTGAGTGCTTTGATTTGGGGGAAATAATAGGTTTGCATCATCCCCAGCAACACACAGATCTGATTACCTATGTTATTTCCACACTTTACTTCACGACTGACTTCTAGAGGATGGCTGGTAGTTGAAGCCACTCTGCAATCATTTCCCAGCCTTGGCTCTCTGCACACAGGTCACCCTCAAAGGGGGAATGCTTGTTTCTGTCTGCATGGAGGCTCTAGCTGGCCACTTCTCTCCAGAGGCTCCAAAATCTATCTATTTTGACTCCCTAGATTTTCTTACGTTCTGTGAAGGTCTTTGTTTGTGTGAGCACCTATGAACAGTTTTTTTTAAGTTGCAGCTAGAGTTTCCCATCTTTCTTCACCTGCTCTTCTTCTGTCCCCTTATGTGATCTCTACTGCCCTCTATTGGGTCTACAGGGTGGTGTAGTAGCAAAGAGCCCTCAGACAGGGTGAGATGGAAGTTTTCTCATCTGTAAAACTATCTTGCAGACGTGTTGAAAGGACGAGAGGAGACCCTGTATGTGATGTGCTCAGCAGATGCTTGGCGCACGCTGTGGTAGGCACTGGGCATAGGTAACTGCTCTGATTTTCTTTATGTCCCTGATAAGTCATCTCTATGACCCTATTTCTCCTGCTGCGTGGGCTTTCCACCACAGCCTCTTTTCCAGAGGAAAACATTGAAGACCTGTAAAGAGATCACAGAGTGGGTGCTGAGGAGCAGGTCTTTGCTGAGATAACATCTAGAATATATAACGTGCAGTTTTTATTGATTGCTGAGTCTGCTTTCTTCTGTGCAAGAAAGAGGTTTCTGGTTAAGTTTACTTTTATTTGCAGCTCAGAAAGAATTTTGTAGAAAAGAACGGTTTTACATTTATCAAAATTTTTAGTATCTAGGAGTAGTATGCACCTTTACCATTCACCTATTAATGTAACAAATTACAAAATAGATTTCTGATGTGGAACCATGCTTTTATTACTAGAATAAATCCTGGTCATGATTATCCTGCTCTATCCGATTTTACTAATAGTTATTAAAGGTTTTAAAAAATCTTTGTTCATAAAGGTGATGGGCAAGTATTTGGGGATATTGCCACCTGTTCTGCAATAGTTCAAAGTTTATTAACTTTCAGAGTAAATTTGGGTTTGGTACCTTTTTGGTAGTACATTTTCATTTGTCTGTATTTACTGTGATCTCTACCTCTTCTTGAGTCAATTTTTGAAAATGTCATAAAATGATCCATTTCATTAAATTTATAAACTTTTACTTTCATATTTAAAAAATATCCTGTATATTTATATCACTTTTTGATTGTTAAAGTTAGCCTTTCCATTTTCCTGTTTATTTCCTTCAGAGAGTTCATGCCTTTGAAACTTTTCCTTCGTAATGGTAGGTGAAACTTATGGGTGATTTGAATTGTATGATTGTTAAATTGTCCCCTCCCCCAATTACTAACTGGTTAATTACTTTATTCTGTTTGCTTTAGGTGCCTCTCTGAATCACTGACCACTAAAAAGATAAGATGAAATAGGAAAAATGTTCTAATATCAAGACACTTGGATTTCCATTCTTGTTCCAGAACTTACAAGCTCTGTAGACAACATAAGCTTGCCATGAACTATCTACTCCTTTCAAAGTGAGAATCATTACAATAGGGGCCAGTGGCCCCACACGGGGAAAGTAAGCCATAATGATCTTTGGTCCTCTTCTGGTTCAGGGAGTACAAGTATAAAAAGCACTGTGGCAGCCCTAGCCATTTTGGCTCAGTGGATAGAGTGTCAGCCTGCAGACTGAAGGGTCCCGGGTTCAATTCCGGTCAAGGGCACATGCCCGGGTAGCGGGCTCGATCCCCAGTACAGGGCATGCAGGAGCAAGCCAATTAATGATTCTCTCTCATCATTGATGTTTCTATCTCTCCATCCCTCTTCCTTCCTCTCTGAAATCAATTAAAATGTATTTAAAAAATAAAATAAAAAACACTATGATGAATTGAACTGTATTTCCCCCCCCCCCCACCCACCCAATTCATATGTTGAAGCCCTGGTCCCCAGTACCTCAGAATGTGACCTTATTAGGAAATAAGGTCATTACAGATGTAACTAGTTAAGATGAAGTCATACCGGAGTAGAGTGGACCCCTAATCCAATATGACTGGTCTCCTTATAAAAGATTTCACGCCTTATTAAAAAATCAGGGCACAGACAAGAACACAGGAGAACAACATGTGAGGATGGAAGAAAAAATTGGAGTAATGCTTCTACAAAGACTGTCAGCAAACCACCCGAAGTGGGAAGGGACATGGAACAGATTCTTCTGCACATCTCTCAGCAAGAATCAACTCTAACTACACCTCGATTGTGAGCTTCCAGCCTCCAAAACTATAATATAATACATTTCTGTTTTTTGTGCCACTTGGGTACTTAGTTGTAAGAAGTCCTAGCAAACTAGTATGGGCACTAAGTTAGATGATCTCTCTAAATACGCCAGCATCTCATGATTCTAGAGTCTGTGTAACCCATTTCAGGCTGTATTAGTCAGCCTTTGGTGCAATAATGGTGCATTACTAACAACCCCAAAACTCGGTAGCTTAAATCACAAACATTTATGTTTCACTCATGGGTCAATGGCTGGGGCTCTGGGCTAGGCTGGACTTGGTCCAACATGTAGGGAAGATCCTCTGCTCTATCTTCTCATTTTGGAAGCAAGACTAAGGGAGCAGCCACTTCTGAGACAGGTTGTTCTCAGGTGGAAGGCAGGAGCTCAGAAGGTCAAGCAAAACCACGAGAGTGGTCATAGAGTCTATTCATTCACATTCCATTGGCCAAAGTAAGTAAGTCATCTGACGAAGCCCAAAGCCATCAAGGAGGAAGGAGGCTAGTGCAGTTAGGAAAGTATACTCTACCTATAGCTGAGTGTAAACAAATTATTGCTAACAAATAATACAGTCTTCTGCAAAGACCATATGGCTTAAAAGGAGCTTTTTGGGGGCAAGATGTATGTATACATTGAAGAAGTAATTGATCACATTTACAATAATAAAAATCTAGCAGAAGTTTTATGAACAATCACATTGTTTTTGTGCAATGTTAGAGAAGCTATTTCTTTTTTGTGAAATGCCCTCCCTACCTTGAAAGAAGAAATGCCCTCTTCTTTCAAGATCTGCATTGCCTGGCATGGGGCTTTGCATACAACAAGCAGTCGATAAATGTTTGTTAAATTTATTTTTCAATTTAACCTTTTCTTCTTGATGTGACTTCTTTTAAAAAAAAGTAGCCTTTTGAAGAGAAGGCATTAAAAAATGACTGAATTGAATTGAGGACAGGAAAAAGAACTGCTCTTTGAATACCACTGTTGCTAGAGCCCCAGGCAACCTAGTCCGATTAAAGGATTACAAACAAGGAAACAAAATGTTACCCTACTGAGATGTTCTCATGTCTTTAAGAGCCAATAACTTAGCCCCGACTTAATTAAGTCTCCCTTTTTTATTCAATACACTTTTTTTGAGCTTAATTAATTCTACTATTTTTATTTGGCATCTTTTCTAGAAATGACAAGAAAATCTTAACACATTGTATTCTCCTGCAAGTAGAACTTCCAGGGGCGAATCCCAGGCATGTGTATAATGAAAATGTTCCTCAGGTGATGCTGATGCACAACTCATTAAAAATCATCTTTGTAGCCCTGGCCAGTGTTCTCAGTGATTAGAGCATAATCTCGTGCACTGAAGGGTCTCAGATTCGATACCGGTCAAGGGCACATACCTAGATTGCAGGTTCATTTCCCCACCCTCACTCCCCATCCCCAATCCCCTACCCTGGCCCCAGTTCAGGCATGAGGGAGGCAACCAATTAATGTGTCTCTCTCACATCAGTGTTTCTCTTTCTCTCTCTTCCACCCTCCCTCTCTCTCTCCCTTCCACTCTACCTAAAAGTAATGGAAAAGGATCCTTGTGTGAAACTGAATAAATAAAAGATAATGGAGTTTTTAAAAATCCACTAACTACTTTTGCTGAAGCTTTCCCTACTGATTATTCAAACTGCTGACCTTTGAACTGTTAGTTTTGGGTTTTTCATAGATGTCCTTTAGACATCTGAGGAAGTTCCCTCTGTTCCTAGTTGGTTGTTTTTAAACATGAGAGTCCGATTTTGTCAATTTTTTTCTGCATCAATTGAGATGATCATATGGTTTTGCCATTTTTCGATTAATATGGTATATTAATTCCAGAGATAAATCCTACTGGGTCATGGTGTGTAATCTTTTTTATATGCTGCTGCATTTGGCTTGTGAGTATTTTGTTGAGGATTTTGCATCTATATTCATAAGGGATACTGGTCTAGAGCTTTCTCGTGGTATCTTTGTCTGGCTTTTGTATCAGGGCAATATTAGCCTCATAAAATGAGTTAGGAAAGTTTTCACTCCTTTTCTATTTTTTGAAAGAGTTTGAGAAGGATTGGTATTCATTCTTCTTTAAACATTTGATAGAAGTGAAGCTGTCTGGTCCTGGGCTTTTCTTTGCTGGAAGTATTTTTTTATACTACATCAAGCTCTATGTTTGTTTTCAATCTCTTCAGACTTTCTGTGTGTAGCTGAGCTCCGTGGCAGTTACTGCTTAAACTGTTTAACCCAGAGACTCTCAATAAAGTCCTCTCTTCTCTGCTCTTGCCTCTAATACCAGAATGCGCTTCTCTCCTGTATTGGGTCCAAAGGGTCAGTTCTGGTTGCTTTCCTGGTCAGAGGTGTCACGGAGGCTGCTGCCTAGAACCCAGGGCTCCAACACACTGCCACGCCTTCTCTCATGACTCCTCGCCATCAGTCGAAAAGTAGAGGAGGAATCTGGCCACACAACCGTCTTGTTTCTCTAAGACCAGGGCAGTTCACTTCCACCATAGGATCTTCCTTACAGCCTCTTCATTCCTCCCTACCACACAACCCCAAATGTTCCTTCCTCCTGCAAGCCCAAGGCCCATTCACTTCCTGCCTGGGCGCGACTACGGTGCAGAATAACTGCCTCGCTGTCTTGTCCTCATGGGTCCCAAGAGACAATCTCCCCTGGGAAAGTCATCCGAGCTTGGAATTCTACCAAAGCTCAGATTGGTCAGTCTTCTACCTGGTTTCTTTAATACATATCTACACAGAAAGCATTTTACAAACCATGTACACCATTGTAATGTTAAACTAATACTCTGGCACTGGGAGGGGGGTTATTTTGAACATTTGTGACTTTATAGTCTATTCTCTCTATCTGCTGAAATTATACATTAACATATGTTAATATCACATTGAGAGATTATTTATAAGGTTATTTTAAGACACTGTATTTAGGAAAATATCTATACCAAACTGCTAATAAAGAGATTAGGGATAAAGGTGTAAGAATTTTTGTTTTCTATACTTAATAAGGTTAAAAAAATAAAACAACACATGTTACTTTTGTGTTCACAGACATAAGTTAAAGACATTGAAAAAAATATACTTCATGTACTATGTCTAATTGAACACTGTATATCTCTCTCTATATACACTAGAGGCCCGATGCATAACAATTCATGCAAGGGGCTTGGCCCTCACAGCCCTTGCAGCCCCTCGCAGCCTCAGCCAGCCCTCACAGCCCCAGCTTCATGGGGAAGGTTGTCTGGAAGGCCATCTGGAAGGATGTCTGGACGGTCGTTCTGCTGTTTAGTCTAATTAGCATATTAGCTCTTTATTATATAGGATATCTATATATCTGTATATCTATCCTTGTTCTTGAGAATAGTATTTCATATGGTGGAGAGAAGAGAGAGAGAGAGAGAGAGAGAGAGAGAGAGAGAGAGAGAGAGAGAGAGAGAGAGAGAGAGAGAGAGAGAGAGAGAGCGAGAGAGAGAGAGAGAGAGAGAGAGAGAGAGAGAACATGAGCTTGGACACATCTGAGCATGGATGAGTGACATCATCCACCGGGAAAAAGCTGGTGAGGGAGTCAAGGAGTGAGAGAGATGGTGCTGCCACACAAAGTGGTCCAACAGAGAAATGCTCGGCCTCTCTGACTGCATCTTGTTCAGGCCTGCCTTGTTCCCATGGCCTTCCGGCAAATAGCACTGGCTTAGTCTCCCACATAGACACGCTCATCATTAAAGGAATCCTGCTTGAGGATGGAGTTTTACAAAAACAGCCCCTCCCAGTTCCCCTCCCCTGACTTAAAAGAAGCTTGGACTCTGTACTTTGCTAAGATGGATCTGGGCTCCTATCTTCTCAGTTGGTGCCTTCTCAATCAATAAACCTTCCCTTGATCAATAAACCTTCCCTTACTCTAAACTCTGACAGTTTGAATTTTGGCCTTTCAAAGGGTCAGGCCTTTGGATTGGTAACAGTGGCATTTCTGTGTTGGCAACTTCAACTCTTCTCGAACCCTTCTTACCGACAGATGGCTTCCATTCTACTTTACCCACTTTGCCGGAAGCCCTAGTCCTTTGTCCGTCTCAATAGTCTCACTTCTCTCTACCTCCTCCAGCTCTTGGGGTTAATTAACATTGAAAGTATTTTCATTAGGTCAGCAGTATCATTACAGTCTGGCTTTTGGCCAGCAATAAAAGTGCTTCTGGGGCTTTGCCATGTGTGTCACTTGTTTCCCACTACTACTACTACTACTACTACTACTACTACTACTACTATTACTACTCCTCCTCCTCCTCCTACACAAACACACACACACACACACACACACACACACACACACACACACGGCTTAAAAATGGCTTGAATATAACTTATTCAATCAACCAGGTAAAAGATTAATTACACATTTTTAAGTGTAATTTGAGTTCAGCCTTCTCCTGTGCATTTCTGTGGGAGCACGGAACTCTGAGACTTTAATTGGAATGACATCATCTTCTTGGCTCTGTGCTCATGGCTATTCTCCTGGCTGCAGCTCCAGCAAATGTCAAGCAGACCTAAAATCAGGAGAGGGGGAAATGATTGTGGGGAATTAACTGAATCAATCTGTATTTATTATAAAGCTGCTCTGGGATGAATGCAGCAAAGGTCGAGGAAGCAAAGAAAGCTCAAGATCCTTCCAAAGCTAGAGGGTTTATTTGAATTCTTAAATTAAGCTACTGATCCAATTTCAATTTTTACAGATTGTGATCCTGGCTAATTTGATAGGCAAAATGGTATCTCATTTGTTTTTATTTTTTAAAATATATTTTATTGATTTTTTACAGAGAGGAAGGGAGAGGGATGGAGAGAAACATCGATGAGAGAGAAACATCGATCAGCTGCCTCTTGCACACCCCCTCCTGGGGATGTGCCTGCAACCAAGGTACATGCCCTTGACCGGAATCGAACCCGGGACCCTTCAGTCCGCAGGCCGATGCTCTATCCACTGAGCAAACCGGTTAGGGCTCATTTGTTTTTAGATGACATTCTTTGATTATGGTGAGGGTAAGCACTTTAAAATACATTTTTATTGTTATTTACATTTTTGTGTGTGAATTGCTTATTTGTGTATTTTGCCCATTATTCTTTTGAAATACAACTTTTTTGTTATTATAATGAAATAGTACTTCATACTCTCTTGTCCTTTTGTTTGCAATATTTGTCATAAATATTGTTCCTGGTTTGACATTTGTCTTTTAGCTTTGTTTATGATTTTTTTGCCTTTCAAATGTTTAAAACTTTAATGTAGAAAAATCTATCCATCTTCTCCTTTGGGATATTTTCTACTTTTTTTTTTTTTTGCTTAATAAAGCCTTTCATTCTCTGAAATCAGATAAATTTTTATCAATGTTTTCTTTTAGTTCTTACTTTTTTGAATTTAACTCTTTAATTCTTCTATAGTGTGTCCCAAAATTCACGCAAGACACCCTATATATTGAATTTTAGAATATAGTGTGAGATAAAGATCTAAATTAAAGATTTTCCCAAATAGTTGAATCTCCTATTTATTGTTATTGGTTATCTCATCCTTTTCTCATTTATGAAATTTAAAGCATTATACAAGTAATATAGATTCATTTAAAAAAATCAGAAAATAAAAATAATTGAAATGAAGGGAAAAGTATATTTTCTCTCCACTCTGAGTTGAGTGTTAGCAATTTGCTTTGTTTCACCATTTTCTTCTACTAGATGAATGCAGATATTTCTGTCCAAAGGGAATCGTACTACAATATGGTTTTGTAACCTGATGTTTTTCCATTCAGTAATACACCATGACTATCTTTCCATGTCAATCAATATACTTTTAAAGCACTGTAGTCTAATTAAATATACCGTACCTCCAGAAAAGTGCACATTTTGCAAGTGTACAGCTGGAGGAATTTTTATCAACTGCACACATGTGTGCAACTAACTACCAGATCAAGTAAAAGAAATTACTATTGCCCCAGAAGCCCTACAAATGGCTCTCTCCAGTCATCTCCCTTCCCATTGTTCTCCTATCCTGATTCATTTCACAGCCCCATTTCTGACATGCTTGTTACGGGTTAGATGGTGTCCTCCCAAAAGTTATGTTGAAATCTAATCCCCCAGTACCTTTCAGTGTTACCTTATTTAGAAATAGAGTCTTTGTGGTTGTAATCAAGTTAAGATAGAGCCGTGAGGATGGGTCCTAACCCATTATGGCCAGAGGAAAATGCCATATGAACACAGAGACACACGAGGGGAACACCTTGTGACAGGAGAGGCAGAGTGATAGAGCTGCAAGCTGAAGAACAGCCAAGATTGACGGCCTATGAGAAGCTAGGAAGAGGCAAGGAAGGATTCTACCCAGAGACTCCAAGGTAACATGGTCCTGCTTACACCTTGATTTCACTTGAGCCTCCAGAACGATGAAAGAATAATTTTCTGTTGTTTTATGACACCTGGATTGCAATACTTTGTTATAGCAGCCCTAGGAAACTTATAGATACCTAACCCAATTTCCATGGATTTGGGGTTTTTTGAATGTTTTATTATTTTTTATAGAGTTATGAATATTCTTTTAATTTGTTTTCTTACAAGAAACCATAAAAGTGAACTATCTGTATCAAAGAATATTAATGGGGAATATTAGTAAGATATTGGCTATGAATCACCAAATCACTATCCCTGAGTGTTGTACTTGATGATGTGATATAAGCTGCTTTTTTTTAAAGCTTTTTCCTGTCCCTGCCAGTTTCACCAGGATTCCCTAGCCCCACATGAAGATCTAACTGACTCCTGCCATCATTTGCATAAAGCAAAAAGTTCAGCCCCTCATCTTTAGAAGTCCTTGGGGGTTCAAGTTATCATTCAAGTTCTTGAATAATCCTCTCACATTCCTCCCTCCTAACCAGCTCCTGAACACATCCCTTCATAAGGACTTTAGGGGCCCGGCTGTGTTGCTTCCCCTGTGAGAGTGCCCTGTGGAAAGGACCCACCTCAGGGTTTCAGAAGCTGAGCCTGCAAGGGGCCAGGGCACTGTGGCATTTCATGTGGCCCTCGCTACATCAGAGCCAAACAAGGGAGACCCTTCTTCCCATTCTGTAGTAGGAGCCCCCCAAACAGCACTACTGGTGTCCTCCTGTCTCCCAGAGACTTTGTGTCTGTAGCCCTGTTACTTTGGGCTTAATCAGGAAGACTAGGATCTGAGATAGATATCATGTGTCAGCGCCCTTCCTGTCCTTACCTCTCCCACCCCTGACCCCCCTGTAAAATATTCCAGATTAGTGAGTCCCCTGAGTTATCAGACTTCATGCCAAGAGAGTGGGCCCACTTTATTCTCAAACTCATTTTTTTCTTGAACTTTCATATTTTTATATTAATAGGTCAAATTTCCTCTTATTACTCTGTTGAAAAAAAATTCTTGTATGCTGCTACCTGTTTATTCTTTTTTTTAAAATATATTTTTGTATTGGTTTCTGAGGAATGTTTATTTTTCCTGATAAACATAGGATTAGTTTTGCCAATTACTAAGAATTTTTTTTTTTTTTTATCAATTTTTACTAAGAATTTTTTAAGGATGACATTAAACCAGTGAAATTCATGAATGATTGCCATCTTTGAAGGGTATGGGCTTCCATCGGGAAGGAGGGCATGTCCCTGGACTATCTGAATCTTCCTTCACGTCTCTTCCAAGGGGCTGTGAGGAGGTGGAGGGGGCTGGCAGAGAGCAGTCTGAGGACCTGCTGAGTGGGCTTTGGGAAGCTGGGCGAGCATTGCTGGCTCGGATGCTGGAGAGGTAATTGGAAAAGGATGAGTACTGTGCCAGCTCTGGGTATCTTCCAGGAATCCTTGATTTTGTTCATGGCACTGGATGAGAGCATGTGCCAAGAGAACAAATCTGACGAAAGCAAAACCTAACCTGACTGAATACATTTGCCAGACAGGAAGAAGGGTGGCTGCACCCTGGGAGTCGAGGAGTATGGAAATTGAGAACAGGTAGCAGTCCGTATTGTGGGTGTGGCCGGCCAGAGATGGAGGCCTGGGCTGAAAGTCAGGAGATTTGGATTCCAATCTGGGCTCAGAAATCACCTCTCTCCATTTCCTTGGACTAGGGTCCTTCCCTCTGGAGCATTTGTTTGCTTCTTTCTCAACATGAGTGCTCACTGAATGAGGAGGCCTTCTTGAGCTGAGTTTCTATGTGGTGCGCACTAGAGCATCACAGGAGTTACATGGCTGAGAGAAGCCCCAAGATGTTAAAAACTGCCACGTCTGAACCAAAGGACATAATTAAAGAATAAAATGATAAAAACATGAGAGTTCAAAGGGCCTTTGGGATGATTCCTGCCAGTGGAATCGGAAAGAAAAATATCCACAGTAGCCCAAGGGCGTTGTTTAGGGGACAACTCCAAAGAAAGTGATTTCCAAAGGAGTTCCTTGACCTCGTTTGATGAAGGCTCCCTGGGATGGCGAGTTTTCCTACACATCGTGGCTTCCTCCTGGCAGCAGACTCTAGTCCAGCCGTGGGCAAACTACGGCCCACGGGCCAGATTCGGCCTGTTTGAAATGAATAAAACTAAAAAAAAAAAAAAAAGACCGTACCCTTTTATGTAATGACTAGAGGCCTGGTGCACAAAAATTTGTGCACTCATGGGGAAGGGGGGGTCCCTCAGCCCGGCCTGTCCCTCTCACAGTCTGGGACCCCTCGGGAGATAACGACCTGCTGGCTTAGGCCTGCTCCTGGGTGGCAGAGGGCAAGCCCAATCCCTAGGTGCAGCTCCTGGTCGGGCTCAGAGCAGGGCCGATTGGGGGGTTGGGGCACCACCCCCTGTCACACTCAAGGCAGGGTCGATGGGGAGGTTGCGGCGTGACCCCTTGTCACGCACAGAGCAGGGCCAATCCGGGGGTTGGGGCACTGCCCCCGTCACACACAGAGCAGGGCCCATCAGGGGGGTTGGGGCTCCGTACCCTGTCATGCACAGAGCAGGGCCAATCCGGGGGTTGGGGAGCTCCCCCCTGTCACACACAGAGCAGGGCCCATCAGGGGGTTGGGGAGCTCCCCCCTGTCACGCACAGAGCAGGGCCCATCAGGGGGTTGAGGAGCTCCCCCCTGTCACTCACAGAGTAGGTCCGATAGGGGAGTTGGGGCACCGTTCCCTGTCACACACAGAGCAGGGCAGATCAGTGGGTTGGGGCGCCATCCTCTATCACCCACAGAGCAGGGCCAATCAGGGGATTGGGGCGCCGCCACTGTCACACTCAGGGCAGGGCCGATGGGGAGGTTATGGCTCTACCCTGTCACACACAGAGCAGGGCCCGTGGGGGGGTGGGGGGGGTTGTGGCCCCGACCCCTGTCACACACAGAGCAGGGCTGATCAGGGTGTTTGGGCGCTGCCCCCTGTCACACTGATCCCGGTGCCGGGAGGCCTCGCGGCTCCGCTGATCCCGGTGCTGGGAGGCATATTACCCTTTTACTATATAGCCTGGTGCACGGGTGGGGGCTGGCTGATTTGCCCTGAAGGGTGTCCTGGATCAGGGTGGGGGTCCCCACTGGGGTGCCTGGCCAGCCTGGATGAGGGGATGATGGCTGTTTGCAGCTGGTCACACCCCCTTCAGGGTGGGAGTCCCCACTGGGGTGCCTGGCCAGTCTGGGTGAGGGGCTGAGGGCTGTTTTCAGGCTGGGAGTGACTGAAGTTCCCAACCGCTCCTTTTTTCCTTTTTTTTTTTTTTTTTTTTATTCTGGGCCAGCTTTAGCTTGAGGCTCGGCTCCAGCTCTTAGGCTTCCGCTCCTGAAAGTAGGTTTCTGGCCTTTGCATACAATGTTGCGAATCTGCTGGCTGAAGTCCAGCGGTATTTGTTAAAATGTTTCAAACTGCAGGCTCAGAGGCCTGCAGCCGCAGGCGGGAAATGTTGGTTTCCTCCAACGATCCTCTGTCACTGAGGCAAGCAAGCCTCATGTTAGTTTCAAGCTGCCTGGCTGCCGGCCGCCATCTTGGCTGACAGTTAATTTGCATATCTCACTGATTAGCCAATGAAAAGGGTAGCGGTCATACGCCAATTACCATGTTTCTCTTTTATTAGTGTAGATGTTTACTTTGAATTTATATTAGTTCACACAAACACTCCATCCATGCTTTTGTTCCAGCCCTCCGGTCCAGTTTAAGAACCCATTGTGGCCCTCGAGTCAAAAAGTTTGCCCACCCCTGCCTAGTCACAGGAAAAAATTTCTAGGCTCTTAGTGTCCGAGGGCCACAAGTTTGAAAAAAATTTACATCATTGGAGTTACTGATTTTGTATATTCCCTTCCTTTTTTTTTTTTTTTAACTCTTTTACTTCCAGATTTTGCTCTAATCCAAGGTAGTCCTGGCTTAACTCTGACACAGAAACCACTATTCAAACAGGGCTCTGATGGCTGTTTGTCTCTCAGATGGAAGGGATCTCTTGAAGCTTTTGGCAGAACATGACATGCAGGGACCACGCCCTTCAAACTATTGCTCAATAGGACCTGCAATGCATACAACTTGCCAAACTATATCTATGTCCGTTTATTCCATTTTCCCCATGCTGATCCTTGGCCAACGCCTTATCCCAACTATTTCCTCTTGACTTTAACTCCAGAAATCATCTAAGGCCTCCCTACTCCGAAGGTAAAAACCTTCTTCATTGTGGCTAACCTTCTTTGTTACTCTCAAGTACCTTTCTTTGCCAGGTCTTTGAAGGGGGAGAAGGAAAAGTCTAAGGTCCGCATACATGGTAGCCAGCCTCCAAGATGGCCTCCACATCAGTCCCCAAGGATCCCCACCTCTTGGCTCTATAAACTTGTTGTTTTTTGTGGTGAACAGCTTATAATAGAAGCAATGGGGGAAGGCCGCCTATGACTGCACCCACATGGCTAAAGTATGCAGCACCAGCGAAAAACTGGGACCTAACAACAACCTTGTGAGTGACCTTGGAGGTGGATCCTCCGCCTGATTTAGCCTGTAGATTTGACTATAGCCCTGGCTGACCGTTTGACTTCAATGTCATGACAGACCCTGATCCTAGAACCACCTGATGCTCAGACACTGAGAGAAAATTCATGTTTGTTGTTGTAAGGCACTAGGTTTGGGGGTAATTTGTTACACCGAAACAGACAACTAATGCAGTCTGTGCTTTGTTTCTGATTTTTGAGTGGTAGTTTGGAAGACATTTGCTATGTGGAATGACAAATCAACATTTGTCTATCTTGTACCAGGCTCTGTTCTAGGTCTCTAGATCCCTAAACTAATTTGATAATAAGAATTGCCTGGGGTGCTGGTTAAAAACACAGATTTCTAGGCCCCTTCTCTGGGTGTGGGGTGAGACCAAAGAATTAGTACATTTAATTAGAACTCCAGATAATTCTTATCATTAAGCAAGTTTGAGAAATAGTGTAGAAGAGGCTTCAAAAATGAATGAGACATAGCCCTTTCTCAGGCAACAGGGCAAGATGGAAAGCAAATCCGTACACAAATGTGCATTTAATGAGAGGCATCAAGTGGTAAGGAAAGACATGAAAGCATTGGGGGAATCAAGGAATACATCCTGGAAGAAATGATCCATGAGCAAGGTCTCCAGGGTGGTTAAGATCTCATGGAGCAAGATACGAAAAGCATCACAGAGCGATTATAACAACTGGTATTTATCAGGTGCCTGCTAAGCACCAGGCGTTGTGCCAAGCACTTTACCTACCTTACCTTATTTAATCCTCATTGCAAACTTATGCAGTAGGAGCTATTGTCACCTGGAATTTACAAATGGGCAAGCTAGGCTTTGGTTACCATACCACCCACAGCACGCAGGTCCTGTGTGCAGAGCTAGGTAGAGAGGAGGCAGCTGACTCCATATGTCATTCTCTTAACCACTACCATGTTCCATGACCCAGCAGACATGAGGCTCAGAGATGTATAAGGGCTGTGACATTTTTGCAAATGATGCAAGTATTGTGCAAATGACAGGGCAAGGTATCCAAGGAAGAATATAGACCAGGGGAAGATACTACATGAAGTGTTAGAATCTGGCAGTGACTTAGTGCAAGTCAACTCATTCATTTTGAATGAGTCAAATTAGGAAAGGGTGCCCTAGTCACATAGTTGATAGTGGCAAGTGGATTAAAGGTCCAGATCCCAGGCAGCGCCCTTTCCAACAGGGGCAATTGGAGGCCGAACTAGGATTGGTCTTGGATGCCTTGGTAAGTAGGTCTGAGCTGTTCTAGCTCATTTTAACCATTTTAGTGTACAATTCAATGATATTAGTGCATTCACAATGTTGTGCAACTATTACCACTATCCATTTCCAGAACTTTCCATTATTCAAAATAGAAAGTCTGTGACCATTAAACAATAACTCCCCATTTCTCCTCCCCTGGTACACAGCATCACAATATTTGTCCTTTTGTGTCTGGCTTATTTTACTTAACATGATGCTTTTAAGATTTACCCATATTGTAGCATGTATCAATATTTTACCACAATTTTTATTGTGATAAAATACACATAATATTTACAATGTTAACCACTTTTAAGTATACAGTTCAGTGCATTAAGTGCATTTATATTGTTGCAACCATCACCACCATCCATCTCCAGAACTTTTTTCATCTTGTAAAACTAAAACTGGGTACCCATTAAACAGTAACTTCCCCTTCCCTATCCCTCCAGCCACTACCTGCCAACCAACATTCTACTTTCTGTCCCTATGATTTTGACTACGCTAGGTACCTCATTTAAGTGAAAGTATACAGTATTGTCTTATGTGACTGGCTTATTTCACGTAGCATAATAATGCCCTCAAGGTTCATCCATAGGTCGGAATTTTCTTTTTCAAAGCCAAATAATATTCCATTGCATGTATACACTACATTTTGTTTATCCATTTATCTGTCGATGGACATTCAAGTTGCTTCCATCTTTGGCTATTGTAAATAATGCTGCTATGAACATGAGTGTGCAAGTATCTCTTTGAGACACTGCTTTCAATTATTTTGGGTATATATCCAGAAGTGAAATTTCTGGATCATATGGTAATCCTATTTTTAACTTTTTGAGGAAGTGCCATATTGCTTTTCACAGTGGCTGTATCATTTTACGTTCCCACCAACAGTGCACAGGGCTTCAATTTCTCCACATTCTCATCAACAAAAGGAACTTCATTTCTTTTTTATTTGAGGATGAGAAGCATTGTAATGCATGTATATGCCACATTTAAAAAATTCCATTCATCCGTCGATGGACATTTGGGTTCTTTCCATCTTTTGCTATTTTGAATAATGCTGCTATGAACATTGGTGTACAAGTATCCTAGTCCCTGCGTCCAATGTTTTTGGAAGCGGACCTGCTGGAGCATAGAGTCGTTCTGTATTTAACTTCTTGAGAAGTCTACAGACTTCTGAGAAATCAGAGGTTGTGCTCTGTGAGTTAGCTCTGGACATCCTAGTCTTCTGACCAGACATCCCCGGTGGGTGGGGAACGCCCCCCGCCTTCCAGCATCCACACTGCCCACCGCCCCCACTTGGTTGCTTTGGGAAAAGCACTTCTCTCAGCCTTTCTTACACAGTATCCCAGCGGCTCGACTGATGCTGATCCCAGTGTCCAGTTGGGCTCATCCAAGCGAGGGAGGTTCGGGTGGGTCCCAGCGCGTCCTGCGCGGGCGGTGCTATGGGCAGGGGCGGAGGCTCCTCCCGGCGCTTTGAAGCCTCACCAGCGAAGCGGGCCGTGTCCACCCACTCTGGCGGACGCGCGGGGCTGACCAGGTGAGACAGCCCCGAAGTCCCTGGCCCTGGGGCGGGCACAGCCCTGCCCGATGGGCACCTCCGGCGCCGAGTCCCCACTGAGCCCTGCTCCCAGCGCGGGCGCCCTGGGTCCCGCCCGAGGCGGCCGTTCGGGAGACTGAGTCCGGGAACGCGCGCCCCCCGCCGGCCCGGCCCCCTCCCGCGCGTCCCAGCCCGGAGCTGCCCGGGCACCGCACCAGCGTCCCCAGCCGCGTGCGAGCCCGGCGACTCCTCGGCACCCCCGCTTGGAGCCCGGACCCCGAGCACGCCCTGCGGAGCCAGTCTCGGGTGCCTGGGTGCCCCTCGGTCACCCGGGGCGGGGACAGAGACAGCGAGGAGGCGGCGCGGGACACGGGTGGCCTCGCGGCAGAGCCGCCCGCCCTCGGACCTGCCGCGGCGGCACGAGCGCAACCCCCGCCGCAGTCGGGAAAAGAGCCGGGAGAAGAGGAGGACGAGAAAAGGGACCTGTTCTTTTCCGGGAGAAGCCGCTTTGTCCTCGGACCCGGAATAAAGAAACGCGACCTGGTCCGCTGGGCGCCGGGATGGGGATGCCGCAGGTACGGAGCGCGCCCGCCCTCCCGGGAGATGCCCGGGGAGATGCTCCAAGGACCCCCGCGCCGCACCGGCCGCGGCGGGGCAGTGGCCTTGCGTGTGGAGGGGGCTTTTCAGGAGACTGGCAGTGGAGCTCAATTCTCCAGGGGAGCCGGGTACCCGCTCCTGCCCTTTGGTGTCGCCTCCGAAGCGCCGAGGACAAAGCTGAGAGCAGGCGAGGGCTGATCAGCAGGGGCTGCAAAGTGGCTTCCAGGTTTGGCGGAGGAAGGGTTTGGCCAGGGGGCCGGCGCTAACCGGCAGGGTCCCCAGAGGACACTGATGGGAATAGGGTTCTTCTGGGAGAGGTGAGAATTAAGGATTAAAGACCGCTGGACAATTTCTCCCCAGATCCTAAAATCTAACAGCCTGCCCCACAAGAAGTTTTAAAAACCTGCCTTTGAGCCTTCTGGCTGACATGCTTTTGGGTACCCTACCCTCAGAGGTGGCACGCCTCCAAGACACAGGGTCTGCAAGGGGCATGGAGCATCCCACCTGGATTGCAGCTGTACTTGTCTGGGGTACTTGTCTGGGCTACGAGCCTGGTCCCTGGGACCATTCAGCTCCTCACACCTGACAGGGGCAGAGGGCAAGGCCTGAGGGACAGAACTGAAGGCTCAGAGGAAGAAAAAAAATCCCTGAGAAACCGAACAGGGCGGGGGTGGGGAGGAACTGGGGAGAGAGGCAAGAATGGGGCTAAACTTAATTGGGGATACAGAGAAACTTTAACCCTGGTCCCCCCAAAGACAAGCTCAGATGTCTCATCTTTGAGGAATTGGGCAGCAGGCTTTCCTGGGGTCCGAGGGGTCTCCTTTGCCAGGAACCTCAGGTTTTCCATATCTCCTCTCTCTGGCTTTCCTGGCATTTCCAGGGCTCCCCAGGCTCCAGCCCTCCCTTTACACCCCAGCAACCTGGTCTGATGTTTTCAAGCCTGTGAAGGACTGGGACTAGGGGAGAGGGCAGGGAAGAGGGGACTTCCTGTTGTTCTCTGTCCCCAGCAGTGCAGAGGACAGCCCCTCCCCTCTCTCCTCTCCCTCTCCCATCTCAGCCCTGTTACATGGTGTGATGGAGTCATCCAGTTAGGATTCCCCTCCCCTTCTTTGCAGCTGACTGGGAAGCCTGAGCATTCGATAGTCATTTCTTGCAGTTCTAGGGTGTACAGTTCCAGGGTGTAACACCCTCCGTCTCCAAGGACCTCCTTGCTTTACAGACATCATTGATCTGCCTGGAGGATGCTGAAACTCTGAGTGTTTAAGCTATTTGCCTCAGGACACACACCAGCCACGGAAAGCATTTTGCTCCAGAGCCCCCTTCCTAAGCCATTGAGCACTTAGGCTGTGACTTTTACCCTATGGCCTCTGCCTGGGGTCGAGCCTTGGTAAAGACTGTGGGTGGCTTGTAGGGTCCCCGCAGACTTGTATGTTGGGACAGCAAGCCCAGTGAGGAGCGGGGAGGGTAGCTGCAAGGAGGCTCTGTGATTTTAGAGCAGTGTTTTGCCAGAAGGAAAGAGACCAACTCCTGGAGAGCAGACAGGGTTGTCTCAGAGCCCTCCCTCTTCAATTGTATTCAGAATCACTTCTTTTAAGCAACGGAATGGGACAATTCCACAAGGACAAAGTCCAGGCTGTCAGGACAGGAAATGGAGTTTGGAGCAGGTCACTTTCCTTCTCTTCAGCCTCCCAACTTTGGTCCCTGAGAAAAAGTGTAACATTTCAGAGTCTTCAGTGGAAGGGAAATAAACAGAGGCAGTGCTGATTGTCTCTACAGCAATCCAATCTTCCCTGAATGAATGGGTATGTGGTTGATAAATTTCTTTTCTCTCACTGTTTTATTTTTTTATTTCCACTCCATCACCCAGTGTTCACTCTTAGCAGGTGGCTAATGGATCTGCTTGGGTTACAGGATGGTTTTAAATTTGGCTGGATTCACTCAGCTGTATAGCCAACTATTTTTTATGTCTTTTAAAGGCTTAGGATGGAGCTGAACCCCAAAGATGCTAGCAGGGACACTCTGACTCATTAAGACAGAACTGAGTGTCAGCAGAGAGAGAAGACATCAGCTTCCCAGGCCTCATCCCAGAGGAATTCCCAGCTGTGTTGCTCAAGGCCACACCTGGCCAAATGGAGATCACCCTAGGAGTCATGGATGAGAATGCCACCAACATCTCCACTGGCTTCCTTTCTGTGCTTGACCCCCACGGAGCCCAGGCTGCTTCCTTCCCATTTAACTTCAGCTATGGCGACTATGATATGCCCTTGGATGAAGATGAGGATGTAACCAATTCTCTGACTTTTTTTGCTGCCAAGATTGTCATTGGCATGGCCCTGGTGGGCATCATGCTGGTCTGTGGCATTGGCAACTTCATCTTCATTGCTGCCCTGGCCCGCTACAAAAAGCTTCGCAACCTCACCAACCTACTCATTGCCAACCTGGCCATCTCTGATTTCCTGGTGGCCATTGTCTGCTGCCCCTTTGAGATGGACTACTACGTGGTGCGCCAGCTCTCCTGGGAGCATGGCCACATCCTGTGCGCCTCCGTCAACTACCTGCGTACTGTCTCTCTCTACGTCTCCACCAATGCTTTGCTGGCTATTGCCATCGACAGGTGAGTAAGGGGACGGTGGGGACAACGAAGGAAGGGGCATTGGAATTGTTAGTTGCAATTATAATTAATGAGAGATATCTGTATTCACCATAGATGTGGATATATAAGGGCTCAAAAGTTGGCCCCATGGCTTCTTGGCCTTTTTGCTAAGATCAAGTGTAGCTCATTGACTGACAGTGAGAAGGGTTCTAGATTTCCAGCTTTGGGCAGGCAGGAGGTAGCAGAGCCCCGATGAGTTGGGCAGTGGGAAGGCTTTGGATCCCTCTGCTATGGTTATGCTCCCAGATGTTGTATCTGTTCAAGGTCTAGGGAGAGATAGGTAGTAGGTGTGGAGGGACAAGATTAAACGCTAGGCAGGTAACTCTTGAGTCAACTTGGAAATCTTGACGGCGGTTTCTGTCTTATTAAGACTTACTCTACTGAAATATGAACTATACAGCCCCACCAGCACCAGCTGATTTTAAAATAAGATTGAGGGATTTGTTTTGAAAAACAAACAAACTAAAAAAAAAACAAACCCAAAAGAAAGCATATGCTTATTTATTCTTAGTTGTTGCATTAGTCTGTTTGCCCCTCTTCAGACATTTGCATGCAGCAGCATAGAAGACCTATTTCTAGTGAAGGTAAATAAAATCAGTGAGATCAGTGCAAATCTTTCTGAGGTTATGCTTAGTTTTTTCATTTAGGATAATCACCTATGCTAATGACCAGGGTGGTTTCTGGTTCCCTCAGGACAACCTTTGCAAGCTCCTCTGCCGAAAGTTGGCCTCTAATTACAAAACACCTTGTTACAGTGTAGAGACAGTTACCTTGAGGGTCAAATCAGGCCTCCGTGTACTTGAATCTGAACAGCCCGTCTCTCTCCCTTAACCCAGAAAGCCTGAAGCACACATGTTCTCCCTGTTCCATGGCCTCGGGGCTCTGGTGGAGTTCAGCCTGTCTCTCACAGTCAGAACAATGTTCCGGGAGGCAGCACAGCAAATAGAGCCTGTTTTCTGGAGCCATAGGCAGGACAAGCAGGGATACAGTGACCTGGAAAGAGACCACTCCTAGGAAAAGGGGGTTAAAAGGGAAGCAGGCTTTAAAGCCACTGAGGGGTGGAGCCTTGGGAAGGATGATGTCAGGGAGTTAGAAGTTTAAATAGCCTGTGGTCTGCACCCATAGAAGGTGCTTAGAGGGTCATCCCTGCAGAGGGCTACTTCTTCTTGGCCAAGGTCTTCCACATGAGTCACAGAGCCCCACAGTATATTGTCCATCCAGAGATGGACCCTGAGCGGACCTACAGAAGGAGCAGGAGGGAGAAATCAAGCTGGGTATCTGCCCCTTAAGTCCCCTTCATAGCTGTCGAAGAAAGCTCCAGGGACCTTATCTTTGACCTTTTCTACAAGTAGAAGCTACTACCACCTCTCTTAGTACATCAACAGGACAAAGTATACAGGGTCATTTCCTGAAGTTTCATTCTAGCTAGACATCTTTTCACAAGGGGTGTTCTCAGCCACTAACAGCGGTGTGTGTGTGTGTGTGTGTGTGTGGGGTGCGTGGGGGGGGGCGGTTTTTGACCTGCTCTCTGGGTGAAATCCATTTCATCATGTGGGGGTCCACTTGTCAAAAGGTGTAACACTGTAGTGGAGAGTGGCTTCAAGGACAAATTCATGGGAATTGAGTTATTTTGAACATATAAGAGGAGAGATCTATGTTGATCTACTGAACTCCTACAAGTCCTTATCCTACTTTCATACTAAACTTTGCCTGTCTGAAATACTGCAGGCATTTCTCTGGCCATGTGAGTTTATATAATGCAATTTAAATACAATAAGAAAGATTAATTGGGGAACCTGCACAGCATCATAGAGACTGCTGTTGTTCAGAATGGAGTCGTGAGTGAAAACTTGCACCCAGACATTGGAGGAAAGCATTGTTGCCTGCACAGGGCCATCCAACGGCCTTGGCCAACTAACTAGCTGTGCCAGTACATTAAGTTCTTCTATTGATGTTTGTAATCTTTGCTTCAAATCATTTTTATTTTCATGTGTCTTTACTATCTAATTTCAATTTAGTCAAGGACTTCATTGATTATTGTCTGGTCTCATGTGTTGTTCAGGATTTGATCAGATTTTCAGGTTTGATTTGTTTAGTTTTGGACAACTAATTGTTATCTTGATATAACAATATACCTATGGTTATAAAAGTACATTTTAAAAACGAAATTTCTATAGGAAAATAATGTTAGCAGTTATTCTGCCTGGGTTTAAATTCCTGTGGTACCACCTATTAGCCTTATATTAATTATTTGACCTTACTCTTCCTCAGTTTTCTCATGTATAAAATGGGAATAATAAGAAAACCTAATGTATTGGGTTGCCTTGAGGATTAAATTATATATGTAATTGTTTGAACAATGTTTAAAACAGAATAAACACTAAATAAACAGTGGATATTATAGTTCTTGAATTAACCCTTAAAGGAATAACAAACAAAAAAACCACACACACAGATGAATGAATGAATATTTCTTTGTTTTCATTGAAGTGATTGTTTTAATGATGTGATTTAAAAGATAATAATACAAGGGTTCTAAGAAACACTGCTATCAAGATATAGCAGAACAGAATGGTTACTCTTCTATCTGCCTGGACTTCTTTGTTTCTGTTATTGGTTCCTTGGTTTTCCAGGCATCTAAACTAGCAAGTCTCCTCTGTCCTGGCCACTCTCTTCCTTTCTCCAGCATTCGTTTCATTTCCAGATCCCACCAATACTTACCCCTCCCTCCCACCTATTCACTCAGGGCTGGACTATCATAGTCTCCTCTTGGCCTTCCATGTTTCTTGGCTCTGCTCTCTGTCAACCTACTCCCCTCATAATCTTCCCTATTCATTCATTCATTCATTCATTCATTCATTCATTCATTCATTCAAACAATGCATTTTTGTAGAACGACTGCATGTGACAGATACTATTCTAAGCATTGGGGATATGGTGAATAAGAAAAAAAATTCTTTGCCCTCATGGAACTTACATCCATGGGATGGAGAGAGTGAGCAGTTAGGCACACAAACAAGAAAGGCATTTTTAGAGCATGGGAAATACTCTGAACAAAAACAAACAAACACTAAAACATTGAGAGTGACTGAGGGTGGGAGACACCAGGTGTAGAGGCAGGAAAAGTGTGTCTGAGGAGAAGACTTTTGAACCTACCTCTAAAAGATGGCGGAGGAAAAAAAAAGCCAGCCTTGTGAAGACTGATAAAAAAGCATCCCAGATAAAGGGAATAATAAGTGCAAAGGCCCTGAACAGGAACAAACCTGATGGGTTCTAAGAACAAAGAGAAGGCTCCTGTGGCCTGAGGGAATAAAGCAAGACTGCAGCCAAATTAATCTTCTGTCTTGTATGTCTCCCCTCTCTGGCTCTAAAGACCTCAAAGAACTCATTGTCTACAACCTATGCCTCAAACTCCTTCGCCTGCTCTTGAAACCTTCCATTATTGAGCCCAAGGCTGTCTCCCAGTCTCATGCTGGGTAAACACACTTATGTCCTTTTTTCCAAATAAGGTTACAATATTTTTGAGGGTTGCCGCCATGGTTGACTACATTTCTATTTGCTTGGTGCCAGGAATTATTGAGAGTGAAGTTTCACTAAAATCCTAGATGCCCATAATTCACAGACAGCAAAAGCTTATAAAAGAAGTAAGACATGGTCCCTGCTCTCTGGAGCTCACCACCTAAAGTGGGAGAGGTGGGTGGGGAGTGAGGTGACACTTCTGAAACAGTTAAAGGATAAAGAATACATTTTAAAAGAAATTTACAGAAGGGTGAGATCATCGTGTATCTGAGGAGTTAAAGGAGGTTTCATGGAAGAGGAGGGCTTTTTAACTGGCTTTTAACAAATTGTGATCCGCAAAGTAGAGGAGAGGTTTTCCAAGAGGAACAGTGTTTACAACAGCCTAGAAGTGGGAAGGCTTGAGGCATGAGGTCCCTTGCAGAGGATGTAGGGCAGAGGCAAAGAACGTTTGGAAAGTCAAGGATAAGGTCCTATTCCAGAAGATCTCAAAATCTAGACATAGGGAGTCAGATCTGATGGCAGCAGGAAACTGAAAAAGGTCATCAGAGGACCCTTGGCCCTCCAATCTTGGTTTCTTTGATGTAGAGACACCTGTACTGTCCTGGAGGTGTATCCTTCAGATCCCATAGCATGTGGGGCATTGTGGGACCTTTCCTTCTTTTACCCCAAATCCAGGGGAAACTTACCAGTCTGCCTGCCATTGTCAGCTCTCCTCTTCTGTCTGAATGAGGCCAGTAAGGCATGAGTAATCATTCTCAGTCCCAGGTCCGACAAATGCTACCCGGTGAGATTATTGGTCAGAGTTGGCTGGCCCAAGGAGTAAGTCATGCAATCCCTGCCCATCCTATGAATGGTCTAGTAACTACTGCAACCTCCACTTCCATGGTTTGATCTGGGGCTGGGTTCTAGGGATAGAGAGGGAGCCCAGATGCTCTTTGTTTAATCACCCAGCCCACTATCACCAGGCAATTACTGCCTGGGCATTTCTTTGTCTATCAGCCTTCATTCTTTGTTGGTGCAAAGTGGATCTGGACCTGAGCCAGTGTAGTGGTAGACACACAGGGCAAGCCAAGGGCGTACTCATAAGCTGCCAACTGCCTGACTCCTTGGAACATCAATAAGTAGAAACCAATTGTGATGGAGAGAAAAGAGAAGGACTATTTGATGTCAGGAGAAGGGTAGGATGAAGGGATATTGCTTGCTTTGGTTGAAAAGGGTAGGGACAAATGGCATATTTGAGAACTCACTGCATTTGGAGCAAGAGATGGATGGGTCTGCATCATGGTCCCATCAATTTCTAGCTGTGTGGCTTTTGGCAGGTTATTTAGCCTCTCCAAATCTTAGTCTGCTTATCTGTAAAGTGGGTATTTTTGCTCTCTTACCTACTCTAATGAGAAAGTGGATTTGAAAATGTTCAGTAAATTGTAAACTGCTTTACAAACATAAGCAAGTAGAGTTCCGAGTTTTGATCCTAGCATACCCAAGACTGGTGGCAATCCTTAAAGCAGTTTCTGCAATTTGCTTATTGGTAAATGTATTTGGACAGCCTCTTGCTCAATTCCTGGAACTCAGACTGTGGATAGAGTTAGGGTGATGTCAGAGAAAGCCAGGATGAAAAAAACTATCAGATGGGTTGTCACAGATTACCTGAAGGTTATTTTTTATATGAAAATAAGTAGAATCAGTAAAATATCCTATCTAATAAAAGACAAAAAGGATAATTGACCATACCTCCGCTACGTTTCCCATTGGCTAATCAGCGAGACATGCAAATTAACTGCCGACAAAGATGGCGGCCAGCAGCCACGCAGCTGAAGCGAGCAGGAGGTTTGCCTGCTCCAGTGATGGAGGAAGCCAATGTTCCTTGCCTGCTGCGGCCCGGCTCTAAGCTCCGAAAGCAACAAAGTTTCAATTATAGAATCTAAACAAACCCCAGATACCTGCTTTCAGCCAGCCGTGGCCTCAGAGCTGGGAGCGCCAGTGACGGCAACAGAGTTTCAATTATAGAAGGTAAATAAATCCCAGAATAAAAAAAAGAAAAAGAAAAAAAGGAGAGGCTGGGAGCTTCAGTCGCAGGTCAGCCTGAAAACGGTCTTCAGCCCCTCACCCAGGCTGGCCAGGCACCCCGGTGGGGACCCCCACCCTGAAGGGGGTGTGACCAGCTGCAAACATCCATCAGCCCCTCACCCAGGCTGGCCAGGCACCCAAGCGGGACCCCCACCCTGATCCGGGACACCCTTCAGGACAAACCAGCCGGCCCCCACCCATTCACCAGGCCTCTATCCTATATAGTAAAAAGGTAATATGCAAACTGACCCTAACAGCAGAAAGACTGGGAATGACTGGTCACTATGACACACACTGACCACCAGGGGGCAGACGCTCAATGCAGGAGCTGCCCTCTGGTGGTCAGTGAGCTCCCACATGGGGGAGCTCTGCTCAGCCACAAGCCAGGCTGATGGCTGCCAGTACAGCAGTGGTGGTGGGAGCCTCTCCTGCCTCCTCAGCAGCTCTAAGGATGTCTGACTGCAGCTTAGGTCTGCTCCCCGCTGGCAAGTGGACATCCCCCGAGGGCTGCCAGGCTGCCAGAAGGATGTCTGATTGCCAGCTTATTAGGCCCAATCCCCCGGGGAGCAGACCTAAGCCAGCAGGTGGTCATCCCCCGAGGGGTCCCAGACTGCGAGAGGGCACAGGCTGGGCTGAGGGACCCTCCCTCCCCCTCGAGTGCACAAATTTTTGTGCACTGGGCCTCTAGTATCCAATAAAATAGAAAGTAGTAGAGAACTTTCAAATGCAGTATTTGGCAAAAACAGGTGAAAGAAAATTGCTATGTATACAGAATAGCTCTGAAAAAATACATTCTAGGACGCTAATAGTTTCTTGTGTATTAATAGCTTATTGTTGTTTATACGCAGTGCTTGTTTGGATCTTACAGTATCTCTGTGAGGTTGTTGAGGCAGGTAATATCCCTATGCTACAGATGAGGAAATTGAGCCCACAGGGCTAAGAAAAATGGCTCAAATTCACATAACAAGTTTGTGGCAAAGCTGGGACTAGATCCTCGGTCTTCTGACTCCTAGGTCAGCATTCTCTCCTACTTATTGAAAAAACACTTTGGCTTTGAAACATTATAAAGATGTAGGAAGTTACTGTTGGGAAAAGAAGGAATAGAATTATATAGTGAAAATTCATACACTACACATGTATAAATATAGAAATACTCTTTGACAAAGTAATCAATGAAACATGGTGGTGTAGACAGAGAGGGAGAGAGCTAGTGAGAGCAAAAACCCTAAGTTCCTTGTTTTTGGTATGAGTCAGAGCAAGTTCGGTGCACTCACTGTAGGAGCGCCATGGCTTCTGTGAAGGACCCATACATGTTTACTGACAAAAGCACTGCCAGCACCCTGCAGACACTGCATTTTACCCTTCAGCACTAGGAGGCTGGCGAGAGTGCCAACGATTGCTGCTGGTGGTGGAGCAGGTCAAGCAGACAGCTGGGTGTTCAGAGGGTGGACTCAACCTTTCCAACTTCATCTAATATCTGGAAGCCATAAAGCAGCAGGAGTCTCACTCCAGTTAACTCTCCAAATGACACACTCCACGGAGCTGGGTACTTGGGTTGGGGGGCGGAGGGTGGGACAGAAACAGCAGTATTACAATCAGAAGAAAAAAATAAGAATGAACCTCCTCTTCCGATCAAAATTCCAAGAAAGATGAACTCAAAAAGATTGGTTTCAAAAAACATAATTGGTTTGGCTTTCTTCCCTGCCCCTGTCACATTTGTTCTTGGCTCTACCTGGAATAAGCTGTAGGCAAGTGAGGATGTGTTTATTTCCAATGTTGATTAGTCACTCCCTCCCACTTCATTCCTATCTTTCTCTCCTCCAATGTCCATCCCCTGCGAGATCGGAAAGCCTTCCAGGAAATCAAAGCTCCTGCATAAGTATGTGCACTCACCCTGGGAAGGAGGCTTTCATGCAGCACAAATGACTCACAACCCCCAGAAAGTGCTCTGTCTTTGCTCCTGGACCTCTGTGGTAACAGCAGTGTGGTTTTCTTGGGGGGAGAGAACAAAAGCAATATCTTTTCCTATCTGGTGCTTTGTGGTTAAAAAAGATACATGCATGTATATTCTCAATTGATTTTCTCATCCATCATGTCAGACAGGGTTAAATGTTTTCTACCAAGGGTCCTACGGTGTATGACTTTGAGACAGCCACTCATCTCTCTTTGGCCTCTATTTTTCCACCTGGAAAGTAAAATAAATGATCACATGTATTCCTCCCCCTTTGCATGAAGAGCAGTGTTTTCAAAAATGTGGAATGAAGACACAACTTTGCCCACTGCTTCCACTGGAAGGAGCAAGTTCTCCCAATAAGTCTTTGGAACTATCAGGCCCGTTTAGCTCTAAACTCTGGGTTAATTAGAATGAATGATCCCGAAGACAGGAAGGACCTGGGAATCATGCCAGGCTAGAAACGGATGGGAGGCGTTATTACTACATTTAATAGTAATAGTTACCATGTATTGAGTATATGCCAGGAATTGTGTATACATTAGCATATTTCATCCTTAAAAACAAAAACATTTGCAGATAAGGAAACTGCGATTCAGAGAGATGAAACAAAACTTGCTTGCGATTGCAACAGCTGGTAAGAGGGTGGAACGGGGGTCCGAATTCAAGCCTGCCTTTCTGGAAAGCCCCTATACCATTGCGTTTTCCCTCCACACACCCCATTCGGTGGCAAAGATCTCGTCATCGGGCACTTTCTTGGCACAGCGACTGACCCGTTTGCGTTCTTGTCCTAGATACCTGGTCATCGTCCACCCGCTGCGGCCCCGGATGAAGTATCAGACAGCCACGGGCTGGATCGCCCTGGTGTGGGCGGTGTCCGTCCTCATCGCCATCCCCTCCGCCTACTTCACAACGGAAACGGTTCTCATCATCGTCAGGAACCAGAAGAAGATCTTCTGCGGCCAGATCTGGCCGGTGGACCAGCAGCTCTACTACAAGTCCTACTTCCTCTTCATCCTCGGCCTGGAGTTCGTGGGCCCGGTGGCCGTCATGACGCTGTGCTACGCGCGCATCTCGCGGGAACTCTGGTTCAAGGCCGTGCCCGGTTTCCAGACGGAGCAGATCCGGAAGCGGCTGCGCTGCCGCCGGAAGACGGTGCTGGTGCTCATGGGCATCCTCACCGCCTACGTGCTGTGCTGGGCCCCCTTCTACGGCTTCACCGTGGTGCGCGACTTCTTCCCCGCCGTGTTCGTGAAGGAGAAGCACTACCTCACGGCCTTCTACATCGTCGAGTGCATCGCCATGAGCAACAGCATGATCAACACCCTGTGCTTCGTGACGGTCAAGAACAACACCATCAAGTACCTCAAGAGGATCGTGCAGCTCCACTGGAAGTCGTCTTCCAACGGCAGCAAGTCCAGCGCGGACCTCGATCTCAAAACCGCGGGGGTGCCTGCCACCGAAGAGGTGGACTGCATCAGGCTGAAGTAACCCGAGGGGCCTTTAAACGTGTGGACGGGCCTTTGGGACACTGACCCGGGTACTTCGATGCACACCGCCAACCCCAAGAACTCTTGGTTTGCCGCAGAGGGCCGAGTGCATGGACGACTACGTGAGCATGGTGTCCCAGAGGCTCAGATTTTCTAACACTCGTGTGATTGGACACCATCACCAGTGGCTGACGTTCACTGAGCGTCTCCTTTGTGCAAAGAGGAGGCACTGGTAAAACCCGTATGTGTTGATGCCACTGAATGGCCCCAAAGAAGTAGGGATTAAACCAAGAAAAAAATCTGAGCATGGACAGCCTGGAGTAAGGCGGCTGCAGAGGGGACCTGAGTAGGCATCCGGACTGTGGTACATGCGTTTGTGGGGGTGAGGGTCTCTCTGGACAATCTCGGGGACTCATCAGACACTGATGTAACCCATTTCTACAACTATCTTTAGGCTTGACTTCACTCCTGACGTTTGTGCGGTTGGAGTAAGAATACAGACAGCCTCCCAGTTCTTTCCTCAGCCCTTCTCTTCTCACTCCTGGTCCCCACACTCACTGTGAGGGGCCTTACACGCATGCACACGGACACCGCAGTATACATGGCAAGTTCTATCCAGACCCTCTTGCCCCATGTTGCACCATGGCGGCGCCTCAGGCTCAGGACCCATATGTAGTGAAGCTCATGATTATAAGGATGGATCCTGGGAAGAGGCCGCAGAGACCCTGGAGACTATGGGGACAGGGAATTAGGAGGTCTGGGTACCTGGAGCAAGTCAAGAGGGGAACAGCGAGGCTCAGGATGGGTATGTCCCCTTGGATCCATGGCCTTCTCTCCCTCCATGGGAGGGGTCCAGGCAGAGGACCCCTGAAAGTGTGGGGGGCTCAGGGAAGGGGTCCAGGGTCTCTTGGTCTTAGGGTGATATTGCTTCCACCTCTCAGTTATTCTGATTTGGACCAGTTAGACTTCTCCTTACGTCCTTCTCATGTCTCCATGCTTGTGACGCATAGACTGTTTGAAAGGAGACACACCCCTCATGAATGTGGCTGTCAGCTATTTTTTTCATTCACACCAGCTTTCACCCTTACTGGTACGATTTAAGGGCAAGATGTCTTTGCCCCTGGTGCCTGAATCCCATCATAGACATTATTCCTTTGGATTAAAACTTGATGGTCTTTTTAAAATGGAGGCACTTTCTGGAGGCATAACCCATCACATTTCCATTCCTCAGTGCACATGAAGTCATGCAATCCAGTGGCAGGTGATGAAGGTCAGTGGTAGGGCCCTGGGTACCTAGGAAAGAAAGGGACATACAAATGGTGGTGGGGGGAGGGTCAGCTAACAATGAGCTTCAGTGAGTCTACGGGCTCCCTGAGCGCTTGTCCCACTTTCCAATCACCTCCTTAGTTCGGTGTTTTGAATATTGGAATGTGGAGTTTTTGAACCAAAAGATCTGATCCAGCCTTGGCTTTGTCGCCTCTGTGACCCTGGGTAAAGCCTCTTGCAGGGGCTGAAGGTAGCTACTGAGGAGGTGGTTGTGAATAGCCAATGAGATAATATGTGGAAAAACTCTTTCAACCACACAACTAATCAAAAGCGAGACTAATAACTGTGTGTAACGTGCCTGGGCATGGAAAACTTGTAAGCTCGACTTATGTATCTAGAAACCTCACCACCAACCCCTTTTGGTCTCCTTTGTATAAATTGTTCCCTTACACCTCTCAGCAGTGCTGTATGCATTATGTTCTTCATAAGTTGGTACAAGAAGGCAGTGAAAGCTGGTGGCCGAAGTATAAAAGGACATGGTAGATCGGTTTCCAGTCAGAAGACAAGCTCAGGGTTTTAGAATAAAAGCATCTTTATGATCATGGAAGCGCTGACCATCTTCCCATGCCTGTTCCCCAGCCAGCATGAATCTGGGCAATGTGGTATTTGTGTCTCAGTCTGTTTTTTATTTTCATGAGGGTGTATAGCTATAGAATGGACTTGTCCTTTTCTTCGTAAATAATTCTAGAACAACACATTTATAATGCTATTTAAGTGAAACCTGTGTTGTGCATCTCCCCCTCCAAAATAGTCAACTCTTAATTTTTCGTAGCAAAGTTTATTACTTATAGTCATTTTATTTCTCTGGAAGATACATTCTAAAAAGCTATTATTTTTCCATTCATCACCCAGCATATTTACCCTACCGTTTAATCAGAACACTCTCGGAGAAAAAAGAAACGAATTAAAATGCTAGCCTAAATCCAATATGCCTTGGAAGGCAATCCTTACTGTTTATGAAATCACATATTGCATTATTAAATCAGGAAAGTTAGTTTTTACACTAAAAGTAATAAAATGATATCATTTGTTGTCAATATGTTCACCTTTCCATTCAGAATGCTAAACAGCAGTTGGCTGTATTAAACAGGAAATTTTCAGATGTGACAACCAAACCTCTTTTGGCTTTTCAGCCTAAAATGTACCTTTAAAAAAAACCTCATTTACCTGTAATAATTGTAGATATTGTATCTGATTGTGATTTTACAGTGAATGAAATTGTTGTGTAGTTATCAAGTAAATAAAAAATCCCAAGCATATAATCATTCAACATAGTGTGTCTGTAATTTCCACCCCCCGTGCTTTTCCTAGTGATGGTGTGATGGTTCTTTGAGCGAACACCAAATAAGTGCTGATTCCATGATCAGATGAATTGTGACAACAGTGTTATCTCATGTTCATATTGCCTATGAACTTCTCTTCATCCTAAAGAAATTTAATTGATTTATATGTCTTCCTAGAAGTCTTCAGTTGGTAAAACCATTAACACTTTTTAGCATCTGAGTGCCAGGACTGGAAATCTGAGGACCTGCTTATGCCTGTTATATAAGCTAAGGTTAAACCTTTGAACAAGCTTAAGGTTTGCAAAGTGAACCAGGAGATGAACCTACAACACCAAGCCTTGTTCAGGTTAGTGGTTGATTCACTGAACCGAGCAGTTGCCTGCCCAGATGATGGCTTCTCCAAAAACTGGTGGCAAGCCCAACAAGTTGACATTTTTGCTTTTGTGTTTCTTTTCTGTTCCCTACGTACTTTCATTACGCAGAGAGAGATGCACATTGCCATATGTAGAAGGATAAAGATGTGATTTTGTGAAGTCAAACCATTTTCTTAAGTAAAAGAGAAAGGCATATTTACAACAAAGCTTTTAGAAATTTTGCCTAATGAGTACACAGTTAAAAATAATTTCTTAAGTCAAGGCACTAAAGCATGGCAATGTGATGGTCCCCACAGCAAGCCCTCAGCATGAAACAAGTTCCATGCTCATTTTGGGAAAGAATACTAAAAACCTTGTGAGATGGCCAGGAAATTATAAATATGAGCTCTGTTCCTTGAAAACTATAATAAATTTTGGAATGTGTCCACAAAGAATGATCCAACTCTCTTTCCTCAAGTGTAAGTGAGAATAAAAAATTTAAGTTACTCATTTTATGGTTGATGAAACTGAAGCCCAGAATGGGAAAGAGATGTTCAGGGTCACACATGTGGTCACTGTGTGAGCCAGGATTAAGACACCCCCACCCCCACCCCCTCCAGTCTGTCGAAGCTCACTCCAGGGTTCTTCTACCACAGCATTTGTGGGTGCAAAGAGTATCAATCTTGGGAAAGGAAGGATCCGTTCCAAGAATCCTTGAGATGACTATTCAACTGCAGTCTAGCCCTCTCTTGAGACCCTTAAGGAGTTTAGCAGAAACATTCCAGGTTCCTTTGCAAGCCAAGTTTAGCTCATCTTACTCCTGGGAACTCACAGCACAGACTTAGAGACCAGGAGGTTTCAGGGAAGAACTAAAAAATGTTTGTCACTGCTCTTTACCTTGCCTAGTTGGGGGTCTTTATGACTATAAAAGGAAGATACCACACCTTGTTCATGAGAACACTTGCCCTGCCCTAGGAAAGCAGAAGAGAGAGAGAAAGAAGCCATTTTTGGCTGAATGTCCAGAATGGAGGGCAGGCTTCTGTGTTCAGAGTTTAGAGGCATCAGAAGGCTACCTCCTGCTGTTGTCAGTGAAGACATGAAAGGTTGAGGAGGCTTTTGGATGAGATGAGACTTGAACTGGACAAGTGGGGTGTAGAAAAGTAAAAGGGGAAATACTCCACATGGGAAGAGAAACATTCTTTTTAAAGATTTTAAATTTATTTTTTAGACAGAAAGTGAGAGGGAGAGAAACATTGATATGAGATGGAAACATCAATTGGCTGCCTCCTGCATGCCCCCTACTGAGGACTGAGCTCACAAGCTGGGCATGTTCCCTGCAGGGAACTGAACCTGGGAGCTTCAGTCTGCAGACCGATGCTCCATCCACGGAGCCAAACCAGCTAAGGCTGTGTTTTCTTTTTAAATTTATCTTAATTGTTGAAAGTATTACAGATGTCACCCTTCCCCCCCCCCCCCATTGACCCCCTCTACCCTTCACTTGCCCTGGCCCCCAGGCCTTCATCACACTATTGTCTATGTCCATGGGCTATGCATACCTATAATAATAAAAGGGTAATATGCTAATTAGACCAGATGTCCTTCTGGATGTCATTCTGGACATCCTTCTGGACAAAGCTGGGGCCAGAGGGAAGACCGGGTCCTGGGTGCCTGCAGGTGGCCAGAGGGAAGCCAGCCCAGGTCCCGGGTGCCTGCCGGTGGCTGGAGGAAGGAAGCCCTGGTCCCAGGTGCCTGCCAGCAGTTGGAGGGAGGAAGCCCTGGTCCTGGGTGCCAGCAGCTGGGGGAAGGAAGGCCTACTCTTGTACGAATTTCGTGCATTGGGCCTCTAGTATGCATATAAGTTCCTTAGCCACTTGTGTTTTTTTACACAGATCATCACAGGGATTTTGTGACATTTTTTAGAGGTCATGAGTCATAAATCCACAGATTCTAGTTTTATTTAACATCAGTAATCCTGAAAGAGGGATATTCTGCTAAGAGGATTTCACCAATAAGAACTCTTCATATAATTTCATTAGTCTATTCCAGATCAGTGATCAACAGGTTTACAAGGGGATTAGATTGGGCCACCTGCCTTTTTCTCCTCACATAAACTCATCAATTGAAGTCTTTGGAGTGGATGAAAAATTGGAAGGACAGACTCTATAGAAAAAAGTAGAATGGCCATTGAGAAACAAGAGAAAGAGGAACCAGGAAGGGAAAGCTATTAAAGAATATTTTAGAGAAGAAGAATGAATGTAGTATAGCTAGGAAATTTAGCTTCCTTCCTCTCTCCAGTACCCTCTTTTTTCTTAGTAGGAGAACCAAATTATTAGCTCAGAGTAAAAACTATATTTCACAGACTCCCTTGCAGCTAAGAGGACCATGCCAATAAAACCTAGGAGGAAACTTATGAAAATATGAAACTTCCCTAAAAAGGAGGGAAGTGCCTTTCTCTTTTCCTTTTACAATCCTATTGTTTAGAATGCAGCCATTTTAGACAATGGATACAAGGCTTGCACCATGGGGATGGTGGACCAGAGAGCTGGAAGGACAATGGTCCCATGATAACTCTGGGGTGTCCATATCAACATTGGACAAGCTGTCTCCACACTTCTCCTAAGTGAGATAAAAATAAACTTCCATCTAATTTCAGTCACTAATGAAAGAGTTCTATTCCTACCTACCTGGGCACCTAGAATGGCAGTAACAGCTCACTTCAACAACATTTTGTCTTCCACATAATCCTCATCTTTTCAACAAAGGTTATATTGTCAAACTACATGAACAGGATATCAATGTTCTCCAGCATATTAGTACTTTAATAAAAATTTAATCTGAACAATTCCAGTTTACTCTCTATCACATCTATGAGGAAATATTTTTAAACCTGAACTTAAGGTGAATCCTCTTTATAATAGGCAAGTTTTTCTTTTTATGAATATGAATTGCTTAAATGTTTTTTCTTGATTTTATGACATGAATTATAGTAATATACTACATCATTAATTCTAGTTAATCAAGTGTTTGTGTACTATATTGAGTAGTTTAAAAGCATGATTTTATTTAATCTTCATAACCCAATGAGTTGGGTAGTAATATTGTTTCTGAGGGTCACTTGTTTAGTATATAGTCAGCCCACAATTTAAAACCAAGCTTTTTATTGGTTTCAGAGTATGAGGTCAGTAAGCTGTGCTATTCTGTAAGCGTCGTGGGTCTCTTCCACTTTTGTATTTAAAGAGACAAGGTTAAGGATTGGAAGGGAAACCTCTGAATGATATAAAGATGAAACTACCCGATCTGGTCTTTACTTTATTCCATCTAAATCTACTAATGGGCAGAGGAGTGTTTGAGGACAAGGACTCCACCTTTTGGCTCCCTCGTCATCTGAGTTCTATCTAAGCACAAAGTTTTTGGGATTTTGCCCTTGACCCTACAGCTAAAATAAACAGGTAGGGCAGATGGAGCCAATAGAGCTGTCGGCTTCCATACACCATTAATTAGAAAAGACCACAAATTGGTCACAACATGGGAGTTCTGAGGCTGTGGAGAGTAGAGAAGTGAGTACCTCTGTTTCACAATTGGGCTCTCTGAAATGCAAGTACCAGAAAGCTAAAATTAATAGATGATTTGTTGAGAGTAGGCTTGCAGAAACCCAGGGTACAACAGTTCTCAGTAAGAGGCATGAAACTATTCTGATAGCTATTTGACCTTTTGTTTAGGAAATGTGTTGACCAGAGTTTTCCATGAATTTCAAGGAAGAACAGTTTGACCAGCAGTAAATAGTAAACAACATAATGAGTACATTTTGTTTTTTAATAGTATTGAAAAAATACAGGACAAAGAAGGTCATCTTTATCTGGGCATACACAGAAACATAAAATTCTTGAATTAGAGTAGGCATTTGAATTTTGGTGTTTTTACTTTTAGACTCTACCAAGAAAAAAAAAAAGTCAGACTCTTAAAATGGCGCTTTGTAAAATAAACCATACCTCATTCTAGGTGAACCTCCAGATATTTTTTAATAACTTTAAGATGGCTAGGAGGGTCTTCAGATAAAACGTCCTCAGGAATTAGTGTGCAGCCTCCATCCACCCCATAGTCTTGCTGCCTTCTCAACTCTATGCCCCTGACTCTGGATTCCCTCTGCTATTGGGTTCTAGGCTCCAGTCATCAACCCTGCACTGTCATGCTGAAGCAACTGCCAAATTCTTCCTTGGGAAAATGGCATTTTGGGGGAATGAGACTATTGTTTGTGATAAGATGAGATATTTGGACTACCACTAGATTTCTTTTCATTGTTCTCTCCACACTCCTTATTACAATGGAAATATTCCATGGGACTTGACAGTTTAAATGCTCTTCTCAGAAAAAAACTCATGGTTTAAAGAAGATCCGTCCTCCTCCTTGTCCTTAGGGCTTGGAGCTGAGACAAACCTGCCCATCTGTGAAAAGGGAGATCAACACTTTTGATCTCTAATTTCTTCAAAGAATTCCCTCTGAGCCCCGGGTCAAGAACTGGAAAACTTAGCTCACTTGGAACTGAGAATGCTTCTCTCTTGCTGTGTCTCTGTGGAAGCGTTTGTATTAGCTTGCAGTTAACAAGCAGGGACAGTGCTGGCTTATTTACATACTTAGCTAATAGAAGTGCTATTGTTGCTCCCCTTCCCTGCTCGAGGCTGTGCCAGAAGTAAGACAGCATTAGGGCTCACAGAAAATATCTCAGAGCACACTGTTCAGCCCAGATATTATGTTTGCAGCTAGCTAACCCCCATCCAGTGCTATGGGAGTAAGAAAATGAAACCAAATTTCCTTTGCTTTGTAAAAATGTTTCCTTTATTACCTTGCAGATTGAAAACCCAGGCATTCTATAAAAACAGTCATTGTAGCTGCGTGATTGTTTTTACCATCCAATATAATCCTGCATTAATTATTTAACAAATATCTATTTCATGCTTACTCTGTACCAGTACCATGTAGGAGTTTAGGATTCAACAGTGAACAAGACAAAGTTCCAGTGTTTGTGGAGTTTATAGTCTGGATCAATCAACCAACCAAAGAAGAGCACATGCATAAACATCCTATATAATAAAAAGGCTAACTTGCAAATTGTCCCCTCGACCCAGAGTTCAACTGGGAGTTTGACCAGGGGGTGGGGTCGGCCAGCCAACTGCCCTTGGCCCCTTCCCCCAGCTGGCCCGGCCCAATCGGCCCAGCCCAATCGCACCGATCGGGGCGGGGCTGTTGGACACCACCCATGCATGAATTCGTGCACCGGGCCTCTAGTATACTATAACTTCTGATAGTGATACATTTTATGAGAAAAAAAAGCGGGATAAAGGCCCAGCAGGTGACAATTCTTGGCATAAGGCAGAAAGAAATTGCAGGTGGCTTAAGTTGGGAGATCAGAGACTACTTGGCTTCTTGGAGACTTGAAATTAAGAAAACAGTTCTGCAAAGATCTGAGACAAGAGCTTTACAAGCAGAGGAACCAGCAAATGCAAAAGCCCTGAGGCAGAAGCAAGTTTGGTGAGATGAAAAACAGCAGGTATGGCTGGAGTTGACATTGGTGAGAAGGCTACACACCAGATCATGTAGGACCTCACAGGCCATGGTAAAGTGTGGGAATTTTCTTCTAAATGTGAGGGGAGTTTGTTGGAGAGTTTTAAGCAAGGAATTAATGTGACTCTAAATTAGGATTTAAAATTTAAGCTCTTGTCCATTTGCACTGAGAATAGTCTGGGGGTGGGAGGTGGAGACTGGGGCAGGGGTGGAGGGGGCGAGTGTTTAAAAGCCAAAATACCAGCTACAAAGCTATGGCTTGCTCTACTTTCTAGAAGGCTTCCATTCTACTTAGTGTTTCACTTCTGTTTTCATATTTTTTAATTGCTAAGAAGACTCTTGATTATCTTAATATTCCATTTTTATAGCATATTTCTCTTGTGTCTTAAGTGAAATTCCTTCTCTTATTCCAGAAGATGGTATTGTTAACTTTTGAAGTTTTGTTTTCTCTGAATTGTTTTATTACTAACAAGTGTGTTTAATTTATTTGTTATTAATTTTTTTGGTGTAGTGGTTAATGGTAAGAACACAAATTACCACTATCAGAACAGAAATAGGGGACATCAGTAAAGATTCTATATCTATTAAAAAGATTATAAGGAGGATAACAAAAAATTTTATAATAAAATTTGAAATTCAGATAAAGTGGAAAAATACCTAGAAAGGTAATTTAGAAAAATTGACAAAGAATGTGGGAAATCTTAAAAACTTTATATCTATTTAAAAAGTTGAATTTGCAATCAAAACTCCCATCTCCTTCCCCAGAAACAATACCTCCACCACCACCAACAGCAGCACCTACAACAGAAACAAAACCTCTGGGCCCAGATGGCTGCAGTGGTAAATTCTCTCAGACATTTAAAATAGAAACAGTATCTGCCCTAGCCGGTTTGGCTCAGTGGATAGAGCATCAGCCTGTGGACTGAAGGGTTGTGGGCTCGATCCCAGTAGGGGGCATGCAGGAGGCAGCTGATCAGTAATTCTCACTTATCACTGATATTTCTATCTCCCTCTCCCTCTCCCTTTCTCTCTGAAATTAATAAAAATATATTAAAAAATAAAACCATTATAAAATGGACAGCCATTAAAAAATAAATAAATAAAATAGAAACAGTATCTATCTTACACAAATTCAGAAAATAGAGGAGGAAACATGTCCTCCAAAGTTTTTAAGACTGACATAACATTGAACCCAACCTGACAAAGATATTACAATATAATACATGGTCCCCATTAATAGATTCATTAATTTAGATTAAAAATTCCTTAATAAAATATAAGAAACTATAGTAAACTAGAGACCCATTGCACCAAGAGATTCGTGCACTAGGCCTTCCTTACCCTGACTGCCGGCACCGGTTTTCCTCCAGCACCTGGGAACCAAGCCTTCGCTCCGGCTGCAGTGGAGAAGCCAAGCCTCTTCAGTCTTCAGTCATCTTCAGTCTTCAGTCGTCTTCATTGTCTTCAGTCTTCAGTCTTCGCTCGAGCCAGAGCCTTCAGTCTTCACTCTGCGCCTGCATATTCAAATTAACCACCATCTTTGTTGGGTTAATTTGCATACACATCCTGATTGGCTGGTTAGGCATAGTGGAGTGACACCAATCTGCATGTTTCTCTTTTATTAATGTATATTATATATGTATGTATGTGTGTAGATAGGTAGAAGGATAGATAGATAGATATAATACTTCATGACAATGAAGTTTATCCCAGGAGCAAAAGATTGACAAAACACTTGAAAATCAACCAATGTAATTCATCACATTAACAGAACAAATAACAAAAATTATATAATCTCAATAGATGCAGGTGAAATGTTTAACAAAATCAAACACCAATACTTGATAAAAATGTTTAGCAAATTACTAATAGAAGGTCGCATCTGCAGCCTGACAAAGGGTATTTTTGAAAAGTCTACAGTTAAATTATATATAACAATAAAATATTACACATTTTTCTTTTAAAATCTGGATCATGTCATAGCTGTCTGCTCTTATCACTTCTATTCAATATTTTGTTGGAAATCCTGCTGATTTAGTAAGGTAGGAGCAATTTTTTTAAAATAGCACAAGTTTGGTATTTTTGTTTCTAGAAAACCCTAAGTAACCTACAACCTATTAAATCTAATAAGCCAGTCTAGCAAGGTTGCAAGATATTAGTTGATATATAAAAGTCAATTACATTTCTACATAACAGCAATGATTAACAGGAAAATAAAAATTTAAAACAATACTATTTAGAATAGCCTTGAAACCCATCAGATACCTAGGGAGGAAGGGGGTAAAAGACCTTTATACTTGAAACTGTAAAACTCTGTTGAAAGAAATTAAAGACCATCCAAGCATTTTCCCAATGTTAGCTCAGTTTTGTTAAGATATATTCTTCCCAAAATTTTCTATAGATTCAATAAAACCCCAGTTAAAGTCCCAGCAGACTCTTTTCTGTGGAAACTGATAGGTTGATTCCAAGGTTTGTATGAAATGCAAAGGATCTAGAAATCTTAAAAAAGAACAAAGTTGGAGGACATGTACTACCTGATTTCAAAACTTCCTATAAAGCTATAGTGATCAAGATGGTGTGGTTTGGCATAACAATAGACAACTTGATCAAGGAACAGACCTACCCATAATATGGTCAATTGATTTTTGACATGGACACTAAGACTATTTAATGTTAAAAAAAACCCTCCCCCACCGCACCCAGTAAATGGTGTGGAATAACTGAATACCTGAATGGCAAAAAATGAACCTCACATCTTATTTCTCTCTGTACTCCAAAATTAATTTCAGATGGATCAAAGACTTAAAAAGATAAGCAAGAACCACATGGCTTCTAGAATGGAACAGTGGAGAATATATCTTGGGGCAGAGACAGATCTATTCGGACAAAAAATGCACTAACATAAAATAAAATTTTGATAAACTGAATTCATCAAAATGAGACGTTTCTGTATATTTGAAGGTACCACTTAGGAAATAAATAGGCAAGACACAGACTAGGAGAACGTATTTGCAATACATGCATCTGCTGAGGACTTCAATATAAAATATATCAAGAACTCCTAAAAATTAACAGTAAATGACAACACCCCCTAAAAAAATGGCAAAAGATGCAAAAGAAAATATATAAATGGCTAATAAGCACATGAAAAGTTCCTTAGCATCATTAGATATTAGGAAAATGCAAAATAAAACTATGAAATGTCAATTCCCACCAGCTGAAATGTCTACAAAAAAATTAGCAAGTCTGTACATTAGCAAAAATTGAAGAGGCTGCAACTCTCATATATTGCTGTTGAGAATGCGAAATGATACACCCCTCTGACAAGATACTGACTTCTGTAGTCCTTCTCTAGTTTCCCATAGAAATTATCTCCCTAAATACATGTAGTGTCCCACCAACCATGGATAAGCACACGGCTGTTCATGGGTGCCCTATCCCTCCCTTCTCCCCTAACCTCCAGGAAAGAATGTCTTAGTTTTTGCTAGAAAAATGAAAATTTCATTAAAACAACCAAATTTTTGGCAACAATTTAAAATAAAGCTGACCATGAATGACTGCATTGCCTTCCACCTTTTCTTCTTTTTCAAACTAGATGGTAATGTCTTCATTTCTAAATCTCCAGAACTTAGTATAGTACCTGGAGTAATAACTATGGGTCTGGTTGCTTTTATGTGGAACCCACATAAATAGCAGAAAAAAAATGGGTTAGAAAATGTCACTTGGTCATATCATTTATTTATTCAAACTACATTTACTGAGCTCTTATTTTCTGCTTATTAATTTAATAAAGCCTCAGGCTGTTGGAGAAAAGACCATTTATTCATTATCTCTTAGCTATTAGGTAGAGCAGAAATCAGTAATTAGAAGAAATGTGTGTGCTTTTGGTGAAATTTTGTAAAATCAACATTGTAACCAGCTGAAATTGGTATCACATTTTAAATAAGAGACTAGGTAATTCTTGTATGAAATGTAAATCTAGTATGAAAATTAAGTACTTATCAATAACACTTTTAGGAAGCCATTTCCACCCAAAGACCCATTCGTTTGCATTCTGGGTCACTTCTGACTTCAAAGCTTGAGAATTCCTTTATTCCATGTGACTTGTATTATTTTAAATGTCAAGGTTGGAAGGAACCTTGAGACTACCTGACCCAATTCCCTCATTTTTCAGTTAAGGAAACACTTCAGGTAGTTTAACTACTTAGGCAAAGATCACACAGCTAGTTGATACTTATAATTCTTGATTAATTGTTCTTTCCTCTACTGTAAGCAGGTAAGAAGAGAAATCCTGCAAAGGGTTTATTTTCAGGAGTCTAGGGGGGACAGTGTTGTCAGCTTTGGGGAGACTCTAGAGCAGGGGTGGGCAAACTTTTTGACTCGAGGGCCACAATGGGTTCTTAAACTGGACTGGAGGGCCAAAACAAAAGCATGGATGGAGTGTTTGTGTGAACTAATATAAATTCAAAGTAAACATCATTACATAAAAGGGTATGGTCTTTTTTTTTTTTTTTAGTTTTATTCATTTCAAACGGGCCGGATCCGGCCCGCAGGCCGTAGTTTGCCCACGGCTGCTCTAGAGCAAGCATGTCAAACTCGTGGCCCACGGGGCCACATGTGGCCCATAATGAATATTTTTGCGGCTCAGCCAAAATAACGGTATGTAAGAAACATTTTAATAAAAATTTCATAACTTAATTTTTACAATATCCTGTTATACATAATTATTAATAATGAACTACAACGTTCCCTAATGACTGATTTCTATAATCATGTATTCATTTCCCTTACGCGCCTTATGTGCAGGCACACCATTTCTTTCCACTAATACTAGCGGTGAATATTTTAGCAGCCGATTGCCACGTCATTAGTCTTGGACTGACTTGTTTGGTGTGCGCAACAGGGCATATTTCGCTTTTGGAGAACAAGAAAAATAGGTTCATTTGCATTACATTTATTAATTTGTGCAGTTATTCAGTGTCTGGTAAGTTAATATTCAAGAAAAAATATTACTTTTTATTAAAATGTTCTATTATTTTATGTTAATGGTTACTCATTTATTTCAGCCCTTTGTATTCAGGATATCTCTATCGAAATAAACCTACGTTTCTATGAAAATTGAAGCTTTTGCTTTTTTGTGGCCCACATAAACTTAACCCTTGTTTATTTGGCCCGTGTTAGCTGTTGAGTTTGACATGCTTGGTCTTGAGAGAGTGAAGTTCAGCAACTCATTTCACAAGAGAGGAACTGAACTCAGAGAGGCTAAGCCACTTTATTCACCCTCCTCTCAGTGAGAGCTCAGTTCTATTGAAGCTGATTTTGAGCATTGCATTTAGTCATAATGTCTGGGCCATGGGCCTTATTGTCATGAGGCTCCCATTTGACTGATTGACAAAGCAGCAAAACAGAGACGTGGTGGGCTGTGATGAGAAAATTCTGGCAGGAAATGAGGTAGCCATTACCACCCATGGCTCTCCTCTTTCTCTCGGCAAGGTTCCTTTATGAACTCTTGCAATGCCTCCAGCAGGGCTTCATCTAAATTGTGTTCATTTGCATGAGCTCTCATAATGAAAAAGTGTATTCTCAACTGGACTGGAACAAATCCTGTGGCTACTCTGTGCCTTCTGTGCTGTGTCCATCCCCTAGTGACCTGAAGTCATCTTCAGCATTGAGTCAGAGCTGGAGCAGAAAAGGGAGGTGATTGGCAGGAGCAGGCCATGGATGAAATGAAATAACATAATATGTGCCTGACACACCATATGCATTCATATCTGTTCGCACCTAGTGTCGCTGCAATATTATGAAGCACAATACAGCCTTTCTTCTGGCTCAAAGGTGTTGTGAGGCCTTCTAACTATTAACCAACCTAACAAGTTAAATCTGTAAGTTTGTACTTAAGCTTTAAAATCTGAATGTTGCATGTCAATTCCAGACAGATCCCTCATAGGAGTGTAACAAGAAGTTGTCTGGAATGGACATTGATTGCATCTAAAATGAAAAGGCCCTTTGGATGTGCATCCCAATACATGGCGATGACAAGTTGAACGTCAGTAAGATGTGCTTCTCACCCTCAGAAGGGGGACAATTAGGTGTTCAACCGGGATCTGTGTTGTTTCCAACACACCTGATCTGGGCTCTGCTGTGAGGAAAAGGTTTGTTCATCCTTGAGAGGAGAGCATGTGGGAGAGAAGCCACTTCTGCAGATGTCCCTGGGTTTGAAGATGGCCTCTGATATTCAGTGCTCAGCTGAGAACAAAGCTTTCTAGAAAGTATGCCCTGATGTTCTCTCCACAACTAGCGGCTTTATCAGCTGGAGTAAACGAATGAGCCTGACTCCCTGCCCATAGCTGGGACAGGAGGGTTTCACCGTTAGTTCTCACAGGGGCCTGACCTGGCAAATTCTTGCCCATGTGGGGATGATAGTTCTGGACAGCTGCATAAAAATGCTGCTGAAATTTGAGAGGCAAAAGAGTCAATGACAGAGGAGGCCAGACCTTCCCCAGGTGATGGGTATGGATGATTCAGTACACACTCGGGGACCCCTTGCTCAGTGAGTTCACATTGGTCCTCACAGTTCCAAAGACTCTCACATTCCAGATTAAGGCTTTCATCGTTGTGACCCCTTCTAGCAGAACGAGACTGCTGGAACAGCTCTAGCGAAGAGAGGCCAGCCTCAGAAAATCACACTCTAAGCTCTGTTTGTATATACATATTTCAATAAACCCCCTTACCCAGATACAAAAGAAGTAAAGGAGTGTTTTTTCCCTATTAAAAAAAAGAAAAGAAAACACCTTAATTCTTCCAAGAGATCCTATTTTCCTTGTATAATACAGATAAAATCTAATAATGTGTAAGCACTCATAACTTCTGACACTCCAACTGACCCTCCTCTTGCCCATAAGGAAAATTCTAGAAATTCTAGCATTCCTGATTTGGCATTTTTCTCTTTGATCATGTTCTCGTCCTTATTGTTTTTCTCCCCTCTCTACTCACCTCCCCAACAGTCATTTTTATTTTGAAGATTTCGTTTATTAGAGAATAGTAGAAGCATTAGCTAGAGAATTTGTACTGGAAATGAAAAAAAAACAGACAAACCAATAAATCTAAAAATGCATTAGGGTGCTACAAGAGTCCAGTAGGGTAGGTTTCAGAGGGTTTAAGTTGGGAGCTGGGAATGGGAGAGAAATGTTTCCTGGAGCAACTTCCATCTACATGGAAGATATTGAGAGTTGAAGAGCTGAAGAGAGAGGATGACTAAGGTGTTTGACTATAGGTTAAGAAGGTGGCTTTTGAGAGATGGAATTTGAATAGTTTTTAATGACTCCGTAGTTGTCTGACTGTTTTCCTTTGAATTGGGAGGCACTGTTTAAAGTTTGGGCCATGAGATAAGCCAATTATACTCATAGTTTCAAAAAAGAAAAGCATAGTGAAACGCTCTTTGCACCGAATGCAGCAAACCTGCCTTAAGAAGCACTTCTTTCCATTAACCATCAGAAGTGTGGCCAGTGCCAGTGTGTGCTGGCCGCACCGTATCCCCCAACGCTTCTCTCCTTTGGAAGCTGGGTAAATTGCATACTTTAGTAGTTGCTCTCACCGCTGCCACAGCACCATGCTTACTTGCTGCTCACAGTACTTTGCTGAGTGTGCAGGGGTGCAGTCCCTGCCAAGATCCAACGCCATGTCATTGCCATTCTTGCCCCTCCTCCCCCAACCCAATTCCTGATGATGCTCCAAAGCTAACAGGAATTAGGGTCTTTACTCAACTCAAACCACTTCTACCAGTGTTCCCAACTACTGTCAGAGCCACCCGGTGTGGAGGCAAAAGGAGAAAACCCATTCTTCATAATCCCTACTATCTTCTAAGTAAGGTTGCTCCTAATGAATGGAAGGCTCTCAGTTAAGCTGATTCCCTTGATGAGTTTCTATCTGCAAGTTTCAGAGCAGCATCTATAAGAGAGAAGAAATGCTCTGCACAATAGGAAGGGAGGACGTTGAGGTTCACAGGGTGTATACAGAGGAAAGAAGGAAAGAGGAAAAATTGAGCATGTGAACTACCCATTCTAACTCCAAATCTTTAGCAAAAACTACTAAACTCAAAACATGGTGATGCTTCTGAGTCCAAGTTGATGCCGAACAGGCAAGACACACAGACTCAGGATCCATTGGTGGAGAGTACCAAGAGAATAAACAACTCTCGGGACTTCACAAAAGTCACAGAGAGGGCTGTGGAACTGAGGGTTTTGAATCAAGTTTGCCTGGATCTCTTGGACAGCTGACATTGGGTGTTCATTTAAAAGGTTTTCAGTATAGCTTTTTATTTTGATATAGTCCCATTTGTTTATTTTCTCTTTAGTTTCCACTGCCCTAGGAACAGTATCAGAGAAGAAATTCCTTCAGCATATGTTTGCAATTTCACTGCCTGTGGATTCCTCTAGCAATTTTATGGATTCCCATCTTAGGTTTAAGTCTTTTATCCATTTTGAGTTTATTTTTGTGTATGGTGTGAGTTGGTGGTCTAGTTTCATCTTTTTGCATGTATCTGTCCAATTTTCCCAACACCATTTATTGAAGAGACTGCCTGGACTCCATTGTATGCTCTTGCCTCCTTTGTCGAATATTAATTGGGCATAGTGGTTTGGGTCGATTTCTGGGTTCTCTATTCTATTCCATTGATCTATATATCTGTTCTTGTGCCAGTACCATGCTATTTTAAGAACAGTGGCTTTATAATACAGCTTGATTTCTGGTATTGAGATCCCACCTACTTTGTTCTTGTTTCTCAGGATTGCTGCAGCTATTCGAGGTCTTTTTTTATTCCAGATGAATTTTTGGAGCATTTGTTCTAGATCTGTGAAATATGCTGTTGGTAATTTAATGGGGATTGCATTGAATCTATAAATTGCTTTGGGTAATATGGATATTTTGATAATGTTGATTCTACCAATCCATGAACACGGTATGTTCTTCCATCTGTTTATGTCTTCCCCTATCTCTTTTTTCAGTGTCCTGTTGTTTTTTGCATATAAGTCTTTTACCTCCTTAGTTAAATTTATTCCTAAGTATCTTAATTTTTTTGGTGCAGTGGTAAATGGGATTGCTTTTTTAGTCTCACTTTCTGTAAGTTCAGTATTGGTGTAAAGAAATGCCATAGATTTCTTGGCATTAATTTTGTATCCTGCTACATTGCCGAATTCATTTATTAAATCTAATAATTTTTTGATGGAGTCTTTAGGGTTCTGTATGTACAGAATCATGTCATCTGCAAATAAGGACAGTTTTACTTCTTCTTTTCCAATTTGGATGCCTTTTATTTCTTCTTCTTGTCTGATCACAACAGCTAGTACTTCCAGTACTATGTTAAATAGAAGTGGTGAGAGGGAGCATCCCTGTCTTGTTCCTGTTTTTAGAGGAAATGGTTTTAGTTTTTGCCCATTGCTTATGATGTTGGCTGTGGGTATGTCATATAAGGCTTTTATTATGTTGAGATATGATCCTTCTATTCCTACCCTGCTAAGAGTTTTTATCAAGAAAGGGTGTTGGATTTTGTCAAATGCTTTTTCTGTATCAATTGATATGACTATGTGGTTTTTATCTCTTAATTTGTTTATGTGATGTATTACGTTTATTGATTTGCAGATATTGTACCATCCTTGCACCCCTGGGATAAATCCTACTTGGTCACGGTGTATGATCTTTCTGATGTGCTGCTGGATCCGATTTGCTAGGATTTTGTTGAGGATTTTGGCATCTATGTTCATGAGGGATATTGGCCTGCAATTCTCTTTCATTGTGTTGTCTTTACCTGGTTTTGGTATTAGGGTGATGCTGGCTTCATAGAATGAGCTTGGAAGTGTTCCTTCCTCTTGAATTTTTTGGAATAGTCTGAGGAGGATAGGTTTTAGTTCTTCCTTGAATGTTTGGTAAAACTCCCCTGTGAAGCCTTCTGGCCCTGGGCTTTTATTTGCTGGAAGCTTTTTGATTACTGCTTCAATTTCTTCCATAGTTATTGGCCTGTTGAGATTTTTAGATTCTTCCTGATTAAGTTTTGGAAGGTTGTATTTTTCTAGGAATATGTCCATTTCCTCCAGGTTGTCTAGTTTGTTGGAGTAGAGTTGTTCATAGTATTTTTTTAACAATCCTTTGTATTTCTGTGGGGTCTGTTATTATTTCTTCTCTCTCATTTGTGATTTTGTTTATTTGGGTCCTCTCTCTTTGTTTCTTGGTGAGCCTGGCTAGAGGTTCATCAATCTTGTTTATCCTTTCAAAGAACCAGCTCTTGGTTTTGTTGATCTTTTGTATTGTTTTTTTTGGTCTCTATGTCATTTATCTCCACTCTGATCTTTATTATTTCTTTCCTTCTGCTTACACTGGGCTTTTCTTGTTGCTCTCTTTCTAACTCTTTGAGTTGTAGGGTTAGGTCATTTATTATCATTGTTTCTTGTTTTTTTGCAGTAGGCTTGTAGAGCTATGAACTCAAGACTGCTTTCACTATATCCCATAGGTTTTGGATTGTTGTGTTTTCATTGTCGCTTGTTGCCGTGATGTTTTTTATTTCTTCTTTGATCTCACTGGTAACCCAATCATTGTTTAATAGCATGCTATTTAGTCTCCATGTGTTTGATTTTTTTGGATTGTTTTTATTGTAGTTGATTTCCAGTTTTATGCCATTGTGATCTGAGAAGATGCTTGGTATGATTTCTATCTTCTTGAATTTGAAGAGACTTTGCCTGTGACCCAATATATGGTCTATCTTTGAAAATGACCCATGTGCACTTGAGAAGAATGTATATTCTGTGGCTTTGGAATGAAATGCTCTGAAGATGTCAATTAATTCCATCTGATCTAGTGAGTCATTTAGGAGTGATGTTTCTTTGCTGATTTTTTGTTTAGAGGATTTGTCCAATGGTGTTAGTGGGGTGTTAAAGTCCCCTACTATGATTGCATTGCTGTCAATGTCTCCCTTGATCCTCTCCAGAAGTTTTCTTATGTATTTGGGTGCTCCTATATTGGGTGCGTATATGTTTACCAGAGTTATTTCTTCTTGTTGGATTGCTCCCTTTAGTATTATAAAGTGACCTTCCTTATCTCTTTTTATGTCCTTCACTTCGAGATCTAATTTGTCAGATATAAGTATTGCTACCCCAGCTTTTTTTTCATTTCCATTCGCCTGAAGAACCTTTTTCCATCCCTTCACCTTCAGTCTGTGTGCGTCTTTTTTTCTGAGGTGGGTTTCCTGTAGATAGCAGATATATGGGTCATGTTTTCTTATCCACTCAGTTACCCTATGCCTTTTGATTGGGGCATTTAATCCTTTTACACTTAAAGTTATTATTGATAGAAACTTGTTTGTCACCATTTTTATTCTTTACCCCTGTGTTCCTTCTTTGTTGCCGATTTTTTCTTTTTAGAGCAGACCCTTTAGCATTTCTTGCATTGCTGGTAATAAATTCCCGTAGTCCTTTTTTGTCTGTGAAGCTCCTGATTTCACCCTCAATTTTGATTGATAGCCTTGCTGGGTACAGTATTCTTGGATTCAGACCCTTCCTTTGCATGACTTTGTATATTTCATTCCATTCCCTTCTTGCTTGATGCGTTTCTATTGAGAAATCAGTCGCTAGTCTGATGGGGGATCCTTTGTAGGTAATTTTTGTCTCTCTCTGGCCGCTTTTAAGATTCTTGCTTTGTCGTTAGTGTTTGCCAATTTAATTATAATGTGTCTTGGCATCGGTCTTTTGGGGTTCATTTTGTTTGGGACTCTGTGAGCGTCTTGGATTTGTGTGAGCTTTTTTTTCTCTATATCAGGGAAGTTTTCTGTCATTTTTTCAAACAGGTTTTCTATTCCTTGCTCGTTTCCTCTCCTTCTGGTACCTTTATTATGCGGATGTTTTTTGTTTTGTGTTGTCCCAAAGTTCTCTTAGGCTCTCCTCCTGCTTTTTAATTCTTTTTTCTAGAAGCCACTCTGCTTGGGTATTTTTCCTACCTTGTCTTTTAGCTCACTGATGCGGTCCTCTGCTTCTTCTAGTCTACTGTTGATGCTTTCTATTGAGTTTTTTATAACAGTGATGTCATTTTTTCATTTCTTCTTGGTTCTTCTTCATTTCCTCTTGGTTCTTACACATATTGTTGAATTTGTCTTCCATTCTTTTCATCCACCTTATGACCATTTCTCTGAATTCTTTCTCTGACAGGTTGCTTGCCTCCATTTTGTTTACTTCCTTTTCTGGTGATGCCTGTTTTTCTTTCATGTGCAGGCTGTTTCTTTGTCTCCTCATGATCTCTCTTCTCCAGGTGTTTGGTTATGTAGTTCTCTCTCTGTTGCGTTGATTTAAAGGCACAAAATACAACACAACAAGACACAAAGCACAAGGCACTGAGCACAAATGTGTTCACGATACTAATAACCCCAAATAAAGGTGACCACCAGATCAAAGAGAATTAGGGGATAAGGAAGAAAGAAGAGAAAAAAAAGAAAGAAAAGAGTGCAAAAATGAAATTGGGAAAAGGAAAAAAATGTAAGAGAGAAAAGAAAGAGAATGAAATAGAAGAGGGGAAGAAACTATTTATATGGGGAGAAAACTCCAATAGAACAGCCACTGATCCGAACAAATTCCAGCAACAGAATGCAAACTACAAACTGCAATTGATATCAAGTGAGCTGAGGGAAAACAGGAGCAAAAAAAAAAAAAAAAAAAAAAAAAAAAAAAAAAAAAAAAAAGTAAAATAACCGGAAAAGAAAAACAAAAAACAGAAAAATAGAAAGAAAAAGCAAAACAATCTCACAAACAAGCATAAAAAACCCCCAATATACTGAACAATCAAGCAAACAACAACCAAATGACAGAGAAAAAAAAAATTTGGATAGTGAAGAAAGAGAAGAGAGAGGTGTATTTGGATTTAGAGCAGGGGATTGGAAATTAGATATATAAGTAGGGTGAAATTTTAACAGGGGGTAAAAAGAAGGAATAGGGAAAATCTAAAGCAGGAGTAGGGTAAGAGAAACAGGACAACAAAAGGGGAAAAGTGAGGAAGAGACTTTTGGCGTAAACGTAAAGTTGAGGTAGAGCAAAATGATACTAAAGGAAAGATGAAAATAGAATGTAGAACACTAATCCCAAAATAAGACAAAGAGAAAATATAATGACACTTTAAAAAAAGTAAAATGGTAGTAGTAATAATACTGGTTAAAAATAAAAATGTAGTAATTAAAAAGGTAAAATCAGGTGATGAAAAAAGAAAAAAATTAGTTTCTTAAATAAAAGGTGAAAAAAAAAAAATGTGCAGTAGTGAAGGTCCTTCAGTTCCTCTACTCTTCTGTTTGACACGCCTTAGTCCTATCAGGTATTCAGGAGAGTGTTGGAGTTCCCTGAAATACACTGTTCCTCCCTGTTGTAAACCACAGTCCTGATTTTAAAGCAGGCGATATTTGTTTCCCAGACTGCCTTTATTTGTATTTACAGAAGAGTCAGTTTGTGGTTCAGCCCCTGGGTGGCAGTGTTTCTGGATTGACCTCTGAGGCTATAAGTCCTCTCTAGCCAGTAGTTTGGGAGAGTCAACTGCCACAGAGCTGTTTCTTTGATTGTTACTCCCCGCTCTGATTCCCAGGTTCCACAAAAACAACTTTCCCCTGCAGTCCCTGTGAGTGACCCCAATTGGGCGATCCTATGTATTGGGTTTAATAATCAAACACAAAGATTTAAGGAGGAGAGAGAAAGAAAAAAAAAAGGGGCCTGAGGAGGTGCATGAGCTCTCGCAACCCTCCACTGTCCAGCTCTGTGCACAGTCTCTTCCGCACTTCCTCTCTCCCCTGGCACTAAGCAGCTGGCACACTGGCAAAATCCGAGGCTGCCTTTTTGCACCCAGTCCAGCTGTGGGCTTATTTTTAGAGTTCCCTTCTGCCAGCAGCCCTGTGAGACCCCTTCCACACTCACAGATCATGCTGGCCCCAACGGCTGTGGACTTTGTGGGGCGCAGACTACCCCCACACATGTTCCTCTCTCCAACCTGAATTGCAAACCACACCTCTATATAGGCAAAATCTGACCTTTCCGTGAGGAGGGGCAGGGCTCCTCTTAGTCCACTTATTCGCGTTACTTTAGATCCGGTGTTTCTGGGTTAGTAGCCGATTCCTGGATGCCGTGGTTGCAGGGTCTCTGGATGTATACGCTTCCAAAAACAGCCACTCAAGATGGCGCGGACTCCGCGGCTCAGCCGGCTGCTCTGTGAAAGATTTCAGCAGTCTCCAATAGTCCCTTTTCTCCGGGAGTCCTCAGCCTTTCCCGGTTGCAAACTGTCTTCCAGCTGAATTTCCTCTGCCTATTAGAGCTAGATGTTACTCATTTCAGCTGCTCACCCTATCTCCTACGGGACAAGGCAGGGGACACATCCGTCTATACCGCCGCCATTTTCTCCGCTTTGAATTTTCATAAATTCATTTGAGAAGAACTTTTGTTAACAAAAATATATTTTCAGCATGGAAATTGCAACTGTCAGTGCAGCCTATTACATGAATTCAGATGTATTTGGTTAATTGGATGACAGATCTGACAGATGGCTACTTACATTTGGGGCTAACTAGTCTTCTAAATTGTGCTCAGTCTGTATGTGGGATTCAAGCTGCACATCCTGCTGGTTTAAAAAATAAGTGGGTATTTCTGGTGAACTGGTGGGGTGATCTGAAAGAAACCTGCTGAGGGAGGTTGTATCCTGAGGGAGGAAGGGGCCAAGCATGAAGAACTTGAACCAGTCAAAAGATGTACTTCCCAGAGGGGTTAGAGATAGGAGGACATAACTGTAACGACTTGAGTCTGCCCTTAGCCTAGATACCCACACTGAAGGAAAAAGCAGAAATTCTATAATATATAGGCCTTAAGCCATCCTGCTTTGGGATCTCTCCTACAGTATGTAACACAATGGGAAGGGGTCATTCTCTCCCATTTCCACCTAGGACATAGCACAGCTCTGGTGCCCTGTGGCTCACTGCTTACAGCAGGGTCATCCAGGGCAATGGCAGTGATGCTCATTCCTGCCAGAGCTGCATGGGAGCAGGGACAGGATATGCTGGAGTATTGGTGGCTACAAGGTAGGAAACTGCTATGCCCAGGTGGAGATTTGAAGAGAGACCATGGTGCAGAAACTATCCTTTATATCTATTGAACCACGCAGATATTATGGGAGTGAGATTTTCCTATGTACACAGTCTATGGGGAACTACCAGAGCTGGAGTAATTATGTAGGCAACTGATCTTCCAGGTTCGTTGAGAATACCATTCTTTTTTCCTGGAACATTCTCTTGGCCACCATAAGTGCTTCCTTGCTAATATCGTCCTCCACATAAGTGTCAGTTCTTCCAAGAAGCATGTCCTGGCCATTTTAAGTAAGTTAGTTTCACTCCCACTGTCACCACTGCACTTTCATATCCCCAAATAGTTTATAAGTGTCATGATAGTGGAAGTTCACACCCACTTGGTTCACCATTATATATGTAGGATTTAGTACCTATTATTTCCTGTTCTGAGGAACTTATACCCCACCTTCACAAGTATTGCTCCTTCACATACGATCCCTGGGCTCTGCTCACCAGTTACCTCTTCAGAGAGGTCTTCCCTGACTACCCTATAAGTATACCCCCCACCGCATTGCTCTCTTTTCCCTTAGGAAAGCCTGCATTGTCTTTCCTCTAACCACCTGTTATATGAATTATAATGCATCTTTAGGAATATGAGTTCCACTAAGGCAGTTACTTTGTTCATTGCTGCATCCTCAGCACTGAAAATTGTGCCAGGAATACAGTAAACACTCAATAGATATTTGTTGAGTGAATGAATATAGAAAGCCAAACAAGGTCATGCTAAATTCCATAATGAAATAGTTATGAAGATAATTAGAAAATGAGTTAGCATTGGGGGCCAATTTAATCCTAAATATTTGGGGGACTTAAACCCCTTTCCTGTGCCTCCAGGTTCCACCCCCATGCTGTAGGATGGGCAAAGGAAATGGTCCAGAGAACCAGTGTCCTAATTCTTCCTAGTATTCAGTGTATTTTCACTTGAATTTGGAAACTCTGTATGAGCTTTGAATTCATCTTTTAGCTGTGGTGAACAAAAGATAGTGAGTGGAAGGATGAACAATCAGACGAGTAAATAAGGAGCATTCTTGGTAGATATCAATCTTCCTCTTGGAAAATTACAAATGAATTGCAATTCATTGATAACGTTATAACTGAGAGCCTCCCAATTCTGGTGCATGATGAACCTATATTATGTCTGTAAGTAATTTTTTTTTTTAAAAAGATAAGTCTCTGTAAAACTCAGAGAGCTTTACCTATATTTATCTCAAGACTCCTTCTCCCATTCATAGAACCTAATCATTTCAGTGTATTGTTATTGATATTTTTCAGCAGACTACTCACAGAGGATTAAATCTGACTGTGTGTGTGTTGTGCCATTGATTGAGTTCTTACACATATTTTGGCTGCATATTTGCCAAAACTGAAACATTATTTTTAATAATAATTGAGGAGCTTATCTTAGAGGTGTTAATCTATTTTTTCAAAATATTTCTGGTTTTAAAATTATGGGCATATGTATAAATATATAAAAATTATACAGAGGGGGCAAAGTAGGCTTACAGTTCATATGGAAAATTAATACAATAACTAACAAATAATAATACAATAATAAACTCTTGTGTTTCACATACTCACAATTATAGACCTACTTTTGTCCCACACTGTACATATATAACAATTAAAACAAATCATTGTAACAATTCAACATGTATTTGTGGTTGTGAAATTTGATTGTAAAACACATATTAACATGTTTTGTAATGAATGAAGGGTTATAGGAAGGTATATTGTAAATTTACAGTATTTTCCCAGATAAAACAAACTGTGTGTTTTGTTCTCTTATCTGTGCGTACCTAGACTGACCTATGGTTATTTAGACAAATTTTGAGTTATTTCTCTGGGTAGGAAATAACCAAGACCACTAACCATTTGTAGGGCACCAATAACCAATAACCATTTGAAGGGCACCTGGCCACGGTCATGGGTACAGCCTCAAGACTTGAACTCACTTTTCTCAGAGCATCTCTGACTGGGGCAAAAGAAATTTGAGTGAAACTCATGCCCCGGCCAATAAAAAGCAATCTCTTAGTCACCCAGCTAACATGTCAAGAATGCTTCTTTTGCCAGGGATGGGCTTGATGTATAGACCTCGGCACTGTTGACTCAGCATGCTGTGTGTGTCATTCAGCACTGTGTCCCCATCTTCCCTGCTGTTAAGCATAATATACGGTGTCTAACAGGTTGGGAAGTATGGCCCTTCTGTTGCTGGGTGGCTGCCGACCAGCTTCAGAGGGAATTCACTGACATTAGCAAAACCCTTAAGGGAGAAGACATGAGAAAGCCAAAGATGAAAGAGAAATCTTTCAGGAGGATAGGAACTGTGAAGACAGGATAATGGAATTGGGGTTTTTAGCCTGAGGAAGCAAGGCCATAGGTGCCATTTAAAAAACCAAGCGTAGCCCTAACCAGTTTGGCTCAGTGGATAGAGCGCCAGCCTGTGGACTGAAGGGTCCCAGGTTCGATTCTGGTCAAGGGCATGTACCTTGGTTGCGGGCACATTCCCAGTAGGGCGTGTGCAGGAGGCAGCTGAATTGATTTTTCTAACTCTCTATACCTCTCCCTTTCTCTCTGTAAAAAAATCAATAAAATATATTTAAAAAAGTATCTTGTCTTTTTTTAAAAAAAAAAACCAAAAAAACAAAAAACACACAAGCATATTGTGTCAGATAAATGATGAGCTATTCCTCTCCCATCCCCCCAAAACACACACACACACACACACACACACACACACACACACCCTGCAAAATAGATATAAATTTGAACTGTAGCAACTGGATTAGGCATTAAACAATAGAACAGAACTTTTAGGACCTGCGGTCCCCAACCAGGAGCTGCAGCAGAATCACCTGGGATTGTTTTTCAGAGGGGCCTGGGCCATCTCAGGCTCACTTTGTCAGCCCGGTTGGGGAGTCTGCATTTTGATTTGGACTCGCTATTGGGAAGGCCCGTCTTCCATTTTCAATTTTTTTTTTAAAATTATTGATTGATTTTACAGAGAGAGAGAGAGAGAGAGAGAGAGAGAGAGAGAGAGAGAGAGAGAGAGAGAGAGAGATTTGTTGTTCCACTTATTTATGCATTCATTAATTGATTCTTGTATGTGTCTTGACCAGGGATTGAATCCGCAACCATGGCATTTCAGGATGACGCTCCAACTAACTGAGCTAGCCAACCAGGACCCATTTTCATTTTTTTTTTTTTTGAGCCTTTGGGTTCCTTGAGAAGTCTTTCCCAGTTGACATGCTCCTAACTTCCCTATCAGCTTAGATCCACAGGAAGATGGCTCTCTATGTATGAAAAGCACAGGATCTGGTAGTCAGAGGACACATTGTTTTCTGAAAGGCCAGCAGAGGGAGCTGCAAAACAACAGTTTTCTTCTTGTCAAATATTCCCATGACCGCAGATGTAGAAAAACAACTTTTCTCTACTAGGTTACAATTTGGAACAGATTAAACCAAGATCCTAATATCCCAGAATTTGGCATTGAGTGTGCCTGGTATTTCAATACTACTTTGCCTCCTTGAGCCAGACATGTGGTCCTTGTTTCTGAGTGATAGGGGGACAAATGTAGCACATGCCAGTCAACGTGGCCGTTTGTGTTGCCTTATGGCCCTCTTCGAGATGGAGCCCAAGAGAGCAGAATCAAATTGGATTTTAGATTACAAGGAAAAATGGCCCAATACATTTCTCTTCAGATATCTTTTTCTAAGAATTTAAGGAACGGTTTACCTTAAGATAATAGTGTTATTCTTTTTGAGAGCGAGAGATGCCTTAGTGAAGAGTCTGATGACAAACCCTTCCAGTCGATCCACAAAGGAAACAGCTAATTACTCAGAACGTATAGCTTGAGGTTGATGTATGCTAGTTCTGAAAATGGGTCAAGTAGGTAATTTATAAATGAAAGGGAGAACTGACCACAGAAAGGGAGAAAAAAATAAAAATTCCTCCTAGGCTTGAAAATGCAAAGAGCAGTGGAAATGGTTAAGAAAAAAAGACACAAACTTGAATTATGAAAAAAAAAATGTATTGACGAATAGAATCCATTAAGCTCCTGAGCAAATGGAGTAATAACATTAATTTTGTACTAATGGCAGAACTTCAAATTATTTCCTGGGTTAGTGAGGAATGATGACTACAACCAAATGGAACATAAGTATTATTTTAATCAAAGTCCCTATTCTTCAGATAGAGAATGAATCAGACTAAAAATAGCTATAGGGCTGTTATTTATTTACAAGGGTGGGCAAAAGTACATTTACAGTTGTGAGCCCATGAAACACAGTTTGTTCTTATATAATTATTTATTTATTACTGTGTTATTTTCCATATGAGCAACTATAAACTTACTTTTGCCCACCCCTGTATGTCCTTATTTATTTGCTCAGAGAGGCCTCTGAAATGGGTCAGGCTTGGCTTTTCTTGTTTCTGGGTAAATAAGAGCCAGTCCAGGAGCTCTCAAGATGTTCCATCTGAAGGACACACTCAGCTTTTGGTCGATAGCTCCCAGCCCAGGTGGCTCTGGACACTGCTGAACCATCCCCCTCTTTCAGGGAGATATCTCTGTTACAGAAGACCAGAGAAGAACCAAGCAATGCTTAGAGAGATGGAGTTACACATTATTATTATTATTATTATTATTATTATTATTATTATTACACGTAGGCCGAGAGAAAACTGTATTTCAAATTCTGGCCCCAGCACGGAGGAAGTTTCCCTATTTATATCTTTTTACTTCCTTTGTCTCCAAAATAGGGGGTTTTCAAGTCCCCTTTGCAAGTTCTTAAAGAGCCCTATGTGCTGGGGCTTTGAGACCTCAACCAAAGGCCTGGCCTGGCACCAGTGTAATGGGGTGACCCGCAGAGAAGACCACCAGGGACTCAGATCAAGATTTAGGAGCCTTTATTAAGCTGGCCAGCGACTACAGTTACAGCACCCTGCCGAAGCAGAGGCTGAACTGCAGTGCCAACTACAGGAGTTACAGTGTTTTTATTTGCAAAAACCATAAAGTTAGTTACAAAGCCTTGTTTACACAATTTGTTCCCGACACAGTACAGCATCAATCAGTACAGTGACTACCTTCCTATCTATGTGTTTTAGGAACAGAGAGCATAGCGTACCCTGCCTGGCTGAAGTGCCAGATATGGCTCCCAACCACTCGGGAGTTATCCGAGAAAGAAGGCCTGCGTGCTGGGAAGGAGCCATGAGACCAAATCTCAAGGCCTGGCCTGGTGTCAGCACTGACACCTCTGTCTGGGGCATAGTTTACGGCCTCTCTGGATGGGAGTAGTCTTATTTTCCTTATTATTTAAGACAGAAGCCATACTATCAGGGTTAAAATTTCAAACAGCAGTTTTTATATAAGGTGGATACTTCACCAGCACTGATAACTTCGTCTGGGGAAGGTTTATGGCCTCTCTGGAATGGGAGTAGTCTTGTTTCCCTTATTATTTAAGCAAGCAAGCATTTACAGGAGCCGAAATAGCAGGGTTAAAATTTCAAACAGCAGTTTTTATATAGATGGATGCTTCATCTCCACATCAGGGAGTAACAGCTCCTTCTCAGGAGGTCAGAGCCCTCAGTCATCTGGTGAGCTCATAGGGTTGTTGTAATCTTTGCTCCTTGATATAAACTTGGTGGCCTTTTCTAGTTTTTATATAACTGGGTGTTAACTGGGGGGACTTGCCCTTTAAGATGTAAGTGGAATTACCTTCAACTTTCTAATAACTGGGTCCATGGAAAGTGAGAAACCAAGATTTCTGCTAAGAAACTTTAAGTTGTTTCCAAGTCTCCTCTGCCTCCTTGGCCTTCCACTTCCTCCCAGGTTGCCTCGGTTATCTGTGTCAAATGTGGAACAGGGCTGCCTTCGTTTCCACCACAAAAATCCAGACACAGAAGATATAAGACTCTTCACTGAATATGGTCCTAGGGAAGTGATGAAGGATGTCCAGGTGAGAGTTACAGCTTAAAATTCACCCACCAATGGCACTCATTTCCCTTCCCTCTCCTCTCCATCAGCTGTCCCAAGGAGGTCCACGGCTTCTCCCTTCATTGGCTATGCATTTTAGCCCTTTTCTCTTAAGCCTTGGTGCTGGCCTTCACAGAGGTCTGAGGTGGTGGTGGTGGCAGTGTGAGGATGATTGGAAGTGAACTTTCCCCCTAGGTCCTTCTCAAATTATCTTTCCGAAAGGAAGAGTGCCCTTCAGAAGACAAATTTTGGTGCAAGCAATAGGTTAATACTTGCCAACCTCAATTTCTGGTATCCTTGAAAGAATAACTATTCCTACCTACATTAAGCTCCATTAACAACCTTCATCTTGATATTAGAAACTGCTGATTTGAAAAAGGAAGAAAGTTGCAAATATTCTTTAATAGAAAAACATGCACTCCAAAAGTATTCTTATTAAAGCAATAATACAGATAAAAAATTCAATCAATTCAGATGAACACATAATTATAATAAAATATGTCATCAGTTTCTTTCTTCCCCTTCCTCTCACACCTACTCCCCAGCAGTAGCCATTTTTGGCCATTTCTGCTTTTCGTTCCTCTGATGGTTACAATCAATCATAACTTCCTTGAATGAGAGGGATGACTAAGCTCTGAGCATGAGGGCGGGTCATGGGCACTGGAAGGCTTAACTTAAAGCACGTGGGCAGGAAGTCAGGTTAGAACCTCTGCGAAAGAGGAGGGGCCCTTTCACTGTAGGTTGCCTCCTCAAATTCAGTGATTCTTAAACCAACACCATTAGCATCACCTGGGAACTTGGCAGAAATGCAAATTCTCCAGCCCCACACCTGGACTTCCTGAATCAGAACCTATGGGGGTGGTACCCAGCAATTGGTGTTTAGTAAGTTCTCTAGGCCATTGTGTTATGCACCCAAGTTTGAGGTGCACTGCTCTAAGTCAACAGAAATCCCATTCCTCTTGCCAGATTGATTTAGGGGTGGATATGTGACTGTTCTGGCTAATGAGATATGATGGGAGGTTTGTTTTGGTGGCTTCTGGGAAGTATTTTTGCTCTTCAAAGAGATACATGAAAGAGTGGGGAGACCAACTCAGTCCTTCCACCAGATGTTGTGTGTCTAGGTGAGATGGATGAACTGCTGCTGACTACTTATGGTAGTGGGGTGAGTTGACACACTGAGCAGGGTGGAGCTGAAAAGCATATACACTGAGTGGCCATTATTATGACCGGCCAGATTATTATGACCACCCCATCAGTACTTCATTGACACTTCCAAAAATACTGAATATTGAAAACTTCCTAAGCAAATACTCTCAAGGTTTTATTATTATTATTATTATTATTATTTGCATAACTAATTCACTTCATTGTACTGATGGGGTGGTCATAATAATCTGGCCACTCTGTAGATCTAGACTCATAATGGTATCCTAGAGCCCTGACATTAACCATCTTGCAATCATCCTATAAGGACATCTTGTGGGAATGGGTGAGGAGAAGGGACAGGAGAATGAACCTACTCCATTTATTCCACAGTATCTGCCATCCCCAAGTCCAGACCCCTGTTCTGTTGCAGCCTCCACTTGGGCATGTTCTGAGCTGATGTCCTTTCTGTGAATGTTTATCTCTCACTGGCTTCCAGAGATTCATGAAATCCTTAGCCTGCTGATCATCTCCTATGCCCTCCATTTACTGTCATTTAGAAGGGACTTGGGAAGGGCAGAGAGAGAAAAGAGTATGTTTAGTTTGCCAACATTAACTAAAAGGCCCAGTTTGTTTGTTTGATGTAATCTTGAGGTAGCACTTTCATTGGTGAGAAACCACTATGGGATCTCTAAGGAAATCTCAGATAGGCATCTGTATTCTACTTTATAGACTTATATGGCCTAAACTTTCTTCAACCTGATGTGGTTTTGCCAGAACTCATATGTTTATTTACTCTTTATTCCTGGTTGAACAATACAAGATTCTCAAAATGTCAGAATGTGACATTCTGTTTGTTTAGAAGGATTTGTTTTATGTGTATTCTTAATATTTCTCTTATAGTTAACTAGATATTAAACTCTCAGTCCTGTGCTGAAGCTCATCAGGGACACCCCCTCCCCCTTTTAGGGGCAACAACATGGCAGAGGCATCACAACGTTGGTTAGAATGCTGAGGCTTTTACTGGCTCTAAAATTGAATCAATTCACTCCTCTCTTTGTGAGTTTCAGATTCTTCCTTTGCAAAAGATGGGGATTAATGACAGCCTCTGACAGGTTTGTGGTGCTGAGTCTTGAAGTATGTAACAACATGAGTGTCTAAAAATAAGCCAGAGGTCTGAAGAGGAAGCCAGCGCACCATCACCAACATTGAGAGAGGCGACAACTGCTTGACCTTTTACATTTTCACTTATGAAGTAGATGCTTAACACTATAGCTTTTCTTGGCTAAATCTTACCTGTAATGCACTGCAGGAAAGCCTTTTTTTTTAAAAATTAATTGAAAATTTTTTTGGTTTAATTTCAGAGAGGAAGAGAGAGGGAGAGAGAGATAGAAACATCAATGATGAGAGAAAATCATTGATTGGCTGCCTTTTGGGTACTCCACACTGGGAATCAAGCCTGCTGCCTGGGCATGTGCCCCAACTGGAGGTCAAACTGTGACCTCCTGGTTCATAGGTCAATGCTCAACCACTGAGCCACACTGGCTAGGCAAAGTCTTTGTTTATTGGAAGTGGGAGTGAAATAAAAACCTAAAGGCATGTTTTAAAGTGTTCTAAGTGTTGAGATTTTTAGGACACCCCCTCCACTCACCCACATGTGACTTGACATATTTTAGTGCTATTCATTTATTCTCTCTTTCCTAAGCCATTGACTTAATTTTCATAAAACAGCTTTGTGTTTTTCTCTGCACTCATATGTCATTGGTTTAAGTAATTGACTTCATCATATAATTGGAATAGTAAATACAGCTCTTATTCCCTTGGGAAGCATTCTCTTGGGAATAGATCCAACTGAGTCATGAGCACTCAGTGGACCCCGGGCACCCATCAAGAAGCTTTACAAAGGAAGGCACAGAGTAAGGAAGTGAGTTAAAGGCAGGTCCATAAAGGAGCCTCTTGTGTGCCAATCAAATACATTCCCTTCAAAGTGGTTTTCTAGAGCCTGACTACTCAAAGTGTGGCGTGGGGACCAGCAGCATCGCCTGGAACATGCTAGAAATGCAGCATCTCAGGCCTCACCAAGGACCTCCTGAATCAGGATATTCATTTTAACAAGAACTCCAATGATTCAAAATCACAGCAAAGCCTGCAGATCACTGCTTTAGGTGTACGTTCGGGCCTCTGTTCTTTCCAGTATACACACTCTTCCTTCGTGGGCTCATCAAATTTTGAACTTGGTACAAAATAGGTATAGCATAAATATGTGATAATCTTGTTCTGAAAAAATGAGAACTGTTGTTTTGTTGGAAATTGCATCCAGAGTCAGCTCATGGGTCACCCAAGAAAGTCAGTTTCATAATCTTTGTAAGCATTTCTGCTTGCCGCTATAATAAGTTACCACAACCCAGTGCCTTAAGAAAACACAGATTGACTCTCAGATAATACTGGAGGTCACAACTCCAAGTTTGTCTCGTTGGGGTAAAGTCAAGGTGCCCGCAGGGCTGCTTCCCTCTGAGTCTCTGAGGGAGGATCTGCTTGCTGTCTCCTCCAGCTTCTGGAGGACAGGCACACCCCTTGCTCGTGGACCCCTTTCTTGGACCACTCTCACCTGTGCTTCTGTGCTCACGGCCACCTCCCCTGCCTCCCTCTCACATGTGAGTACACTGAGCCCACCCAGGTAATCCAGGATGGTGTCTTCATCTCAAGATCCTTGACTTAATCACACCTGCAAAATCCTCATACCATGGAGAGTAACACATTCTCAGGTCCCAGGGATTAGAATGTGGACATCTTTGGGGAGCCATTATTCTCACAACAACTTTGTCAGTTATTGTTTTAAGGGAATGTAGCATTATTATCATTACTATTTAACCATGTCTGTTATGTCCCAGGAAATTTACATACATGAAACCTAATCCTCACAGAAAAAGCCCACCGTAGATCTTATTATCCTGTCCCTGTGGATGAGAAGCCTGGGGTTCAGAAATCACAGGGGTTGGCACCCTGACTCTCATGCATCCAGGTTTACTGAGTACCTCTTGGTACCTGGCTCATGTCATCAACATAATCACCTGATTTATTCGCCAAATCAGGACGAGCGACATCAGACAGTCCAGAGTTGTCCACTCACTGTTCTGCCCACAGATCTAAAGCCCATGCTTATTTTGAGAAGGAACTTTTGAATGTTATGCAAATACCAGAGTGATGGTTTTGCTCGACCAAAGCCCTAGCAGCTTCCTGTGCGCGATCAGCCGACTGATCAGGACTCATTTCTAGAAATCACACACCCAGATGGAAGGTCCCCATCTTTAGGAATCACAGTAATCAGACATAAATGCTGCCCCTTGGCAGGGGGCAGTGTCAGCCGCGTCACTCTGACGAGCTGCCCTGATAAACCGTGGCTCAGACTTTTGGTGGGGCAGAGGAGTGAAGCTGGGGCAGAACAGAGATTGAGGACATGGAGACATTTCAAACAGGTTTTTACAAAAATAGCTCCTGTACTTGCTCTGGAAGCTTTTCGAGGGGCAGAGATCAAGTTCCCCTCCATTATGAGGCTATAATCACTTTGTTACTGGAATCATTCAAAAGGGCAAGTTCTTTGTGCATAGAACCACAGTCCGATCTCAGCATTTTCAACCTCCCAGATTCAAATGTCCCTTAGTAAGGTAGGCAACATCTGTGTGATTTAAATTTATAAGCTATTTTCAATATACTCCCCACCTCCAGATATTTTGGAATATTTGAAAGTGACCCTAATAGACTCTCCTGCTTAACCAATATTATCTTTCAAAACTGAAGCAAGTTTTTATAGAAATCCACAGATGTGATTGGGTGGGGAAACACTTAAGACACCCCCAGAATTCAAAGCCCCATTACACTCTCATTCTTTTTTCCAGCCTATGTGTCTGGAAGCACACTTGAAATTTCTTGGGGATAAGAAGTTTTAATAACTAATACCAACTCTACTTTAACATTGGAAATAGTCCTGTTTCAAATGAAAATGTGCACATTTTAAAATTTCCCTGGCTACTTGAAATTTTATAGACAAAGCTTTTCTAAAATAACAGATAAAACAAATTGTTTATGAAATGGGCCCAAACCCGAGCTTTTGGCTGTCAAAACTAACAATCGAAAATGAATTCATTGTTTTATTTTGAATGTTATACTTTATGTTAAGGATTATGTTGTATATTTTCTGACGAAGGTTTACAACAACACATGGACAAAATATAGATTTCTGACCAACCCTCTAGGCATATTTCCTCTCCTATACTTGCCTTAGTTTGCTTATCTGTAAAATGGGATAAATAATATCTGCCCTATTTACATATAGGGTTATGATGAAAATCATGAAGGGAAAATAAATTTGCAGTGGGTATGAAAGTCCAGTGTTCTCTCTGCCAACGTGTGGAATGGGTTTAAAATGAAGTTCACAGGCACTAACGCTTCCCTTCCCCCAGCAGGGTTTGGCTGTTCTGTGTGTAATTACTCAATGTGAACTGTGGGTTTCATATCACCTGCAAAATCAGCTGCCTCTGTCACTTCTCGTTCTGGCAGTGCCCTGCTGAGCACCTCGTGATCTCAGGAGTGTAGACGCTGGCTGGTGGCGCAGTCCAGGTTTGGCTTAAAAACAGTCCTTGAACTGTTGGGTTAGATTTCCTCGCAGCAAAACCCCAGGTAGACAGAAGATTACACGTTTGCCTTTCTGCCACTTGGATCTCTTTCCTTTCTCTGGGTGTCGCTACCACTGCCTACAACACCACTTCCTTACCTCCGGTTTGTCCAGCCAAGCCGATCAAATTGGGTGTGTCATTGTTTGCACATGTGCTGGGCAGGCCCCAACGGGCTCTCGAAACCACACCACTGGTTTGTGGTCCAGAGTAGCATCTCAGCACTGCAGTGCTTTGTGGACAGACAGCTCCCTTTCATAACCTCTCTGGGCCCCAACCCAATCGGCCCCAGCGGGCTTTGCAGCTTGATAGGCCTCTTAACCAAGAACAGCAGGACCCTCCTGGTCCCAGGTTGGAGCCAAAACAGCATCTATTACCTTGTTAGCTACTAGCTCCCTTTCTTATTAAGTCCCAGGAAATGGAGCTTGGAGGGCTCTGAAGGACATGTTATTTCAGCCAAAAGAAATTATTGTCTTCTCTAACATTGTTTAAGAACTTGCCACATGCCAGGCACTGATGTGAGTGTTTTTTGGTGTATTATCTCATCAGCTCTATGAGGTAGGCATAGTAATTACCCACATTTTGCATATGAGAGAAGTAGAGCTGAGAGATATTAATCAACATGCCCCTGGGCAGCTGAGGAAGCAGGATTCAAACCAGCACTGTGGCTGCTGGCAAGGTGAGGGAGCAGGATGCTCAGCCAGAGGGAGGGGTGTTCTGGTGGACTTGCTCATGTTGAGCTCTGGGCAGCCTGCCCAGACCTATAGACCTACTGTGGGACCAACTGTGAAACAGAACACCCATAAACTACCCGAAAACCTGGACAGACCTTTGGAAAACTATAGGAATAGGCTACATTTATTGGGAACCTCCTAGTGGCGGATGCTAATAGTTGGGACAGAGTAAGAAAGGGCAGATGGAAACCTAAGCAGTTATGAGAAGGAGGAGGGGCCATCAGAGCATGGTCAAGGCAGGAGAAGGGCAACAAGGGCTTCCTGCTAGCTCTAGGGCTCCCTCTAGGGATCAGTGAGCAAACTCCTACTCCCCACTGGGTTCTGAGGAGTTGGAGGAGAAAGAAAAAGACACTGAATCTTGTCATCTTGACCATTTCAATCCAACTTTGGGGTCTTGTGTGAGCGGAGTGCTTGGGAAATGCTGATATGGAGGGACTCCCTGAGGGGGGCAATCATGAGGCCCAGGATCCTTTGCTCTGGGGAGACTCCTGATCCTGGAGGGTGGAGGCATGAGGATGGGGGAGGAGTTACCCTGCCAAGCCCTGCTTACCTGGCCTGCTGGCTTGGTTGTCCTGCAAGTGGCTCTGACCTGTCCTGGGGGTTAGTGCTCATAGCTGCAGGACACTTTAAAAAGTATTTTTTAAAAGGGCTTGAGGGAGGGGAAGAGGCTGGAGATAGGCCCCCTCACTGCCTACAGGCAGTCCGTCTAGGATGGACAGATTGGACATACAGACATGTCTTGGCAATTTTACTAATACGCTTTCTGGTCCTGAAGGTCACATATGATGGCAAGATGGAGCCTCCCAGAGTTATTGCTCTAAAGAGATGAGTAAATAATTTAGCTCACTTTGGAAGGAAAGAAAAAGCCCAATGGGTTGGGCTTAGACAAGTTCGACACTGGGAAGTGGGAAGGGTGGGGTAAATAATCTCCCTCTTCTCACGTCAGATACAGCAGAGCTGATGACGAGCCTCTGGGGTGGCCGGGCAGAACTTTAGCTGAGCAAGACCATCTGCTGAATGACCTGAGGACTTCTTTGCGTGGCTGAAAATCCGGTTTCCCTTCTCCCAGCGAGAAACGTTGAAATTCTTCTGGATTCAGCTTCTCACTGGACTGGGCCCCCCAGCTCTCCAGGTGTGAGAGAGCTGGTATTTCCCCAACTCCCATAAATACCTGGCCTGTAATCCAGTCCCTTTGACATCTGAGCCTGTGATGTTCATTTCTCCTGGGCAAATCTCTCTCCTATCAGTCCCATAGAAAGGAGAACAACCTTTGGCAGCCGCCCCAGTTGGGGCCAGCCCCACCGTGTGTAATCTCTACGAGATGCTGAGAGAATGGGGGCCTGGGCGCTGGGGGACTCTTCAGGTTATTACCAACTGCACTGGCAGATGTTCTTCCTGAGCCGCTTTGGGGATCCAAAAAAGTGTAAGGTCAAAGAAATGTCTTTTTAAATGATCTAAAATGCCCATTCAGTAGACCTCAGCCCTGAACACCAGACTCATATCCAACTGTCCCCTGGACCATCTCCACTTCGATGTCTATGGAACATCTTTACCCACTATGTGCTCACCCCCACCCCCTCTCCGCAGACCGCTCCTTCCCAGTCTTTCCCATCTCAGCAAGTGGGAATCCATTGTTCCATTTTCTCAGGCCATGATCCTTGGAGTTTCAGTTTCTCTCACATCCCATCAATCCAATCTGTTAACAGAGTGGAAAGGATTGATCCGGGATCTCAGCACTTCTCACCAACGCGCTGACTACCACCAGAGCCTGTGCCAGTCCTTGTGGCGTTGCTTTTGTAAAATTCAGAAAAACATCACCCCGGTGATTCATGGGTACTCAGAGCCTTTGTGCAGAAAGAAGTGCCCCTTCCTCTGGAGGCACGGGGCCCCACATTAGGCTCTGGGCCTTGGATGGGTTCCGGCCTTCCCCCAATGGCACAACCATGGGTGGTGGTGGTCTGCTGGCTGGTCCACATGGTGCAGACCCACCATCCTCTCTCATATGCCCCGAAGTTCTGAGGTCTCTGTTCCTGCTTTTGCCCTCCTACCTTTCAGACTATTCCCCCTTTTTGCTTCCTCCCTCCCTGCTTTATCAGGGACCTCTCATTTCATCTCTGGTCCTTGACATGGATGCCAGAGCGATCTTTTAAAAGGACAAGTCACTCCTCTGCTCAAAACCCGAAGTAGAACCCGAAGTCCTGGACAGGTCCCAGAAAGCCCTGTACAGTTTGTCCCCTGTAACATCATCAACTCTGTCCCCAGCGACCTCTTTCTTCTTCGTTTTGCTCCAGGCATACGATCTCCTTGCTGTCTATGGTTGTACTTGTCTTGTTCCTACTGCTCATGGGGCTCTTGAACTCTCTCTCCCTTCTGCTGATAGGCTCTTCCACAGATATTTCCCTGGTTCATCCCCACTTTCTCAAGGTCTTTCCTCAAATGTCGCACCATTGAACTATTTATACGTGCAGCCACCCTTCCTAAATCCCAAAACATCTTCCCCCTTCCCACAGCACTTTCACTTCCTCCACAGCAGTCACCACCATTGAACATATCATACTTATTTATTGTGTTTATGTCTGTCCATTCTCAACAGAATAATTCTCATAAAAGAAGGAATTTGTGTCTGTCTTGCTTTTGGCTGTATCCCAGCTCCTAGAAAGGCCTGGAATGTAATAGGTGAACGATTCATCTGATATTTGTTGAGCAGATGAGTGGCAGGAGGCAGAGTAGGCACCTTACATGGAACCATATAAAATCATTGTTTTTACAGGTCAAAAGCAGTCAAGTATCAGCAACTTCATGATAGAATGTAATCCACATCAGTGGCCCAAAGGAGGTGTTATGTGGGAGACATTTCCCCCTGATTAGCTCTGGTTCTATTCTGATTATAATCCCTGGGTAACAAGTTTCTTATTGAAAGAGACATTTCTCTCCCTAATCCCACGACCCATGGAACAGCCTTCCTCCAGGTAGAGCCTTGGCAGCAGCAATACTAGTCTTGTTGCTGGGCAGGACTCTAGATACATTTGGGCGGAGCTATGGGACAGTTAGGGAAAGCAAAGGTTAATAGACTATCAAACTGTGACCAGCCACCAGAAGCAACATCAGAGACTTGGCAGAGGTGAGATCAGCACGGAGGCAAGGCACGACCGCCTCACCTCTCAGGCCCCGGAGGAAGGAGGCTCTGAACCCAGGCTCCTGACCCAGCCCCCTGAGCTCAAGCGGAGTGTTCAGAAGACAGAAGTCTCTTCCTCTGCCAGGTTGTTTTTTTGTTTGTTTATTCCCGTTTTTTTTGTATAGCCAAGGGAAAGGGCGTAAAGCCTTGAACTTGTGCTTTCTAAATTTAACTTTCTTAAAGATATAGACTATTAAAATCCATATGAAAAAGATCTTGTGTGTGTGTGTGTGTGTGTGTGTGTGTGTTTCCAAATGTCGCACTCCAGGACACACATACGGGGGAATCCTGGAGTTTGGGGTTTCTTTTAAGGACTATAAAAATGTTCTAAAATTGATCAGGGTAATGGTGGTACAGCTCTATGAATAAACTAAACCCCATTCAGTATAAAATACTTTAGATGGGTGCATTGTATAGCCTGTAAATTGTACCTCAAGAAAGCTCTTAAAAAGCAAAACCAGTGAGATGAGGAACAAACATGACAAACTGTGTCAAAATGCAGAGGACAATAGCACAGGTGGCGAAATGCAAGATGGAGGCAACAGAGCAGAGAGGTAGCATGCAGATAAGGGGAGTTTCTGAAGGAGATCCTGGAGTGAGTGGAATGAAAGCCACAAATAAAGACATAAGAAAACCTGCTTTGCAGATTCCCTACAAAACCACTGACACAGGGACACCTAGCCATATCTGACCCGTACAAATGACCAGTAAGCACATTAAAAAATAACTTCAGTTTCACTCTTTGATAAAGAATTGTTTGCTTGAACAATTGGCAATGATTTATTAAAAAATATCAACTGCTAATGAGGCCATGAGGGAACTGGGCCCCTTAGGTATCACTGATGGGACATAAACTGGCAGAACCTTCCGGAGGATAGTTTGGAAATATATATCAGGTCTTAACTTTCTTAATTCACTTTCCCACATTTCTATCTATGAGAGTTCACCTGGGGGCAGGGAGGGGAAGAATGAATTAACCTAGATCTGTACACGAATATTGTGAAAATGTGTACACATCTCAAATGCTCAATGACACAGAGATGTGTTGGAGGCTGTCATCACATAATTAAAAACTGTGAGGTTATGAGGTTATTAATAATGATGTTTTAGAAAATGCTTCATGACAGATCTGTTTTTTGTCAAGGAACATAACAGTTTATAACACAACCTGCACACTATTTTTAAATTTAATTTAATTTTTATTTTTAAAATTTATCTTTATTGTTGAAAAATGTTCCCTTTTTTTCCCCCACTAACACCCTCCACTTAGCTCCCGCCCCCTCCCCAGGCCTTCTAGGCACTGTTGTCAGTGTCTATGGGTTATGAATATATGTATGTAAGTTTTTTCATTAATTTCTTCCTGCTCCCCCTCCTCCCCTCTGCTTCCTTCTGAAATACTTCAGTCTGTTGCATGCTTCAATGTCTCTGGGTCTATTTTGTTTGTAAGTTTATTTTGTTCATGAGATTCCACATATAAGTGAGATCTGGTACAACCACTATTTTTAAATTTTAAAACACATACATACGGGACTGAATGTACACATGGTAACTATAATAATATGGTACTGTGTGCTTAAAAACTTGCCGAGAGTAGAGTAGATTTTAAACATTCTCACCACACACACACAAAAAGGGTAATTGTTAACTATGTGAGGTGACAAGTGTGTTAATTATCTTGATCTTGGTAATCATTCTACAGTGTATATGTATATCTAATCATCACATTGTACACTTTAATCATATACAATTACACATGTCAATTATTTCTTAATAAAGTTAAAAGTGCATTATACATATATTACATATACAGATAAACAGAAAGAGTGAGAGAGATGGAAACCGAGAATGGGAAAAATTTTCATTACACATTAAATGGCAACAATGATTTTCATTTTCTTTATGCTCATATAAAGTTGCATAGACGTCTAAAATGGTAAAAATAACAATAAAAAGGTTGTTTAAAAACTCCTCCAATGACTGCCTCTTAGGATAGAGTCCAACTTCTCAGCCAGTGCCAGAGGCCCTGGCCCAGCGGCCCCTGCCACCTCTGCTGTCCCCTCCTCCATCCTTGTCCTGTAGCCACACACCATTCCTGGTACTTCCCTAAAAGGATTTATCATCTTAGCAGCGATCTGCTATTCCATCGGCCCAGCACATCCTCCTCCCACGCCCCACCTTGCCTCCTGCCCGGCTGCTCTCTCCCGGGTCCCCTGTCCCAGAAAGCCATCCCTGGCCACCCAAGCAGAATTCAGCCTTCCTGCTCTCACCCCGCCCTGTGCGTGCACTATTTTTGTACCTGGAACAGCACTACCGTTATGTTTACAGGCCTCGCTCATGAGTCATTTGAGGATTAGGTTCTTAATCATCCTTGTTTACTCAGCATCCAGCACAGTCCCGGATAAATGTTTATGGAGTGAGTGAATGAATGAATGAATAAATAAATGAATGTCTACTGAGCTGTAGGTTCACATACCGGCAGGACGTCTGTACTTAAGTGACCCTTAGGTCTCTAAACATAGCATTTCCCAAACTGAGCCCAGCATCTTCTACCTGGGGTACCTCGACAGCCCACCCCACTCCTCATTAGCAGCCCTCCACCTTGTGCCCTGCCCATCTCTGTGACTGGAGCCTCCAACACTCTGGGCTGCGGGCATGTCTCTTTCCTGCAGTAGAAATTCACTGGGGCTCGCAATCCTACCACCTGGGTGCTCTTGAGTTGTTTTCCCTTCTTTCCCTACACACGGCCACAGCCTCATCATCCCTGCCCCAGGGTAAAGTCAAAACTCTTTACCAAGGCTTACCAGGGATCCTGCCCTGGTCCAGCCCTGTCTGTCTCTCCAGCTTCATCTCTCCTCTATCTCAACTCTTTCATCCATTTCAGGAGCCACCTGATGAGTTCTTTTCTGCCTCTGTGCCTCTTGCATGCGATTTGTTTTGTCTGGAAGCCTTTTTCCAATCTTCTTGCCCCCATAACTTATTCATCAAGCTTTAATTTAAAAGACACTTCCTCCAGGAAGCCTTCCCTCATTCCTCAAGTCCCAAGTATGCCCCTCTGACATAAACTTCTATAGTTCCCTATAGTTCCCTCAACATAACTCTTCTCATGCTGTGTTTAACTATGTACTTAATTGTGCTTCTCTTTCAATAGACAGTAAGCTGAACGGGAGCAGAAGCCAAGACTGCTTGTTCATGAACGTGTCTAGCAAATTCAAGTCCTTCCTCAATAAATGATTAGCATTCAATAAGCAAATAGATGAATGAATTTTTGCTTTTGCTATTGCAGATGCTGATTGAAGCTTTGGGACCAGATAAGACATCTTGTTCTTCATTTTCTGGAGGAGAGGATGAGGGGAGCGGCGCTGCAGTGGGGAGCTGCCCTGTACCCCTAGCCAGGCAGCTGACTGACCCATCCTGTGGCGTTATGGGGGCTCTTCAAGAGGGAAGGCTGCTGTGTTAGGCCTTCCCAGGGGTGCCTTTCTTCCGATCGCCTTTTCCAAGTACTCACAACCAACTTCCCCCTCAGTCATGAGTTTTTCCAAGACTTACAGGAACCCACCCTAAACAGTAAAGGAAGTTCCCTATATGTTTCTAAGTGCTGCTTCACAATATTGTCAGAGTTCCTGAGTTAAAGGTCCCAGGACTGAAACTTTGGATAGTGAAGATGCTGCTGGGGCTCAGGGTAGCTATCTACTACCCCAACCCAAGTCAGGGCAGTTGTGTTTCTGTCTGGCAGGTACTAATGCGGGGGGGAGGGAGAGGTGCGCTTCACAGTCTCCAGTTGGCTGAGTCAGGTTCGGAGGAGTCCACAGCCCTGGGGAGACCAGAGGGTAGCTGGGTAAAGTGGATTGGTGTGATGGGTTGGAGTTTTGATCAGCAAATAAATATTCCCTGCCTTCTCCTTCTCCCATCTCCTCAGGGAGGGTGTACTTCCTGCCTCCCTGACTTTGGGCTTGACCATATGATGTGAGTTAGCCACTGGAATATGAGCAGACATGCTGTGACCAGAGGCTTTAAGTATACTTGTGTGGTTCTTCCCTCTTACGCTCCTTTCATTCACAATGAGAAGAATATGCCTCAGATCACCACTCTTTCTTCAGCCTGGTCCCCGAAATAGAAGTTTCAGATATGTCTAGTTTGAGATGGCAGAGATATGTATGAGATGGCAGAGATAAGTATGATCTGGGGTCCAGGGGAGGGTCTGGCTGGAAATCTATACTGGAGTCATCAGACAGTGACATTTAGAGCTTTGAGACAGATGGATTCATCATGGTGTGGGTGTGGATGGAAACGAAGCCCACCGAATCTTAGTTTCCTTCAATATTTAGAGGCCAGAGAGATGAGAAGAAAGCAGCAAAGAAACAGAGCTGGAGCAACCAGAAAGGCAGGCAGACAACCAGGCCAGGAAAAGTCTTGGGAGCCAAGAAGAAGGAGGCTCAGAGTTGGAGACAAGGATCAAATGTGTCCAAAGCTGACAAGTCAGTGAGATGACATGGAGAAATGACCAGTGGGTTTACTGACAGCCATCTCATCGATGCCCTTGATAGGAGTATATCCTGTGGAGTTACGGGGGCAAACACATCAACGGAGGGCATTCGAAGAGAATAATAGCAGAGACATTTGCAAGTGTAGACAATTCATACCAAAGCTTTGCTGAGAAACAAAGGAGAGAAACGGAGCTGTCCGAGAGGAAACTGGCACCAAGGGAGGCGTGTTTAAATGACGGGTTAAAAAATAACAAGCTTGAATGCTTACAGGAATGATCCAGGAGAAAGAAGAAATTGATGATGCTGTAGAGATGGAGGTGTGATGACAGTTGGTTCACCCACGGTGACCGGGAGAAGGCTGAGTGTGTGGGCCTACATGCAGGGGGGGTGGCAGCCTGCAGACATCCTCTTCCAGTTGCAACAACTTTCTCAATGAAACTGGAAGCCAGGTCACCAACAAAATAGTGAGCTCATGGGAGGTGAAGAAGAAAGTATGATGGAGTCTTCTAGGAGAGTCCAAGAATGAATGGACTACGATGTGTAGCTTGCATGTTAGCCAGCAGTGACTCTGTTACCTGCTATCTAATAAGGCCCCACGCCAGCCCTATGAAGCAGCCCTATTATTTGCCTCATTTACACTTGAGGAAATTAAAGCACAGAGTGGTCAAGAAACTTGTCCTTCATCACACAGTAAGAAAGTGGGAGAGCCAAGATTTGAACACAGGTGGTCTGGCTCTGGGGCCACATACTTAAAGACTAGGTTAGCGTGACTCAGTTAAGCCTATAAAGCCTGTCACGGAACTGAGCTAAAGAGAATTAGGGTTGACATAACATTTGTGGTGCAACCACTGTGTGTCGAGTTCTGTGCTAGGTGCCTTCGCTGTTCCGTGCAGTCACGGTTATCATCAACCCATTTTACCACTGAGGACACTGAGGCCCAGAGAGATTCAGCCACTTGTTAAAAGCTGCAGAGCTAGGAAGTGGAAGAACTGAGTTTTGACCTCATGTTGATCTGATTCCCAAACCCACACCCTGCACAGAATGCCAAAGAACCATTATAACATGTGCGAGGGTCTCCCCATTGAAAGCCAACCTACTAGCTACATACGTGAGAACCCTCCCTAGATCAGGCTGAGGTCACTTGGCACCTTTATCCTGAGCAGGTGGAGAACTTACCATGTGGTCCGTAGAGCAGGAAACATGTCAAGGAAGGTAGGTTTGGGGGGATGCTGCTTGTCTGACTGATCATTTTTGGATGCCTCATCCATGTGGTGAGGAGGAGAGCTTAGAGGTAGATGGCGAGAGTCTTGGAATGTTCTTTTTCTTGTAATCAAAGCTCTAGCCTTCTAGCATAAGAGCATTCATTGAACTTATGCAAGCATTTCCAAAAAACCTCTTCTTAAGAAAGAGTGTTCAGAATGTATCATCTACACGGAGCAGCCACCACTTCCTCAAATGCAAGGAAGCAGACAGTTAACAAAAAAAAAAAAAAAAAAAAAAAAAAAAAAAAGCCGAGAGGCAGCAGCGTTGTTTATGAGGACCACGCCTCAGAGAGGCCTGAGATTCTCTCAACCAGGGGCCTTGCTTCCCACGACACAGAGCGAAGTGGCAACTGGGATATTTCTGGTAAAACTGAAAGCAAGAGAAGCAGGGTGCACACTTCACGAGATACCAGCCCCTGGGGGCTGTGGGTGGGGTTTGGTGGGGGTTTGGGTGCCATCCCCCAAGTCACAGATGATTGGACCTTTCATCCGAGAGAGAGGAGGACACACGCTGGCAAATCAACCTCAAACCCAAGACCGCCCGTGAAGCAATCTGAAAGGAGAAAACACACGCGCCAGCCACAGCCACAGGGAAAGCTTGGAAAGGCCGGCTGAACCAAGGCAGACTCACCGCTTCAGCAGCTGCTCACCAGAACCGGAAGCAAAATGTCCCTGAAATTGCCAAGAAACTGGGATTTCAACCTGAAAGGAGAGGCTGGGAAAATAGGTACGGTCCGTGTCTTTTTGCTGCCTTCGTGGCTCTTCTACTTGAGCCCCCACCATTTGCATGTTGGTCTGCAGGGAGAATAGCTTACCTAAAAATGGGCCTTGGCAAATCTGGGTTTGGAGGGAGATTTGCATTCAAGTTGATAGGTTGGCTCAAAGTTTCCAAATGCCGAGAGGGGCTTCTCTTTTGTTAGGAGGTGGCCGTGGAATGGAGCTCCCTGGTGTGTGGGATCTGGGTCACTTTGGATGGGTTAAAGCTACCGATCGCACACAAAACTGTAAGTTTTTCTCTATCATGGAAGGATTATTCCCCTCCTGTGTGGACACATCCATATTTGGAGTGGGTTTTGGTCCGAGCCCAGATTGTGGTCTTTGAAGTGCTTGCTCTGCGATCAAAGTCAAGGTAGCCTGTTCCATGAGTCCACCGGGTCTCTAGGCCCTCGCGGCAGGCTCGGGGCTGAGGTGCGGCTGAGCCTTGCAGCAAAAGGAAACGAGGTAGACAAGACAGCAACATGGAGACATGTGAAGGGATAATAAAGATAAGTTTAGTTAAAGGGACAGGATGGAAGGGAATTCTGAGATGGAGAAGTTGAAAAAGAGCGATGCATTTTAGATTAATTATCTTAAGGGACGCTGGCATGTTTTCTGAATTCTCTGACCCTTAAACCACTCCTCTTCTCATTAATTAATGACACCCTAACTTCCATCTGTTATATAACTATTATTATGTGTTTCTCTATATGCGTTTCTTCTACTATTAAATTGATCACAGTAATTTAGGTAGAGCAGTTGGGCCAAAAATGATTCCTTGTGTTTTATTCTTCTACCCATATGGTGAGAGAACTTCCTTGATATTAGACAAGTGTTAAGGTGTTTCTAACAGCTTGGAACAAACATTAGATTTGGGCTTCTAATCGTGGTTAACGTGTTGCTAAAATAAGTGATCCATTGCAAAGTCACATAATGGAATGTTAATCTATAGGTCCGAGAAAGGATTTGAAAGAAAATTGAGAGAAGCCATTTATCTTGGTAACCAGGAAGGTTAATCCTAATCAAGCCAGGAGTCATGTCATGCCGATGTCAGTTCAGAGAGTCGCTAGCATGTATGTCTTACATCAGCAAGAGATTCTTCTCCTAACCAATGTATTTGGTTGACTTACATTCTGTTACATGTCATAAACATTTGTTTTTAGAAGTAAAACTTCTATGGTTCTGTTCCATTTGGGTGTCCTGCTTCTGGTTACATGAGGTCATTCTACCCTTTCACCATCTGTGTTTGACAGGTCTTACTCGCCTTCTGTTTAAAAATGGGAAATGTGAGACAAGGAATGATTAGATGATTAAAGAGTTACATTTTTTTTTTCAGGGTTATAGAAAATTACATTAGCTCTCAGGTCTGCATATTCTCAGGCCTGGGATTAGGTTGGGTAGATTTTATGTTTTCTACCAATGTTCCTTAAATCATGGTCCCATGGGTAGCCTGTATCATAGTCACATAAAGTGTTTGCTCAAAATGAAGATTCCTGGGCACCATCCTGACTTGTGAACTCAGAATCTCCGGAGGGAGGCCCAAGCATCTGCAGTTTAACAAGCACTCACCTCTCCATCCCACCGGATGAGGTCTTGCTGTAGGGGCTATGGTTGAAGTTAGAAGATTCTGAGAGTTACCTTTCATCTAGAATAGAGCACCGTGCCTGGTCCTAGAGGATGTTTGTTGACCGAATCAATGACTGATTACCAGCAGAAGATATCGTTTAGTACTAGTTAATAAAACATAATTATATAATGAAATATAAAGTAGCGCTTGTCATTATCCAGGCCATTTATAAGTTTGTCATCCCTAGAGACTGGACTGCAGTCGGAATACCTTTCATGAGTGTCCCATCAACGAGAATTCAGATTATAGGCTGAGGCCTCCAAGGGGAGAGAGTCCCTGAATCATAGGACCTCCAATCCCCTCTCCAGAGCCCTGTGTCCAGGTGGGGCAAGAGTAGGTATACAGTTGTGAGTATGTGAAGCACAGAGTTTATTCTTGGATTATTATTTATTGTATTATTTTCCATACGAACAACTACAAACCTACCTACTTTCGCCCCACCCTGTATGTCAAAGAAACTCGCCTCTATTAAGAAGATGTGTGGAGCTGGGAATCATGTCAGGGAAGCCAATGGCCTGTGGTTTTTCCAGCATGGCCTAGTGCAGGGTAGATCAGGGTTTCTCAACCTGGACACTACGGGTATTTTGGTCTGGGTAGTTCTTAGTGATGGGGGCTGATCTGTGCATTATAACACAATAGCAGCATCGTTGGCTTCCACCCAGTGGATGATAATAGCACCTCTTACCCCCTACCACCACCGGTTGTGACAACCAGACGCGTCTCCAGACATGGCCAGACGTCTAGGGAGGGACACCTTCCCTAGCTGAGAACCACTGGAGGAGATGATCACCAAAACAGTGTGACTTTAAGGTCACTTGGGGCTGGAAGCCAGATATTACCTCGTGAGTCACTGTCCAGGTAAATTTTCAAGAGGCTCTTAGCAAGATAGAGCTTCAGGGGCAAGGGCAGTAGCCCGTAGAAGATGCCAGGTTCTGCACTTGCTTAGGAAAACAGCAAGAAACGGATTCATTATGTGGCCCAGAAAGGGGCCCCAGGCTTTTCTTTTTTTTGGTGATCTGTGCTTCCAGTTTCCCCTAAATCTTGTGGGTGCTGAGCCAGGGCTGCCGTGAAAGTGAAAGTGTCTGAGAGTGGGGGAGGGACTCTCCACTGGACTCCCATCTCAGAGATCGGGGGAGGGCCTGCTGGATGGGAGAGCTTCCCGGAGACGACCACCGTGGACCTGACATGGGTGGGAGGAACTGACCTTGGCTCCCCTGCCTGTGACCCATGGATCTTGGTGGAGGCTGGAAGAAAGGGAAATGCAGAACCAACAAACTTCACTTGAGGCGGCTCCCAGGGCACACATTTCTTCTTTTGCTTCTCGATCATTCATTTTAGTCCAACAATGAAAATCGTGACAACCTTCCACTGCTTTCTCACATTGTTACTCAAAACTCTTACTCTTTCACATGTCTTCCTAATCCATTGTATGCCCTGCAGGGTGGGTTGCGGGACTTAGCATCCTTTCTTGCACTGTCCGGGGGGTCTGACATCCAGTGCTTGGCATGTAGGCGCTCTATTGAGAGGGTATTGACCACACAGGGAAAGCCCCTGCTGCCCTGTGGTTTGGGAGTGTTTAGTTGGAAGATTGCTGGGTGAATGTCAGGACCACCCACATTGTATCCAGTCACAGGCACATATTTTTTTTCTTCTTCTTCTTTTTTCTCAGTTCCCCCAGCCAAAGTAGGGCAGAACAGGCCCTAGAGTGCATGTGACTCTGAGATATGTAATGAAAGTGACTATGAGGGGGGTTGTTTAAACTTCTCTTCCCTCTGAAATTTAATGTTGAAAAAAATTATTCAGAAACAAAAAAAATCATTATTCTAGTCTCCAAAAGGTAAAGTGAATAATGACAACAGTGGTGGGTTTTTCTCCACTTAATTTTTTTCCATCTGATAAATTATAATTTGTCTGTTATTGGGTCTAGTTCTGTCCCTTAGAAAATCAGAGTAAAGGGAATGAAAACTTTTGTACTTAAGACCTTCATAACTAGAGCAATTTATAAAACCATATGGCTTTATTCAATGCAGGTTATTATTCTTATTTAAAGAAGTCTTATTTGAAAGTGTGCTTTTAGATAGATGCATCGATAGATACACAGATATACAGAGGTAGAATTAAATATATAAAGCAGTACTATGAATCAATAAAAAATGACAAAAAATTAACAAACAACATGAATTGATATTTTTCAGAATAGGAATCATATATAATAAAAGCCTAATATGCTAAGTGTCCAGTCATCCAGTTGGCCATTCAACCAATCAAAATGTAATATGCTAATGATATGCTAAGGCCACTCAACTGCTTGCTATGACATGCACTAACTACCAGGGGGCAAATGCTCCGACCAGTAGTTTAGCTTGCTGCTGGGGTCTGGCCAATCAGGACTGAGTGAGATGGGCCAGACATGCCCTGGAGCCCAGTCCCTCCCCTGCTGAACAACCTTCCGTGTCCCTCCCCAGCCCCATCCTGCACTGGTGGGGTCCCTCGACCTGGTCTGCACCCTCTCGCAATCTGGGACCGCTCAGGGGATGTTGGAGAGCCAGTTTTGGCCCAATCCCACAGGCCAGGCCAAGGGACCCCACTGGTGCATTAATTCGTGCACCAGGCCTCTAGTAATACAATAAACATGGAACTATTCCACCCAGCCTATAGTGAGCTGGTTGGTTTGGCTTTCAGCATTGTGAAACTTACAATGTGCTAACCTGGTTTGGCCTGGGTTCTGGACCAAATGTTGTCCATTTGCTGTGGCCGAAGCCTCTGCACTCTGAGCAGCTCCCGGTCCCTGATGGATAAAGGTCTCCACACGTGCAAGCAGCGCCCAGGACAAGACCATGCCTTCCTCAGATAGTGAACACGGACACAGAGGAGCTCCTCTTAAGGTCCATACCTGTTTTATTCCTGTTCAAGTAAAAATGCCTGTCCCTATGTTGTCACTGACTTACCTTTAGGCATAAACTAAGTTCTTTCCAAAAGGCACATGCCTCTGACTGCCCAGGTTGAGAGCCTCCTGGCCACCTGGGGGACAGGGACTGATGTTACTCTAAGCATCAGGAGAGAGAGGGCCAACTTGAGTGATGACAGGAAGTCAAAATCCTGTTTGCTGATCCCTCATGGACAAAGTACAGATACACTTGGGTTGGCAGAGGTGAGCTCAGTGGCTGTCAGTGCATGTATCTCTGATAAAGAGTCTAGAGCAGCCATGGGCAAACTATGGCCCGCGGGCCGGATCCGGCCCATTTGAAATGAATAAAACTAAAAAAAAAAGACCGCACCCTTTTATGTAATGATGTTTACTTTGAATTTATATTAGTTCACACAAACACTCCATCCATGCTTTTGTTCCGGCCCTCCGGTCCAGTTTAAGAACCCATTGTGGCCCTCGAGTCAAAAAGTTTGCCCACCCTGGTCTAGAGTGAGGATGTGGCATGGTCCTGGCCTGGGATACACAGCTGTAAGTGCCTCCCAGACATGGTAGTCTGCCGTCTCTGGTCTAGTTTATAAAGCATGTGCACAGAGTGTCTATTGGGAGAACTATGGAGACACCACCCGTCCCCTTTAGAGCTGGAGCATGGCCCTTCGAGTAGCCAGTGCCTTCTATGGGGGTTGAAAGATCCAAGCACTAACCGAGAAGAGCAAGTTGGTGATGGTGGTTCCTTCACACACTTGAAAGAAAAGAAGTGTAACCTCTCACGGGGCAGCACTGTGCTTGGCTAATTGGATACAAGAGAAGGGAGTGTGTGAAGAGCTGAAGTGAAACCCAGCTGTGGCTACAGCAAGTGAGACAGCAGGGCAGTGTGGAGAGCCAGGAAAATACCATGGGAGCCCAGGTCAATCAGAGTGATTCCATCCAGGGGATGGTCCGTAAATTTTGTAGACTCCCCAGAGGGGAACTGAGATATGGAAGTTACAAAGAGAGAAAATACATTTCTTGTCTTATGCTTTACTCATCACCATTTTTCTCCTTGTAAACTTTTTTTCCCCTCTTTGGACACTATTTAGAAAACAAAAAATCATCTTACAAACAAAAAAGCATTCCTGCTCTCTGTTTCTGCAGGGCTCATTGGCTAGTAGGGGCACAGATGAGGAGACAACTTATAAGACATCTAAACAAGCACTGGGCTGAGAGCAGCCGTGGGAGCCGCAGGACGGAGCCTATGAACAGGAGCTGGTCCTGCCACCATTCTTCCCATCACGGCCATTTCTTTTCTTTAAGATTTAGATTTGCATGTTCTTCAGTGAATCTAGGATTTGCCATTTTTCTCACACTGGTTTTCCTGTACACAGTCTCTGTTTCTCCAGAGAAGAAAAAACTTTGTAACTTTGTATAGCTCCTCCTTGTGGAGGGATTAAACCGGAAGTCCTAAGCCCTGGCCTTGCTCACCCTCCCACCTGTCTCTTCCCACACCAGCCCCCGCAGGCACACACACTCTCACATGCCAGACCTCAGACACTTATCTCTTTCAGTTCTCTGTTCTTTCTCATCTGCCTGGAGCCCTCTCTACTCGAGGCTCCCCTACGACCACCCAATTCCTCCCTGTGATTTAGCCACAAGTGTGGACATCTTGTCCTCTGGGAGTCCCTAAATCTGCAAATCACTGGAAGGAGAGTATCATACTCCTTCCTCAAGCTGTTTAAACAGAGAGGCTCATAACTTTAGATACTGTGGGCTTCCTTTGAGGTGAGCTCAATGAACGCCCCTGAACTTGCATGATATGAGTCGACCCCACCAACAGATGGCTTGGTTTTCAACAAAGAAGTCTGTCCTTAATCAGTAATATCTAACACCAGTGCTCTCGGCCTTTTCTGGAGAGAATAAACTCGAATAGCCTGGAAAAAGCTGCACTGACAAGATTGTCTAAGGCACTGAACTGCCCATTGGCTCTTCCTGATGGGAGTGTGGGAGGGGAGGAGGCTGTGGGCTACAGAAAAGAGAGCCTGAGCTTGGGACCCTTCTGCGATTTTTCAGTGAATCCCAAGGGCAAGTTGCTTAGCATAATTATTGAATAGAATTCATAACACGTATGTTGAGAGGAAGAAAATATTTCATGCCCATAACATACATTAGGCGTTCAGCAAACATGTGTTTCCTTTTGAAAAGATAATCTCATTTCCAACCTCAGATCAAACTACAGTATCTTGATACCCTCACAGTATGGGTGCACTGAGTTATGCTTTAATGTTTCACCCTCATTTTTTAACCATTACTGCAATTAGTGATTTCACGGAATTTGTTTCTGAGTGATCTGTGAACATGGGAGCAAGGAATGGACAATGCCAGCCACTCTCCTATGTGTGACTTGATGTGAGAAAATTTGTTGAGAATTGAGTGCTCAGAAGTACTGTGTCCTTTGAGGGACTGCCATGCTTCCTCCTTTATGGTAAGACAGTTGTGCAATTTATTGTGTTTCTTATTTTGTCTTGGCTCCCAGGAAACTCAGAGTTAAATGGAAGCTCAGAGCTAAATTGACGCTCAATCACAATATATTTTCCTTTGTCTTTGAAATATATTTATGTCTTGATTGTAAATAAAATTTCTATTTAAATATGAAAGCCCCATTACATCTTTTACTTTAAGAAGAGCATGGAAGTATAGGCATATCGGTAGCGACAACTCCTCAGATATCCTGTGGGTAGATGTCATACTTATTAGTAGCAACTAGACATTACAATTTTCAGTTCATAAATCAAAACACGGTGCTCTGAGCACTCATATTCTTTCCCTGGAGTTGCATAAAACAATGGTATCTTTAGTCCATTGAGACTGAGCATTCCATTCATTCATTCATTTATTCATAAAGCATCTCTTTGCTCACCTCTATATGATAGGCCCATTTCAAGGAGCATCTTCAATAGTGGACTGTTCATTCTGACAGCACCCCCTCACTCACACCTCTATCTTTCCAAAGAAAAAGTGTTTTTCAACTTTGGTGCCTCCACATATTCCCCATAAGCTGTGAGGTGTCTGGCACCAGAACTGTGACTAACTCAGGTGACAACTGCTTCACTCCCTTGTTTCCTCCCTCAGCTGCCCATCCCCCCTCCCCAAATGTGCACACGTAGATCTTAGTTCCAGAGGGGGCTGGCGATACTCTACTGCTGGGTCTCTGGCCTATGGCTTGTGAACCATTTATATGCTTCCTTGTTGGTTTGGGAGTTTCAAAGTGAAAGAAGAAGTGCTACAGTAGAAAGATTTTGAGACAGATGCAGAATATTTCCTCAATATTTTAAAATAATGTTATAAATTTAACAAAAAGAGTTTTCTGACAAAGTCTGAACTAGCTACAATAAAATGAGACAGTTACACATAATATGGTATTAGAAAGCTAGCTTTGGAGTCAAACTGCCTAAATTTGAATCCCACTATCACTAATCACTAGCTAGGTGACCTTCATCTTTAGCTTCTTCATCTGGAAAATGGGCACATCTGAAATATGGATATTGTGAGGATTAAAGGAGATGATCTCTGTCAAACACTTCCTATAAAAACACCATTGGTATGTGTTTCATTAACATCAGTTGTCATCATAGCACCACTATGGGCCTTGCTACGATGCAGGCATGATATTAGCTCCTCCTACCTAAGTCATTGGTGAAAGCCACAGCCAACAGTGCTAGAGCTTGGCTTGTCTTACTCCAGTTTAGTTCTTTCTTTTCTTTAGAGATATAGTGTTTACAACATCTGCTGATCCACTTTCCTGGCCCACAGCCGCCCTGCTGGTCTGTGGTTGATGGGCCATGTCTTGCTTCTACTGCTTTTACCTCTACTGTTTGAATGTGCCGGCCTTAATGCATACGACTGTATCAATCATATTTATGGAGCTATATCAGTTTTCTCCTTGTTTTTCTTTCTTCTCTCTCTGTCTCTATTTTTTTTTTTTTTGGCCATTTCATTCCCAAGTTAGTAAAGCGCCTGAGCTGTGACTCTCCAATAGAGTAATGAGGGGCTCCTGTAAGTTCCCTGAGGAATGCTGGCCGTAGAGACGCCACGGTCTCTGAGCTATTGCGGCGGGAGCAGTTCCTCCAGCTTCCCTTCCTTTGGGTAGGAAAAGTGACTGTGGGCTGTGCGCCGCCTGGAAGACCCTCCATTCCTGAGCAGCGGCTTCCTCCAGAGCTGCTTTTTCCCTGCTGTCCCGTGGACCTCTGACCGCTGCAGTGAAGCTGAATGTTGTTTGTCTGGGTCTCCCTGGCGCCACGGTTTAATGTCTGTGATCACTTACATGTGGGTTACAGCAGCAGCCGCTGACTTGTTTTTCTGATTTACTGTAAGAGTCCTGCACGTGGCCTACTCTTCATTTCCAGGCCCTTATTTTTAGATATAATTGTGAGAAAACAGCAGGACTTTCAAAATGAGACTTTCGTTTCCTTGGCCCCAGTTTCTGCTGTTGCTACTCAAGGGTTCTTGTGAGTGTATTCTTCCTCTCTCACTATCCTCTGGACAGGGGTCCTCAAACTATGGCCCGCGGGCCACATGCGGCCCGCCGAAAACATTTATCCGGCCCGCCGGGTGTTTTTTGCCGCCGCTGCCTGTCCTGCTTAGCAGCGGACTGTCCCGGGCCCGCAGTGCGCATGTGTGGAATGTCTGAGGGACAGTGAACTGGCCCCCTGTTTAAAAAGTTTGAGGACCTCCGCCTGGAACTTAGTCTCTTCACTTGGTCATTTAGAACCCAGAAATCCACAGCCGGTGGGTGAGAAATCGCACCACCCCACAATTATGATAATAATAGGTACAGAGCACAGCTGTCACCTCAGGGCTCAGCCAGGGTCCTTGTGCTCCGTTCTGAGACCACCCTGCCTTCCCTTCATGTGGCGCTGATCCCGTTCTGAGCCATTCTCAGTCTCCGTCTCAGGGTGACCAGCCATTCCAGTTTGTCTCAGAGTCAGAGGTTTCCACGATATGAGACACTCAGTATAAAAACCAGTATCTTGAGAAAATAATGCCATCATTGTGATAGGTGTATATCTACTGAATTAAATTTCCAGTGAGGTCACACAGTTTAAGGTGAAAAAAAAAAGAGTGCAATTATGGGGAAACTTTAAAACCTTATATTGTGGTGTGTGTTTTCCAACCCCAAGTCAGAAGTTCTTTCTTTTCAGATATATAGATATAGATATAGATATAGATATAGATATAGATATAGATATAGATATAGATATAGATATAGATATAGATATAGATAGATATATAGATATATAGATATATATAAATATATATAAATAATTGATTTCAGAGAGGAAGGGAGAGGGAAATAGAAACACCAATGATGAGATAGAATCATTGATTGCATTGATTGGCTGCCTCCTGCATACCCACACTGAGGATCGAGGCCACAACCTGGGCTTGTGCTCTGACCAGGAATTGAACTGTGATCTTACGGTTCATAGGTCAACGCTCAATCATTGAGCCACACTGGCTGAGCCAGAAGTCCTTTCAAATTCGTTCTTTAGCCTACCTGAATCTGCCATGTTAATGACAGACTGAATCTGTGCTTATGACATTTTTCATTCTTGTTCATACTGGAAGGATTGGGAGCCACACCTGTCAGTCACATGGCAGGGAATTTCTTTTCAGAATCACACAAAACCCCCTGCCCTGTGGAATCTATATCTGACTCCTAGGTTTGCCATTCTGCTTTCTGGATTTCTTTTTTCAACTCTACCACTCCCTCCCCATCACCATGGCCACCACCACTCAGCTCCTCCTGGAAGACTTCCTGGATTGCCCAGGTAGAATTAATCTCTCCTTCTTCTGTGGAATTATGCCATGTGGCTCGTTTTCCTTCCACTCTGATGGACACATTTATCAAACACCTACTGTACACTGGGCACTGTACTAATGTAAGAAGATTAAAAAGATCAAGCTCTTAACCTCAAGCAGCTCACAGTCTCATTGAAGAGATGCTCAGAGGGAAGTGGAGCTCTCCCACTGAAGATAATCAATTCCTAAGTGACACCATTGCAATTATGACACTTAAGAAGCTGACACAGGGTTTGTTCTGTAACTAAAGTTTTTATTTATTTATTTATTTTTTGCCTCCCGGGAGCTATAGCCTCTAAATATATACAAGAGGCAAGTTTTAATTTGTTTTTTTAAATCTTTAAATTCTTTATTAGTTAAGGAATTACAAATGTGTCATCATCCCCCCCATTAACTCCCATCCTGCCCCCCACCCCACTCATGCTCTCATCCCCTGTTGTCCATGTCCATTGGTTTGGCTTATTTGCATGCATACAAGTCCTTTGGTTGATCTCTTCCCCTTAACCCCACCCTCCCCTACTTTCCCTCTGGGGATTAATAGTCTGATTGCTGTTTCTCTGTCTTTGGATCTGACCCTATTCATCAGTCTATGTTGTTCTCTATATTCCACAAATGACTGAGATCATGTGGTATTTATCTTTCTCTGACTGGCTTATTTCACTTAATTCAAGTCTACCAAAAAACACATTGTCAATCTTAGATTGCTATTCTGCTTAATGGCCAATAGAGGGCGGCCACAGACAATGTACGGTAGTTGTATGACTACTGATCAACTTGGTTTGTTTCCAGAAAGTCCTGGATTTAACCAGTCTCTGGCCAGCACAAAGTTATCCCATATCTCATCCTTCTGTGGCCTGAAATGCCCAGGGTTATAATGAAAGTGAGTGATGATTTAGTCATCTTTGTGTCTTTACAGATAAAAAGTGGGGTTCCAGATAAAAAGTGTTTCTTGAATGGAGACACACCCCTCCCCCTCAACTCCACTTAGCTAAGAAGCCAAACCTGAGTGTAGGGGGATGGGATGTCCTTAAGAACACCCCCCTTGAAGTCAGATAAACCTGGATTTGATTTCCAGCTCAGCCTTTAATCACCTCTTTGAATTTGGGAAAGTAATTAATCTCTCTGTGCCTCAGTTTTCTCATCTGAAAAACAAGTAGTCCTGCCACTTTATAACATTGTTATAAGAATCAAGTAATGTGTGTACAAGTCACTTAGCATAGTGCCGGGCCATCAATTGTTGTTTTATTATTGGTAGTATTTCTCCTTTAATGGCCCCATCTCCAGTAATACGACCTCCAACCAGCTCGGCCACTCATACTCATAAGTAAACCATGTCATCTCTATAATTGTACCATCTCTGAAATCTTGTTTTCAGGCTTCCCACGCTGTGACTGCCACACCCTATGAGCCCAGCTCACCCACTCAGCAATTCTCTGATCTCAACGAGCTACTGCTCCCATGGTTCTGTGACTTTTTTACTACCAGTCATCCATTACATCCCCTTTAGTGTAGATTCCTAATTCCGGCATTGTAGAAATACTGAATAAACACCCTCAAATCTCCTGCCCCTCTCTCCTGCTGTCTAACCAGATGGAAAAACCCCTAAACCTGTTTAAACAATGGTCCACCTTCTCAGTGCCTGTACCTGGGCAGCTGAGCATGGCTGGGGAACATGAGATAAACGATTCACCTGGACTCACTTAAATTTGTGACAGAATATATTAGGTAGACAAGCATACTATGCCTACCTAGTAAATTTACTTTCCTTTTCCCCAATACTTATTTTTCTCTCTCTCCTCAAGACCTTACCACCTCCTCCCACCAACACTCTCACTTTCATATTTCATAAAGAAAACATATGTTCAACTGAATGGGAACCCCCTCATTTTACTGCCACCAAGTGCTTTCACCTACCCATATCTTCACCTCCAGTACTACCCTTAGCCCTGGGCAGTGAGGGCCCCCATCCAGAGACCCAGATCTTACAGGGTCCAGCTTCTGCTCTATTCCTCCTCACGGGGTGAGGTGTCTGGCCAGGGGAACGTGCCCACATGTAGCCTGGATCCTGCTTGCCTTCTAGACCACTTGGGACTGTGACATGCCCTGTTGGCCAGAGCTGTTCCCAGGGCCCACACAAATGTTTCACTGGGTCCCTCTAAATTCTTCTCTTTAACAAATTCTTTTCTTCAACATCTTTAGTATCCAGGGAGCTCCTAACTCTGGTGCAAGGCAGCTTTACTCAATAAATACAAATACTAAGCTTCTACATCAGTGTTGTCATATGGTCAGTTGGTATGAGTGGGTAGCTGAGATAAGTGGTGAGGAGCAGCATGGAAAGGGGGAAATAAGGAAAGACAAAACGAGTAAGACAGAGGCACCCAGATGGAAGGATCTGGTAAAAGGAGAAGGGAAAAGTGGAGAGTGTGAGGTGAGCGGAAGAGAGAAGCCTCCATATGGTTGAGTGGGAAAACACCCCATGGGTTCCCTAGTCTACAGTCTTTTTCTGATCCAGTCTTCCTGGCTGGGGCCAATAGGATGCTGACCCCTAAGTGAGAAATTCCTAGAATTGCTTCTTGTTTCTGAAATGCAGGTTCTAGCCAGCCACGTGACTGCATCCTGTTCCTTGATGTGTAAATAAAGCTGCCCATGGCCACCAGATGGCAGCACATCAGCCAGAGCTGGGGTGGTTTGGTTGGGGCAGCCAGACTTCTGGAGCGGCCACTGGCAAGCTGAGCTGGTTCATGCCACCATTTCATCAGCTTCAAAATAATTTGACGTGTGTGTACAGTGGATGATTGCATTTGGGACTCTGCTTATTGTGTTGGGCAGTGATTTACTGCACTTTCTATGATCTCACTTGGTTCCACATCCTCTCAGATCAAAGGGGGTAAAACTTGGACCTGCCAAAAAGAAGAAAAAGTTATTAACGTGCATGAAATCAGCCATGCAAATTGTGGAACATAGTCATGGTTTTGTTTGTTCTGTAGCAGTGTAAAGATTGCAAACTGTTCTGCAAGATCAGAAGGGGGGAAACGACAGATTAGTAATTCCTTTTCAAGGAGAGACCTGCTATTTCTCCTTCCAGATGACCTGAGGCCCATGGCCCTTTGTTTAGCAGTAGGTTTCTAGAAGAGAGGTGGCGCTATTGTCACTTTTGGGGTGAATATAACAGGGCTCCTTGGGGCTGTTTCACCAGCTCTTGCTCTCAGAGGGCTCCCAGTCTCCAAGGGTGGCCACAGGCGTGACCTTTGTAACCTTGACACTTTGGACAGTGTTGACTGGAGCAGGGTGGGCAGCTGACTCAAGATGCAGCTATCTTGTTTTCTCTCAGTCTGAAGTCCATAGAGAATGGGTGTTTGGAACTGAGCCCTGCAAGCTGCAGGGCACTAACAGGATGGCCCTTGAGCTCTGGTAAGAGCTCATCACTAGCGAAATCTACCTTGATTTTTACTCCTCTGAAGCCATGCCATTTTTCTCAACATTTCTTAGCTTTTTTGAAATAATATGCTATACTTAAATAATTGTACACACATGCACATGCATTATCTATCTATCTACCTATCAATAGATATGTATGTGTCTATACTTATATCAGGGTTTCTCAACCTCAGTATTACTACCATTTTGGGCCAGAGAATACTTTGTTGTCTGGGGCTTCTCTGTGTATCGTAGGCTGTTTAGTAGCATCCCTGGATTCCACTCAGTTAATGTCAGTAGCAGCCCTCTCACTTGTGACAACTAAAAATATCTCCAGACATTGCCAAATGTCCCCTAGGGGATAAAAACCATCTGTCTGTCTGTCTGTCTATCTATCTATCTATCTATCTATCTATCTATCTATCTATCTAATATTATAAAAGGCTAATATGCAAATTGACCAAACTGCAGAATGACCAGTCACTATGACATTCACTGATTACAAGGGGACAGGTGCTCCATGCAGGAGCTGCCCTCTGGTGGTCAGTGCGCTCCCACAGGGGGAGTGCCACTCAGCCAGAAGCCAGGCTCACAGTTGGCTAGCACAGCAGTGGCACAGCACTAAGGATGTCCAACTGCTGGCTTAGGCCCGCTCCCCATGGGCCTAAACCATCAGTCAGACATTCCCTGAGGGCTCCCAGACTGTGAGAGGATGCAGGCCAGGTTGAGAGACCCTCCCTCAGAGACCCCCACTCCTCCCAAGTGCATGAATTTTGTGCACCAGGCCTCTAGTCTATCTATATTAAATCAGCTTTGCCGAAACCGGTTTGGCTCAGTGGATAGAGCGTCGGCCTGCGGACTGAAAGGTCCCAGGTTCGATTCCGGTCAAGGGCATGTACCTGGGTTGTGGGCACATCCCCAGTAGGAGATGTGCAGAAGGCAGCTGATCGATGTTTCTCTCTCATCGATGTTTCTAGCTCTCTATCTCTCTCCCTTCCTCTCTGTAAAAAATCAATAAAATATTAAAAAAAAAATCAGCTTGACTCAGAATCTGTTTCTTGCAGCCAAAAATTTGTTGACTCAGACAATGATAAAGCGTGGAGAAATTATGTGAATACAGCAAGTTAGCAGCATAACTGAGACTGGATAACAGGTCTCTTGAACACTACCCAGTGGGCTTCCTACTACTTTCCCCGAGAGAATTCCTTTGCAGGGTCTTTAAACCCACTATCTTGCCAACATTGTGCTATCCCTTATGCTAAAACCAGTACCACTGGAATTAACAGATTCTGTGTGTGGAATGAAACATCCCTTGCTCTAGTCTTTTATTTGTCTGGGACACCACAGTGAATAATCTGTGTGAGGAGCACGGTGGGCTTGTTGCTGGGGATGGCAGGCCTGGCCTTCCCTAACATTCAGGAAAGGGACAAGCTAAATGTAGGGGCACAGAGATCAACTCTGTTATCCTGTTCCCTTACAACTTGGGGAGATTTAGCTTGGTATGTTGGTCTTCCCACATTTCCATGTTTTTTGAGGCCATACACCTCACTCAAGTCACTGGGAAGTGGTAGATATCACTTGTTTTCCATTCAGAACTTGCATTACCAATGGAAACGACATGGTGAGAATATCAGATGATTCTGTGTAACAAATGTGAGCAGATGAAAAAAATTGTTTTGAAATCGAATAAAATGTGTTCATTTTGGTCTGCAGTTATGAGTTTGGCAAGTGCGCAGTCGTGTGATAACCACCGCAACCAAGATACTGAACAGTTTCATCTCTTTTTTTGTTAACCTCCCTTCACCAGCCGCAGTCCTGGGTAACCACTCATCTGTTCTTCAACCCTCTCATTTTGCTTTTTCCAAAATGTCATATAAATGGAGTCACACAGTATGTAGCCTTTGGAGTCTGATTTATTCCACTCAGCAGAATGCATTTGAGATTCACCCATGTTATTGCTTAAATACACACATTTTTGTCCTTTTTATTGGTCCCTGGTGTCCCATTGCATGGATGTAGCCCTTCATCAGTTGAAAGACTTTGGGATTGATTCTAATTGTTGGAAATTATGAATAAGCTGCTATAAATATGTGATCACAGGTGTGAACATAAAGTCTCATTTCTCATGGGTATATTTTGAGGAGTGGGACGGCTGGGTCATATGTTTAACATTGTAAGAAATTGCCAAATTGTTTTCCAAAGCAGCTGTACTATTCTGTGCTCCCACCAGCCATATACGACAGTTCCAGCTGCTTCTCATCCTTACCAGGCCTTGAGATTGTTGCTTTGTCTTTAACTTTTATTTTAGTGATCCTAAAATGCTTGCAGTTGTGTCTCATTGTGGTCTTACTTATTGTCTTCCTGCTGACTAATCACATTGAGCATCTTTTCACTCATTGAAGTGTCTATTCAAATATTCTGCCTGTCTTTAAAGTCGGTTTGTTTTCTTATTGTTGAGCTTTGAGAATGCTTTAGATACCCTGGATATAATTCCCTTGGCCACATAAATGATTGAAAATATTTTCTCCCAATCTGTGTGTGGCTCACTTTCATTCTCTTAGTGCCTTTCATAGAGCAAAAACTTCTTATTTTGATGAAGCCCAATGTCACATTTTTCTCTCATAGACTGCATGTTTGATGTCAAGGGCTGTTTTCCAGAATCCCAACCCAGGATAGTGTGTAGATATCAATATGTTTCATAAGTGGTAAAGACTCTTTGATCCTCTCATTCAGCCTCTGCAATGGTTTGCAAACATATTCTTTCGTTTTTCCTCTGCAGCTCTGCCCATGTGAACACACCCACACACTTCAGCATTACAAACACAGATTTCCTGTGTCACTGTGAACCTCAGCCCTCCCTTCCCAGGCCTCCTCCCAAAGATCACAAAAGTCACATTTTCCAAAGCGTTTTTTTTTTATTGTGCAGGGGAAAGTGCTGGGAGACTGGAATAGTCAGTGCTACTTTTATAGTTTAACACTCTCAATCCTCTTTCGCAAACTTATGCAAGTAGGAAAGGCATTCTGGAAGCCCATCTCCTCAAAAATACATTCGTACAGCAAAACTCGAGCTATGTATTAACGGAACTTAACATTCAGGTCAATTAATTGGCTGTGTTTTTCTATTTGTATTTTGAAACTACCTTCCCATATATTAAAAGAAAGAGATGTTTTCAGGGACTGCTCTTAAGCCCGGATATAGCCTCCTCCCACTTCTCTTGGTTTGAAGTCAGCCATATCATAGTCGGTACAATAAAATAATGTTAGGAAAGAGGAGAGGGGGCAAGGGTGGAGTTGAAGGAGAATAAATGGTTCATTCCTGAGCACACAAAGTAAATCCTTTCTTCCATTTTTTAAAATTGATGTTAAAATATTATGAATTCTTTCCTAAATGTGCCCACGACAGTTTGTTATAAGACATATCAATTATTTTGTTGGTGAATCTCTATTTAGTGCATGTTTGGAGTTTAGTAACACTGTCCCCTTAAAACAAAACCCACCCAAACACTGCAATTAGTTTTCACCTGGAAAAGGTCTCTTATGCCATAAGATGTGCCAGGTCAGAGGTCCTCGAAAATGGGAGTGAATCCTGGTGTCTCAGTGTCAGTCACAAAGTCACTCATTTGTAGTTCCCTTCTCTCACTTCCTGTTTGTCTGTCTGAGCTTCCTGCTTCTTCAGCTTCTGCATCCAGGACTTCAGTGTTTTAGTTCATCCTTCAAGTGACCATCGGCTGAAAGCAAACACGTGGGTAAAGAAAAAAGAAAGGGGAATGACATTCTTCTAGTTCTTCCATGGGCAGCAAGAGAGTTGGTGTAGAGGCGCGAGAACCATCAAGGCATATCAGGGCCAGGCCTGTGTCTGACCAAGAAAGCCCACGTTGGACAGAGACACTTTGGTTGCTCACAGATGCATGCAGACTAAATCCTAACATTTCTGTGAGAACCTTGGGTGATAAAAGGAAACCCCCAAGCCATTTCCCCCCCAGACAGCTGATAACGTTGACAGCTTAGACGAGGAGGCAGGATGTCAGCGGCAGAATCACAGGGGAAATTCTGTCTTCTGCAAAGCCTCACCCATGTACTGCAAAACGTAGCCTGCAATGAACAGAAACACTGATAAACAACATACTTTTATGACAGTAAATTCTCAATAATGTCCCACAAGTCAGCAGTTCTAAGCACGACATTGCTGTTGATTTTTTTCTATGTATGTTTCCTAAATTTTAGAATGATTTCTTTTGTCAAACCATAATAACTTTCAACAGCATTGCAAAATGTCACAGGGATAGAAATTTTCACACATTCCACAATTCTCAATTATATGAGATAGTAGAAATGTCAGAAACTTTTTGCTGTGTCATTTTTTATTTCTTTGAAGTGTCTCACCTGTACATCATTTTTCCTTACACTGCTAAAATACCAAACACTTGAGCTGATTCCTAAGAACTTATGATTCTTCTACTTTTCAGTAGTTGAATTTTCAGGGACGTAGAGTACTCTCTCAATTCCCTCCTGCTGGTTAGAGACACATTCTTTACCACCTAAGGAAGTATTCTTGATAATTCGTTTTCTGATACGAATCAATGTTGAACTTTATCAAATGTAAGTTCACAGTCTTTTCAAAGCATATGGCTTTTTAGTTCTTTTACCCATTGATTAATAAATCACTTAATGGTTTTCCTAATATTAAACTATCCTTGCATCCCAGGAGTATTCTAGACACTTGGGATACACGAGTGACAAAATAGGGGCAGATCTCAAATTTCATGTGGTGTGTGGTCTATTTAAGATGGTCTTTATAAAATGACTTAGGAATTATTCCTTATTTTTCTATACAGGCTGTTCAGCTCCTCACTGCTTCCACTGTGGGTTCCTTTGTGTGTGTGGCAGCTAAATAGATATAGTTCTTGATCTTCCTTATTATTGCTTTATTGTGGTACAATTTAAATGCCATAAATTATTTTGTTTTATGTGTACAATTCAATGATTTTTAGTAAATTTATAACATATAGCATCAGTATAATGCAGTGTCTTTGTTGTTAATCCTCAGCCCATGATATTTTTTCCATTGGTTTTTAGAGAGAGTGGAAGAAAGGGAAAGTAGGAGAGAGAGAGAGAGAGAGAGAGAGAGAGAGAGAGAGAGAGAGAGAAAGAGAAAGAGAGAAACATTAATGTGAGAGAGACATATCAATTGGCTACCTTCTGCATACACCCCAACTGGGGCCAGGGATCAAATCTGCAACCTAGGTACATGCCCTCACCAGGAATTGAACCTGAGACCATTTGGTCTGTAGGCTGGCTCTAACTATGAGAAACACCATCCCAGGGCAGTCCAGAGCAGTTTTAAAACAGCTTTACCACCCCCAGAAGGTTGCCTCCTGCCATTTCCAGTCATTCCTTGCTCTCACCCTCAGCCCAGGCAACCACTCATCTGCTTTCTGTCCCTAGAGGATTGCCATTTGTGAGTATGTTTTATACATGGACTCATAATACGTTGTCTTTTGCATTCAGCTTCCTTCTCTTCGCATAACATTTTTGAGGTTCACCATGTGTAGCACGTGTCAGCACCTCATTCCTTTTTATTCTGGGGTGATGTTGCACAGCCTGGCCATCCTGCATTGTGTTTACCATCCAGCAGCTGATGGAGCCTGGGCTGTTTCCAGTTTGACCATTATGAATACCCCTGCAGGGGACATTTGCATGGAAGTTTTGTGGACCTGTGTCTCACTTCCCAGGGATAGATTCCTAGATGTGGAATGGCTGGGTGGCATGGTAAGCTTATGGGTAATGTTTTAAGAACTGTCCAGTTTAGAGAGAGTAGCTCCTCCTCTGTTCAGGGAGCGTCTTTTTCTCCTATCCCTTTCCCTCCTCAGTGCAGGGCCTCAGTTTAGGAGCCAGCAAGACAGGGCCACCTGGCGGGACTCTGGGCACCTGGGGTGCACTGGCAGTCATATGCCCCAGCCAGGCCTCTGTTCTGTGAGCACTTCCGGAAGTGGCTCTTGGGGTCTCCACCTGTCCCCCGCCTCCAGCAGTGATGCTCTTTTCTGGATGTCGGTGCAGATTCTTTATGGAACATTCTAGCCCCTGTTCTGGGGCAGCTGTTCCCTATACAGTGTATACTGAATTGTGGGTTGGTTAGCTTTTCTGTCAGGTCAGATGCTCACCACCTGCATCTTATAGAAATCCTCCCAAGAGATAGCACACAGAGAGCATCCTTCCTTACTTCTACTTTCATTTTCCATTTTTCTTTCATTATCACGGAAGCAATTCTTTGGTTATTGCAATGGATATTTGGAAAGGGAACTGTTACACCATGAGGTCAAACCGCATGGAATTCCAAGTGGTTCTTCCTTCCTGAGCACTCTCAGAGTAACCTCCTTTCGTGCTCCCGCGGCATTCCCGCTGTCCTTTCTTCTTAGCCCCAAAGAACATGGTCAGGCTCTATAGTTTCTGGGATGTCTTGGCTGACAGCTCCACGCTGTACTGGTCCTTTCCTTCCCAGAGTGCTTTTTCCTTTATATTCTTTCCCAAATAATGAACCTCTCATCTGCTGCCCTTTCTCTACTTGTATACTCTGCATACATTGTGGTACTGGTAGAAACTGTTATTATGCAAAAAATATAAGAGTTGGGGGTCTGAGAAGGATCTTAGCAAGCATCTTTGTCAACAACCTCATTTTATATATGTATAAACTTTGTTAACAACAAGAATAATAAGCAAATCTATACCTACTTTACATGTCTTAAAGGACACATATATTGTCTCTTGCTGGTACAATGTCCCATCGGGCACAGAAGGGTGATTTGCCCAAGGGGACAGAGCTAGCTCTCGAAATGCTCAATTTCAAAATTTTTGGGATTTGCTTTGGTTTAGATTCTGTAAATTCTTCCTAACACCGGGACAGATTCCTCTCAGTGATTTCATCTTTCTTGACCCACTTTAAGTCTTAAAATGTGTAGATTGGCAAACTCAGGTCATTGAAGAGAAAACTGACATAGAACATTTACAAATAACTTTTTAAAAAAAAATAAAAAAAAATGAGAGCAAATAGGAGACAGAAAAATTAGCCATAATCCAACATCTCTGGAAACTAACCAGTCTTATGTGAATCTTGCCATTTTGTTTTTCTGTGCTACACCTCATGTGTATCTATGCTTTTCCTATGTCACAATGTGTGTGTATAACATGTATTTTTTTTTTTAACAAAATGTACTTACCCTATATGTACTATTTTGGAAGGAAAAATTTTTAACTTTACTCATAAATTCAATGTGTTCTCATGAATTTAAAGCATTTACTTTAAGGCTACATAGTATTTTACTTTATGATATAGCATACTTCATTCAACTGACTCAGTGTTATTGGACATTTAGTTGTATACATTTTTTACTGCAGTGCATACATTTGTAAATAAACTTAATATACATATATTATTTTAACTAAATTATTAGACGACATCCTTGATTAAAAGGGCCTGGATGCATTTGCCGTTTTGATATGTAAAGTCTGGTTTAGAGTTGGAGAGATCTATCCAGAAGGTGGTGGCTCTGTGATATTTGCGAGTTCAGGTATTACCCCAGAATAAATAGGCCACACAGCCTATTGAGCTGTCAGTCCTTGAGTAATAGTTACAGTGACTTTTGTCTTCCTACTTCCCTCCCTGCATTTTTAAGGGGACTGCAAAGGGGATCTTCTTTAACCTAATATTAAAACTCACAAACACTCTAACCAGAAACTTATCAAACCATCTTGTTTAATCAAAGTCATCCAGAGTATGTATTTTGCAAAATCAACTTTTCTTAATCAATTAAAGGAATGCATCTCTAGAGGCATATGTTTTTGGTGTAGAAATGGAGTCCTGCATCAGGTGGCCAATTAAGTTTGATGTCTTGCACCTACAATAGGATTACTACACAAAGCAGTTGACTGACATATGTCTTAAAGGTCAATAAAAAAATTTAGAGTTGAATATGTGTTCAAGATGGTTTATTTCCATCTTTTTATTTTACAAATGAGGAAATGAAGGTTCAAAAGGGCCCAGAGAATTGCACAGCTGGCTTATGTCTGAGCTAGAGCTTGAACCTGGGTCTCTTGATGCCTAATCAGATACACCTTTCACTGCACCATACTGCCTGCCCCTCTACCACAGGGCCAGGGGAGCTATCAAGTGTTAATGATTGTGTTCCATTGGTAGACTGTGGCCTATCAGTTCCTCCAACTTTTGCCACTGCAAACACTGATAAACAGTCACTCCATTCTTCTAGTGAGCCTGTACTAGGCCCCAGATGCCCCAACGTTACTCCCAGTCAAAAGGAATTGTCATTTGAGACAAAGCCTTCCCTGCAACCACTCTTTTTCAAAGTGGGGCTGTCCACTCCTCTTTCTCAGACACACACACACACACACACACACACACACACACACACACACACCATCAACATTGCTAACTGAAGAAAAGTTGGCTTTACAGGAAATACTATCCATAACTGGAAACATCAGGAGTCCCTCGGTTCTTCCCCTTCATTAACTGATAAAATGACAGTGCAGGGGAAATGGGCGGGCAGGGTCTGTTCCGGAGGGAATGTGTACGTGTGTGGTACAGCATCTGCATAGTATCATTCTGCTGTGCTCAGAGAAGTCACTAACAGGTCTGGAAATGCAGGCCTGGGAAAACGATTCAAGCTGAAGTTCAGGGTGATAGCTGATGTGTGAAAAAAAAGCCTAATAGAATCTTGAAAAAGAGTGTTATTATATACATATTTCAAACTGCAACACAGAGAATAAGTGTAATGAACCTCCATGTGTATCTTTTACTGAAATCCAATAATTGTTAAGGTTTTGTCACATTTGCTTTATTTATCCCTTTCTTTTCCTTTTATTTCTTTGTTGAGATGTTTTCAAGCAAATCCCAGGCACTATGCTTTTATTCCTCACGCTTGAGTATACATCTTTAAAAATATGAACATTTAATTTTTTTAACAGTTATTGGTGGAGAGAGCTGCATGACTCCACTGGTTGCTAGTGGGAGTGGGCTCTTTGCAATATCCCAAGAAAAGGAATTTTCTGAGATTCGCTTGGGAAGATAAGATATCGTAGGAAGCTTTATTTCTGTGGAATCAACCCCCTGAGTTTCCAAGGTCCCATAGAAGTCCCGTTTTGCTTTCAGTAGAGCTAAAATCAAAGTCAGTGTCCAGAGTCTCTGTACTATGGTGGGTATAATCCAATCCAGCATCAGGCTAGTGTGTGTTTCCTGCTGCAGTCCATCAGTCCATTGCATATGGGGTCTGAAGGGTCACATGGCTATGGAGGAAACATGGGCAAATGCAGGAAGCAGGAGCAAAACCAAAGGAACCAGAGAGCCAAGAGCCAAGGGTCACAAGAGAGCTCCTTTGAGGGATTTTGTAGTCCCAAATTTTCATGGGTGTGCAGTGGTCTTGCCTACTCTAGCCAATTCATGGTTCCCCAGGCTTGACTGATAGGCAAGTATCTTACCTATGTCACCTCAATTCACTGTGCATATGCCCATCTTCCCCTTTGTCCAGCCCCTTCCCCCAGTGTTTAGCAGGGAATTGGCTGGTGGTTCCCTGGGGAGTGTGAATTTGCAGCTTCCTGGTGAAGCTGCCCAAATGACACACTTATAATGTCGGCCTTCCCTTTGCTTTTTTCCTATTATTAATAACTGCCTAATTACAGTGCTATCACAGCTGCATTGCCTGATCACACTTAACCAAAACTAATTAATAATTTATTGGTATCATATTCTCTATCCATAACCTATTGTGTTAATATTCAATAGACTATTTTTATCAGATTGTAGAATAAGAGAATCATATTATGACTTGCATGCCAGGCCCATCCCACTGCAAGAATTGTTCCTGGTTCACATTCTTAGTGAAATTACAAGGTTAAAGATCACTATTTCTGAAAACCAGTGAAGGCCCCAAGAGTGACATAGTCAAGGCCAAGTACTTGATCATCAATACTAGTCCTTGAGAATGCCAGGGCTGAATTGCTGCCGTGGCTGCTGGGGCCACGGAATTCATTTGACTATAAAATACAAATACGTTCAGTACGAATATTAGTGACTGAGCAAAACCTCTGACCTAGAACAAACGATTGGCTTTGACAATAAAAAGGTTAGTACCTCTAATGCCCTCTTGCTTTAGCACACCATGTTGCTGCAGAGCACAACGTCCCATAGTCTTGCGTGATGCCAAGGCCTTCCTTATGTGGCTGTCTGGGAAGGCTGTTAGCTTGATACACAGTTAAACAGCCACATCGTCTACAACACTTGCCAAATCTCCACTTCTCCTTGTGCCGAGGAATAGGCAGCCCCGGCAGTGCTTAGGAGGAAGCAGTCACAATTCTGTAAGCTTCTTGTTATTATACTTGGCTTCCTGTTATGCAAAAATAGGCAGAGGGGGCTGTGAAGTGTTGCAACTGAGAGAGCCATACACTCACAAGAAGCAACTGCACTGGAAATTCCTGTGAAACACACAAGCACACCAGAGGGGTGGCCCTGAAAGGCATCCAGTCAGGCGAATTTGCCAGAGTGCGAAAGACTTCGCAAGCCTAAGAAGAAACAGAAAACCAATTCTCTCTCTCCCTTCCTCCCTGTCTCCACCCCCACCTTCTTTTTTTCTCTCTCTCTCTCTCTCTCTCTCTCTCTCTCTCTCTCTCTCTCTCTCTCTCTCTCTCTCCTTCCTATTGCTACTGTTGCCACATTTTTGCCTCTTCCTGCAAAAGACATAGCCATGTATGCTAAGTCCCTTTCCAAAGCAGAATTTGCTCTTTTGGGTTGAAATGCTCGCTTGTCAAACAGTGAAGGACATTTCTACGAGAGGTAGAACATGGGGAAATTAAACCTGCTCAATTCCGGCAAATGGTAGCAGGCAGCCAGGGAACAACTTTTAGATCTTTTCTTTTTTAATGAGGGTATGTAAATTTGTTTCCCCTGTGAGAGTGCTGAAAAACCCCGTGTGATTGAATTGCAGGTGCACACACAGAGCAAGTCCCTTTGCTGTCCTCAGTCACAGCGTGTTGCCTTTGACATGGGCCAGGGTTTTCCCTATACCAACATTAAAAATGAAACTTAGAAATAAAAAAAAATCTAAGACAGTAATCACAGGATAAGTTCATTCTGGACTCTACACGCCAGGTTTTGAAAGTGGAAAGGTATTAAAAGTTCCCCATTCAGGAGGGTGATTTATCAGGGAGGGCAGTTGGCTTTGGAGAGGGGGATAAGGCGGGTAGAGAAAGCAAGATGCAAGTTTCTGAAGTTAGAAGACCTAATTTTCTCCCATGTGGGCCATCTTCCTTGTGTGATAATTGGACAGAGTGTCTGCATGTGTGTGGTGTATGTGGGGATTGTGTGTGTGCATGTGTGTGTGCATGTGTGTGTGTGTGCAGGATGTAGGCAACGGTGTAGGTGTACCTGTTTATCAGGAAGGCAGTGATGTCGTGTCTGCTACTTCACACGTCCCCAGCAGCTCCCTTCTCAGCTGGGGTGGTGCGTGGGCTGTGAGCTGGCTGTGAGGGCTGGGCCCACCTCAGGTTGGTTCCATGTTCCTTTCTCCCACGCCTCGGCCACATTGGGCTTTGGTCAGAATCCTTAAATCTCTTCAAATGAGCTTGGGCAGAGGGCTGGTAAGGCAGAGGGCTGGTAAGACACAGCAGGACTGCCTAATATGTCTATTTCCTGTTGGGGCGTCAGCACAGCCTTGCGATGCACTTGAGGTTTCAGTGCCATTACGTTGTCACTTTTTGTTCCAAGGCCAGCTGAGCCTTGAAGACCACACATTGGATGGAAAAAAAAAATAACACAAATTTGTTTATGCATAATATTAAGGCAAAATGGGTGGCGGCTGAGGCAGGTGCCTCACGTGATTGGTTAGGAAGAATGGCTTTGTTCCCTTCCCAGATGAAGAGGGGTGTCGTCTCTCCTTCCCTTCACTCTACTGTCTAACCCTGTGAATTATTATACACTGATTCTCAATGCCAGTGCCTCTCCCCACCACTAGAATACATGCTTCTCCAGGGGCTGCGTGGATACTGGACCTTGAAATCAGATTTCTAGCCGTGTAACTGGGCAGACCATCTCACTTGTCTGAGCTTCAGTTGCTCGTCCATAACATGGGGATGACAGTACAGTGCTTACCATAAAGCATTCGAGTGAGCATTAAATGAAATGAGACTTATAAAGTGTTTGTGCCGGAACCGGTTTGGCTCAGTGGATAGAGCGTCGGCCTGCGGACTGAAGGGTCCCAGGTTCGATTCCGGTCTGGGGCATGTACCTGGGTTGCAGACACATCCCTGGTGGGGGATGTGCAGGAGGCAGCTGATCGATGTTTCTCTCTCATCGATGTTTCTGTCTTTCTCTCTCCCTTTCTCTCTGTAAAAAATCAATAAAATATATTTAAAAAAAATAAAATAAAGTGTTTGTATTAAACATGTCACTATTGATGTGGACTGTTATTACATCAGGAATGACATCTTCTACTGGCCACCCTGCTGAGGGGGCAATTGTGAACATATCTAGAAATTTCACAAGTAGGTAAACTGGCCAATATTTGTTGCCAATATAAAATGCCCGATAGTGGCTCACAGTTCATTCTAAAATGTTCATCTGATTCACTCAGCAAATATGTATTGGGCACCTTCAATTGGCCAGATGCGCTTCTAGGAGGTGTGGTTACATTGGGGAAGAAAATTATATAAAATCCCCTGCCATCGCTTCTCGGCCTTTTGGCTAAGATCAAGTGTAGTATCTGTTCTTATCAGTTTAAAATCCCCTGCCACTGGGAACCTACTTCCTGATGGTTGAGCTTCCATTCTACACTTTCATCTGCGGTACTCTTTTCTCGTTCTACCAGATAAACTAGATGCCTACCTCTCCTTAACACTTTGTAATCCATGACTTGATTGCTAATCCCACTTTTTTACTCAAGGCAAGTATGATATCATGAAATGGGCTGCAATTGAGGCAACCATGGCAACAGGGAGTGGTGGACGGCATTTTTGTGTGCCAGATGCACAGTAAATATTTGAAACCCCATAAGTTTCGAGTTCACTAATTTAGATGGTTTCTCTTATTTTTAAAACCGTGCCCTCCCTGTGCATAAGAAGTGCCCAATAAATTTTTCTGATTGATTAGGGATAAGAAAGATGAGTTTCTTTGTTAAAGGGAACCCATGCTATATATGTTTTATTTGAACATTATTTTCTCTCTGTGTAATGTGCCCACACATCTTTTCTGTCTTCTATCAAAGTTTATCTCCATAGTCTCAAGTTAAAAATGCTTCCCTCGCCCAGCTGGTGAAGCTCAGTGGTTGAGTTTCAACCCATGCACCAAAAGTCACGGTTTGATTTCCGGTCAGGGCACATGCCTGGGTTGTGGGCTCGATCCCCAGTGCAGCGCATGCAGAAGGCAGCAGGTCGATGTTGATGTTTTTCTCTCATTGCTGTTTCTATCTCTCCCTCTCCCTTCTTCACTCTCTAAAATAAATAAAAACATATATTTTTTAAAAATGCTTCCCTCAATGCTCAAGTCCTCTGTGCTCATCCTTTCTTTTGGTTTCAGAACATCTATTGTGTTACTTTTCCGATCTGAGATTTTCATGTCACTCAAATCTCCTGGCTTTTGCTTGCATCTCTTTTTCTCCCTAACCTCTTTCTTAATCCACAGGCTTTACCTATCAAAACCAGAACTCTGGGAAGTCTAAAGCCCTCAGTCCACCCTCACATTTCATCATGGCCAGAATCAGCTCCCTACCTGTTCATACCCACCTGGTTCTCTGGCTTCCTTCCCTGCTTCTATGAGCAGGTCTCCTGTGTCTATGAGCTACTCGGGGGCAGGGTTGTGTCTGGTTGATCTTATGTCCCAGAACCCGCCACAGTTCCTGGTCCATGCCAAGCGCTTAGCCAGTGTGCATCACATGAGTGGATAGAGAAGGCTACCTTATCTGAGCCACTCAAACTGCAATCTCACAAATTCTTTGCCTCCCAATCTTCCTTGTTCAGACAGTTGCTGAGGTCTGGTGGCCTGCCTCACAACTGTCTCTCTTATTCTTTCCTTTCCTACTGCCACCATCCTAATTCAGGTCTCTGGATTGGCACCTGAAATATTGTACAATGTCCAGCTAGTCTTCTCTTTTGCCTTCTCTCTCTCTCTCTCTCTCTCTCTCTCTCTCTCTCTCCCTCCCTCCTTTTCTCTCTCCTTTCTTCATCCCCTCCCTCTTTCATTTCTTCTTCCTTTTCTCTCATTTAGCATAAAATTATATATATGGCTAATATGCAAAGTGTCCCCTTGGGAGTTTGACCAGGAGACCAGGAGTTTGATTGCTCGTTATGACATGCGCTGACTACTGGGGGGTGGCGCGGAACGAAGAAAGGCCCCAGCTGGCAGCCAGAAGGCCCTGATCAGCCCTGATTGCCGGATAGGCCTAAGGATCCTACCCGTTTATGAATTTCGTGCACTGGGCCTCTAGTACTATAAGAATAGTGGTAATAATAATAGCTTCCATTTATAACAGTTATGTTTTAAGAAGCAGACATTGGCTAAAGCCTGTCCACTCATCATTATTAATACTTATAGATTAGCCACTTCTCAAGGTATGTATTATTATCACAATTTCACAGAGAAGGAAGCAGACCCCCAGAGATAGAACATGACTCACCCAGGGCTGTGTATGTAAAAGCATGTGCCCTATTTCACCCTGCCTTCTCTTTGTCAGGAACTGTGGTAGGTGCTGGGGTATACAAGGATGAGCAAGGCCAAAGCATGAAGACAGAGTCCCTGTTTTCTTATAGTGGAGAGGGAGGGCTTTAAGAAAAACGATCAGGTAGGAAGGTAAGTGCTTTGATGGGCATACGACCCAGTTAAGAAGGAATGGAGCCCAGGAACTAACTGAGTCTGGCTGGGCTGAGAAGGCTTCTCATAGGAGGTGTGGCTTGAACTAAATCTTAAAAGATGAATAAGAGCTTTCCAAGAGATAAAATTAGGGGTGGATGGGCATGGATGGGGAGAATATTCCAGCAAAGGGAATAGCATTTTGTCATGGATGAAGTGTGGGCTGGTATTCAGGAAGAACAGGGAATGCAGTAGAAAAACCACCAAGGACTCTGAACCCCATGGTAGGGAGTTCAGCCTCCATCTTTTAGGAAAAAGATGTTGTGGGGTCATCTGAGGCTTTTAGGCAGGAGAGTGACATGGCCATATTTGTGTTTTAGTGGGACCATGTCATGATGTCGTCAATGGACTAGAGGTGGGTCTGGTAGGAGAAGACAGGTCAGAGAACTATTGTAGCCATCCAAGGAGAGGACAGAAGGGCCAAAAAAGCCAGGTCAGGTTAGTGGGGAAGCCCTGCGTTTAGTAATGACGACACTCAGATTCAGAGAAGTGCTGACTGATAGAACTTTCTGTGATGATGGACATGCCGTCCATGTTGTCCACCACGCTAGCCGGGAGCCACAGGGGGCTACTGGGCACTTGAAATGCGGCTGGTGTGACTGAGGAACTGAATTTAGTTTCTTAATTCATTTTCATGGACACAGGCACTCATGGCAAGTGGCTACTGTATTGAAAGCACAGTGCGAGGGGCTGTTCTTTCTCTCTCTACTCCAGAAAGGGTGAGTTGCTGACTTCACGAGGCCCTCATTTCCCCCTGGTACAGAGTGTTCTGTAAACGCTTAGCAAGTGCCTTCCTCCTCGCCTCCCTGGTCTGCCTGCAGCCCCCTCTCCAGCCCACAGCCTTGTTCAGAAATCCCTCCCGAAGGCCTGGGGGCATGCAGACAGTGTGCAAGGACTGGCTCCCAAGCGAGGCTTATCACAGTTATTATGTTCACTATGAGAAATAGCTCCATAAATAGTAACAGATTCCTTTGTTTACTTTGTCCGGGAACAAGTCACACCCACAAAGAATGTTCAAAGGAACTAATAGGAAAGGTTAGTCAAAACTAAGTGAAACTCAAGGCCCAGCAGGCTTTCCTTGATATTTAAATCATCTCATGATGTGCCTGGCTGATGAGCAACACTGAGGGCTGAGGTGGGAGATGACCCTGACACAGGACAGAAAGTTCCCCTGCTTAGTTACTGGAGTCCCGCCCTGTCATCTCCCCCACGTTGGGGCCTAATTTCAGCAGTGCGGAGGTTTGCACTGAGCCATCCACACCCTAACTTGTAACATATGACCCATGACCACAGTCACCCCGCCCATGCTGGAGACTGTCATAGGCACTGCAGAAACACGGTGCATGTATGGGTGAACAGTGTTGCGTCTGGAATATAAAAGATGGTTAGTCAAGGCCTTGACAATATGCAGGCAGACAGGTGGCTGTCTAGTTGTTACGAGGGGCATCTAACCCCCTCTTGGCTGGGTCTAAGATCATCAGATTCCCATACCTCTTCCTGCCTTTGCCAGGCCATTCTGCAATGCACAGACGCTTCTAGAGGGAGGTTTGGGGTTTTGTTTGTTTGTTTTTGTGGTTGTTGTTTTTGCCACAACAGAGCATAAACAATTTCTCAGAACTAACCATAGAATAATATCCCAGCAACTGAGTTCTTCTGTGCAGAGTTAACTCACTTCAACCTGCAGTGTCTTTTTGGCTCCTTTGCCCGCATCCCACTTCGGTGCCATTGGAGACCTTGAGGTTCTCCTGTCTCCTGTTGTGGTTCCAATGATTTCTGTAGCTCTCTGGGAGGAGCCCATGAAGCTTAAGTCCTCATAATCACCAGGTGGTAGCTGTCTGTTTTCCTTCTCTCTTGTGCCGGCTCCTCATGGTGACATGATCATCCAGAAGCCAAGTGAAGACTCCAAATTATGCCCCTGCTAGGAGGGAGCCTCCCTCACCCTTCCTTCCAAGTCTAATGTTGCTTCAGCTTCATAGTGACAAAAGTCACACTGGGTTAGGCCACTCAGAGGTGAAGAGAATCACCCAGCATCTTCCACAATGCCTCCGTCTTCCCTATGTGTGTGTGTGTGTGTGTGTGTGTGTGTGTGTGAACCACTTTTCATTTCTCCCTATTATCTACTCTCTTTCAAGGTCAGATATGAGTCTTTGCAAGTTACAGTCTCAGAGCTAGAGAGCCACAGAGCTGTATGCAGCTCTTCCTGTTCCCTCCTCCCCATTGTATTCCTGCTGAAACCCTCCTACAGTTCCTTCAGATCTTTTACACAGCCTTCGCGTAAGGGACCAGCCCCATGTCTGTTCTGTGGGTTACAGATGTAAGATCTGGAAGACAGCAGCTAACTAAGGAGCAAGAATCTGAGAAGAATTTTAACTGGGGTTCCAAGACTCACAGATGCAAAGCCATGCTGCTACATTGTCATCAAAATGTCAAATTGCTTTTTACTACAGTTGAGTATATGCACTCATCGGATGATGTCTGTCCAGAAGGAGGTTGTTGAATCAAGTATGTCTTGTCGTTTGTGTACAACATAGTATGACCTCTCCAGTCCCTGGTGGGAGGTAAGGGGTGACTGCCAGCTGGTATGTGACAAGAACACAGACCCCTAGTGAGGGTTAAGGGAGCCCAGTTAGGGCAGAGTCCTCATCAGACAGCAATACAGGATTGAAAGGCGACATGTGGATAGGATGGTAACTCTGGATACAGTTGGAGTCAGTGGGAGAAGGATTCTCTTTGATGAGTGTCATTGAGTGGGAGAGAACAGGTCAGAGAACTATTGTAGAAATCCAAGGAGAGGACAGAAGGGCCGAAAAAGCTGCCGGACAGGCCTAGAATGAGATAGAGAGAAAGGGATCAAAAGCAATGGGAAAAGCTGCCGGACTGCGTGCACGCTGGGTCGCGGGCTCCCCCCTCCTCCCCAGGCTCCTTTCGGCCGGCCTTGGCCTGGGTGGGAGCAGGCAGCTCTCTGGGTCACAGGGGAATTTTCTCTGATACAGATCTGGACCCTGGAAAGATTCTCTTTCAAATACAACTTTGGTATTTGAAAGTATGCCATGAACATAAATAAAGCTCGAAGACCACAGGCCTAGAATGAGATAGAGAGAAAGGAATCAAAAGCAATGGGAGAAGTTGTCAATTAAATGCATTAGCGATAGGAATGAAGGAAGAGAGAAAGCTTGCCGATGGAGTGACTTTTTGAAATGAAAAGGAAGTTTAGGGAGCTCTCAAAGCTAATCTCCATCCTTGAAGTAGGAAGTAAAGTCACCTGTTGATAAAAATGAGTATCATATACTACCTTGAACCAGGGACTGTGCTAAGTTGTTTATATATGTAAACTTGTTTAATCTCTATAACAACTCCAAAGAGTAGGGACTATTATTATCCTATCTTAACCAGGGAGGAAACTGAGGCACAGAGAAGTTGCAGAATGGACTCAGGGTGAAAGTGCCAGGAAAGGAAGCACTGGTCTCTAAGCAGGTGAGAGGCAACTAGGGGAGAGTGGAGTTGGCTTAGTTCAGTCGTGGCTGTTCTGGGAACCCACAAAAGCTGAATAAAAGCATGGTGAGACGGAGACTTCCTCCAGCAAGGAGAGGAATGGAGACCCTGGGGACTGGCAAGTGTGGAACACAGTTCAAGGTCAAGGAGATGAGGAGCTCCAAGGTGGTTTCAAGGGTACTGTTAAACTATCTGGGAAAGGAGGTAGGTGAGGCTCAGAGGACATGCAGAAAGGGGGTCACAGGCAGGGTGATCCCCCTCGCTCCCTGTGGAGGAAAGAAAAGGAGAGAGTTGTTCTGGATGGAGTTACCATGCAGACAAGCTGTGGACATCCAGTCCTGTTCTAACGGCAGGCAGAGCTCTTGCGTAAAAACAAAAGCCAACAACACAATACAGTGGATTAGAGGGCTTGGATTCAAATTCTGCTTCTGTGTTCTGCTGGCAGATCCATTTTCCTTTCAAACACTTGTGTGCTCTCAGCCACATGGGAGGGACAATTGGACTGAAAAGGTAGCAAGAACGCAGCTATGGGAGGCCCTTGGTCCAATAGAAAAGGCTGCCAACGCTCTCAGTGAGCAGGAGACAGAATGGCACTTAATGACACTCATCAGGAAAATTCAGGAGGTGCCAGCTTCCTGCATGCAGGCTGTGTGGACAGGGCCCCGGGTTTTGGGGGGTCGGTTGGGGAAGGGCCCTATTTGATAGTGAGACCAGAGCGAAACACACCAGCTCCCCTGGGTGAAGAATGCCCGGCAGCTTCCGGTGCCTCTGCAGCTGCGTGGGACTCACCCTGCGCCCTCAGAGCGAGGCATTATTTTCTCTCTCTTGTCAGATACCGACGCCCACGCAGGAAAAAGGAAGCACCTTTTGTCAGATGCTGCGGCCACTTCCTCTTCAGAAGTCTCCAGCCAATCTCGCGCTTTGCAGAATGAGGGGGCCGAGGCCAGCTGCCGGACTGCGTGCGCGCTGGGCCGCGGGCTCTCCCCTCCTCCCCGGGCTCCTTTCGGCCGGCCTTGGCCTGGGCGGGAGCAGGCAGCTCTCTGGGTCACGGGGGAATTTTCTCTGATACAGATCTGGACCCTTGAGCAGGACCTGGCTGGGGCCCCAGCCGCCTCTCCTCCCCCTCGGGGGTTCCTCTCTGGCCTCTCCACCCACGCTCTGCACACTGCTTCATGTCCCTCAGTCAGTCTGCCTGTCTGCTCCTCTCCATAGCTCGGTCCAGGAGCGTGATGACCGGCGAGCAGATGGCAGCCTTCCACCCGTCGTCCACCCCCAACCCGCTGGAGCGGCCCATCAAAATGGGCTGGCTGAAGAAGCAGCGGTCCATCGTGAAAAACTGGCAGCAGAGGTACTTCGTGCTGAGGGCGCAGCAGCTCTACTACTACAAGGACGAAGAGGACACGAAGCCACAGGTACTGCCAGGCTGTCTGTCCCCATTACCAGGGCCCTGTCCCCAGGCCTGCAGGAGGCGGGTATGGAGCCCCCTTAAAACGCTGTCAACTCCCAGGGGCCTTCGTACTGGGACTAGGCACACATTGATTTGAGAGGAGGTTACTCGTTCCTTTTCACCATTTTCTAGATAAGAGACCTGAGTTGCAAAGATGACAGGGTGACCCTCCTCCAGGAAACCCCAGGTGAACGCCATGGACCTTCCTAAGGGCACCTCTAAGTCAAGGCTGGCAACATGGTCTTGATGGTAATGCTGAGTATGGGGCTCAGAGGGAGTGGATTTGGGGGTCAGGAAAATGGATTGGGGGCTTTCATTTATTTGTTTGTTCAATCGATATTTATTGAGCATCTATTATGTGCTGGGTACTTGGAATAAACCGGTGGGTAAAATAGATAAAAATCTCTGCCATGTAGAACTTAGAAGATGAAGGGAAAGGCAGAGAATAAACATAATAAATAACAAAATGCATGCAGTTTGTTAGAAAAATCACTAGTTCTATGAGGAAAAAATAAAATGAGTTAAGGGGGGAAGCCAAGCGTTTGAGGGAGGTGTTACAATTTTAAAAAGGATGGTCAGAATGATCTGTGAAGAGAGTGACATTTGAGCAAGGACTAGGGAGGAGAGACAAGTAGTCAGGCACATCTCTGGCGGAAGAGCACTTTCGGCAGAGGGGCCGGTGCAAAGGCCCTGAGGCGGAGCACGTGTGAGGAATAGCAAGGAGGGCAGTGTGGGATCAGCCAAACTAAGGACTAAGAGAATCAGAGGGGATGAGGTCAGAGAGGCTGCGGAGGGGGAAGGATTGGGACACACACTGCAAAAGCTATTGTATGCCATAATAAGGGCTGGAGTGTTTACGCTGAGGGTGATTGGGAGAAAGGGGACATTCTTTGACTTATTTAGTAAAAGGATGGCTGTCGATACAATGTCCAAAAATAGATTCAGGGACAGGAAGGAGGCACAAGGTGAGAGGTTATAATGTTTAGAATCTCAGTGGGAATTGTGAGCTGGAGGGAAATGGGTCAGATGCCTGATATACTTTGAAAGCATAGCAAACAGGATTTCCCAATGGAGCTAGAGGGCTTTGATCCTAAATCTTGGGCCTAGGTCTTTTCTCCCTGCATCACTGATTCCTCGTGGCCATGATGCTGCATAAGAGTGAAAGGGGTGCTTTAGCAATTACCCTGGGACCCCAGGTCTAAACTCTGTCTCAGGGCAAACAGGACAACTGGTCACCCTATCTAGATCTCATGTCTCTGGAAGTGGAAGACAGACTTTAGAACAGTTGTTCCCAACGTGGGGCACATGCCCACAGGGGGCAAGTTGATTTTTAAGGGGACAATTTGAGAATGAGTTATTAACAGTGAATTTTTTGCATTTCTTAAGGTTCTAGGGGCTTCATATACAGCATATAAATATATATTGTGACATTTATGCATTTCAGTTCTCTGTTTTGAAACGTTATTTGCTATTTTTTGTATCACTTCATATTATTATTACTTTTTTTAAAAAACAATTTCTTAGTGATTTCTTCCTCAGTACTTCAACTGTCCTTTTGTTCTTTTATTTTTCTCTTTCATGGATGCCGTGTTCTTCGGAAGCTTGTTCAGACCAAGTTAACGGCCTTTTAGGCTTCTTCCATGTGAATAGTTCACTTTTTGAATAATAGGAATTATATGTCATAGGGGGAGGGGGGCAGGCATCAGGATTTTAGAGATGCTTAGGTGGGGCATGGCTAAAAAAGTTTGGGAACCACTGTTCTAGAATCTTCCGGAACCAGAAAGAAAGCCCCAGGAAGGGTGAAGATATTGGGGGTTCTTGGCAGGGTATGTGAAGAAATGAGACAGTCATTTTGGTAATAAGAGTTCTCTTTAAGGACAGAGTTAAGGATCCATGATGCGTCAGCAGCCCCTGGCTAACAAGGGCCTCCAGTGGGGACTGTGATGTCTGTCACTGCAGAGGCCACAAAAGGGCCAGAAACTCCACCCCCCCTCCCCAGACCCGGTTCTTGCTCAGCGTCCTGTGCGTGGTGACCAGATTTCCTTCACTTTATGAACAACCAAGTTCTATCAGATCCAAGTAATTACAGGCTCAGAGGGTGGTAACTGGTGCATTGATAGCTGATGCCAGAAGTCTTCCCATCAGCAGAGAGCGAGGGAGATGGCAACAATGTGTGGGCTTTCCAGAAGGAGCGGTAAGGACAGCTCAGCGGGGTCTACTTCCGTGAGGTGTGGAGGGTGACAGGTGTGCTTTCTCCAAGCTGTGTTCTTTTCCTGGCTCTACTACCATCTGACCATGTACTTATTTATTATTTCTGGACACCCCCCCTTTTTTTGGTAAAATTAGACAATCATACCTGGCCTGTATTTGTCATAGGATCAAATGATACGTAACATGTGTAGGAATATTCTGTTTTGAAAAAGCACAAACGATGTCAAAGGGTGAAATAAATTAGTGAAGGTCCTAGCTTCTCTCCCTTAAGTCTGGAAAGCCTTCTCAGGATTACATTGTCTGGGAAAATTAGATAAAGCTGCTTCCAAGATGACAAGTAGGGTTTATTTTGTAGGAAATCTCTTAATATATTTGGTCAATAGGTAGAGAGCAACATATCAAATGAGAAAAACTACACAACCCCTAAATTGATGGCTGAAAAAAGCATTGGGTAAATTCAATAATAATTTCAGATATAAAAAGTTTATTTTAAAAAAGTTTTTAGGAATACAGTGAATTTCTTAGAAAGAATATTTTACTTTATTTGAATATGTATAGTTTGATTACAAAAGCTAAATGTGTACATAATGGGAAATTTGTCAGATGTGGGAAAGCATAAGGTAGGAAATAAAAATGATCCCATTAGCAAAAATAACTACCCAAATCTTATATATATATATATATATAAATATATATATAAACATTTAGAAACTTGTCTATTCTAAATGCAAAGTTAACATAATAATATTCTTTAGTTAAAAATTTAACAATATGTTGTGATATTGTCCATTATATAAATATTCTTCTACAATGTAATTTTTATGGGTGGTAAAATAATCTATTGTATGGACATTTTATAATCCATTGGGCTGATGTTTCTATATTATTATTACAAACAAGAATTAAAAGGATATCTTTGTAGACTTTTCATATATCCATAATTACTTCATTAAGATAAAGAAAAATCTATTCAAAATAGAGTACTTTTATTATGCTACCATTTAATATTGTTTGGGGATTCATAGGCATTGCAAATACCTAAAATGAAATGAAAGTTACAGACATGAGCTAAGTTCTTTGGAATAAGTAATGGCATAGTTCCACACTATGTTTTACACCATTCATGCTTTTGGATGGATTAAAAATGTAAAAAAATGTAAAAAAAAAAAGTAGCCAATAAAAATCCTAGAAGAAAATGTAGTTATCCTCAAAATCTTTGGGAGGCAGGTGTTTTATTAAGCACAGCAACAGAGACAGCACCAGGGAAAGCAAATTTAATGTCATAAATTAAAATGTCCATACCTTACATAAAAACCAACATAATAAAATGAATTCAAATACTAAGCAGGAAAAATTGTTTATGTACATATAATAAACAAATGCTTTTAATATTTAAAGTATTCTTTAAAGACTATAAGAAACAGCTCAATAGAAAAATGAGCAAATGACACAAGTGGATAATTTCTCCAAAAAGTGCACATATAAAGTTCAATCTCATTAATAATTAAAAAACATACAATGTAAACCAATGAGACACTACTGCTCCCTTATCCAATTGGCAAGGATTTGTTTTTTAATCAAATTGCCAAAGATTTTTTAGACATTTTAGTGTTGTAGGGAATAGGAATTCTCATGCACAGCTGGTGGAAATGACAATCCATACCACCTTTCTGGAGAGGATTATGCCTTTTAAAAATGCAAGCCCTCCAGCAGTCTGGGAGTTCGTGGGGCCCACTGATTGCTTGAAAATTGCCCAATTACCCACTGTCATTCCCAGCACAGAGAAGTCCCTTACCGTACGTTTATTTCCTTGCCTTCCTGTTTCACGAAAGAAGGATCAAGCATCAATGTAAAACCAACCTCTAGGAAAGCCTGTTACCTAAGGCTCCTTATCACCTGAGCCTGAGAGCGACCAGGTGCCACTGGATTAGCAAAAGCAAAACCTTGAATATTTCTCTGTCAGAGCCCATCATAATTGTTATATGCATCATCATCATCATTATTCAAAGGACTTCTACTGATACTGTTTTCTTGAAAATATTTTTATTGATTTCAGAGAGGAAGGGAGAGGGAGAGATAGAAACATCAATGATAGAGAATCGTCAATTGGCTGCATGTGCCCCAACTGGGAATCGAACCATGACCTCCTGGTTTAGTGTTCAACCATTGAGCCATGCCAGCTGGGTTCTATTGATATTCTTTTATTTCTATAATTCTGTTTTGGGTTGTGTGTGTCTGTGTGTGTGTGTGTGTGTGTGTGTGTGTGTGTGTGTGTGTTTTTTAATGATTTCAGACCCTACGCCTTGGGAAGGAGCCCAGGAGATAAGATGTAAACTTTAAAAGCTCACACTGGGTGAATGCAATACAAAGCCAGGCTCAGGAACTCCATTCTCACGTTAGTAGGATACTTTTTTAAACACCTTAAATTTTGCAAAGTATTTTCACACTTGGTGTCTTTGATCCACACCCAAAACCTTTGAGATATGCAGAGCACAAAATACTAGTCCCATTTTGCAGACAAGGGGACAGAGACTCGAGTTCCAACTCTTTGCCCAGGTTCACAGAACCCCATGTGGGACTGGAGTCTGTAGCCATGCCCGCTCCCTTCTGGTGTATCTGGCTGGAATGGACAGAAAGACAGAGGGACGGCTATCCAATTCTCTTGATCAATCCAGTTCTGCACCTTTGCTTCTGCACAGGTGTAAACGTCCCTGGACTGTTCTCCTTCCTCTGCCACCTGTCCATTACCCTTCCTCCTAGCACCCAAATGGACAGGGGGCCTGAGGAGGAGAAATGGTCCAGCTCCTTCCATCCCAGCCTCCCAATTCACTGGTCCCATGCTCCATTTCAAATACAATAAGACCTTTTGAACATTTCTTTTAGGCGGCTCTTTATATCTTTTCTCTTTGATATTTTCTTAAAGGAGAAATTCACTAAGGAATCAACTCTGGGTCACCCAATCATCAGAAGGGAGAGGGGGCCCTGACCTATTTGGCTCAGTGGATGGAGCGTTGGCCTGCGGACTGAAGGGTCCCGGGTTCGATTCCAGTCAAGGGCATGTACCTTGGTTGCGGGCACATTCCCGGTGGTGGGTGTGCAGGAGGCAGCTGATCGATGTTCCTCTCTCATCGATGTCTCTGACTCTCTATCCTTCTCCCTTCCTCTCTGTAAAAAATCAATAAAATATATTAAAAAAAAGAGAAGGGAGTGGGGAAGGTAAGATCAGTTCCAAAATTCAGCCACAAGAAACTGATCAGGTTATACTTATAGTCAGAGGGGGCTCTTCATTTAATTGAAGATTGGCAATGAAGTATCTAAATTCCCCCAGGAACAGGCCCAGTCCTATTGTTTAAAAGCAAAAACAACTATTCTGAAGCAGAAGTGAATTCCTTACATCTATCTGAACCCCTGTTGATTTACAACCATAAGGTAATTTGCTTCAACTAATTTAGTTCCTGTTCCCTGTTCAATTCCTTTGTGCCTTTTAACTAACGTTTTAATTCTCTTTTGTGCTTTTTGTGCCACCAAATCAAAGTAAAATTTATCTGTCTTTCTTTAAAAAACAGAAACAAAAAACCAAACCCTTTGACCCTGTATTTCTAATTTTAGGAATTTAACATAAGTGGACAATTAACATTGATGTAGACAATTAAATTTACCTGTGCAGGTTTTCACCAGGGTGTTGTTTATAACAGTGATGTGAAAACAATGGTAGGGGCTAAATTATATCAGGGAAGATATAGATATATGTGTTATATACAATAGAATACATTTCAGCCTTGGATGCCTTAAATTAATACTTGTTGAAATTGGAAGACATCCATAATATAATTGTTTTGGGGAAAAAAGCCATTTACAACAAAGAATTATGTGTATACTAATCCCATTCTTGAGGGGGAAAATCATGAATGTGTATTTATGAAAAAAAGGCCTGGAGAGAAACATAGAAGTGTTAACTGAGGTTATCTCTGAGTACTGGAGTTACCCATAATTTTAATTTTCCTTTTTTTTGGGTCCACTTTCTGATTTTTCTATGACAAAAATATAAATTCATTGTCAATTTAAAAAGAACACATGCACATTGACCCCTAAAAACCTCAAAAAGGGAAGCTACCCCCCAAATCTAAGAGCAATCAAATGAAAGGGCCCTCAAATGTACTGATGATATGCATGTAATTGGTGCCACCTTTCTACAAAGCAATGTGGCCATATCTCCAAGAGCCAAAAAAAATATCACATCTAATCATTTTGGTTTTAAGAACCTGCCCCAAAGCAATAATATATGCAGTGCTACTTATAGTGAGAAACATTGGACCTAATGTCCAACAACGGAGAATGATTAAATAACATGAAATGCTAAAGATGGGCTCTTGTGTGTTTGCTTTTGAGAACCTCTAGGCTTGATAGAAGGCAGTCTGTGCATTTTTTTTTTCCTCTGAAGTCTCAGAAAGGTCTGTCTAATTCTCACACCATTTTTTTTAAAGCATTTCATGTATATATATATTATTGATTTCAGACAGGAAGTGAGAGGGAAAGAGAGATAGAAACATCAATGATGGGAAAGAATCATTGATTGGCTGCCTCCTGCACACCCCACGCTGGGATCAAGCCTGCAGCCCAAGCATGTTCCCTGACCAGAAATCAAACCATGACCTCTTGGTTCAGTGGTCGATGCTCAACCACTGAACCATGCCTGATGGGCTCACACTAATTTCTGTGATATAAATACTCCTACCATGGCTGGTTCAAACTACTAACATGACATCACTGAACACAGAGTTGAGAAGAAGAGATATTATGTAGAATTTCTACCACATAAATAGATTAGATGTGAATAACCACATGGACAAAAATCATGGTTAAATATAATAAATAATTAGGAAGTCGTGAATTCTTAGTACTATTACCTTTATTTTTAATATAAAATATTGCTTTGTAAGTTTATATAACAACTTTTAATAATGCCCTGTTTAACAATTGGTTCACAGAGTTCCTGAAAATGTAATAGTTCTAAGGCAATATAGCCGGGTTCTGGTATACCATTGACAAACCTCTCTCCCCAGGATCACTGCTGTAGGATTTGTGGCCTCCAGCATAAACCTCTCCCTCCTTCCATCTTTGTACAGGGTTTACCCCAATCTACTTGTCAAATAGGCAAAAGTGGCCATGGGCAATTTAAGCCCTTTCTTTTCTGGGACAATACTTCCTTCCCTTCACTGTTCCCACCCCACCCCCATCCCTAATAATGTCTTTTTCCGTATTTTTTTCTACTCTTCCTCTCTCTTGTTCAAGGTTGTCGTGCTCAATATGAGGAAATGGCTTGCAATTTGTCATTTATGCCTTGGTGTGATTTAGTTTAACTCTGATCATTACTTCTTCCAGCAAGGAAATGGGGCCAGTAAATAAAGCCTAACTTGTAATTCTGGAATCCCACTGACCAAGGTTTAAGTTATAGCTTTCCTATTAACTAGCTTTGTGATCTTGAATCAGCTAACTAACTTCTGGGAGCCTTACTTCCTTATCTCTCCAATGAGAAAAATATCAGTTATCCCTCATAGAGCTCTTCTGAAGATTATATGTGATAATATATTCAGGCCATTTAGCATAGAGCCTATCACCTAGTAATTGCTCAATAAGTGGTATTTATTTTACTATTTTTGGGTGAAATGATTTGGTTTATCAAATAATAGTTTAGAGAGGCACTTGGGAGAGGCAGGTACCTCTTTTCCCCTCTTCCTATCTGGCAATGCTCCCTTCTGTCTGAAAATGGTGCCATAGGTCATGCAAATGCCTCAACAACACAACCTCAGGGTCATTTTTTTTTTAATGAGACCGTTGATATTTAAAGATGGCGAGGACCATGTAGATGGAGGTTATTTTTAAGTAATGAACTTAGAGAAATGTAAAAGAAAATGCAGACTTCCCTTTTATAGACAATTTTTTTTAGTTTTTTTCTCCTGCCCTCTTCGTCTCCTCCTCCTTCTCCCCTTCCTTCATTTTCCTTTTCTTTTCCCCTTTTCTCTTACTCTTCCTCCATTTCTTCTTTTTCGTCTACTTTCTCATTCTTAGACATTTTTATTTCTAGGCACTCTAATAAACATTTATTCTTTCGGGGTCCTGATCTGATCTGAGAATTCCTTAAGACTCTTGCCTTCGTAGCTTCTTTGTTGCCTGTCCTCTTCACCCACACTTTGTTGTAGAATAAAGACACACATGTCTACTCAGCTCAGAATCAGACATGCTACCTTCAACAGCCAGTGAGATGTAACGTATGAGTAACTAACGTAGTACATAATCACTATGTCTTCGTGCAGTCACTTAGACTTTCAAAGCATCAGTTTCCTCATCTGTAAAGGAGAAGTGGCATATCTTGCCATGCTGTTGATATGGAGCTTTGCAGGGATCTGATGAGCTAGGCTTGTGACCATGTACTGTGAATGGTAAAGCCTCAAGCATACTAGTACCCATGGAGGGAATGACTTGTTTGTCTAATAGCATCTTCATGTACAAGGGGTTTTGAACTCACTCCTGAGATGAATTACTCTTCTGCTACTTACTAGCTCTGTGACGTTGGGCAAATTACAGAACCTTTCTGATCCCCAGTTTTCTGCCTTGTAAATGGGCATAATGACATCCTGCTTGGAGGATTGCTAGAAGGACTAAATGAATAATATATTCAAGCTGCTTAGCAAGGGGGAAAACTCCATCCCTTTGAATGACTACCTGTGGTTCAGCCCTTAATGACCCCTTTTGCAGCCCAGCAGGTAGCATGGTCCACCCAGCCTTCACAATGACCTGATATCTGGTTTGGCCAGGAAGTCAGGTCCTTGGAAAAGTGGGAAGAGGCAAGCGTTGGTGAAGATGCCCCCTCAGCTCATTCTCCTGTCAGGACCTTATCCTTTTCTCTCCAGACACCTAGCTTGCTCTCCGATAGCTACTACTTTGATTGAGGCCTGAAGAGCAGAAGGGCCTAGCTTTCCATGTTCTTCTCCATCCCATCACTATCCTACCTGTCTTCCAACTTAATGTTAGCTAATAGGTGATACAATTGCTGCCCATCGTAAAGGCTTGACTTTTGATCTTTCAGGGTTGTATGTATCTACCCGGAAGTACAATCAAGGAGATTGCCACAAACCCAGAAGAAGCGGGGAAGTTTGTCTTTGAAGTCATTCCAGGTAAGTGACAAACAGTGCCCAGAGGCATATTACATTCTTATTTTCTTCTGGATCCTATAAGTCAAAGATATATTCAGTGAGTCTGTCAACCAACCAACCTAACAAGAATGCATAGTAGGCCCTAGCCAGTTCACTCAGTGGTTAGAGCATCGGCCTGCGGACCGAAGGGTTGTGGGTTCAATTCCTGTCAAGGGCACATACCTTGGTTGCAGGCTCAGTCCCTGGCCCTGGTTGGGGTGCATGTGGGAGGCAACCAGTCGATGTGTCTTTTTCACATTGATGATTCTCTCTCTTCTCCCCTTCCCTTCCATTCTCTTAAAAAAAAAATCAATGGAAAAATATCCTCGGGTGAGGATTAAAAAACAAACAAAAGAAGAATGCATAGTAGTTCCGTATATAGTCAATGAACCATACTAGTTCATTAACTAGCAAGCAAACTCAGTGGGTGCGCATTCGTTCAACTCTGTCTGCATTCCCTGAGTGTGGACTTGGAGCCAGGTGTTCCACTAGGCACTGGGACACTGATCTGGAAAGTACATCATCCCTGCTCACTAAAGGAAGTTCAGTCTAGAAGGGGAGTGGGACATTAAAATTAAACTCTAAATTGAACCATGTGAAATTGCCATTTTGGTAGGTGGAAAGTAGTAGACAGTCAACCGTCTCTCCTGTGGTTCAATGTGACCTAATAAGAAATGACAGCTCTGACTTGCTGAGCACTTAGCTCGTGTCAGGTGCTGCAATTCACCTATTGAACATGTTAGCAGCACACGGGAGGGTGCTTTTCCCAATCAAGAGTCACTTTACCTTCCTGGAATGCATGTGGGACAAGGGGAGCTTGTCTTGCTTTGTCTCAGGGGGAGTTTGTATTTGCGTGAATCCATCACACTTAGGCTGCTTCTCCCTGTCTCTTGCTCCTTTGCCAGCCCGGCCCCGCCAGGAACTCCAGGTCTGCTGCTTAGGCCGTGCAGCCAGGCAGCTGCACCACGCTGACACAACAGGGCAGGCCACACATCCCCTGAGCACCCTTTCCCTTAGCTCCCTCCCCCACCACTCACACGAGGCAGCTACATGCATAAGAAACTTGATGGAAAAGACAGAGTAGCAGAGAGGTTAGATGTGCCCAATCTGGAGCCATCCTGTCCGTGTCCAAAACCTTTTCCTGCCATTTACTATTTGTGTAACTGTGACCAAGTTCTTTCATTTCTCCTTGCCTCTGTTTCTTAATCTGTACAGTGGGGCTAATGAATGATAATAGTGAGGTTTAAATAAAGAAATATATACGAAACACTTGGTACAGTGTCTGGTATAAAGTTAATGCCATGTAAGTGTTTGATATTTGGGGAAGAGCTAGAGGAAATTATAATGTAGAAGCGAATCCTAAAACTGGCTATGACTATTCATATAAAACACAGACATATTTTTTTTTAAATTCCGTTCTTCCCAGGGAACCTCCTCATGGGTCCTCTCTTGCTTTTTTATCTGAAGGTCTATCCATCTCTCTTCCTCCTCAGAGAAAGAGTTTATTTTTTTAGCCTCTCCTCTCTGGGGAAACCCACCTCTTTCCCAGGATTCCCTCCCCAGCACCATTCATGGGTTGCCACCATCCATGGTCACACGTGTTTCAAAGCCTGAATTTTCAATCTTGGGTAGCTCTACTGAACACTCCAACTGCAAACTCACCATGGGCTTTGCACCAAAGTCCAGTATCCTCAGAGATTGCTGTGCTGTGGTAAAATGAAGATTTATTCTTTCATTTTCACTCACACGTGCAGGCTGCTGGGGAAATTCTTAGATCACACACACACACACACACACACACACACACACACACACACACGGTCTCCTAAAGAAAAACAATTCTAAAGCATGGTAAGGTAGGGAACAATTTTCCTAAAGGTTCCATTATTTCCAAGTCTCCTCCAAGATAAAATCCTTTATGTTATGATGCAGAGAATTTTTAGTCCCTCTTTTTGTCATTCTCCTGTGCAAGATGATTCTCAGGGGCCATTGCTGGCATAAGAAATGACCCTGCTAATCAGGGCCAGGATTTCTTGTAGTTATGTTTTTCTTTATTTGGGACAGGCAAAAATTTAGGGCAAATTTCCTTCCCCCTTCTTACCTCCCGCATAAAAATATCTGGTCTCCTACCCAAAGGGAGTCCCCAGGGATAAGGGGGTTATTTCTTCCGGTGCATATGTTGCCTTCGATTCTCATACTGCCTTATTAGATGTCATTCACTTATTCAACAAATGTATTGAGCATCTGCTATGAGCCTGGCACTATTATAGGAACTGGGAATCCAGCAAAGAACAAAATAGCCTGCATATAGCCATATATGGGAGGAGACCGACAAGAGAAACAAATAAATGAGTAAATTGTAAAGTTTTTATGCTGGGATAGTACTATGAAAAAAATGAAGCAAAGAAAGACAAAGTGCTGATTGAGATGGGGATGGCAGTGGTTGATTTGTCATTTTAAATAGAGCAGGAAGAGTAGGCATCATTGAGAAGGTGAGCTTTGAGGAGCGATCTGAAGGACCTTAACGAGTGAGCCAAGTGCCCATCTGGAGGAAGAGCATTCCAGGAAGGAGAGCAGTCATGCAAAGTCTCTGAGCCTATTCACATGTTCAGGAAACATCAAAGAGACCAATGTGGTTACAGTGGAATGATGACAGGAAACAAGAGTAGGAGATTCAGTCAGAGGTGAACATAGCTTTTACTGGTACTTGCAGGCAATTGTAAAAAGTTTAGTTTTTATGCTATAACGATGGGAAGCCATTGGGAAGTTTTGAACAAAGAAATGACATGATCTGACTTAGGTTTTTCCACTCTTTTGAGTTGAGAATAAAAAGAGACAAGGACAGAGCAGAGAGACCAGTGAAGAGGCTATTGCAATCATGCAAGTGAGAAAAGAGAATGGTGAAGGGGTGAGAAATAATCATTTCTGGGTACATTTGAAGGTAGACGGGACTTCATTTGCTGAAAGATTGGATGTGGGAAAGAGAAGCCAAGGTTGACTACAAGGTTTTTGCCTAAACAATTGGAAGGATGTATTTGCTGAGATTTGTGCAGCTAGCAAATTTTGGGGGGAAGATCAGGCTTTAGTTTTAGACATCTGTAATAATAAAAGCATAATATGTTAATTAGACCAGACATCCTTCCAGATGTCCTTCCGTCCTTCTGGACAAAGCCGGGGCTGTGAGGGAAGCCCGGGTCCTGGGTGCCAGAGGGAAGCTGGTACTGGCAGCTGGGGGGAAGGAAGGCCTACTCTTGCATGATTTTCGTGCATCAGGCCTCTAGTATTAAATAATTGCTTAGATATTAATGATAAGGAAACTGATGTTCAGGATAATTTAGCTACTACTGTGAGAGAGGTAAGGATAGGATGTTAAAGGATTTAGAATAGGGACTCCCCACTTACTTTGAAGTGGGAAGAGATGGTATTAAGAAATATCCTTAAAGAGGATGACATTTGAGTTAGGTTTTTAAAAATGGGTAGGAGTTGCTCAGGCAGGGAAGAAAAGAAGGGAGGCTTCTTTCTGATATGGGAAATAGCCCAATATATGACACATTGAACAAACTGTTTAAGTCAGGGAAAGCATGTCCCTGAGGGCAGAGTTGCTATTCATGGGCTTTGTATTAATGTTAGGCAGTTTCTCCCAAAGAGAGCTCATCCTAGCGCTTCAATGTGCATTTTTTTTTTATGGGGCAACAAAAGATATTCAAAAACCTTTTGGACCTGGTTTCTTGAACCTTAATATCACTGTGCTTCGCCTTCTCTACCCTATGGGATGGCCGGATTTTGAATCTATGTTGACATTGAGTTATCAGATCAAGCCTTGGCCACTCTGCAACATCTCGAGAGCTGGATGTTTCTCCATGGGGTTGCCATGGTCAAACAGAAGGATCTCTCAGGAATCAGGGTAAACTGAAAGGCAGTTCTTAACAACAGAATGGATTGGGGTATGGGCATGGTGGGGAAGGACACCAGATAAATTTTGGCCAAAATTAGGAGCAATATGGCCTAGTGGAAACCCTTCTTGGAAGAAAGGAGAACAGTAGCCCTGCCCTGAGTTTGGCAGTAACTTACTGGGTACCAATGAGCAGGTGCCTGTGAATTTCTGGGCTTCAGTTACATTATCTGTGGAGTGGAAATGATACTAGAGCAAAGGGAAATTGTGATTTCTATGGAATGTTTCAGTTCTGCCTTAAGAACTTTTTACTTCCCATTCTACTTTTGGAAACACCCGGATCTCAGGATGTTCCTGAATAGCCAGGGCTTCGTGGACTGGCACTGCTGGTTAGAACAGCAGATGACCCAATGGTAACATAGATTCAGGATTAGGTCATCACAGAGGATGAAAGAACGTGTGGCTTGGTGACATTAAGATGGGTTCAAGAGACCAGACCCGGTGGGAATTGAAAGTCTTTTGCTTTCCTGAAAGAAAAAGTGCTTGTCTAGAGAACTAGAGTGTCCACAAATATGGTGCTAAAACAGGCTCTCTTTGAGGGAAATGCCCTGACATTGAGAGAAGATTGGGTTGATGTCTGCAAAGGCCTTTGAAATTTAATAGAATCTGATCATTGAAAAGGGTTGTTATTATTTTCTTGTCCTTCCCAAGACCCATGTTTGATGCTCTCCTTTTTTTCTCCTCCTTCTCTCTCCCTATTGTTCTCTATTATATTTTCTTTTAATTTTTTTTAATATATATTTTATTGATTTTTTACAGAGAGGAAGGGAGAGAGATAGAGAGTTAGAAACATCGATGAGAGAGAAACATCGATCAGCTGCCTCCTGCACATCTCCTACTGGGGATGTGCCCGCAACCCAGGCACATGCCCGTGACCGGAATCGAACCTGGGACCTTTCAGTCCGCAGGCCGACGCTCTATCCGCCGAGCCAAACCGGTTTCGGCGCTATTATATTTTCTCTCATTTTCTCTCTTGGTCTTCTCCCGTACTCTCTCCAGCCCCTGTCATTTTGTCCACCATTTTGTCCATTTGAGAACATCAATTCAGGAAATACTACATATATCCTTTTGCAATTTTGTGTTTAAAGTAAAAAAATGGTAAATAAAATCCTAGCAAACTTCATTTGTCAATTAAATATGAATCAAGAACCTAACATTTGCAATGTCTTGTACAGGCAGGAAAGCGGTAATCCTGAGCAGAAAGCACCAATTTCATGAGAAAGACACACATACGCTTATTGTCCCTCCCTCCTGAGTTGCTGTTCCCTTCCCCACCCCCACAACTGAATTCAAGGATAGCTTAGGAAAGAAACTATGATTGGTATGATGAACTGAACGAAGTCTTCAAACTTGTATGGGGTGATCCTGTCTCCTCTAATACGGAACCTGCCCCGTGAATTTCCTCTTCCTTTTTGGTAGCAAATGGCTTCTGTCCTCCACAGGAGCGGCTGTCAGCCCAAATCAACCTCCCTGACTGCAAGCCATTGTGGTCAGTGCTTGTCTAGAGAACTAGAGCGTTAGCAAAAACAATAAGGGTGCACAGATATTCAGTGCCACTGAGGATAAGTAGATAATGCTTTGGTGTTGTTTGAAGGATTGTTTAATTGAACCATGGAAGCAATTCAGGTTCACTTCTCTTTGCTTCCTCCTGCTCCAGCCCCTTTCCACTCTAAGACCTTCATTAGTGTTGCTTCTTCCTCTAGCCTCATGGGACCAGAGTCGCACGGGACAGGACTCCTATGTCCTCATGGCCAGCTCCCAGGCAGAGATGGAGGAGTGGGTTAAATTCCTTAAGAGAGTCGCTGGCACACCCTCTGGAGGTAAGGACCCCGCAGGCTTTTGTGGTCAGGTGTCTGTAACATCTCTGGGATAGGGGGGAAGTAGCTCTAGATTTGATCTTTCCTTGAACAGTGTCCAAAGGCCAGAGGACAACTCTGAGGCCATGCTCATTGTCAAGCCTCTAGCTTCCTGCCCCAGGTGATCTCAGCTGATGTCTGGAGTCCACCTGTGAACCTAGGTTCTGGGGCAGCGAGGCAGTTCTGGGGCCTGTGACTTGCCATGTGGGGGCTACAAGAAAAGAAGTAATTTGGATGGGACAGCCCAACTCAGGAGTGCCTACCTCAGTCATCCTGAACAGCGGCAACCTATTACAAAAAAAGAATAACATGGTTTCATTAAACATTTCCCAATTCCTAAACACAATAATTTTAAGGTGCTAATCAGGCTGAGATGAAGCTTTTATATACGAAAGCTCTATTATATGCTATCCAGCCTGCATAAATGTAGCTTCAACCTTCCTTATTGCCCTGGATTGTGAAATGGTTGACATTTTCTGTTTTTCCCAGCCCAGCACGTTAGGCTGTCTGCATTGACAAGGGTCGTGGATGTTGCCTAATCGTATACCTGCGCTGAGTCAAACTATTGCCTGTGTGCTGTAGCCAACATCTGTGTCCCTTGTGCTCGGCTCGGCCCTGCCACTGCACACTGCTTTACTGTGTCATCATCCACATGGGGATTTCTCCCTCCTCCCTCCCCACGGCCAACATCCTAAGAAAGTCAAGCCTATGTCCTGTAGGCTGGGGAAAGTCCGAGGGAGGAGTACAGCACTATTTATTTACTCAAGGAACAGGGTTTGGCTTTGCTGTGGCATTTCAGATGCTCTTCTAGCCTCTCACTGAACCCAAATGATGGATCTCAGGATGAGAAGGCGTTTGAAGATAGCAGCGTCCAGTCTGAGGTCCCGGGGCAAGTCAGACATTTGTTCTTCCTGTTTGTAAGTCAGGAAACTTCAGTCCTGAAGAAGTAAATAATTTGCCCAAGGGATCCAGCCATGGAGCAGCAGGGCCAGGGCTCCTCCTCTGTAGGTAGCTCACTTTCACTTGTAAAGATCCCCTGGTGCTGTTAGCTGGGCAGGGCATGCACCCTCAACCACTGAGAAGTCTGAGAATGCTGCTGCTGCCTCATTTGTGAAATGTTCTATGGATTTTCCCACCCAGAACCTGCCCACTGCTCATGACCTTCACTGTACCGTCCTGTGAGGTGTTATACTGTTTTGTCTGAATTACAGTCGTCTTCAACAGAACAGCCAGAAGGAACTGTTAAACCTGTTTGTCAGTGGAAGTCCTCCTCCACGCAACACTGTCCCATAGCTTCACTTCTGCCTCGAGGAAAAGTCCAAGGCTTATAATGAATCACAGTGCACAGTCTGCCCCATCCATTACCTTTTACCTTGTCTTCCAGTGCCTCCTCCTGTGCTTGTTTCACTCCAAACTCACCAGCCTCCTTGATCTTCTCCAGACGCCATGGCAATGTTTCTGAGCCAGGGGCCTTGCGCTGTCTGTCTGTAATTCTCTTCCCCAGGTAGCTGTATGGTTTGGTCTCTTGCTTTGTTCCTGTCTTTGTTCAAACATCACCTCAGTAAGCCTGCCCTTGACCATCTCATTTAATATTGAACCCCTTCCCCACCCTTCTTCCAGCCCTCCCTATCCCCCCTTCCTGCTTCATTTTTCTCCTTTCCTACCTTCTTCTAACAGCTAAATAGTCTACTCACTTGTTTTGAGTTGGTCTTCCCTCACTAGAATGAAGGCTTCACTCTGCTTTGCAGGAATTTTTCCCCTCTATTTGGGGGAGTGCTCTATCCCAGAATCTACATAGTGCCTGACAGAATAGATGCTCAATAAATGTTTATTAAAGGAATAGGCCCAGGAATGGCCCTTTATCCAAGCAGCACTGTGTTCTACTCCCCTAGGCTGTCTACTTTGATAAATGACTACCAGCTTATCTGCAAAATTATTCGGTAAATGGCCTGCTCCCTCTAGAACAGTGGTTCTCAACCTTCTGGCCCTTTCAATACAGTTCCTCATGTTGTGACCCAACCATAAAATTATTTTCGTTGCTACTTCATAACTGTAATGTTGCTACTGTTATGAATCGTAATGCAAATATCTGATATGCAGGATGGTCTTAGGCGACCCCTGTGAAAGGGTCGTTCGACCACCAAAGGGGTCGCGACCCACAGGTTGAGAATCGCTGTTCTAGATCTTCCTTCAAGCACATTAATGATGAGCTTTAGGGAAGTTCTTTAGGGTTCATAGACCCCTTAAAGAATTCAATAAAAGCTTTGGATACTCTCTTCAAAGATATGTTCAGACAAAATAATTTTGAGTTCAACTGCAGGGTATTTTCAGACCCCAATAGTCATCTACACCCCCCAGGCAATGAATCCCAACTTTTTGAAGTCACTCTAGTGACAGTTCTGCAAAGCTAAGGCCTCTTCCTGGCCCCCTTTCTCCCTTGATGGGAAAGATGGCCTACGTGGTTTCCACGGCATACCCAGCTTCTTCCCCGTGGCTCCTCCTGCCTGGGAGCTGGCCCTGAGCATTCCTCTCACCTTATCTGATTCAGGACCCAATTCCAGTGCGAGTGTGTGGATGTTTCCTATGCGTCATAGACACCAGCTGGGAGTCCTACAACTTAACTCAGTACTGACATTACCCAGATAGCATCAGATTCCACAGCCTAAGGGCCCAGTCCTACAAGGCTGACCCCCATCACGTACACACTTCAGATGTCATGGCAAGTCCAGATGGCACCTGTGCTTCAGGATGGCTGACTATAGATGGGAATTTCCAACAATGACCTCCTTGGTTTTGATTAATTTGCTAGAGTGGCCCACAGAACTCAAGAAACCAGTTTACTTACCATATGACAGTTATTATAAAAGGATATAACTCAGAAATAGCCAGATGGAAGAGATACATAGAGCAAGGTATGGGGAAAGGGACATGGAACTTCCATGCCCTCTCCAGGAGCTCCACTCTCCTCTCATCTCCATGTGTTCACCAACCCAGGAGCTCTCTGAACACTGTCCTTTTGGGTTTTTATGGGGCCTCATAACACAGATATGATTGATTAAATCACTGGCCATTGGGAATTGATTCACCCTCCGGGCCCTCTCTCCTCCCCTGACTTCTGAGTTGCGAGGGTAGGATTGAAACTTCCAACCCTCTCATCATCTGGTGCTTTCCAAAAGATAAAAGATACCTTTATAACTCTCATAATGGAAGTTCCAAGAGTTTTACGAGCTCTGTGCCAAGAAACGAGTCAAAGGCCAAATATATATTTCTTGCCATCAATCACACTGTCACACCTTAGACAGCAGCACCTTCCCCAGAGGTTCTGGATGCAATTCCGGATTTTTGCAATTTAAGTAGGATAAAGGGAAGAGAGGAGATCACATCTCCACCACTGGTGACTTGTTCTCAGGTTCATAGCTGCCTGTTTTCTTCAAGACACAACCTCCTTTTAGTAAGAAGGCTCTGCCTCCACTGGATCCCCACATTGAAACCTGGTCTCTGCCCCATCCCCAGCGATCAGGCAGTTCACATTGCAAATTGCTGCTCAGTCGGGACCCGTTCTGCCCTCTTCCTCTGGAGGCTGGCCATCGCAGGCATTTCTCAGGCCACTGCTGGGCGCATAAGCACTGCACTAAGTTGTGTATACTAGTAGGTCTGCTCAGCCCAACCAGATAATAAGGCCCTGGAGTACTAGTAGGTCCCATGCGTTAAGCGTCTTTGTGTGTTTGCCAACACTAGGCATAGGGTATGTAAGTACGGAATTGTTAAGTGCCTAAGTTCCTTGGCTTCCTCTCATTTTTGAAGTTCTCTTGTCCCTCAGAGCATGATTTCACAATCTGTAGCACAGTGTGGCTTGTGAGAGAGTGCTGTGTTTGTCATTCATTGTTCCATGTGTTCTGGTTCTTTCTCTCTACTTAATTGGACATTAAGAGGAATGATTTTTTTTACTCATTTTCATTAATTCCCTCATTCTCCTCCCCAAGATCCTAACACCAGACAGATACAAGTTTATTCATGAACTCAACAAATGTTTCTTGAGAATGTGTCATAGGCCAAGCATTGTGCTAGCACCAGGGGTACAACAGTGAAAGAGAGAGGGGTGGCAGGGGTGAGGAAGGAAGAGAAGAGAAAAAAAGGCAAAGTCCTTTCTCTCAAGGATCTCACAGTATAGTAGAAGACACAGAAATTAATTTTAAAAACACACACAAAGAAAACCATGTAACTACAACTCAGAAAAATATCACAAAGGAAAAACACATGATAAGATGGGGGTGCTGGGTGGGGGGGAGGGAAAGGGGGTAATTGTATTTGTTAAGAAATTCAGGTCAGCCCTGAACTAGTGATGATTAAGCTTAAATCTGAAAGGCTAATAGAGGTTAACTAGGCAGGGAAAGAGGAAGAGGAAGTGTCTGTCAGAGAAATAGCATGTGCAAATGTCCTGTGACAGAAAGAACAGGCTTTGGACTGAGAGGAAGGTGAAAACAGTGAAGAGAACCTTAACAAAGATGTTGGTCTTCATTTTAAGGTGGCTTGGAAGAGGGTGGTGATGGTGGAGATGGAGAGACGTGACTAGGTCTGTGCAGCATTTGGGAGGTAACATTGCCAGACCTGGGAGTGAATTCAAAATGAAGGAGAATGTGGGTCCAAGATGAGTCCTCTATTCCTGGCCTATGAGTGAATGGAGGGATGAACACTCTTGGTTGGCAGCATTGCACTGCCCAGGGCCTTTCCTGGCAATCCTCCCTGCTCCTGCCAATCGCAGCCTCACTCCCACCCCCACCCCCAACCCTCATTTCTTACCCCCGTGATGCCAAAAGTCCATTTCAAGTCTCCTGGGCCTGTCTGGTAGGGTTGCTGCACTCTTTGCTAAGTCATCTCCATGGGAGGGGGAAAGCATCTCCACTGAGCCAACAACCCACCTCCAAGACTACTCTCTCTGAAGGCTCAATCAAACCACCTACAACTGCGAAAGCGTTCCCAGAGAAGGGTGGGCTGGCTTCATCAACGCTAAGTGAAATCCTGTGTCCCTGCCAGATGCTTTGATATATGGGGCAATGCTGGTAAGGGCTGGCGTGAGGGCATTTTTTTTAACCCACCTCCGTGGCACCCCTTGAATGGCAGTTGACAATTAGCTGCTAAGTAAAAGGAGGCACTTATTTTTATTGTGGGCCCTGACAGCTTTATGTTCGCTCTTTAAAAGCCAAGAGTCATGTGTATAAAGGTGAGTGGGGAGGGGAAGTGGTGTGGGAAGGAGGAAGGGAGGGCCCGGGGCAGGTGCCTACAGATCCCAGAGTTTCTGTCCTGGAGTCAGAATCCGAGCAGTATTTACAAGCATGTGCTGGTCTGAAGGCGAGAGAGGGTGGCTCTCCCAGCCTGGGGAGGAGGAAAGGCTTGAGGCTGGCCCAGCAGAGGCTGCGATTCCCTGCTGTTGCCTGCCTTGTATTCCCAGGATGCCGCAGTGGGCACTGGGCTGTGGCTTTCCCTCTCTGGCACTGCTCTTTGGCTGGAATTTCAGGAAGAAAATCCACAGGCTCCGAAAGAAAGGTATTTCTTCCCTCTTGTGTGATTCAGGTCTCCCTCCAACAGACACTTAGCCCAGCTCCCCTTCCTCCCTCCCTTGTCAGGGATGGGGAAGCTCCTGGAACTGCGCCCACGGGAAGCAGGTACCAATGCTTAGCAGACAGGGCCAGTGGGAAGGGGTGAAGCTGGGAGCAGGAGGGGGCAGGCAGACTCTCCTGGTGACCAGGGGGTGGGGGGTGGGGTTTGGGGGGGGTGGGGGGGGGTTCTTGTCTTGAACTCAGGAATGTTTGAGTGATGATGAAGGAGAGACCAGGAAGTAACAGCTAATCCTTCCATTTTAATTTCCCCAAACTAACCCAGTGTCCTGTTACTGTTTTTTTCTTTCTTTTTTTTTTTTTTTTTTTTTCTTGTTTTTTTTTTTTTTTTTTTTTTTTTTTTTTTTTTTTTTTTTTTAATGTGTGTGTGTGTGTTTTTAAGCAAAACTAGGGAGGGGTCTTGAGAAATAAAGGCTGGATGATGGCCAATAAGCAGAAACTGGGCTTCAGTCCATCTCTCCCTCCCTTCCCTTAAGACCTGATGATGTCTGAAATTCCTCCCAGACAATTGTATTCCACTGACTTTAAACAGAAGGTATTCAATCACTGGCTTTGGAATCATGGGGCAAATATGACCTTGGATAAATTTCTGATCTGAGTCTCAGTGTTCTCATCTGTAAAATGGGACAGTAATATCTACTTCCCATGTTTCTTATGAGGACTGAGAGCTCATGTGAAAGCTTCTAGAACAGTTTGTTATAGAATTAGCTTAATTAATTATTATTATATGACATTGTGATTAGCTAATCATTTAAAATTTGTATCTGTTAAGACGGAAATGCCTCTGTTACTGTTGACTGGTCCAACATGATGAGCAGTTTCCAGTGAATGAGTGGCTGGCAGAAGGTAGAAAGAGCACTAGTGCACTGAAGGAGCAGGGGTAACCTAGGAGGCCACGGTACAGAAGGGGAGCCTTGGGGTGGAGAATGGTCTTTGAGTGTCTCCCACTCCCTTCCTCCTTCACTGGCCCCCTCCTTAGTTTCATTGGGATGTCTCAGCTCATCTATTCCCCATATTTGGCTACTTCATGTCCACCCAGGATCAGAGGGGGGCAATCAAGACCTAGAAGTCAGAGGTAGGCAGAGCTCAGGATTGGTGTCTGGCTTTCCAGGGACGTTTTATACCAAACTCCTCATATTCGATCTGAGATGAAGGGTGGTGAAGCCTGACCTAGACAAACTAAAGCAAACAGGGATGCTCCTCTCTTGTAAGAAGGACCCTGTTGGTCCTGATGTGTCTAGAGCTTGTAGCAGCTATGTCTTGTTGGAGAGAATAGCTTTGGCTGATTTGTAGGCTGGAGATGTAAAGTTCCGAAGTCTTCATCATATGGGTGATATTTAAAGCCATGAGATTTACAGGGTATGTGCAGATGAGGAAAAGAAAGCCTGGGACACTCTGACATTTGGAGGACAGGGAGACACAGAAGGGTCATCAGAGAAGGCTGAGAAAGAGCAGCCAATGAGATAAATGGAGAACTGAGAGAGTGGTGGTCCAGAAGCCATGTGAGAATTTTATCAGGAAGGAGGGGTAATTTGATGGGGGCTGATAGAGGAATTAATATGAAGATGGAGAATGTGAACCCAGGATTTATAAATGTAGAATAGACCACTGATCTTGGCAAATGCAAGTATGAAGAAATGCTGATCAGAGTGTATTCACGGGAGACAAGGCTGAGTACCGGAGGGGTAGGGAACAGCAGGGAGTAACGGCTCCTTGAGGACTGGTCCATCATGTGCCAGGCTCTGTGCCAGGAGATAAAAATAGATGGTGAGCCAGACAGGCTGTCGGCCTTT